>NC_060208.1:172687500-173918000 GCF_021130785.1 Homalodisca vitripennis | reverse complement strand
TCATATGAACTTTAATAGTGTCTTTATGATATGTTTTAAGTCTAATAAGACTCAAAAATTATTTTTACAAGTTATGAAAACAAGTGAGCTGAAAGTTGTTAATACTACTTGAATTTCCGATTGAATATGACTTTAAAAATCCTATGTGGTACAGAAATATCACATTTAAATTTACTTTCTATTTTAGGAATGCGATTTTCTATTTAATGTGATTTTTGTAAATTGTGTTATTTATTTTGTTGACCCAATATTATCGATTGATTCTACACAGTTTCTTTTGTTTCGTATTTTATGCTGTGACATAAATCGGATTATACATTACGAGTATTTGGATTGAAACAACGTTTATTTTAAAGATACCACTGGGTTTGTTACAAGCTGCAGTGTTTATCATGGATGATGTTGTATGATAGTACATTGCGACAACTACAACAACCCAAGAAGTAAAATGTAAATTTAACGCTTTTGTAACTATTTTTACGAGATGGCTTGAACGGTTAGCAAGATCAACAACGTTAAAAGTTAAAAAGAGGACTTGGAGCTTTTTTTGACAAGCATAACAGAATTACCTCAAGATGTATGTTACGATAAAATATACCTATAATGCAATTATTGCAAAAAGAATTATTTGAAATGACTTTTATATTTAATATTTAATACAAATGGTAGTGTTATGGATATTGAGTGTACGAAAAACATTTGCTAATGACTTGTTTCATGATTGTTAAATTTTAAGTTTTTACTACTGAATACTTGTTTAAAACAGTTTTTTTTTTGTTTTGTGGTAACCATCATTGCCTTTCAAGGATAATAGGCTCCAAATTATTTAGACTTATACCTGCCATATATCATGTTGGAAAGTCTCATAAGAAGACTAAGAGAGTGAATCATGGTTTTACATTAATAACCCAGTTTGCCATAAAAAAGGATATTGTTGGTTTTTATCCTTCCTTAAACTTAATCTACTTATTTTGATAGAACTATTATAAGTGAGTAATCTAACCAGAAAATTAAGAAGGAAAATTATTACATTTCTAAATATCGCATTTTTCCTGTTATATAGTTGTAATTTTATTTGATTTGCAAGAACGAAAAGATTAAAATAATTGAGATGTATACTGTATGTACCATTATTTCTAACGAATGTATCTTAAAATCGAACTGAGATATTTATATATTTCAATTTTATGTGACCAGCTCCATCTGCCTTAACATAAATTAATTATTTTCGCTATCATTAATTTGCACATTTCTAAAGAACTACTAATTTAAATGGTTAACAATCAGGGGAGTTCGAGAGGAAAACAGTACGTTCAGATGGAGTATTTCTTCTGTATGTATGCAATTTCTATGCAAGCTACTTCAAATACTTAATATTAGCTCTCACACACGTTAATTTCGGTATATGAAGCACCTTTTATTAATTCTTTAGCAGGTGAATTAATTTTCCCGTTTACATACCGTATAAATATTTCTAAGGTTGATCGTATTTAACCATATATGATTTTTATGGACTGCATATTTTGAGGATTAGGTCATTCCAAAATCAATTTTCCTAAAAATCCCATCAAATGTACAAGAAACAATAAATATAAAGATCTTTCAATAAATTGAAAGATGCGTGGGAAGTGATACAGTTACACTCCTACACAACACGCGACAATGACATGTTGTGTTTCGTTGTTCTGAGATAACTTGTCGCTTCTAGTCTTTTGTATTCCTGTGACACTGTAGATTTTTGCACTAAACCTGATGGTAGATTCTTTTGAAGTATATTGTATAATTATATTTACATTTCCCCCTTTTATTAAATATATCTTATCTACCGCATAAAACCTTATTAAAATTTAAAACATTAATGAGGTTAATATTTTATTTGTATATACAGCTTCACTGGAATTAACCCTGGGATCGGGATCGTTCCATACAGAGCGAAAAAGCTGACTATTACACTACAACGTCATTTGTCATAAATAATTTAATTAAATTAGCTATGTGAAAAGAGTATCCATATTACATAATATTAACACGTCCATGCTGTAACGCCTTTTGTATCGCAACGTATCGCAAATGGTCATTTCTCAGACCCAGAAAGTCTCAGTCGTAAAAAGGGGTAACTTATTCCAGGGGTCGGGAGAAGGTAGTTAGAATAGATATACCAAAGGCTCAGATTGAGAGCAGAGTCATCATAAGTTGAACCGATAAAAACGCTCGGTATCATCACAGCCCAGGCTCAAAGTAGGGTATGAGGAGGAGTATGGACAAGGGGAATGAGGAAACAAGAGCGTTGGGAATGAGTCTAGCGAAAGAAACTCAAGGTTCCGGTCGGATTTCTCTAGTGGAGGAAAAAGAAAGAGGAGCTTGGGTTTTTCTAGCGCAGGACGAAAGGATCCACTCTGATTTCTCTAGCGGGGAAAGAGAAAGAGGCGCTCGGATTGCTCTATCATAGGGCGAAATATTCCGCTTGGATTGCTGCAGCGGGCGAGGGGATAGAGGCGCTCGGATGACTCTAGCGCAGGACGAAAGGTTCCGCTGGGATTTTTCTAGCGGGGAAAGAGAAAGAGGCGCTCGGATTGCTCTAGCGCAAGGCGAAATGTTCCGCTTGGATTGTTGCAGCGCGCGAGGGGATAGAGGTGCTCGGATGTCTTTATCGCAGGACGAAAGGTTCCGCTGGGATTTCTCTAGCGGGGGAAAAGGGAAAGAATCGCTAGGATTGCTTTAGCGCAGGGCGAAGGGTTCCGCTTATACGTTCTTATTATATGGTGTTTGAAATTCCACGTAAAAGTTTAATTCATACTTTTTATATTAGTTCGAATAACCCCTCCCGAGTAAGATCTTAATTTGCTCTTGTTACTGATGTGAATCGTTGTTGTTATACCATTAGTAATTGCTTCAGCCTAAGTAGGTAGGGAAACGGATTGATAATGAGTTAAGAAAATTGTCAGCTGTAAATAAAAATAAGGTTTTGTGAATCAGCCTATTTAATTGCCTTCAAGCATGTCACAATTTAGTACAATATAGAAATACTAACAATATTTCCGCTAGAAATAAACTGATTATTTCTAAGCGTCCAACGGGTTTTCTTTATAAAAGGTAATGTTGCATAATACATTAAATATCTAGTAGAGGTTTTATGATGATAGCAAAGCTATTTAAGAGTAGAGTCCATCATGCAGGATTTTATATTTTGTAAAAATAATGCTAATTCCGTAACATATTTGTATTATATAGACTTTGTTCCATGTATTTAGTAAATTAAATATTTAATAATTCTAGATAAAATAAATAAAACTCTGAGTGAGTTCATCATGAACGCGTCTGATATTGCCCTCCTTTCAAGCAGAGACCCATCTGTACACAGCTACTTGTCATAGAATTCAAGGCCTCTTAAAGGAGGTGTTGTATGGATGACTTGTATCACGTCAATCTCGTGCGTCTCCTTAAACTGTATTAAAGTTTTATAATGTATCAGCTGCAAAGAAATAGCCGTTATGGTGCATTTTATTTTAATAATCAGTGTTAATAAACTACGTTAATAGTATCTCTTCTGAATAGCATTAGCTAGAATCTAAAACAAGCTTTTTTGAAAAGAATATTAGTGGAATATGGTTGCAAAACATTCTATCGTGCAACAAATAATCTTTAAAAAGTTATATTGGCCGATAGTTGTTGTTGTCTTCTGCAGTCTTCATAATAACAGCAAAGTAATAACTTTGAATATGACAAAAACCCGTGGGTATATAGCGTTTCTTAAAAATTCTTTTAATAAAAATAAAAAACCAAACCTTATTGCTTTGTGTAGTCTGGTTGATAAATTTTAGAATTACCAATTATAATAGTGTGTTTTTAATTTTATAGCAAGGCCAAAACTTCAGTCTATATATAAATATCAGTCGTAAACTTTTAAGGAAGCCTACAAATAATAAATAAAAGGAATTAAAGTTTGAGAAATGTTGCTTTCAACAATAATTGACAATAATAAACTGACAGTAACCGGTACAACAGTAAACCAATTTATGTTTTCCTTGTCTTAAATTGCATTCTATTTTATAACGTTCTTTGCCTTCACACTAAATACTCAATGTAAAACTATTTTTGTATTGCAGCTCATAAGGCAAAGTCAGAAAGTGGGTTAATCAAATTATAACTAATTAATTCTAAGAAAAGCATACAATCCATAATACACGCAATAAAAAGATTAGTATCCTCCCTCGGAACTGAATATATTGGTGTGGGGTTAAAGTTCTAAGTTAGTATTGCTGACAAAAACAAGTAGGAATTACTTTCCTGGGAGTGCCGATAGCCGAGTGGTCTAAGACGTCGGACTTTGAGTCTGAGTTAGAGATAGCGCAGGTTCGAATCCTGACTGTGACCCTTGCACTTTTTATCAGTACCTTTGACCTTGTACTGTATCGACTCTCCCCCTTATTCTGTTTGATAAGATCCTTGCACAGGCCAGTGGCCCATGAGAATAAAGCTTAAAAGGGGATCAGCTTCTCATTAAAAATATATGTATATATATATATATATATATATATATATATATATATATATATATATATACTAAAGTAAGCATATAGATAGATTTATATGTATAGAAAGAACTAAATAAATTTTAAAGTCTCTCATGACATTTCTCTGGAAATTTACAAGGACTTCTATCAGCTTACTATATCATACAGATGAATTACCATTTTTCAGATTATTTTGGAAACCACACCCACTGGCTGTATTAGTTTATTATTTGGTAAAATTATATTTTTAGATAATAGTAATTTAAATGTTTAAAAAAAATTATTCATTTATATTAAAGGTCAAGAATGGCAGATATTACCCATAGCAATAAATCGATATATAGTGTTGTCTGTGCCGTTTACACGAATCATACACTCGTACACCAGAGACTTTGACCTCCTTTCCCAACAGTGTTCTCTACTCTTTTGTTTCATAAATTACTACAGCCCAATAATGGTTTTATCAATAGGAATTTAGCTCATATTTAAAAAGATTTTCCGTAAACAAATAAACTAAATATGCTATATTACGTAAAACTAACTATTAAAACATTTAAATGCCTATAATTACAAATTTCATTATTTATCATGTATTAGAAGTTCATAGACTTCACACATCATTTTCAAGATAAAACTATTAAGAATAATTTAATTTATAAGTTGTTGGTTATAGGACAATGTTACAAAGCGAATTAATCATAAATGATTTATTCTCAAAATATTGTGTCATCTATATATGGTTCATATTTTGCAGAAATAGATTCTGGAGTAATTAATATACATACACACACACACACACACACACATAAACAATATATGTGTGTTGTGGTGTGGTATGTATATTAATTACTCCAGAATCTTATTTCTGCTAAAATATGAACCATATATAGATGACACAATATTTTTTGAGGAATAAAATCATTTATGATAATTCGCTTTGTAACATTGTCCTATAACCAACAACTTATAAAATTAAATTATTCTTAATAGTTTTATCTTGAAAATGATGTGTGAATGTCTTGATGAAACCTTCTAATACATGATAAATAATCTGAATGAATAATTAGCCTTATATATATTTATATATATATATATATATTATATATATATATATATATGGCTAATTATTTACCATGTCTACTAAATGTATGTCTTGCGAACCACAAAATAATATATAAAGGCACATGATACAAGTACATATACTTTATTATAAATGATCAAACACTCAATCCTTAAGTTAAACTAAGAAATTTATTTTAAAGACTAAAATTCATCCTTACTTAATGCTTTCAAATAATTTCTAGCAATTTAAATTATGAAATTGTCTCGTAATTGCAGTTTGTAATTCTTTGGAAACTTTTATATTTTATCTTCTAAATTTAATTTGTAAATGCTAAAGTTTTTAAATCCAAACTGTTCTCGACTCCACTTGAAGACACACAAACAATTTCATTAAACTCGATCCATGTGTTTATGAGAAGTTTTGTGATATACATATGCACACAATAAATTGTATATAAAGATATACATCCAGCTAGTAATTTACTGGGTGAGTCTTAGACTCTTTCAATAGTTTAAGGGTTCAATTCCGGTTTAGTAAGTACTATTTAAGACGTGAGGGTTGTTTGAATGGGGTAAGAAGGGAGGCAGAGTTGAGCCAGGACAAATCTCGCTAATCCGTGTACAACACTCCTCACACTGAGAATTCTCCATGAGTTTCTTTTAAGGATGACACTTTAAACGCTCTTATATAGTAGAATCTTAAAATGTAATTTTACTCGTTAAATATACTAGTTACTCGGTCTCCACGCAATTTCCAACTGAGAAACAGGAGAATTTTGGCCTTATTTTTTTTAACGTCTTTATAAATTTTCCTGAGAAAACTTTTTGTCTCCGTAAGATATTTTAACTATTTGATTAATTTTAAATTTAAATTTAAAGAGCAGTTTTTAGACTATGAAGTCGGATAGTGAAACAGGTTGATGAATACCTGCGAAATAACTCGAATTTCAGTCCAATTTCAGTTATTGTTATTGAATAGCTCCAACAATGCCAATAAATATTTTATCTCAGTGTATAGGAATCCTCAAGTCGATGTCCTTAGCTTTTCAGTTAATGATGTAATAGGTGGTGGAATCTATATAATTTGTAAACTAAAGAAAGCATATGCAAGGGCATGTTATTACAATGTACATGGTGAAGAGCTTCACGTGTTAGAGAAATTGCATTTATTTTTATTTTAGGATTTGCACGTATATGCACACTACGCGCAAATATACTGGTTTGAATGCATTGTATTTCTGCCACCATGGTTGGGTTTATCCTGTTTCCCGATCTTGAAAATATATGTTGTGTTTTAAACACAAGTTGGAGAAGAATTTGATTTTCTTCTAGACTAAGATGTTTGTGGTATCATGCTTGAGTTTTTAATTGTCTTCGATCAAGAAAATTTACACATAAGCAGCTGTAAGTCTTTAAGTTTGAAGTTAAGATAACATAGTAATTTAGTCTTTTATAGCTTATTAACTAAAACAAATGCATGTTTTTATAGGTGTTATGAAGATCTTTCTATTACTAAGAAAACGGGTCCGAGTCAGTTGATTATGCACAGGTCGATCATAGACTGCAGTTCTGAATTTATAATTTAAGAGATTACCTGATCTTGTGTATCAGGTACTCTTAAGTCAATTAGCACAAAATAGGGCCAATAATGATCTTGTGCAGAGTTTCAACACCGGACACATCTTCTGTGTCAGTGGTTGCAAACGAAGTTCATTACCCAAGAGCTACAAGGCTATAACACAACACTACTAACTCATTCTGATACCAATCAAGCTTTAAAATTCTTTATTCCTCCATCCTCCAGAAGGTCCTCAAGGCCTGCAGTGTATTGAAACGAGACTGCAGACGTGTTGGAAGATGATCACGCTTGTGTATGATTTAGGCGCTCAGAAACTAAATACTATGTCCAGGCGAAATATTTGGCGATGGGTATATCGCTCCGGGAACAGTCAGAGAAGGATCCGCCGCGAACTGAAGCTATTTCATTCTCATTTGGTCTCAGATACTTACTCTCTACAATTGAACTATAGCTATTTTGTAACTTGGCTCTTGTCGACACAAAGCGATCTCCAGTAGTGAAGACACTAGTGATGGCATTGCAGAGTAGAGTAACAAGACGGGGTATTATCGGTCTGGGAACAGTTAGAGAAGGAACCGCTGCGAACTGAAGCTATTTCACGCTCGTTTGGTCTCAGAACGGCACTCTGTACAATTGCACTGTAGTGCTGTCGCAACTTGTTCTTGTCGATGCAAAGCGATCTCCAATTCTCAGTGGAGGTAACAGTAGTGGTTTCACGTCTTCCGTGGAAATGTCTTAAGGTAATGTTAATACCTTTACTTAAAATTTTATAGAAGAGTTTATTAGATTTAAGAAACTAGGAGCGGTAAAAAGATTAATCATCATGCAACAATTGTATAGTATCAATTAAAATTAACTAAAACGATGACATACATATGTCATATAAACATGTATCATATGCATATAGCATGTATATACACAATGAGATTGCGAATGTGGGTAGAACATCCATAGATGCCAAAAACAAATGTGAACCTACACTTTGGTCAAGAATACCGTTTTATAAAAATGTAAACATTTTTATAAAGTACAGTATATAGAAATTTTGTACCTATTTAAAAAGCCATTCCAAATGATATTGAGAGAAAATGTTTCGATCATAGCCCAAGAAAATGTTCAGTGAACTTTTACGAAGCTCAAAGATATAATATCCACTATATATCAGGTAATACATATTGGAAAATGATATGTATATATCATGTGTATATGTATATATATATATATATATATATATATATATATATATATTCGTCTTAGTAAAAATTTCTGTAGGAAAAAAAATTTTTTGCGAGAAGAGAGAGAGAGAGAGAGAGAGAGAGAGAGAGAGAGAGAGAGAGATTTTCACATAAATTACAGCTCTTTAAACCTTCTTTGTTTTTAGTTCTAAATTTTGCAAATTTTTACATACACATTCTTTGTTAATTCTTTTACTATTTGCGTAATCTCGTCAGTTTTAAGGGTCTAAGTTTCTCTAATTAAATCTCTAAATTTAATACTCACACGCACAACACGCTGACACGGACATTTCTGTCTCCTGTTTACATTACCATCACCGCAAGGGTATACAACGCAGGCTCGTCCTGTCTGGGGCCGTAACACTTTTTATCTGTTATTTCGACTTTTCACTACATCGACTCTGCTTCTCATTCTGTTTGATAAGATCCTCACACAGACCAGTTACCCATGAGAGTGAGCATTAATAAATTTAAAGGGGTTCGGCCTCCTTTAAAAAGAATAAATTAAATAAGTTTTACGAAATGCTGTTTGGATTTGAGATAACTATTGTAAGTTTTCGAGTTGGGAAACACTAATTCAATCTCAGCTAGCTAGTGGGAAACAAAAATTTTACACATTAGCAGACTAAGTGATGCATTAAAAATAAACAAAACCGAATATCTTTGTTTTAATAGCAACAAATACTGTAGCAACATAAAAATGCCTCTCTGTAAAGATTTAGAGCAGTTGTTCATGACTCATTACTTGTGCTCTTTTAAACCATTTATTGAAGTTAGCTGCTACAAAAAGTAATGGACTTCAAATTACGACGTAATTGCTGAACTAATTACAGTCAGGTTTAATTAACAGGAGCATTCAAAGGGGGAAGATTAGGATCTTAAACGTTTCTTTACAACCAGCAGGTTATACCATTCAGAGTTTATTCTTGAGCGTTAACAGGCTGTAGGCAGATCTGTGTATTGCATAACCTGCTATAATATTCCTACCATCAAATGAGACGAAACGATTTCAATATTAATATTATTATTTCGATATTATTTACAACATGTTTTACCTTACTCCCTTCATAAACTCATTAAATAATCTAAAACGATTAGCCTACAATTATCTAAGTGTATTATTTGTATACCATTGTAAACCCATTTCGCTCATGCCTCTCTCTTCTTTTCTATTTTCATATTTCTTTATGAGAGAATAGCAACCAATAACTTTATTATTTCCTTAATTTGGTAAACTCCATAAATGAGTAGAACCGGTATTATGTATGCTTAAAATAAATTTAACGGAATAAAATGATATATTCTTGTCTATTAATGACTCAAGAAGACTAAAAAAATAGGAATGCAGTTTGTTTATAAATTTACTTGTAAAACTGGTTATATTTCACATTCAAATTCCTTTTCAATAAAGCTAAATAGCAAAAATGTTAAGTATATTTATTATATAAAATTATATATACAGATTTTTTATTAGTAAATTAACACAAATTTTAAAATATTAATTTTATTTTTGAAAGCTTTCATAGTCAAAGGTTACATCGTCGGAAAACTTTACCAAAAAGTATATGTGATGTTTATTTATTTATTTTCGGTGTTTTTAGGTTATTATGAGTAGAATTAGCTATACTAGTTCATAAATAGCTATACAAAATATAAATGTATCTCACGCAAAAGCCACCGTTCATAACTATCTAAAGGGTAAAAATGTATAATTTAAATGATTTATATTATCATGAAAAATAAATTATTAAACTGTAGGTAGCTAACTCGAAGATTGTTTTAAACATGATTCAGCAAAGAACTGATATTCGAAACAAATTAATACCTTTTTATGGTTGAAAGAATTTTCGGAATATTTATACTGCTTTCAAGATTCCTGAAATGTGTATAACCCACTGTTATGAACATTTATCAACTGCGGTGTGTCTACATACATCAAATAGTATAACTTTCCGTCCTAAATTATACATACTCGTATTATGATTATTCTTTGTTACGCAATCGAAAAACTTAGTACGGAATTATTATAGTCGTGTAAAATAATTTTGTTTATAAGTGCAAATGTACCTTTAATTTTTAAATGTTATAAATAATATAAAGATCTCTGTTTTAGGTGTCGAAATTCATCAAATTACTTTATACGACTAAATAGAAAATAAATAATAACGAAGAAAATATTTGTTAAACACATATTTTTTACGTTTAAATCAAAGAAAATAGAGTATAAAAATTTTTTACTTTTGAACCAATCAAAGGTATGTTGTTTTATGTCATTTAAACTTTTCAAAATGGCATTTTAAAAGAGCATTTACTCAACTCTTTTTTTGAAGCTATCCTACTATAATGAAAGAAAGAAATGACGTAAATCCTTTACCTATTATACATCTATTTACATACCTAAATCCGTTACTACTCTACGTATTGTCATATACTCATTATTTACTGCCAAGAAAAGAATCAAGGAACTTTATTTTGCATTAAACTGACTGATTTCAATTAGTTTTTATTGTCAATATAATGGTAGGCAAGATGTTGGTAGTATCATATTTAAATTTCAACCTCTGCATATTTTTTGTTTACGTTTAAATCAAGAAAAAACCTTATAAATCTATTTCGTCTTCACGATTGTGCTCGATAAACAATAAAGAATAAACTCTAACTCTAACTCTAAGGATTGTATGCTTTAATGTTAGATTCATTAACATGTAATATTGTAATTAAGTTTTAACATCCACCTTGATTTTCCAAATCATCCACAACCTGATTTAGAGCAAACTGAAATGAAGGGTGAATTTAATAATATGAGAGTATTTTTACAAAATCTACTGAAATATTATTATTATCATTTTTAAATTTATTTCTAATAGTTATTAGCCATTAACCAATTTTAATAAAAGTGTTTTTCAGTTTTATACGGTGACTAAAACATATAGTAAACAGTAATAAATCTGCAAATTCAGAATTCCTAAATTTAACTACCAATTTCGTGACCTTGGCCAGATTTCCAAGACGAAGAGCGCGACTATCAGAGACAGGAAATTCAATTCCAACACAGTCTTACAACAAACGATCATCAAAAGCGAAGCAGCAAGTAATTGATATTAATATAATCATGATACCAGTCAGGGATTAACCGTTTATCCGAGAAGTAAAGGCAACATACCTCAAATCAGCCAGCAAATCATTGTATTTATAGTGCAAATTATGTAATATAGCAAATACCAAGTGCTTTATAAGGTATCATTCTGTAAAATATATAGCCCTAACTTTTACTTTATAAGACAGTACCGTCACATATATACAAGTATCTTGCAAAAAAATAATGTACAGTTATAGATAGTAATGTTCGGTAATATATATCATACAGAACACTTACCCGATAAATCTTTTGCTCTGAGGTGTAAATACCTTTATAATGTTAAAATTAACCACTTGATTTTATCAGGTTGCATTTACATATTGTTTTTAAGAATATTTCGAATTATTTTACGTGCATTTCGTAAAATATATACGTATATTTTACGATAAAATCGCCCTACATAGCACCCCAAAAATAAAGTTTAATGCGATAATTCATTGGATGACATATCTTTTTACTAAACCGAAACGAAGTGCTTGCTCAATTATTTTTCAGTACCGATAGTATCATTTTCTCAGTATGCATCGAAATGAGACTTGAGAGTTATCCAATACTATGACACAGTAAAAAGCTAAAATAAAATTAAAAATAAATATGTTTACTATTTTATGCCAAATATTAATGTGAAATACCTGTTATACATTTTTTTGATTTTAATAAAAGTATTACTTTTAAGCCGTATTATATCGCCCTCATGGACTGCTGTAATTTATGAAAAAGCCTATACGAGGATTTTATCGAACAAAATAAAGGGCAAGCTAATGCAATACAAGGCCAATGGTACGACAACAGAGAAGATTTGAACGTGCGCTATATGTAACTCAAATTAAAAGTCCGTCGTAAATTTACATATTCATTTGCATAAATTATGATTTTTAAATTTATTTCCTTTTAATTCTTGTTAATTGTATATTATTACTGTGTTGGTGAATTATTTTACATATAGTATTGTATATTTTTTATCTTTTTTGGCGACAAAATAATTGAAATTAGAAAATAGATTTAGTATATAGTTTAATTATATATCCAGAAGAAATTTACTTGTTCCACTAATTTCTAAAAACGCTAAACCTTTTATTACTTTCTGACATATGTAGAAGGAATAATCGCAAAAGGTGTTTGAGCTTCACCACAAGGTTCAGCTGTCTGGAGCAATTATGACGCTACTACTCCAGTTTCCAATACGCAGAATGTTAATTTCCGCAGTATTACTTAACGTTTAACAGAGTGTAAAGAGAGATTCCATTCATCTCCTTCTGAAACCTAACAGATCCTGACACAAGAGCTGCCTACATAATGGTTCATATCTGAGTAGGTGTAATTTACTTTGTTTCTTTGTGTTTCAAACATTATTTTGTATTGAAAGTCTTGTATGATGTTACCACTACGTGGCATAAGAGACATGGTTATTTTTACATTTATTCTATCACATACGGCCTATCCACGTGTAGCATTATAAGCTTTGCTAGGGTTGCATACCAAAAGTCTGTAACTCCTCAAATTCTCAAGATGTTCTGTGGATAGATAGACAAGTAGAAAAATCATACAATAACAAATGAGATTACCCCCGCGGCAAATAAAATATGTCAGTCTACTGAGTGGCAAGCTTTGATAACGCTCAGACAAATCCCATGTCTGGAAATGTACCATCATGGAATTGATTCTTATGTTTGTATAAGTATAGTTTCATAAAAACTCCAAAATGACACGTCTAAAGATGAAATCTTTTTCGAGATCTTTTATCACATAATAGTAGGCATGAAATTGGGTTTCATAACAGTCGTAATAATAAAATTCTAAACACTGTTATTTGTACTCTATGCTACACACCTTCACCAACAGATGATGTATGTGTTGGGATTGTTAGGATGTGTTTAATGTGAAACATATTAAAACATCTTATGATTATACCCAGTTTGTTTAGATATTTTTCATCCTGTTATTTTCTCCTTTGCATCATGTTTACCCATAAAAACAATAAAAATATCAAATCAATAACGCTCAGACAAATCCAATGTAGTGACATGTAGTATCGTCAGATTCGGACTTGCCTTTATATAAATGAATGTTTATGGAAAATTTCAGTTCTTACGTGAATTTGCTTTCGAGATATCGTGCGGGCAGATAACAAAATGAAAAATGAAATGTTTCGATAGAAAATTGTTCGAGGGCAGTAGAAGAAGGATTGCCGTTATTTTGCGTGGTAACATTCAATTATTGGGTACATGTACGAATAGTTTTAAAAGATCGCAGACACATTAATGGCTAATATGTTTTCAACAATCTGATATTTTTCTTTCATTGAGAACTTAACGTTATTAACTAATAAAAATATGCAACAAATATTCAATCTTAACTTACAACAAACACATAAGATGTAACAATTTTATCTATCAGATTTGAACGAAGGCTATTTAAGTGCATTATATCATTAAAAATCATTTCCAATAATAAATTAAATTATACACACATACTATCATTTTTATGATCTATCACAATCTATTATGCCTCAGGTGGAACATAGGTCTGTGGAATAGAATGGAAAATCGTCGAAACTCTTATTTTGTAACTGATTATTATTTCAAGGCCTTAATTGAAATTGTTAAGCTTTTTCCTGAAAAGGTTCCTAATTTTCCATGGCATTTGCTGAACCTACATAGGATGATCAAGTTTAGAAACTAGGATTGTGTTTGTTGAAAATCGTTGCTGAGTGCAGTAAAATATAAAAGTGAACTCGGAATAGCCAATGGGCTCCTCTTACCAGATTCTACTTACTCGAAAACTATTTGGATTAAAGCATTGATGATGAAATAAAATGATATGCAGATTCCTCTGTAGATTTAGTATACGGTTATTTTAATATTAATAAGGCGCCATAATGTGTGAAGGGGCGAGGGTCATGGTTAGACCAAATTGATTTTTCACATGAGAGTTCGACGGTATTGACATTTAAACCCTAGCGGCGCATTAGCATTTTCATGATCGATGCAAACACTAATGTATTTTACTTTTATTTCAAGTGTATGATTCTTCTTAAAAAAATCAAAGAGTTCTATAAAGTTAACAACTTGTGTTTACCACAATAATAATCACATTAGTATTGCCACTAGTTAGTTTATCAATGCCATCTTTCATCAAACTCCATACAGCTTGAAAGAAAAATCACTAACAAAGTGTATGAAATAAATGTTAAAACATAGTACCCAAATTACGAAGTATAACAGCTGGGAAATAAAAGAAATACTTTTTCATCTAACTCTTAATATCATTCAATCTTGTCTTCAGAATATGCTAATGAACACAATTACTCGTTATAAAGAAAGAAAAGAAGATTTACTGCGCGAACATTTGCCAAAGCAATTAACATCCGTTTTAATTAAACAGATTTCCGCCACTGACAGCTTTTAATTACCAGACTAGATTCGCTATATTGTATTTAGAGGCTCTAAAATTTAAAATATCATATGAGGCTGTCATCTCAAAATGTTAATTCGAAGATGCATTATTAGTTAGGTGTTTAATTTGCATAACACTGATAAATCACAATTTTTGTATGTACACATACTTTTAACTCTTTCAAACATTTAGAAACTCAATAATATTTAAACATCATCTGACAAATATTGTTATAACCCTATATATTTCTTTGTAATACCATGGTCTTGATTTAGTTACAAAATAACCAGAAATATGTTTTTAAACAGATTCACCTTTCACGGTTGATTTTTACACGTCTATGAGTTTAAACGGCCACCTAGTAACCTTATCGATAAGTTTTCGAAAAGTAAGTATGATTATTGGTTTTTTTTTTTTTTTAATTACTTCATTTATGTTTATCGTGTGAAAAGTGAGATACAAATTGTGGCCAACTGCGAATTATTGGTTTCATTGGTTAAGATTGACTAACGAACTCGACCAAGTTATGTAAACATAATTGCCTATGTACCACGTTTGGTGTATATGTATGTATAATTTCAATAAACATTGAATAACATTAGTTTCATTGGTTAAGATTGACTAACGAACTCGACCAAGTTATGTAAACATGTAACAATGTTTATTGAAATTAAATAAGGCTATTGACATTTATACAATTTAACGTAAATAAAAAAGTCGTTTGACAGGTATTTCGTCTTCCGATCATATGTTAGTTTGCTTATTTAAACGCATATGTGACAGATACGACCAAATACAAAATAATTGAATCGGAAAAAGTAAGCGCTCTGTGGTGTAATGGTAGCACATTCACCCGGCAAGTGAGAGCTCCGGGTTCGACTCCCGGCGGAGCAAGTACTTTTTGTGATTCAATGTTTATTGAAATTAAATAAGGCTATTGCCATTTATACAATTTAACGTATATATATATATATATATATATATATATATATATATATATATATATATATAATATATTATTTCCACATTCGTATTCATATATCATTTATATATATATCATATATATATATTGAAATATAAATATATATATATATATATATATATATATATATATATATATATATATATATATATATATATATATATATATATATATATATTATTTCCACATTCGTATTCATATATCATTTATATATATATCATGTATATATATATATATATATATATATGTATATATATCATATATATTTATATACACACAGACCAACAACGATACATAACAATCTTACTATAAACAACTTACGGTATATTTTTGTACTTTTAGTCAATATCTTTATTATTTTAAGTTGGGGCCTTTTGTACATTTGAAAAAATAGTTTTATATACAAATTTAAATTTTATTTAATTACACAATTAACTAAAAATTTATTTCTAAATTGATATTCCTTGTATAATGCAAATTTTTTTAACTTTGTAGTTCAAACTTTGTTAGTTATATTAACATATTGTTTTATTTTGTTTATTATTCTTTGTTAGTACGTATACACCTTTATATCTCTTGAAAATGCTACGTAATTGAGATTAAATATAGAGAATTGTTTTGATTAATTTCTTCTTCTAGAATTTTTAAGCTTTTTGAATAATGTTCGAACTAACTTTGTTATAAAACTTTATATACTAAGATTTCCATATAGCGAACGAACGAAGTTTTAACTATTATACAACTACAGTACTTCTTGAGAGATTCTGACTAAACATGGTACAGCAATAGTATTTTACACATATCTTAGATTAACCATTAAAACTAAATCGCGGTCGTTCGTATTTAGGCAAAGCTTTTATAGCGTGTTTTTCTAAAGGTATATAAAAATTAATGGATAATTGCAAGCAACACGTATTCCTACTTATTTTTTAACACAATATTTTAATATCATGACTGTTAAAAGTTATAGAAACATTCAAATGTATCTTTTTATGGAATATGTTTACTTTCACCATTTTCGATTAATTGTACCTAAATCAAGTCCACGTTTCAGAAATTTATATTTTAATAATAATGTTTGTTCAGTGAGTTTTCTAGGTTATATAATTTTTATGATTTAAAATGCTAACATTAAGTGTTATTGTCCCATCAGTGTTGTGTAAATTAAAAATGTAAACTAGTAGAGGATATTCAGTTTGACATTTATAGATAACAGACGCATGTTAAATCTATCTCTTTTACGACTGAATCGGATATTTAGTATATATTACAAAATTAAAATTAACAGGGCTCAAAATACATAGGTTTCATTTCTAAATATTTACAGCTTTTGAAAAAATATGACTCCATATTATTGACTATTATTATATGACTCCATCATGTTTGAATAGTTTTGTGCTGATTTTAATAAACGTTGTGAGGTTACTGAAAGATGTTTTAAAATTTTTTGTGGTTACGTATAAAAGGGTGCATTTTTCCTGAACTTTCATTATTGAAAATGTATACTAATTATTAAAGGATAATTAGTAATTAATTAATTAATAGGATTAATAAAGTGTGTTTTTAATTTTCAATCGAAAATGCGAGAAGCGTAATATAATGCATTAAATTAATCAACAGTCGTAAGTAATGCGGTGGTTTAAAAAGAATTAGTTTATAAATATTACAACTAAGAGTTTAGTCAATAAAAGGAAAACAATAATAAAAATAAGGGAAGAGTTATTCCTGTACGTGAATTTCTAAGCTCAGTAACAGACACTAATGAGAATATTTTTTTATATCCCACAGACTAAAAATATAGTTACAGAATTGAGATTATAGTAAATTTAATTTAAAATTTTATCTATTTAGCAACACGTCATCACATTAGAGCATATTAAAGCGTGTTCTAAAAGAGTAATATAAATATGAAAATGTATATATTTTTTGTTTGAATTACTGGTTCACTCTATCAATCAAAGGACGTATTACTGAATGATTTTCAATGTGTGATAAGTAATATGGCAAAGCTCTTACATAGATTACCAAATAAACACTGATTCAATGTGCAAACATACGCCGCGTGACGGTAGCTCCAGAGCAAGTGTTTACTTTCAATTACCAAATGTGTTGTGCACATAATGTAGAACCGTCTCGTACCATACGCTTTCAATAACAGGTCTAATAAATATTTACATAAAGTAGGATTTAGGTAATGGATTTGTAATAAACTTATCTATTGATTTGTTACTTTACGTAATCTTTTGGAATGGGTTGAATTAGACAGATACCAAAAAACACATAATATAATATATTTTGTACATTTTTGAAGCAAGTAAACATTTTATGCATCTTTTACTATATTTATTACATTGAATTCTAATCTTTCTTTCTTTCTTTTACAAGTCTATTGGGCATTGTTAATAAAGACGATATGTGTAATAAGGAAATCAAGACAAAACTGTCTTAACGCAACAATGGTCATGTTATTAATTGTAATAAACATTTCATTTTTAAAATTATATTATTTTAGTTTTAAATAAAATGTATACAGAACTATCATGCATTAGCATAACCAAATTAATACATAAAACTTATTATTAAAACCCCAAACTGTACTAAATATACTTTATTGTTTCTGAAAGCTAGTGTTTACTTGACACTATGAATCTGAAAGATATTAAAATAGCAAATATTTCTATCAATTTTAAAAACCAAACTGTGTCTTTATTAATAATTACCAACCTCAAAATGAATTTTAACGAAGATTTTCTATTTTATTACGGGTTTTCCAGAGTGAACATGTTGAAATATATGGATTAAACAAAATTAGGCTATTAATTAAACTTGTAATACTATAAACTACCTCACAAACGCATACACCTTTTGGAATAGTTAATTAAAAATAATAATCATAAATTTAATTTTTTATAAGTTTTATTATTAACAATTTAAGCTAATGAGTACTCGATCATCCGACGTGGTTTTCGCGAAAACAAGTTGATACTTTTGTTTAATAAATGGTAACCAATGTGAGGTAAACTGTGGTTTTTAAACAATATACTCCCATTTTAAGATGTTTCATACCTCATAATAATATATTTTGAAACTTTATACATTAATTGAAAATGCATGATTCTAAATTTTATATATCCTTTAAAAATATAGTTATGTTACTTGTATAACATAAAATATTGCAAACTGTTTATGGAGTTACCTGATGATGAAACCTTGGGCCTCGTCCAAAAAATAAACCATATTGGAATGTTTTGTTTTATTCACACTATTTAAATTTTTCCAATTGCTCCAAGAGTCTTCAAAAACAACAATAGTTGGTGAGTGCATAAGGCTACGTGTGATAAAACGTCACATGTCAAAATGACATTTGATTACACTCAGTTTGTTTAAAACTTTACATATTCTGTGATTATTTCATCGTATTTATCGACACACACAATCACACATTTCGCTTAATTTCAGTTAAAAACCATATAGTGACATGCAAAATCATTTTATTTGGCATTAACAATGTATACATATTACAATATTATAAGTCCATAAATCAGTTCCTTCTTGAGATATCGTTCGGGCAGACAAACAGATAATAGATATAACATTTTTCACCCCCTCGAGTGACTACACAAATTATACACTTTTTACTAACTATAAAACATCAAACATAATCACTGATAATAAATTAGAAAAGATCTGGAACGTTAGTTGTCACTGACCACAGTTATTTGTCATCAGGCTTGAATTGTAGACAGATCCATATTATAAATAAAAATAGTTTCTAAAGTTATTATAGTTATGTTTTGTATAGATCTAAATAAATATTATGGAATACAGAACAAACTCAATGTTGTATTATATAGAAATTAAAAATGTCAGGTTTATAAGTCAGAATCGTGTAGAAAAATAGACAGATAGACATATAGGCAGACATGCTCTGTCCCTCGAGTGGTAGGCCTTTCTAATGCTCATCTGATAAAATATCTCATCCTTATAAACAGGGCAAACGTGTAGCAATGATAATAACACTGCGAATGTAATTTCAATGTGCTTTATGTTATATAAATTTCAATCCTTGATGTAATACATGTAAAGCCTATGTCTCTAATTCACTAAAGCAGAATGCCTGTAGGTGACAAGAATACAAGTGACACGGTGTGTCATGTTACTTATCTTAATTAGGCAGACATGATCTCTGTTCTGTGATACCTCACATTACTGAGTTAGTCCCAGTTCCTACTCTAATACAGTGATAATCAAGATAAAGTTATATGTCATATAATTTATATCGATATGGGTGGCCAAAAGATTATCATATTAATTACGGTCGACAGTTCTATTAATAATTATATTTTGATGAGTCCGAGTAATTACATTATTTTAATTGGATGAGGGCAGTGAAATTAACTGGTAGAAATTTAGTTTCTGTCCGCCTTTCCGCATGATATCTCAAAACCAAACTGACCTATTAAAGTTGTAAATTTAATTAAACGCATTGAAATAACATATTACGTAAGTTATTCGTATTCTATCTCGAGAAAGAATTCATAAGTATGATTTATGTTTTCCACCATACTTTATTTATACACAAAAAAGATTGAGGTCTCTGATTGCTCATGACCAAAAATGGAATTTGGCTGAGCGGTATAGAAGTCACTCATTGTGTAGGGTGACTGGAGGAATAAAAAAAATCTTTTATGTATTATTGTATGTGTCTGTATATCTATCCGCAAGGCATCTTAAGAATGAAATGAGCTATAGATATGTTACTTGACAATTGGTGTTGCCTTTTTAATTAAATAAACTTTACTTACAAAACTTATATGATGACACTGCCTAATGTAAACACTGCAATAAATCACTGTGTTATGTACAATATTTGTCTCCAAGTGCTAAATACCTTTTGTGGTTCCTTGTCGTTCCGTTTGTGTCCTTGTCTGGACTATTTACTATTAGTGTTTAAAACGAGTTTCGACAAAAAAGGTCCAAATAAAAATAACTAGACGAGAATTAAGGACTCGATCAATCAAGTACACGATGAAAATCACAATATGCATAAAAGTGATATATTACATTAAATACGACTCTGTGAGTTTCCTTTTTGTGTTCTTTAAAACAATATCGTCATTGATTATCCATATAAACGTATTTAAACCTGTTTAATCAGCATTCACGTTATGACCTAGTACCGCTATTAAAAATTATATAAATATTATTCAGCCAGGTGGATTATACAAAATGTACGAGTATTATACACAAAATGTCCGTGACAGGTAGTTTCAAAAGCTACAATGTTGTTCTAAACAGTTTAATGCAACAATCGAGCGGAAAGGCAAATGTAAACAGAAAATAATGAACAAGGTAGCGGATGGAATTTTAATAAGACCCATCCACCTCAACCTAAACCATAATAAATCACTTTATACCCTCCGGCACTTTGGTGTAACACTTCGCAAAGTAATCCTAACATTGTTTCGACCAGCTTTTAATTAAAGTACGTAAACATGACAGAAATTATATGCTTTCACTTGACTGTTATAGCTTTAAAATAACGATTAGACTGAGATATACCGGATTCATTTATTTATTTATACAAGGTGAAATTCACGATAATTTAATTGACTTTTCAGTAGGCCTAATTGTATTTTTCACTTGATTGCAATAGCAATACAGTAATACTTTTTATGAATTATTCCGGTGTCCTTCACACTTGAACATGTTATAACTCATCATAATATAGTTTAAGTACGTAAAGGTGTTATAAACTATATTGTTTCACTTTATTATTGTATCTTTCAAGTAATTATTTCACTGAATTTATCTGTGTCCTTTATACAATCATAGAAAGTGATTTAACTAAAATAATTTGAAATTTCAGGAACTGGACACTTTCACTTGATTATGATATATTTAGTAATAGTTTTACTGAATTATAAATGTGTCCTTTATACTTTTTCCAGTAGTGTCTCATAATGCACATATAAGGTGGTATGCAGTAATTTAAATACAGTGTGTTGTTATTGTATAAGAAAGTTATTAAAACCCGAAAAATTATTTATTTATAATGGATATGGAACATTAAGCTGAAATATACTCAGCGTATTTTCTGTTAGTCCGTTGTATTAAAAAAAATAAAAATCATGTGAATATTTGGGAAATAATTAGTTAAATAGGAGACAAATGGGTAACATCAACAACGATGGTAAGAAACAATGAGTCATTATGGTTTTTACGCTATATTAACAAACCAGAGTGTATAATCATTTTAAGGTTTTCACTGTTTTACCATTACTAAAAACAATTGGTTTAAAACTGAAACATAAATATTGCTCGTTTAAGTTTCTTTTTAAATTGGGAAACAATATTAAAAGTGCCCCTCCTGCATATTTATTGAAACCATACCTCAGTAAAAAGGTCAGGAGCAATATTTGATACTCTCCTAGACTATACTATAAATAACTTAAATAACGAAATTAAAATATATTTAATTTATCGTGTATATATATATATATATATATATATATATATATATATATATATAATGATATTGATGTATTGAAATAACTTATATACTGATTGCTTCAATGTAGGAAATAGTGAGCCACAGGGTGTAGTTCTCCATACTTTGATATTACTACTTTATATTAACATATTCTTATTTTATCAATATAATAAATATTACTCAAATACTCTTAACTAAACTGCTATAATATTTTGAAAACGCCATGTACCATAATCTATGAAATGAAAAACTTTTTGTCGTTTTTTTTTTAAACGAATTACTGACAGCTTGTGTTGCTCAGGATTCATCGTAGGGACGTAATAGATTCCTTTATGCTAATGGCATAATTGCTACCTGCTAGATTAAAAAAACCTTGCATAAGTACCAAATGTTCAAGGCTATTTTTCTCTGTTGACTAGTTTGACTCAAGTTTACGGCACAATAACTAGCTGACTGCAACCGTAAGCGCCACAAACTATACCACGGTCAAGACCTACACCTCTGGAATGAAAAAATATTGTATTTCTCTTATTACTTTTAACAGGTAAATATTTTAATTAATTGATTAGCCTTTATCAGCCTAGGTAATGAAGTAAGAGCTTCACTTACGCGAGAGTAAATACTGTACGTATTAATGTGTCCACATGGCACCAATGGGCTGTTACGGAGTAAGACGCATAATAATTTAATTCGATTGTTCGAAAATGTTCAACAGTATTCATGTCAGGAGTATAAGAACTTATTACGTTGAATAACGTGAATGATGTGTGTAACCCTGAAGGTGATTTGAGCGAATTTAGAGGATTTATTTAACGATAATAGGATTTACAACAGTTTATGTAGCGTATACCGCTTGAAAGCCCTAGTGTAATATTGAGAGGTTAATGTACCCGAAGGTTTAAGATTCCTTCTAGGCACAAGTATCTCAATAAGTATAGTGGACATTGTAATCTTATTATTTCGATATTCCGGTGATGTGAAATATTTGTAAAAACATATGTAACGACCTTGACCTTTATCCCTTATGACCAGTGTTCAACTTCAAATACTGCTAAGTCCATATTTTTTTGTTGCACAATTGTTGGTAATAATAACACAATCATACGCTTTTTTGTAGAGTGTATACTTTTTTAATATACAGTAAAGTGAAATAATGTTTAAAAATCTTAAAAAACATCGGGATACATTTTGAGTATATCTAAAATGACAGTTCTACAAAACTTTTCCGGACCCATAAGAGCGTCAGTATTTAGGTTTAGCTTTGCTCTCATAGGGATAAAACCTATAGTACAACCAGCTTTTAATATTAGGGCTTAAGGTGAATCTTCTGTTAGTCATAAGCAGTTTCCCGCCTGTCTTTATACTTCCAAACATTAAGTCTAGTTTTGGATGTTTTAGTAATATTATGAAACATTATGTATATTATCTCCTAGGCGATTCTTCTATTTCAATGGTGAGATCGGATAGCCTGTATAGATGGTAGCTATTATAGATCACACATAAAATTCAAAGAAGTTATTTTACTGAATAAAAAAGTCAATTACGTTTTTACACAGATTAACCACTTGATCAATTGGGCACCGTGGAGGTCGTCCCAGCGTTCTGAAACTTGGCGCAGAAGAAGCAGGAGGAACATCTCCATTCTCGAGAGGTTGACCCTTTTCGTGAGGTTCTAGGAGATACTCTGGCTGAAGCTTCGATGTGTCGAAGCAAAAAAGGCTCTCCTGCTGGCGAACGAAAAAGTGATGTATATGACCAGAAACTTGTTTTTTCTTTTCGTCAGGCACTTGAAAATGTGCTCTAAATCCTTTGGTGTCTTCTAGTTGAATCAAAGGCACTTACTTTCAAAAGTAGTTTTTTGTGTTTTTAAATTCTCCTAAATCTCTTCGCAGAAAATCGACTGAATCACACCAAAGAACAGCTAAAAGACAATCGTATCCTTGGAAATAAAATAAAAGACAACAAATATTTTGTAATTAATCTTCATTAGTTTCCATGGATTTGCTGATTGTAGAGTGAACACACAAAATTTGGAGTCCACAAGATGAAAGATCTAATAATGTCATAATGCTATTATAATTTTTAAGACCACTGCTTGAATAATACACATATAAAGAGAGTTCTGGACCCTGAGAAAGAATACCAGTGGAGTTTTAAACTTCCATTTCTTTGTTTTTGTTATAAACGAGGATGGAAAATTTATTATAGAAACCGACTAGAATTATTTCTATAATAAGAGTTAATTAAAAAATGGTTTTAAAATATTTGGTATCATTCTTTCAATAAGGATTTACACAATTAACTTTTTACTGGCCAAATTTTGAATGAAATAAAACTTGATGTATCATACAAACAGTGGGCCATTTAAAGTAGTTTTGAAAGTTAAATTAATTTTCTTAAATTCATTTTCGTCAATTTAAGAGTGATGAGAAAGAACCACGTTTATATATCTTGACATGCCCAACTGTACATACCACACGTTAGGTCTGTCTCATTCTGTATCATGCTACAATATATGTTGCAAAATAACACAATATATTATGTTATTTCTGTGGGATATACTTTTGTATTTCCTAGATAGAGCACTTCTAAGTTAATGTTGATGAACAAGATATTTATTGGATAATCAGTTCTCAAAATCTCATGGACATTTGGGTTGTTATCTACAGCTGAATTTCCTGTGATAACATTGTTAAATCAAAAAAATTGTATCAGAAAAAAATAAAAGCCTGTATTTAAGGGAATCACCAAAATCATAAAAACCTTTATAGGTGCAATAAATGCTTTTGGTACGCCACTTTACTCAATTTAAAAATGTTGTTCAAAAGGCTTAAAATTTGGATGCTAGTTTAAAAAATTAGGAGACGTACTGTAATTTTCCTGATGTCCTTATTTTCAAGACGAAACGTTGTTCCTATGTACAGTATAATAACTAATTTAACAGTTTTGGTACTTAAATATTTTACTCTACCCAATGTTTATAATTTAGTTTGCCAGCAAGGAAGTGTATATATCTTTAGAGATATTGTGAAATTAAATCTCTCCCTGGATTCATGTTTCCTTTTCAATATAACGTTTATAAAATTTGACGGCTGTTGAAATGTTTTAAAATGGACTAAAAAAAATAATAAGATACTAAATGTTACTTTATTCACAATTTTGGAAATTTCATAATCAGATATAACTCATAGTATTTTTTTACACACACGTAAATGAGAAAGTGTTTTGCAAATAAAGAAGCAAGTCCACGAACAAAGTAAGAGCCCGTTATCTTGTAAGTTGATGCTGCAGAGTGAATTGTGAAGCTGTAAATCACGGGCCATCTGTCTCCTTATCTCAGCTTAGTGCTGATCTCCTTAGGTTTGCGGGTTTCAGTTACATTTTGAAAACAGAAATCACGCTGTAGTATTGTGCCTATTTAGATTTAAAACATCGCATACCTTAGAAATTTATTTAGATTAGGAATATTGTTTTAAACTCCCTCAACAGGAAAACTAGTGTAAGTGTCTTGGAGAACCTACAACCAATATTTAGTTTTTTTGTATAATATCTGTGTATATATCCGTAATATGTATTTTTTCGTTATTCTGCTACTCATTACTGTTTAGTATTATTTTTCTCTCTTCGTGGGACTAAACTATTGACGAAATAATAATCGAACAGCAGGCGTAGTCGTCTTTTCTCTCTTGAAGTTTGTAGCGGAACATCATTCTACCATGCTAGCTTGCGCTCTTTGTCCGTAAGTAAAGTGAACACCTTACGTATTATAAATTATTCTTTTAATGGGAGACATTTGTTTTGAATTTATTATAAAGTTAATTTGTAAATTATTAATTACATTGCTTGTGATGGTGTTTTATTTGCCAGATTGAAATGGAAATTGTGGTTATGTATTTCTGACGAGACCAGGTTGCCGTGATTATATACTGGTTTGATAAATGGCTAATCCTGTCAGGATTATCCTTTAGGCAAGTTATATTCTTCCAGCCTCGTTTATTGCCAAGTTCATTTTATACCAGAATGGTTCTTATTCAACTACTACTTTTTTCTTACTAATAATATTTTTGTAAATAATTAGTTTCTTAGGTCGAATTCCAAAATGACATTAAAATTACTAGGCCCCCCAGCCTAATGTATACATAAATATATAATGTAACATGAATGAGTGGTATTTGAGAGTTTTATTTGTCAAAATTAACACACATAAACACTTGTAAACTTTGAAATCTTGGGTTTTATTATTATTTTAGAACTCTGAGGTTCTCTAGCCCCATGTGTTTCGTCCATTCGGTACAAACTTAAACGATCTTTTTATTACGTAATTCTTAAAATAATTCATAAGAATTACGTATATAAGAATAAGTGAAAAGATTTCAAAACCATTACAGCTTATAATACAACAATGTACGCGACGTGTCGTGTAAGAGCATTTAATTGGGTTGCATGCAGGATTTCTGTTGTATAGGTCGTTTCATTCTCGAGACGTAACATGGATTTTGACAGAACAAAAACTTTCATATACTACTTTCAGATAAAAGAGAGATTGTGTCGTCCTACTGAATGACACTCGGGAAAGTCCCATGGACGAGTATGCACCAATATAGAACTCACCCTTGCTTATGTACAAAAGAAGTATCATACAAAATCTAAATTCTGCATACAAAATGTTTCTCAAAATCTTTGACGGAAAGTTATGCTACATGTGATACTATGTCATGTCTGGAAATGTCTTACGGTTGTAATCAGTTTATGATTTATTTATTTAGCAATATTATTATTGCCATCATGGTTAGCTAAACTCCATGTTGCTTTCATATGTCCAAGCAACATTTTGAGTCTAAAGGTCAGAACGTCCTAAGATATCGTGCGAACAGACATACAAACAGAAATGTTTCTTATGGATTGTCTAAAAAGTATCAAAGAATTAATTTTAGTTAATTTAAATAAAAATAACAATTCGATTGTATTATTTACAAGTAATTTATTCCAGGTTGAAATAAATTAATTTTCCCACAAACAGTTACTGATACCCAGTAGCCTACAATTGGTGCGAAAATGGTAATATTAAGACATTAATGATCACAGCAACCTTTTTTGGACATAAGATCCAATTTTTTTGTTGAATACTTATTTACCAAAACCTGTGCATCTTATTAATAAAAAATAAAATTACATTTAAACGTTATTAAAAACATTCATTACTATCATTAAAATTCAATCCTTATTCCATTAAACCCCCACTTACTACAGTTTAAAATTCACAAATTCTGTCTGCAATATTTTTACCACGTTTTGATAGTGTTGGTCAAGCTCGAGCTCACAGTTGTCGTGAAATTGTATTTATTATTTAATTTTATTTGATATTAAAATATAAAATTATCAAATATCGACAATTTGCCCAAGATCTGGATGGGAAAAAGAACTCCAAATGACTTTGATTTACTTTTTTCTATAAAATATCTGTTTTATAAATCTTAATTTTATTTTCTGTTTACTGAATTTCAAAAATTACCGTGAGTTCAATTTAGTTTTTACATTTTATTATAAAGGAAAGACTAGATGTCAAAGATATTTAATCTAAAGTATTCTTTTTTGCTGTATTCAACCTGTACGTTTATTGCTTATTAACATCGAGCAGTTTTACTTGTGTATCTCATTTAGTTTTCATTTACGTATTTACAACTTTAAATATTTTGCAAGTCGTACAACAATACACGGTGGTTGAAGACATTCTTGCTGAAACTGAAGATCTCTATGAGGGACTTAGTCGCTCATCAAATCCATCGCTTTACATCTCTCAGTACAAAACAATACATTGAACACTACAAAACAGTAACGGGCTATCACTATTTAAAAATTAAAGTTAATATATACGTAACATTTGTCATAAAAATAATACGCTTCTGGATTAATAATAAGTTGATATTTGTCACTTAACTAAGTCAAGTTATCGATTCCTCTTATCAAGAAGTGAGCGTATATGTTACACTGAGCCTATTATGCATTGAGATGTGGATTTGCATACAGTAATTAATATTGTGAGACGTATGTGTCTTTGAATCAGTTAATTGATAGTTATGCATGTCAATACGATGAGTTGTATGATTAACAAGAGGCTTTATTGGAATGGTTGTACGTAACTCGTGAAAATCCACTGTTAAAGGAAGTAATATTTTGACTGTATTTACCATCGTTTCAGTGATAAAACACGTTATTATCGTACAATTAAAGGTATTGTGTTAACATTGCGCGTTGGATTCAGTAGGAAGTGAATCAATATCATGTTTGAACATGATGATGAAACCATAAAATGATGTTCACTTCCATTTCACTTGGATCCAATAACATTACATGTTAAAATATTTGTTGGTTAGTATTATTTTTCTCTCTTCGTGGGACTAAACTATTGACGAATTAATAATCGAACAGCACGCGTAGTCATCTTTTCTCTCTTGAAGTTTGTAGCGGAACATCATTCTACCATGCTAGCTTGCGCTCTTTGTCCGTAAGTAAAGTGAACACCTTACGTATTATAAATTATCCTTTTAACGTGAGACATTTGTTTTGAATTTATTATGAAGTTAATTTGTAAATTTGTAAATTACATTGCTTGTGATGGTATTTTATTTGCCAGATTGAAATGGAATTGTGGTGACGTACTACTGACGAGACCAGGACGTGATTATATGTTGTCTCGATAAATGTGCTTAATAAACGGATTATTATCTAGGCAAGTTATACTGTCCAGCTTCGTTTCTTTATTAAGTTCATTTTATACCAAAATGGTTCTTATGTGAGTACTACTCTTTTTCTTTCTAATAATGTTTTAGTAAATAATTAGTTTCTTACGTCAAATTCCAAAAGAACATTGGAACTACAAAGCCCCCCAGCCGATATCATTTTAGTTCATTACTACTATTACGCGCGGAATTATATTCTTATTTAAAGTCTATGAGTGGTCTTTGACAGTTTCATTTGGTAAAATTAACACATATAAACATGTTAAATTTGCACTATTGACTTTTATTACTATTTACTACTATATTATTAAAATATTTGTTGCATTTTAAAATTTATTTATTATAGAAAAAAGTTGTATTTATAAATAATGTGACCTACAAATACAAAGTTAAAACTAAACTTTGTAAAGCTTCATTGCAGTATCAATAATGTAAGGGGTTTAAAATAAATCATAGGCGAAATACAACATTATTTAAAATTTGTCAAAATTATCCTATGTTTGAGGATTTTATGGTAACACGATGAAGCTGCAGTATTGGTAACTGAGAACCTAACCGTTTAATTCGTTAATAGTTATATTACCTGTTTGCAAAAATTTATCAAAACAAGTACGGTGAAATATCTCTTAATCCTTCATATTTTACCTGTCTAACATTTATTGACTTACACTGAAAACAACTGTTGGATTATCAATGGAGAAGAGAAAACTAACACAACAGATAAACTTACATTTAAATTGTGCAGAACTTTTTGTAACTTGGTTTTGTTTTATGTCATTAGGTTTACCAAGATGAAAGCTTTATTTAAACAATAGAAGTCATCACATTTGGTTCCTAATTGTCAAGCACTGAACTTAATTACGCGCTAATTATTTTCAGTTGGTTAAATATTATTTTTAATCAATTGTTTCATTACTTTTTCATTTAATAAACTTTGCAGAATATAATAAAGGGCCTTCGTGATAGAGGGAGATAGTGTATATGCAGCGCTTAGACAGTTTATTGCTCTATTTGACTATTACATAACACACATCGTGCAAATGTGTTAGTTATAAAACTGTCTCTGCCCAATATCAGTTCAACTCCAGCTCATCGTGCACGCTTCTTTAACTATCTCCGATACAGAGCTTTTTATTAAATATAAGATGTCTGCTACTTTTGAAGTATTAGATGTGTTGTAAAAAATACATTTAAATTCAATGTATTAACCTCATTGCTTTATTTATGACCATCAGAATATAAAGCAAATTGTTCATTAGATATTAAAAAAAAGTTAAAATGCATCTAATTAATTGAACTGTGAAGTTAATATGAATGACGGAACTTACAGTTTTTTTTTATTGTTTCTCGCGGATTTGCCTTGATAATAAACTTTAAAAAGTTAAACTAATCGAATTTCACCTTACCAGAAACATAGGAATAAGTTAAAGGTGCCTGGAGCAAGATAGGATGGATGCTGGTGGAAGTTAAACATCATTAGTTGATTGTGATTGAAGTTGGAGGGTCGGCCGCATCGAGCGCTGGGGTCGAGCCGGCGGTGGGCAGTACGTCTGTGACACCCGCCACGGCGCGTTCCTTTCCCGCCACTTCGCGCCAGTTTCCCGCGCAAACTTCTCGTCGCACCCCGCCACCCTGTCTGGACGCGACATATGTCAGTGATTACTCCCTCTTGCCAGTTTAAGCACCGCTTCTTGTCGTTTAATGGGCGCTCTTATAGCCAAACTTGCTATATTAGTCTCTTCCGGTAAATAATTGTTTTAAGTTTGTTTCATTTTCTTTCCTCATCTTACAAGTTTCTTTCGACTTTTCTCATAAACTGGAAGATTTATGATGGACAAAATTATTCAATTACTTAAATAGGAAAATATTTGGATCTACAGCTTGTTATATCTGGCTAAACTTTTATATAACTAAAATTATTTATCTAATCTTTTATTTCAATTACAAAACTATAGAACTATTCTCCTTGTAATACATTTCTCAAGACATTATTTTTTAATATATAATGTAATATACAAATGATATCACAAACATAAATTCTCGTGTTTTTAACAAATATCATCAAAACATAATTTATTTTGTATTTGTAAGAAGTGTTGGTGTTACCAGTGATCGAATGCAGTGAAAGTGATGAGTGATGATCTCGCAATGAATGAACTGGATTGATTGCATCGCAACATGGGATTCTCCAGCCTGATTGTCATCGTTTGCTTGGGCGTATATCTTCAACCCATTGGCGCAAAGCATCATCACAGATTAAAAGGTAAGGAGGCCCATGACAGAAGTAGCACATAATAATGTTTAATAGCTTTATAACTATTACTTTTCCATCGTTTGTACTACTATATTTAATATTCCCAAACTAATAAGTGGTACTGTGAATGTCGTCGAATTTGTATGGCCTAATTAATACTGTATAAATATTTATTTGTTAATAAACATCTATACCATTTAGTAAATATCACTATATATCAGAATATACATATGGTAGTTCTTAACTACATACAGAAATATGTTATTTTATGAGTTTCTATATTCATTCAAGCACCTCTTTCCATATAGTTTAAGGGTATATCCTGGGAATAGCAAAATTTATATTGCTAATAACATCGATAGTAGGCCTATATACAAATAAATGTAATAAAAATCTCATATACTTACAAGTTATATAATTTTTTAATATACTGTTTACGTAAATACCCCTGTGTTCTTTGCTCATTTGGATTAGTAGTATTTTACTACATAAGCGCAAACAAGCTGTAACTTATTAAAGATAAAAATGTTTCGCTTATATAAGCTCTTCCAAGCTTCAAGACCAAATGCGATTTAATGTGATTGCTTGCTTTTCCCACCTTTCGCTAAAATAATGAATACAAGGTTTGCTTGATAAATTTAATAAACACCTGATTCAAAGATATTACATTTGAAGCATTATAGTTTTGCTGACTCACGCCTAATCAGATATTTTAATTCTTCCTAATAAACTCTAAACATTAGGTAAACTTTTGGTTTAATGTACGAAATCAAAATTGATAAAATGCTACGTAATTATTTAATGTAAGGAACAAATGTAATAAGAGACATTTACATAAAATAATAAGAATTGTCCGAATAATTTACATTTTATTACTATTATACACCTGAAAATCAATTTAGTGGGTTTCTAACTATGTCACATGCATTTTATAGTTAGGCATACAGCGCTGTCGCTGCTCCGTCATGTAATGTTGAACAACGATAACATCTTCTAATCCAGCAATATATAGGATTTACGTAATCTAGGGACTAAAGCAGCATATTATATTTGTTGCTACATGTCCCTTTCGCAACGTCATGTACAAAATATACAAAACATTAGTTCTTACCAATATCTGTTTCAATATTTTGTTGTATCTTTTAAAATTATGCTATTTATTTTATTATGTAGTGCAATTAATTAAACAATACAAGTACAAACAATCTGTACGAATAATTTAACTGTGCAGCAATCATTTAAATTAGACAGTAGCTGTTTGCATGACCGATCTGAATATGTATCGACCCAATGTTCGATCAATAAATCAATGAAACTATAACTCATACTTAATTACAACAATCTGGAATTATAAAACAATGCTTTTGTTACTGTAAAGAATCTCTTTTACATTTTCCCAATGCAATAATTTTATTTGGTAAATTAGTAATACATTTTCTTATAAATATAGCTTAGTATAAAGCTTAGTGAGATTCTCAAATCATCTACAGACAATATTATTAATTATAGTAACATATAGGTAAAGTTAAATTATTATTGTGCTAAGAACAGAATATGTGAAATAATAAATATTTTAAAATGAAACGTTGAATCACCAGCAAGAGAATTATAAAAAAATATTTACTTTTCAGCTAAACTAGACGTTTTCTTAACAATTAGTTAAATTTCTTTTTCTGTACGCATTTTTAAGCCTATAGGATGCTTACTGTGATAAGGCAACCCAATCTATAAGTTCTTCTCTAATAATGCACGATAGCAATTATTAAACTATGCAATCTCACCCACATTATTTGGTTGTGGATCATACTATTGAATTTTTTTCCTATGTAATCTGGTATTTATAAAAGGACTGAGTTATATACTACACAATCATTCTTTGTGACAAACCTTCTGTGGTAATAATGAAAAATAATAAACATCACCAAACACACACACACAGTAAAAGTAATAATAGTAAAACCATCCCAAAAAACTAAAAATTTAATAATACTATAATTTTATTTATGCCCTGTTTGGTTTGTATATAGCCCTATACTTTTATTCTTAAATTATCATGGAAAGTTTAAGATAATAAAGTCCACAAATCTCGTAACCAATGAAATTGTAACCGTGTTAAAGTTACCGGACTAAGCTTTACTTGTGGTTGGAGAGTTTCTTTACTCCTTAGAAATACAGAAGTTAGGACAAGCATTAAAACAAACTTTAATACAACGGATATTTACCAGAGTCGGCAGGAGAAACTTCAGGAGCATTTAAGGAATCCTGTAATTTATCGCTGGGATGGAAGTTGTGAAATATTTCTAAACTTCAGATTTAATACTCTAATTTATACTTTTGGTTCATATGAATACTAGAAATTCAAAATATTAATAACATTTTTAATCCGTTTCTTTTATTAGAGTAAGATGACAAGCTTCGACAATGATTAACCAATACAGATTTTACGAGGTGATTATATTTTATGTACATGTTATCGTATAAGAAGGCATACCTAATAAATCAAAAAACAATACGAGAACTACACTCGCTCGTAAATTGGCTTCTCATACCCTAACAAACTTCGTATGTTGGTGTGGAAATATATCTAAAACATATAGCTATTGTAAACATCTACCAAACAATTCAATGGTTCGCAATTGATGCAGAGTTAATTTTATTTTGTGATTAATTTAAAAATATAATTTTTTATCAGTTCTTCTATGGTAGCTGTTACATGTACAACGGTTACATTTTCTATCACGTTTTCACGCAATTTGTATAAGTTGGTATTTCTCACTGAAAAATATTTATGTATATATAAATATTAAACTCAACCAGTTATATATCCATTGCTTATCCATCGGATTATATAATCCCAGTCTATTTATAGATTTGTTATAACAATATTTCAAATACAATTACGTTACAAACAATGCAAAAAAATAGTAAATGTCTTTCTAAAGCCAAAACATTTAGTTCTAATACGTAATACGAATCTGATTGTACACAAACATTTGTCATTTTTACCTGCTATATAAATTTATTGACAAGGCTTAAAAACTGGCTGTTTGCGTAAACATTTGTAAGACATTCAAAATTAAAAAATCGATCTTTATGAAAAAAGCTAAGAATACATACAATAAATTTTAACTCAAGATACTGAAGAAATTGTTTTGTTAATTTCAATGGTGAAATCCATACGTAATTATAAGAAAATTAAAGAAGAGACATGTTTCCAGTACGGTCTTCCCTTAAACGATGTCCTCTCAAAATTTATTATACTATTTAACATTTAGGATCGTAATTTGAACAACATGAGTTTTCCTTATATTTATAACGCGAACTTGTCAGTCTGTCAAAAGGTAAGTAAGATTAAGCTCAGTACAAGCCTTCTTGTGATTCAAACAGTGGGATTACGTAAGAAAAGCTGTCTTAAGTAAGCTAAGACAATAATTTATGCGTGGAAGTTCTCTTGTTCACTATCCCTCGTAGAAGTGCTGTTAGTGTCCTACGTAATGATCCCTGTAACCTGAGATAGAATCGTATTTTGAAAACATAATTACAATACGAGTGCTTAAAGTAGTATATCTACATAAAAGATTGGAATATTTTAAGACAGTAAAAACCTTAATACCATTTCTGATACATATTTTTAACGTTTTTCTGGAGTATAGATTTCTCCTAATCCCCAGTTAGCATGATATATGCTAGTGTACCTATATTAGGGTATAATACTCGTCCTTTAGTTTTAAAAATGTTACAAATTTTGTTGAGTTTTATCCTGAAGTTGTGTGTGGTCAAATCTAAAATATATCGAACAGGCCTAACGTAGATAAGATACACATATGAAACTACTAGAATAATGACACGTTTTTGGTGTATTAATGCTATACATATAATTGATAATAGCGATATGTATAATCACTATAAAACGCATACGCAAATTCTGTGTTACTGTTATAAGAGAGTATTAAACCAAATCTAAATAATTTATCTCCAGTATGCGTAAAATATTAGTTCAAACAAATTGTATTAAATAACCAAATAATAAGTTTCTCCAAAACGAGGTTGATGCAATTAGTTTATAATGTGAAGTAATTTGCAATTCTAGAAAGGTATCTCTGCAGCATTCAACAGAGTTGGTTCTAAATTATTATGTTATTTGCTACGATAATCACGTATCAACAAAAGAATAAGAGTAGTCCTGAAAATCACTTTAGGTAAGCTTTTCATTGGTATTTTTTATTAGGCATTTTTTATTAGGTAAGTCATTTTATTGCATTTTAGAATGTAATAATTAACAGACTTTATCACTATTTTTGTAAATAATGTATTGAAATCGTTTTTGCCTATGTAAAATTTGAATTTGTACTTAATGTACTCTAGTGTAAACTTGTTTAAAGGTCCATAATATCATGTACAGTTCCGAATTAACGAGATTTTAAAATTCATCGTTGATTTTTATACAAACACCGAAGGACAACCAACGTAACATGTTGTGAAAATATCACGTTTTCAATGATTACGTATTTGTGTTGTTTGCTGTTTTTATCGATGGACCGGCAACAATTTACGTTAATCATTTGTTGGAAACCACATATCGAACCGTCCTAACAGTCACTTTTTCTAGCTTAATACATATATCAAACTTTAAATATACGGTATATCACAGGTACCAGCATCCTCATGTATGTATTGAAAAATTTTCTGAAATGCAAATATTGTGTACAATAAAAAGCATGGAAAATAATTGCTCTCCACATAAGGATCAGTGCATGTAAGTATATTTTACAGTATACAAAGATAAGTTACGATGTTTAAGCATTACTTTTTTATAAAGTGTTATTTACCAAAATATGAATTGTTAAGAATACATTTGTATTTTAGGACTATGTAATATTGTATCTATTCACTTATTAACTCAATATCGTAAAACTATTTTGGATTTTATGTCACACATATGCAGGAAAATCTGTAGAAGTAGTGAAGAAGTTCATATGTCATTTATATACAGCAATTTTAATAACGGAATTTTGCATAGATTAGTTTTTCTATGCTGAGGTAAAATAAACAACTCACATAAACTCCTCATTAACTGTAGATTAGTTGGTATTAATATTTTAACATTTGGTATACTTTGATGTGAGTTTGATACAAAGCAGCTGTTCCCAATTAGTGCAGCTTTAACCGTGAGTGCGCACAGTTGAGTGACGATCTGTTGGAATTGTCGGAATACTCGTATACCTCATTTCATGGTGTGTACTCCTCCACCGTTATCTGGCCACTAATATGAGGTAATATATCAGAGTTCATCTTGTAATATATGTCAGGTATATTCAAAGCACAAAATATACGTGTGCAATGAGGTGAAAATTCACAAAAAGATACTGAGGGTTTTAGTAGTTTATGAACGTAACCACGTCTATGTTTACACACATTTATACAAGAATGCTTTTGTTTTATGAAACTGACGTATACGATAAAAAATTATTGTTTAATGTGATTCCACATAATTTAAGTTATATAATCTAAAACTAATTCATAATGCGAAGAAAGTAATGGCAAAGCTCCATTAATTCATTGTGTCATCCCAAAATTGACTCAGCCTGGAATCAATAATGACGAGAGCCACCTATAATCTCAACAATGTCCAAGAACTCGACAGACGCTCTGAACCGGATGTTTAACAAGCTAAAGCCGGGTTTATTTGTGTCCCATATGCTCTATTGTATTTTTAATCAATAGCAAATTTGTTAAAATCTGTGAAGTAATTTCTCTAGTGATATCAAATTATGTTTTTAAATTTCAGGATCAACCATTGCATTGTAATCAATATCAGCAACTTACCACTACAATAACGATTCATCTATCACGATGCCTCATGCTAATCTCATCTACTTGTATTTCCACAGTTAGAAGATGGTCTGGTTAAGTAAATGTTTTCTTTATTAAAAGCATGTTTTATCTCTCTGTCGCTTTGTGATCGCAATAAACTGGCTTTTAAAAACTCAGCCATCAAGCTTCCTCTGGTTTTTGTATAGAGTTAAACTTTTAATCAATCATAAATTAATTTGGTGTTAATAACAATGGTATCCCGAAATTGGTTCTTTATAACTCTTGACAGAGACTTGTCAATTTTATCTCAATAATTGTTGCTGTACAGCGTAACACTAAAATTTTACAGTAACATATACAAAATACATATTAAGCAACTGCTAGAATATATTTTACCCGAATCTGTCTTGCTGGAAAAACTATTCCCAGAGATAAATGTAGTCCGAAATAATATTGCTTGGTTCGTGATTTTAATGTTCACTGAATCAGAAATATAACTTAAAACATTTCTAGCTGATGTCTAAAAGAGTTTAAAAGATGGTTCCAAGCGTATCCCAATAGTTTACAGAATTCAGTGCTGTCATAGTCAAAATAATATTCTTTCCCTAAAATATCAAATACAAATTCCATTTATACTGAATACAATGTTTTAGAATATTTTCTTATAAATACTGTTTAGTTATTGCAGTAAAAAAATAATTTTCGCATATAATTGTTCTCCGAATTACAATACCATTAAGTTAAGCATAAGAAAATATGTTACATATATCTATGTCCAACCTTTCTAGAGTTTTAGTTCACACAAGTGAAGTTAAAAATTTAACGAAAAAATTTAAAATACGTAGATGTCTGTTTGATTATTATTTTCAATGTAATACGTACTGAATAGTTTTCAGAATTAAAAATACTCGTTTTTATCAATATAAGCGGATTGCCATTTTGTTAGTTTTTTTGAACCGTAAGTAAACGTTACTAATGATTTGGATTTTAGTCATTATAAAAGTGTAAAATAAAAAATAAATTAATGACATTGCAATATTATACTCATTATCTTTTAATTAAAAGTACAATGTAGGTATTGCTGACCGAACCGCTCTATCCAGCCTACCGTATAGTAATGTAATGATTTCCAGCAAGAAACTGGCCTGTTCTTAGTCCATATATCATGACTTTATATAAATTACTCTTCAAATATCTTATTATATTATATATTTGCTTGGAGATAATCCGATATTGAATTTGCTAGTTGCAAATTTAACCCGAAAACACTGTTCTTGTTGTTAGCAGAACAAACTATTGTTGATGAACCAACTACCAATATGTTGTTGTTATATTGTGAGATTATCCCTTCCGTTCATGAATCGATCAGTGAACAACACAGAAGCTTACCTTGTTTACATACCATGAACCATTGTTTCATTATGTAATGAAGATGTAGTCTTACATTATTAGAACCTCTTAAAACGTTAACTCCGTTCTCGTTAAGTTGAAACGTTAAATGGAATACACGACGTAACACAGGACAATGTAAGTGATCAATACAACACTCTGGTGGTTATTACAGTTTAGATTTACTTCGAAAACTTTACTAATCATGCTTTAACATAACACACGTAATTGGCCAGACAAGTATGTGTAACATTTATGTTTATATACATAATATTGCTATCATCAGATATAAGTAGATTTAAACAATAAATTTTGTAAACGTCTCTTGAATATTCACAGCTCTATAACTCCAAAGGTTTCATAGAGTTTTTATAGAATATTACGGTAATCCAATTCGTTTTTTTAAATAACTGACTATAAAACCTAAATATTCCTTTCAGTTCTAACAGCTGGTAAGTAGATTAAGGAGATAATTTTTTATTATGAATCTGAAACACGACTTGGCAGTGGAAGGATATATTACATTACCTAATAATCTGTTTTGTTTTAATATTTATTAATTTCAATTTTAAAAAGTTTTATTTTTCAATAAGAAATACAACTTCGCAATAACTATGACTCAATTAGCAAGTGTTTTGTTCTGAAAGAAAATAATACTTCACTACTGAGCGTTAGGTTATATCTGATATTCAGTACCACTGCGATAGCCAACTTTGTGGAAAACTTCAGATATATATCACAGATACCCGCATCCTCGTGTATCTGCAACATCACGTCACGTTTTCTTACATGGTTGGTAACACTGTGTGTTAAACAAACAAATCAATAGTAATTGTTCTCACCCAGCATAAATTATTTTAATTTATTTCTTGTTAAATACACTTTGATAAGTAATGCTTCAGGAGAAGAAAACATTACTTATTAACAGATAATCTGTGAATTTCATAAATATATTGATGCTACATAGCATTTAATGACAAGACTCAATGTGTTGACACGAAATAATTAACAATTGATTACCGTGCTTCAGGATAAGTATGCTTCTTAGAATAGGGCTCTCACAAGCATACCAAACCGTAGAAGTAGTAAAGTATTTTGAAAACAAGCCACATTTTTTATTTTTACTGTACCCGTTAGGAAATTAAAAAAAAGTACCTAATTTCTATGTACAGTCATGGATTATTTGAAATATATTGTCCGTGTCATTCAGTTGTCTAAAGTAGCCTGCACCATAATACCATCCCAGATTATTTTAACACTTCTATACTGGATCAATTATGCATATTAAAATCCCCTGGATACTTGATTTTGGACTCGGTGAGAGAATTGTCGAGAATGGTTTTTGCCGAGATACGACAACCGATGCTCGAATTGCACGTTCTTCAATGAAAGCGTCTGCGTGAATCATTGAATCAATGTATTTCTTAAAACAAACCTGATGGTCATTAGGGTACATCGGATTAGGAAGTGGGGGTTCTTTCCAGTATATTTTCTAGTCTCACGTCGTTCTATGTTATAGGTTACAAAAGCAGCTTCAATGGGTAGGCTAAATTATTGGTACCAAAAGAAATCCACATTCGAGTATAAAACATCCTGATTTTATATCCTACTCATTCCTTGATACAAACATATTTATATGAGCAAAATAATTTCATTAAAGATAATGAAATGTCAAAGACAGAGAATAAACTTAGGTATGTAATGTATATTAATATTATTTAAATGTAAATAGAGTTTCGACAGTTAATCCTTATAAATAATTTACAGTCGTTTAAGAAACTTAACCAGAGGAAACCCTATCCCGCTTTGTGGTAAAACTCACTTTTATCGCTAGGTAACCTTTAAAGCTGTGACTAACTTGTGTTTAGTGACAAAAAATACTTATATTTACGTTTTAACACTATGTATTATTTAAAATTCATAAAATAATTAGTGGTTGGACGTACACTTTGTATATAATTTCACTTAGTACTTACTTACATTTCATAGACTTTGGATTGTTTTATCTCGGCTTTGTTTGTTATGATATAACTGGTCAAATTAGTTTGCATTTGTCATTATTTTTAATAAATCAAGTAAGGGTTAAATTTTACAAAAGAGCACTGTACACAACTAATACTATTTTTCATTATACAATATTTCTTATTTGTGCTTTTTTACCAGAGAAAATAAGCTGGGAAACATCCCATTACAATCACTCCTGAAAGGACATTTGCAGCTTCCAGAGTGACAGGTTATTCAAGATAAGTAAAGTAGGGGTCACCTCTTATCGAAATCTCATGAGGAAGGGTAGTGGGCATTATATCTCAGTTATCCCTTTACATAGCAAGTATCCATTCAGACACATTATCTTGAATCTGTCTAATCGGTTATATCAGTCGAATGAATAGCCGACTCATTCTGAGAATCCAACCCAGATTCATTCACTTTAGTTTTCACCTAAAACAAATAAAATAAATCCCATGTCGTAGCTATAAGGAAGAGTTGATTCAATGTGAATGTTCAGCTCTATTTCATCTTCCGCTTAGTGCAGCGGATTCCATGAGTCTGTGAGAGAGTCAGAATTCAGGTACTGTACTAAAGTGAAATGGAGCTGAACTCTACATTCTCAACTCCCTATGCATTAGTAGAATTACTACGATAAATTTGTCCAATAATATATAATAAGAATAACACTGTATTGTTGATTCAGACTTTATTTATGCATTATTAAAATAAATCGATATTTAAATATGGAATAATGCATTTCATGTTTCGAATATAATGGACATTCATTCCCAAAACACCTCACTATATACACTAATTGTTTTAGTTAATATTACAGATTTATATTCAGATATCAATTATGAATTATCTTAGTTTGGAATTTAGGTCGAGAAAATTTAGTTACAGACGGCAAATAAAGTAATAAACTGGGAATATACAGTTTTAACTAAATTTAATATGGTTTTATAATTTTTTTAAAAATCAATTGATCAATTAGTAAACATTACAAATTAAGCACAAAGCGAAGTAGGTTATTAGTATAAAACCACTCAGGTTTTTTTTTAATTAAAATCACACAAGTTGAATACGGTAAGTAAATTCATTGTTAATTACCCAATGAGCGGTAAAATATAGTGATCACATCGGGGTATTAATTTATCTCAAGTTTAGTACCATGTACAGGGGGAGAGTGAGTTAATAGTAACGTTGGCTGTTCCTGTTGAGACAAGAACGCCGCACAGGCAATAAACTGTGTTCAGAGGTTCTAATTGTATTTGAAAACATAATTTTGTAGTCAAATAAGTTAATTAATTTTAGTTACATTTCTCTATTTTATGAAACAAATGCTCCTTTTTATATAAATATGGTAGTTGACTATAATACTAGTATAACATAAATAACCGATAAGAACTTACGATCAGTTGAATTGGAGACTAGTTTGTACAACCAGCTGTCAATGAAATATTGGTATTTATTTTTAATAAATGACCACAACTTTGAGTATCTCAAGTCGAGTTTAAGTCTGTTCAATAAATTATATTATTGTTTGTATAAAGATTTGTCCTAAGATATGTCTTATATTTTTGTTTTAAATTATACAAAATTATTCCTCTTAACTCCGTATATTTCCCTATATATTTTTGTTAAAAGCTAACGGAATAGGACTATCGAGAACTTCACCGTAAACTTTCCGTGTAATAACTGAGCCTATAAATCCAAACTGTTAATATCCTCAACGCCAAGTGTCCAGAGACCATTGTCGTGCGCCGTTTTGTGTTTTACAAAAGCAATTCATTTTGTTTTGTGTTTCTAAAAATACGACGAGTTAATTTTCTTTTCCTTAATTTCCTTTAAAGCACTATAATTTAATTACTAATACAGTATGAAATAATGAAATAGTCGCGTTATATTGTATTTTGAACAGAATTAAGTACAGAACTTCGTTTAGGAAGAATATGAATTTTATTATGATTAAAAACAGTTATATTTACTACGGTATATTTGAATCATAATGGATATTATTCAGAATTAAACCAGTTTAAACCAGAAGTATTAATGTAGTAATAAGTATAATTGAAGTTAGTCATAGTATGTGCTGTACAATAAAACTATCTCTATTTTCTTAATCATTGAAATTTATGAACCACGCATTAAAATCTATTATCAGTATTGCTTTATGAGTTTAAGAACGGTTAGGTCCAAATCGGAATTATGTTGTAGCGAAATACGAGAAGTCTGTGTAAAAACCTATTCATTAATTAGTTGTTAGACCTCATTGTTTTCTGATTTCAATGTTCTGTATAGACTACATATAGGATTTGCATTAGTTACTTTTCTTTCATGATGCTTTGAAAAACAATTTTTATCGTAGAAATGTTTGTTAATACGTATAAATGAAACAAAAAATCTCTATAGTACAATATGCAATAATTTATGGCAGTGAAGAAGCCTTCACCTTATTACCTTGTCCATCGATATAAATTTTCATTCGATTATAACCTTATGTATACTGACACACGCACGCCAACATACAACTGACTATTTTGAGTGGTAGAATTTTAACTTCACTCTTTAATTTAATTTCTATTACTTTTATTACAAAGAAATTAAGTGTGGAATGGCTTGTCATTACCCCTGATTTGAGGTCAAAGAGAATTGCATATGATTTACAAACTTTTCAAAGCACGTTCTTCAAATCTCCCTGCACTCGGCATGAAGGTTAGAGAATTTATTATACAGTGCGGGATTGGCTGTTTCTTTGTAGAGGCAATGAATGATTTTCTTTCTTATAACTAACTCCTTCAATGTGTGTGTTAAGTAGGACGGAAAACTAGATTTGGCATGAGACTTAGTTTGTTAGTTCCTCTTTATGCTATCAATTAGTGTACTAATAAAGATGTCAAAAGAAGTGTTTACATCGTTGCCTGATACCAGCCCTTCAAAATCTGTCGATATGCACTCAGCACGGGGGTTGTTGAGGTTACAATTGCGCACGTTATAACCAATCTTAGGAGGTGAGTAGATTTCAACTGGTAGATCCACCACAAAACATAGGAATGGGTGATGTATAACCTTCGGGAAGTAAAGAATCATCAATTATAGCTACTGACGCATGGGCCGCAGACGAGAGGATCCAATCCAAGAAGACACCTCGTTGATTAGGAACATTGTTTATCCGGTGAGGATTAAACAGAGACACGCTGTAAATGATCTTGGCTGAAGCACTGGTAGCAGATGGCAATGGAGATGACCAATCGATTTCAGGTAGGTTAAATCACTAAACAAAATTAGATGCAGAAGACAAGATTTTACTGACTTATCTGCTATCAAAATGTCCACAAACATGCCATCCCTCTCCAGCCTATAATCAGTTTTCGTGATCTACCTTGCAGGAATTTGTCTTAAAGAATTTAAAACAGTAATCTCTAAATCATTGAATCACGTCTCAAAGAAGACAAAATATAAAGTGAAAGGATAAACTTCTCATGTTAGTAATAATGCAACTGTTATAGTTATGCACTTAATGCAATTATTTTTATGATGATGATAGTAGATGTAATCAAGGCCCTTGTAAAACCTTATATCTGTAAATAAGGATAAGTTTAGTGTAAAGCGAATGAACCCCGATACGCGGTATAGTAAAGAAGCGACTGATGTAGATGATCATGGCTTAAAACATTCTAAAAAGATTAAGGTTATTTTTAAGGTCGGTGACGGTGTTGATGTATTAACAGTGATATAAATAGCAATATTATACAAACACAAAACGTAAAGTAATACTTCTGTCTGACAGTAATGGTCGACAGTGATGTGATATTATGATCCGTAGACATCCATAATTAGATTTATTTTGTATTATTAGACGTAATGCTAGATTTTAAGAGGTTTTTAACAATTTGGAATATTTTTTGAAAAACATGGACACTAATGGTGTACGAATTTTTTTGGGGCACGAATGATATAAACTCTAGACAAAATAACATAAATATTATTAACCAAGAAAAACATTACTTCAGAAAGTAACAATAATTAAGATTATAGTTGTTGGGTTCCCTTTCAAGCGAGACCAGACAAGTTTCAACGGCACAATTGCGCTCATTAATGAGTAGATCTTGCGAGCTGTTTCACCTGTAAGCAATGCTAGTTTCATGCCAATGGAATAAGTTGTCCAGCCATATTTCCATACAAGACTTAGCCAATACTTCTAGGAAGAGGCGGATCGCTGATGGGTTTTTTTTATTCCTTCGGCCCCAGGTCTGATTTCGAGAAATTATTTAACTTACTGTCGTCATTTGGGTTGCATAGCACTTTTGTCGCTTATACCAGAGAATGTAATGGCTCAGAATCTGTTATTGACAAGGTATTTTGTAATATCAGTCCATCAATTTTTAAAAGTGAAGTTCTTGTTTCCGGCTTATCCGACCATCATGCTCAGCATTCAAACATTTCACTGAAGAGACCTTCATCTATGAAGCTCCCTAGGTATTCAGAATTTATAGGTATTTTAGCATGGAGAACATTAATGTCTTTAAAAATGTTCTAACAAATAAATAATGGATGGAAATGTTTTTCACTGATGGTGTCAATAATAAGTTTAATTGTTTCCTTTCTTACATTGAACGTAATTTTGAGATAGCCTTTCCATGTAAGAAATGTAAATTATATAGAAATTTACAGATTTTTTGTATCACTGAATGTAGGCAAATGTCCAGAAAAGTCCTATTTCCTTCAAAATCCTTCCATCGTCAAAAAAAATTTCTGAAACAAAGGTCATTTGTAATATTTATTTTGTAAACAACCGAAAAATATCATGTACAGTATTGAAGACTTTTTAAAGGGACTAATCAGTAGAGTACAAATAAAATATTGTTACTTGCATGAACATGATATAGTTAGTTAAAATTTTACTTTCAAGTCTCCATTATTATGTTGTGAAAAGCTTAACACAAGCTAGAAGCACACATTGCTGTTGGAGTCTGTCTGCGTAGGAGCCTTTACATTAATGGTTATCTTTGACTGGATTCACATCCTACATAGATTACAACTCGCCCTCAAAGGCTGTGTTTGACGTATCTGGTGTACATCGGTCCCAAAGCGATGCTATTTCCGTTTCTACTTCATATTGTGATTTATATACTTGGAATACATCACATTTTACTCGGTTCAGGTACTAGATATGTGTGATAAGTATGTAAAAATATATTGGGATTTTACACTAGTCTTGTATTTATAATGTCTAGATAATATTTACCATATATTATTGGGTGGTCCAAATGTTAAGGACACTGAAGGGGCCATGAAAAGTATAAAATATACAACAAAGATTAAATGGACAAAGCGGTGCGGAATAACTGACAAATCTATGTATTGAAGTTAATTATTCGTTGCGTCAATCACTCGCTGCGCTCAAAAACTGTTTTAATTTAAAACTTACAAAACTGTTATGGTTCTCCTATTATTACATGACACTTTTTTACATGACATTTCTTCTGGTTTTGAATATTATAATGAGAAATGTTTCAAGAGCAGCAAGTATGATTTTTAGAGTTAGAGCAAATAAATGTTATAAATTTAAAGATAAACTTTTATTGAACTAGAGAAAGTAGATTTTTTTCTGCTTAAAAAATACTGTATATGTTATACTGCCCTATGTGCTTTGTCAACTAATTCATGAAAACCTTCTTTTGTATGGTTTGTGCATGAAATTGTTTGCTATAATATTTGGGTGATTGCTAAACCTGACTGATATTTCACTGCACATGGTGTTTAAATCAGCTGTTTAGTGAAAAATAACATATGTTTAGTCTAATAATAATTCTTATTGTCATCATTGGACTGATTAGCGGGGTAGCATATCAGTATCAAACTTTATAATATTTTATTATATTATAGTAAACCATCTTATATAAATAATTAAACCTATTTAAATTTTTAAACTAACTGATTTTACTGTAACTAAAAATGTTACAACGAGTGAGCAATTCAACTTATAGTTAACTAATTTGTTAGTCTTGTCTAACTTTGTCTCGTTAATTTTTGCTGCATATATTATAGTTTCCAAAACCTTTCAGTGTGTATAAAACTTGGAACACACATACGATTTGACAGAAACGGTCAAACACAAAATAATTGGATGGTATAAAGGAAGGGCTATGTGGTATAGTGGTAGTATACTTGCCCGGTCAGTGAGAAGGCGGAATCAAGTACTGGCTGAGTGGAGTAACTTTTGCGATTCAATTTTGGCTCTGGGGATGATTTTTGGTGAAGTTTGCAACAAATTGTCCTTAAACTTTACCACGAGGGTGATTGCAATAGACTAAATAATTTGTATAATAAATTTACCTAAAAAGTTTAAATTTATACAACTATAATAATTTTATAATTACCAAGGCTGACTAATATAATGTTGTTGGCTATGTGTGCTATTAAATATAATCTTTAAGTGGAGCACGATGTGTTAGGGAAACATTTTCATTGTTGATAGTGGCATTTGAGTTACATTTAATAACCACTAATTAACACGAAACTATGCTTAATTAGATTGGATGGGGTTGTAATACTAGCAAGGCTGTTTGTAGTATATGGTCCTACATTAGTCATGTAAATGCACATTATTGCTTGCATAAATCACTCACAGACATAACATTATATTTTTCTTCATTTGCATAAGGTTACGTTTTATAAAAACAATTATTTATAAGTTACATTTACTAGTTCAACAATCTAGTTTAACCTAACCTTATACAAAAGTTTAACAGGTTTAATATTTTAGGGTTTAGTAATCCTTTCATGTCACATTTAATGAAAACCACATTTTACATAAAAAATGTCTAGAAAATATTATTCCAGTGAAGTACACCATTCCAACAAGATTTAAAAGAGATTCATTGTTATTTTGTATTTCTAATAATATAATTCTAAGTTGAATATTGGCCCACGAATAAAATACATTACCTTAGCTATCTAATTTGATCAAAATCAGCTTAAAATTTTAAATCCTAACAGATTAACGTTTCAGAACACGATTGAAACATTATAGTACATGTCAAGCACAAGAGATATTTATATTTTGACTATAGATTTTAGATTTATTGCAGAATATACTATCATCATTACTATGGATTAGGCTACTTCGTAAAACATATTGCTGAAATTACATTTTAGAGTATACAATTTTATGATAGCTCAATGTATTATTTTTCTATTTTAGAATTATCCGTTTGTATACATTAACCGAAACCAATGTTCTAGTCTTTATTTTAAAAGTATTCTCTACATTCCCGTGTACCACCGAAATCTCAAAACCCTGTCTCTTTAAAATGAATCATTGTTTTTATTTGTTCACTTCATTGAAAAAAAACATTATGCAAACACTAATTGTGCATACGTGGATAAAAGAATGATATTATTTGGTTTACTATTGATATCTTTGTTTAGATGAAAAGGATATCTTATCATTGTTATAAAACCATCCCTTCAATTGAGAGGGAAGTTAGATGGTTGTATATTTATTTCGCACATATTAATAATTTATCAAATTTTATGTAAATTTTTTTCAGGAAACACAAAAGATACCAATATGATTTTTTGTAGTGTAGCTTATATTAAATACAGGAACTCGAATAAAATGTTTGGAAAAATAAAATTTATTTCAATAAATTGTTTAATACTAATAAATAAAATATTATTTTCTAAAAGCATATTTTATAAATTATATTTAAAAACTTCTTGATATTTTTAAAGCTCTTTATTCAATAGGAAAAGCTGTATGTAACTTGGAAAAAATATAAAGATGTTTATGTACTTACTAAGAAAAAGTTTCTTAAAGTCTTAAAAATTGAACCTTTTTAAAATGGTAAAAAACTAGCCTATGCTTACTTATAGTAAATAACTTTAATACATTGTACCTCAATACATTCCTGGTTCATACGATATTCTATTTGGTTATTCAAGCAACTCCTCTAATCATCTCTTGTCTAGGGTTATAACCTGCCGACACTTTTTTTAGATTTCTTGAATCACCTCGTCACTTTACGTTTTCTTCATTCACCAGCACGCCTCATCGCAGCCAGGTAGTTGCTACCAGGAACACACCCAAGTGTTTGAAGACTGCACACTTTGTAATGTTCCCTTTATGAAAATTTACAATCGCTTCACACAGTAAGTTTTCCCACATGACTAAATCCCATTTTTTTGGTTAATGGGACCAAATAAAATTGTTTAACGACTCTGAAGGATTTTTGGGTACCTCAACGGAGTAATTCTGTATTACCAATGTGCGACCATATCAGACAATGCGTTATACTATGATACATCTCTACATCTCTCTGAACACATTTACTGCGTCATGAGTTATGTAACGACTTCAGGAGAGCGAGGAAATTACCAATGTGTGTTCACCGCAGTCGATATGCTTAGATGAAATAATTTGCGAAAACCTTATTTTAAACCTAGCCTTTTGGAAGCATTTCATGTTTTATCCCACATCTGGGTACAGATTTAATGTGACGGTAGAACACATAACAAGGAATAGTGTGAAAGTCTGTTTCTATTCCTGAAGAATAGTGTTGGCGCTAACACATCACCTTATCGGAGTGTGAAATCACTTGGCGCGGAATCTGGTCGCGCCTGAGTGCAGAGCTCTAAATAAGTCCCTCGCCTGTTCAGGGCACCACAAATAGTCCCGCAGCAGCTGTATGAGCTTAACCAGGTGGAACAAGTTGACCACGAGAACTGTGGTTACTGTGTGGCTCACGTGGTATGACTCCCTTATAACACGTGTCGTCTACATACAAGTGAACACTACTTTATATAACTTGTACTCGTACTTTCGGTACAACACTGATTTATACGAAGTCTCCATCATTATCATCAGCTTCTCTTATAAAGGAACTTAAAGAGCCTTATTAAATTCGGATTTTCCACACCCGCCTCTCCATCAGCCTGTATGAGCATTAACTTTTCATAGAAAGGTCCTATACACCTTAAACTTGGTAACTGGGTTACTTTTGAGACTAAAAAAGAAGAATATTGGCTTTGGTCTATAAAAACATTAAAAGCGTATGTTTGTCTGTCAATATTTGCAATAGTGTTGTAACATGGTTGCTCTAATAAATATGTATATATTATTAGTTATGCACTGTATCCTCTGGTGGAGATACTCCGTTACAAATAATTATAATCAGATTATTTGGTTTGTATCATAAATAATAATATTTAAATGGAGTTTGTGTTCTGCCAAATGAAATTGTAGTCTTGTAATGTTAAAATTTTTTTTTATTTATCTTGTTGCAATCTTCAATTGACAATTAATTTGATGTTTTGTACATTTTTGCATTTCTTAATATAATTTTAGTAAGAGCACATTTCATTATAAATTTTCAATAGTTAAACCATTTTATATTCCTGACTATAGCTTGAATTGTTGTATCCAACAAAAATAAAATACTTCTTCTTAATATATTAAACTAAATCACTTACACCTTTTATTTGGTTTCTTGTCCGGTTCACCGAAAACCCCGTAAACTGGGGTCTTCTTTCAATCCGGACTACTAACTATGTGCCTACAAGGCTAAACTACACAAGATAATGAGCAGAGCTCTCCAGTAGTTTTGTTCTAACATTACAAGACAAGTAACCAACTAGGTTTCCTATTGGTTAGCAAGTTTTAGACCTCTGAACCAATCAAAAAATTCAGTTTCTTACAATGGAGTACTATTGTTTTAAATGTACAGAACTGAACTTGTCCAATTCAAGCTATTTCAGGGATGCCTTATTTTAACATTATACCAATCTTAGGTTTTATTTATTTTTTTTATTAAACTAAGCATATTACATATAAAAATATTTGGTTCAATTTTCCATTTTTTTTTATTTAACAATGTATTATTGTAACTATTTGCATATACGGTACAGTGTAAAGGTTACAGAAACTTAACTCTTGGTATGTTATTTTCGCGTGGTCTTGCTGTAAGGCATTTCTTATTGGATTTGTCACACCTGTATAGAGTAAGATGGGATTTTTCACAATCTTAGAGACCAGTGGACGTATCCCAAAGAAATTTTTGAAATATTAGTATGCTTATGTATTAACCAGAGACCCTAAGAATGTGCATGTAAAATTTTGGTACGATTCATCCAGTAGACTTACGTAATTAAGTTATACAGTAGAAGAGAGAGATACCAATCGTCATTCTAGGTAAAGAACAATTACCCCCAACCAAGTTATCTTATCTTCGTTTTAAGAGGTCATCTGTATGGGGTGTCCTTTATATAGATCAACTTTTTATTGTTCTTATATTAGTTGTAATAACCACTTTTAAGAGTCAATTGTAACTTTTATAACTCACTATAAATACACATAATGTAACTATAGTGGGGAGTGTTTATTCAATACAAATGTAGAGTTCAGCTCCATTTAATCTTCGGCTTAGTGCATCATATAAATCTGTCTGTTCTAGGTTATGTGTAGAAAATTGGGTTGTTCCATAGTGATTTGAGATTGGGTCTGAAATATCGTAGTGCATCCAATTGTGCAACTGATGAGACAATGACAGCAACCCTTCTCATCGAGGTTACATTATTTTGTAGTCTCTGATGTTGCAATGATGAAAAGCATTATTTTTGAGTTTCTTATTAACCTAATTTTTGGATTTTTAGACAAACTTTGATTCCAGATTCCAGGAGTCAAGTCTGTGAAAGCAACAGATTTCAGACGCTGTACTGCACTAGGGGAAAGTGAAATGAAACAGAGCTTAACATTTTTATTACTTTAAAAATTCTACAGATATTGTATGTACATTACTATATACCAATTATTTTTTAACTGACAAAAATAATAAATACTGATTATTTAAACAAATTAATTTTATTCTAATAAAACGTAATTAATATTAACATTTTTCATGAAGAACAACATATTTTTAAACGTATTTTTAAAATTCTCTTTTATACCAAGAAGTATTAGCGTTATAAGATGTCAGAAATCAGACGATGTATCACCTGAGGTTTGCTTTACGGGTAATAACCAACCCTATAAATCCAAACTGCTAACATCTTGAGCACAACTGGGCACGGATTACTTCCATCTCGTGGTTTACACGAGCGGCAACTAACCGCTTACAACAGCGCTGCATTCCGACCGGGCATTACTAGGAACATCTTGTGTGTTACATCATGAACTATATTAGGGAGTTACATGTAGCCTATTCACTCGTCACTGGAAGTCGATACAAATTTCATCAATAAAAATAATTAGTATTGTATATTTTGGAAGACTCTTGGAGCAATTGGAAAAACTTATAAATATTAATAAATGTAAATAATACATAACATTTATTAATATTGTATATTGTGATATGTCAAAGACACAACACTCAAGACCAATTCACTTTAAACCTCATATCTTTTGATGTTTCACGCCCCATCGTGGGGTTTGGCTGAGCGTTAGGGAAGTCCCATTCCAAGGGCGATACCTCGAGAATAAATAAAGCTATAAACTTTAAACACACACACACACTATCAGTCTCTTCACCTGAGTGCCTATTTTACGCTGGATATATCAAGAACTAGTTGAGCTGTGGATTTGAGATTTCAAATGTGCATTCCTATATTTGCAGCCTCATATTTGATAATGCTCATGTCCCTCAATAAAGTTTGGTTGACCCTTTGTGTACCCTAAATATCTGCAAGGTACCAGGAGAAATATTTTATCTGTATATTATCAACTGTGCTTAAAACCACATTTTGAGATAGAAAATAATGACTTAGATGATTATATGTACATTGAATTTAACTGAACGTCTTTGAAGCCTATCAGTTAGAGAGAGGGATTGAAAACATCTGTCTACCAGGGGGCTGTAAATGTTATATTTTTGTCTTTTCGTCCTGTTTCTCTTTCTGCAGGAAATTTCAAGACTTATTGAGGTATAAACTTGAAGTTTTGCACATTGTCTGGCGCACTCCTGACTTTCTTTATGGTGAATACAAATTATTGTGTCTCTTTTGATTTTCAGGAAACCAATATTATTTACTTAAATGGAATAAAAGGATAAAGTTAAAACTTTGTTAAATATTTACTCTAATATAATATGACTTTTAAGAAAGTGATAGGAAAATACCATAAAACTTTATAAATGGCGGCCATACACAATTTTTAAACTGCAGCAACTCAAAAGCGAGTGATTTTATGACAAATTTACAATTATAGTGAAATATGTGGTACCTTCATATACAATGATTGGTACCATATGTATTTCGCTGCAATAGGTAATAACGGAACATCAAAGGATTTACCGAGCACCATCCCTTATTTAAAACACACTAATCGAGCTATTAATATTGTTTAACAGCTGATTAATGACCAGCTGATAGTTGTAACCAACACCAGAAAATACCTGTTAATTAATTGTTAAACATTTTTATACTTGAAACATAATTTGCTTGAGTTCAGTAGATGTTATTTTGCTGAAGTGATCTTTAAATTAATATTATTTTAATTGCATCTGTGTTCTAACCAAATGCTTGCTATAACACAGAATTAGTTCATTTTTCCAAAGTTTAATTATTTTATTTTTTTATTGTTATTAAAAATGTTTAGTAAATTAAATAACAAAAAATAAGGTAATAGTAGCTTAAATACAAAATGTAGCGTTATAAGATGTCAGAAATCATACGATGTATCACCTGAGTTGTTGAAGAGTTAAATAACTTTTGAAATAAAATAAATATCAGAAGTAAAACATATAGGAATACAATTTTTAAATTAACTATTGTACTCTTCCTTTGCTTACAATACATAACAGACGGACCGTAGACCAAGCAAGATAGGACTAGACTTGACTTGACAAATCAAATAGGAAAGTTTTATAAACTTGTTTTATCATTTATAAATATTCTCTTGGTGGTAAAGCCTTTATACCTCCTCAATTACGTTGGTTTGGACAACACGTTGATTTATACAATGTGTTTAGCATTAGGCATTACATAAAATGTTAAGTTTTAATACGTCAACTTAAGAAAATGGCCGTATCCAGTTATTTTTTTAAGTGGTTTACATAAGTAAATAAAATGTTCCATAAATATTTAGGAAAGTTTTGTATATTAATAACACTGTGAAAATACAAAGAAAACATCTGGTTGCTAATTTCGCATGAAGCCTCATTTCATGTAGGTAGAGAGCAACGGTAGGATATTAATGTATAAAAAACATGATTATTCCATCTGTAACGTAGCTATTCCTATATTTGGCGCATTGAAACTGGCTCGATGCCGCCGGCTATACGTACATCTCGATAATGTAATCCATATTCGTTATGAGAAAATACGTGATGGTGATGAACGGATTTGTTCCCTCTCTCTGGTGTAGTGTGCTTTTATAACAGATAATCGTATTGCTACATGATGTTGTGACCATAATTTTAATACTATTACAATACTCTGTAGCTATATTCAATGTCACATTATATAGTTCACTCTTATATTTATTTTTTAATATTTAAACTTAGTATGTATTACAAGTATAACATTTTTGAAATGTTGTATTTAATAAAAAATCGCATAATTATAGAATAATACCTGCTATTTTTAAAATACCTGTAATCTAACATGTAAGGCAACTTTTATTTTATAATATTTTAAAACCACGAAACGCACAATAAAAAGTCCCAAACAGTAAATTAACTATGTATGTGCAAATACTAAAAATAACACAAATTTAGCTACAATTATATAATTTATTTACTATACCGCAATAGAATTTATTAGTAAAAAAGTTAATATATCGTTAAATGAATATATATTGTTTTGATTCATAAATCTAAGGAGTATCACGGACTCGGTATTTTTTATTACGGTTGTAATATTTCTACATAATCTAGCTCCAAAAGAGAAGTAGACGTTATTATGCTTTTCTTCATGAGACTGTTAAGTGTTAATATATAAGTCGGTTAGTTCCTACGGTTTAATTATATTTATTTATTTTTTCCCAAATGATCGTATGAAAGCCAATAAAAACATTGGAAAGTGCAGAATTAAAACTTGGACCTGAAGTTTGTCATTTTTATCCTGAGTTGAAAGTAAAATTCATTACTAAAACATCCATTCGATTAAATTAGCATATTTTTCCAATTAAAACTTTCCTACTAATTTACGATATACCAAGGTTTGAAGTATTAAATAAAGCTCGTTGTTACATTTCTTGTAACCATGGTTTTTAAGCAAATTCGTTTTTGTCATTATGTATTTGACATTATGTACATTATGTATGACAAACAATGTTTAATATTCAATTAAATTTTATTATAATTAATAGTAACACATTTAATGACCTACATGAAAGGAAGGCGTTACCAATGTCGAAACATAAGTTACTTTTGTAAACACGGAATACGTACCCTCTTATACAGGTTATATAGCGTTTAAAGAATCCTCTTAACAGTAATATACAAGCTGTCTTAATATTATTATGTTTGAGTATAATATGACAATACTGAGCTTTTAAAATAATTTGAAAAATATTCGGGCATTATATTAAAGCTCATAACAATTGATTTTAACTTATATAAAGGACCATAATGATATATACTGCTAAAATTGTTTTATTCTTCCCTGTGCTAAATAAATTTTAAACAGAAACGAAACCATTTGTGGAAAAAATGAAATAGATCTAGTTGTAGATGTGTAATATAGTGCATTTATTTTCCATACTGTATAGCCCTGAACTATGGATTGACTAATAAAAAAAGTTCCTACCTTCATAAAAAATTTTTAACTATAGTTCATGTGGAGTCTTCATAGCTTAAACTTATGAACACAGCACAAAAACGAATAAATAAATAGCGAGAAACACACACAAACATGTTTTACATTTCGCATGTGTTTTTTATAGAGATACACAACATTTGTTAGGCCTATCACATGATATAAACATTACGGCCGGCAGAAGACAAGAAAAGGGCAATTGTGTTCGTAAATGTTAAACAGTGACGACTCCAGATGGACAATTCTCGCTTTTAATATTTATTGATACCGATACCAGAAGATGATTTATTAAAACACGAAACTTTAGTGGTATATGACAACAGTTAAAACTATTTGACCAAGGTATTTGTTATTGTTAATAGTAATATTGTTATTTTAATTGATTTGTCCTGTGGTATTTACTGAAGTATATGTAATTTATATCCATAACACACCAAATCCGGACCGATTTTCAACAACAACAAAAAATCAGTTTACATTTATTGAGCGGGGTAACTCTAAACACCACAATTAATTAGAATTATAACTATATATTTTGTTACATATAGAAAATTACTAAAATTTAAAATGAAACTTAATTAGATAAATTACTCTTGTTAATAAGTGTTAGTTATCCGTAAATTTCTTCTCTTAATAGGGGCAATTCAATACACAGATGAAATATGGTAAATAATATTTGCCTCCGACATCAAAAAAAGGTTTAAATCCAAGAACATTCGGTAACACCTGTCGCATTACACGTTACAGTGGAGAGGCGGTACACACTGTAGGACAAGTTACCACTGCAGGTTGCAGTAAATTGCTGTAGTGTACTAAGCTATAAATCCACAAGTACATTACCTCCACCATGTGCCCTGTACCTGTGTAATTGCTTTGTTGTGGTCTACAAAGGACAAATTCTTAACTGAACATTTACAACATTGCTTCCGTAGTTAGTGTAAGTAAAGGATTTATTTTTGGATGATCAATAAGTTAATGATTATTAAATGAATCCCACCACCATGCTGTAAAAACAAAATATACTGTATATTTGTTTATGATTGACGCAGCAACAACAGAATTTTTAAGGCCACAACTTGTAATATATTATATGTTCTTATTTACGTGTTCATGGTATATTACATTATCACTTCCGAACGGAGACAAAGAATATTTTATCACTTAGAGCAGTAAGTTAGGGCAGATTTAAAGGAAGGAGGTCTCCTGAAAGTAGTGTTTTTAAGTTTATTAAACATCTTAAAGAAGTTATTAGGTAGGTCCTCACTAATTTTATCAGTAAAATTTACTGTTATGCTGTTGTAAACAGCTGTTTTCATATCAATCTGAGGCGGTAATACTTAATTATTGTTTTAAAAAAACAATGCAAGAAGTATTATTGTTTGGGCATGAGTAATTAAAATCATTACAGTTATAGAAGTCACACACATAAAATTTGTAACTGTCGAGAGATCCTCTTTGGCATATTAAAGTTTTAATTCCCGAACTTTGTTCATCTACCAAGAATTTTTAATGAACAATGTACTGCGACGTTTGTATTGATTAATTCTAAAACTTTAGTCTTATATTTTATTAATGCAGTGGTCCATGGAAGTTTTCATGAAGCGACAACACTGGTAGTACGTGTGACACATTTTTAAAAATATAGCATAACGTATAATTTTAAAAAAGTGATAAAACATAAAGTAGTGGATTTTGGCTAAACAAGTCCAAAGTGGTAGTCCAAAACCTTGGTTAGCGTCTTAATCTTCTTTTATATATATATATATATATATATATATATATATATATATATATATATATATATATATATATATACATATATTTACGCTTTTAGATTAGATTAAAATATTGTTATTCAAAAATGCCTAAAGATACTATGAGAATAACATCTCCAAAAAGGAAGGATAATCATTGAATGCCAAGATTATCAAACTAATATACTGTATACTAGATAATTATTATTGTAGGCAAAACCAATACAAATAATTTTCATAATTGTTAAGCATATTATATGATTTTTCTTATACTATTATCTAATAAACCTTATTAAAATGATTTTTGAACAATATATGTTTTATCCAGGTAGTATGATACGTTTTTTACGATTCTATTTAATACGTCCATTTCTTTTGTTATGAAATAACTAACATTATCTATACAAACCTGGAGTAAAAATATTTGTAAGTACGTTTTAGACACATCGATAACTTGATAAAATATAAATTGGAATACTGTACGTTTTTATGGTATGACGCCACTTTTTGGTAGGACTCTCGCAGTTCAACTACAATACGAATTAGAAACAGAAATAGCATCGCTTCAGGCCCGATGTTCACCAGATGCGTCAAACGCAGCCTTTGATGGCGAGTTGTAATTTATGTAAGTGGTGACTCCAGTGAAAGATAACCATAAAGGCAAAGCCTCCTACGCAGCCACCTTTCCACATTCGTATGTACCTTGTTCTTTTACCTTGTTCTAAGTTTATTTATAGCATAATAATGGAAAGGTCAAACAAAGGTCCTAATATATTATTTTCAGAAAAGTAATTATTATTAATTCAAAATCCACTAATTAGTATTTAATTCAAAGAGACTCGGGGTTGTACATGACTTATAACATTATCCCTTTTGTACTAAATTAAATATTAATTTTTTCAAGGAATTACTATCAGTTTTTCAAGGAAAAGCTACATATATGCAAGAGCTAAATTAAACTTGTTATGTAGTACAATTTATGAGAGTTTTGGTGTATTACAAGTGAAAAATTAATTAGAAACTACAATAAGTTATAAACTGTGTAAGAGCATCAAACTGTATTGGGTTATTAGTCGTGGTTATACTGTGTATGCATAATAATTAAAAATATTCACAGATAAATTGTTCATTTACAGCTTATAAATAAAAAAGAGAATGTTTGAGTGGGATGGTAATATTACGATCAGTAAATGAATGAAGCTTCTGCATCATATCGTGATTGAAGCTGTGTGATATTAGTGACAAATGTAGGTTAATCTGTAATTAAGTACTATCATAAGCTTCACAGATACCCAGACTGTAATAAGCGCTTAATGGACACAACTAGTTTGTGGAATATTAGTTTGTGTTGTGTGATAATATCGAATGACATTAAATATTACTCAAAAACAATGTCTTATTGTCACTCAAATATTTTATCGCGTTAAAGCATTCTGACCTAGTATACGTAATTTAGTATAATTGTAATATTCTACTTTGAACTACATAATTCGTAATTAACTACGGTTACTCACTTTATAGTGTGTTGCCGCAGGGATTTATAAAAATCGTATGGAAGGTTAATTACGAAAAATTATCATAAGCTTTTTCGTATGATGTTTTAATAAGTTTCGTAGCTTTATCGTCCGGGGAAAAAATTCTTAAGCTATTAATAAATTATTTATGCACTACACTTTTAGGTAGATTTCATACAAAATCAGCCTATTAAAATGTCACTAATGGTAGTACTTATGAAAATTTCTGAACATGACCCACAGAGGCCAATATATGTCCCATGAGAATACTTTAATAATATTTCATCTTTCACAAAAACTAACTACTTCTGACTGAGCTGAAAGGACTGTTTGGATTGAAAACATTTTAGAGTTATATGAATTGGATCAAGATTTTTGTTACAGAATGGAAGTAACTTTTCACTATCATAACATTATAATTGTCTTTGTATTGAACGAGCATAAGGTGAAAATATAGCTTTTATGATGCACATCACACTTTAAATCATTTGGAGAAAGATTACCTAAAACCCCTAAGTATAGTATATGAAAATTACTATCATGTAAAATAAAAACCTCTGAAATAAGTTGTTTGTTTCCTAATACAGTGATCAGCTATTGAGGAGTTCTTTGCTTGTTTGAATAAGTGTATTTTCATTTCAAGTTCTTAACACGTTTTGGGAGTTTTATAGGCTTAAGAAATGATTTTCCGAAATAAAAAAAAATCTTTTAAACCAAATAAAGTATATTGTGTATATTTATTTATAGGCACCATTAAATAAAACCATGTCAAACTGATGGGGTGTCTGTTACATACATCACTATCTCTAATAAACAAAAGTACAACCTTGTTTATGTAGACCTTACTTTTTCGGATGATCGTGATATCCGGATACGTTTCACAGTCGAGGAGTCCACGAATTTGGGAAAAACGGTATTTGGGTAATCGATTGTATCTAGGTTATTATTTGTTATACATCAATACTCTCTTGCTTAAATGGTATTAATAAAATTATACAAGTTTTTATAATCTCAATGGCTATCGTTTAAAATTTTAAATGTGATAAAACAGCAAAGCTATATTTGTATGAGGGTGAAAACGTATTAATGTAACTTGCTACCCGATACTATTCCCCTTATTTTATTGACATTGAATATTAAAACGCAATACAAAATCAACAAAATATATATAAAATTTAGTTTATCTTATGTAATAAAAGGCGATACATTTATGTAACGCAATCTGACCCTTTCCTCAGGAGGATAACTAAAAAATAAAAAGTTATTACTACAATCTAGGTAAAAATAACAAATCATATTTGAGATTTGTGACTCGCATAAATCAGAAATCACAACAACCTTTCTTCAACTTCATGTAGACTATCTCTAATATAAGGACATATAAAAACATGCAAATAATTATTAAAATTTAACCGAATAATACGTGTTATAATAAGTCTGCACTTATTATAACATAAGATTGGAGCTTTTGTGTTATTGGATTATTTTTAATGAACTTTTTAAAACAATATAATTAATTCTAAATTAATTTATTAAACATCTCTAATCCAAGCTATACTACATTTTTTTTTGTTTAGTTATTTTTCCTGTATTAGTAACCAAAATAGCCTAATTCGAATGATTCGGTTAGTGGGCATCTTGTACGAAGCTTTGGATTGTTTAGTTTAAAACACGAGGATTACAACAACATTTTGTCATCTAAACACAGTTTTTAGAATCATGTATACGATTCTTTGAATTTTTTCACTGGAATGTGTTTGAGTATTGTGGGTTTCTATCGCGGTTCTTATGTTGTATTTTCTATATACTCTTCTTATTTTGTCCAATAAACCCAGTGCTTAAAAGATTTACATACTCACAAACTTATCTTTATTCTCACTCAGGAATAATTTTTCTGATTAATTTGCTTTTATGTATAGCTAAGGGTGTTTATTACGCTTAAGATACGAAAATAACTTTCTCTTATAATCCTTCTTTCTTCAGAAAAAATCAGATTTCATATTTAATATTTTTATTTTTACTTACTGTTATATTTTTACATCGCTGAACGATGATGATATCAAGAAAGATCCTGTTTCTTTTGTAATCCTTTCATCGCCAAGAACCAACTAGAAAGTAAGGTTTCCCTTTTAAATGTTACTTTCCTTATGGGAAAAAAATAGTATATTAATTATAAACCCTTGTCTTATTTGGGTTGATAAATCTTTTATATTATACTTGATAAATCTTCAATATTATTTGGTTGAGCGTCAACGAAACCAATTACTCGAAGTGTGAAAATATATCATTTTAATCTGCCAGGATTTATGAACTATATTTAGAGAACGAACTAACCTATGGACTTCAAATGTTGCATGAAGCTATATTTCTACAAAAAAATCTAACTTGATGATTGCGCATGTTACTCCATGGAATTTGGGTGAGAATTAGCGAACATTTGTATATGTAACACTATTGGCAACACAGAATAAATTTACAATTTATCATGTAACACAGTGTCAAAACATAGCTGTAAACTTTTGCATAGAACCTAAGTAAGTGCTGATAAGTGGGATATGATTTGGCGTCCTTACATCTTTTCAAGTAGTCATAAAAGATTTACGCTATTAATACGTATATTTTCTGGACTTTTTTTATTTTACATTTAGTAAGACTTTTCTTTGAAAAATAAAATACAATAGGATTTGCATTTGAAAAATTAAATATATAAATACATGAAACAACAAAGTGGAGTTTGCTTCAATTTGACTCTCGAAAGAACTTTTACAAGATTTGGGAACAGATACTTCCTTGAAGTATTCACATGGTTTGATTATTTTGTTATGCAAAAGCTTACATTTTTAAATCTTATGATATGCAACTTTGGAATGTCAATGAAAATTAGTTTAGTTCGCATGAACCCCTCATAAATAGATTGTGTCTTAGATATTTACAATTTTCTTAATAATATTTTACATGTCCCGCTTTGTAACTCTTCTAAAGTTATTTAACGTCAAAATCCAAGTTAAGAATATCTTTATGGTCTTAGAAACGTGATAACATCCCTAAGTACGATGAATAAACTGTTTAGCTTGCTGTATCCGGTGTCAGTTTTAGGATATCAGCGATTACCCCTGTCGCATAAACTTTTTCCTCCTTTTTCCTCCACCAATATATGAGGTTATAGCGAAGGTGGTTTTTGGTTTTTTAAACATAATTAACTTATTCTTATGCCTTAAATTTTTAAAGTTTCGCGATTGCTCCTGTATATTTTCGGGTATGTAAAATAAATGAAATAAAAACAATAACCAACATTATTTCTAACACAACCAATCGAAACGATTTATACCACTGTCAGTCACTAGATAAATAAACTGGACTTGATCGCTTCCCAAAATAGTTAGTCTTTTTAAAGCTATGAGATAAGATTTGGCTTTTTTAAATGTTTGATTGTTTTTTTACGCGTGCTAAGCTAAGAAGGATATAATTATCTTAGAAAATGGCATCATTTCATATTTTAACACGGAGTAAATTTCTGACAGGATCAGCTACATTTAGCAGATTATTGGTATCTTACAAGTTTGACTTTAAAAATATCTATACTCAAATACTGATCAATTAAAATACAATCACTGTCCACAATTATTTACTACAAAAAATCATTATTTTATTGTCAATTGCAAAAGATATTCAAAAGTAAATGCAATTGTTACTGCTTTTCTCTTATTTCAGGCTTTGTGCGTGTAGAACCATTCATTTCTGGTTCCAATATTTTACATTTCTGAACGCCACAGTTTATTTTGCCTGCCCTAGAGCCCAAATAGAGAGTATGGATACATATTAAAGTGATAGAAATGTGATTTAATGAAAATGTATTAACTTTCGGCTTTTAAGATCTAAGTTTTGTTTGATAGACGTCTTTTTTCGGAAGCCAACCGACCTCGTGTACCGTATGTGCAAAACATTCAGTTCTCTTCGTTAAAAGGATTTTATTGTACAATTTTATTAGTATTTATAATGCACTGATAGTTTAAATTCCCAACTTTTGCTATCCGTAGTAAATAGTAGGTACTAGTATCGTCTTTGCAATCTGCATTAGACTACTGATCAAGGGCTATAATACTTTCTAAAATTTAGGCGTAAACCAATGTTTCTGCCTTTCTAACGAAGTTAACAACTGTCTTTCAGTTGCTTTTGGATTATATTTTATTAAATAATTATTTTTATCAATTAAAAAATATTTGTATAAACTTTTTTTAACTGTAATTTTCATAAAACATTCCTTTAGACTTCAACGCAAATTTAAAAATAAGTATCAGCCGATTGGTCCAGCTGTTATAAAGATTAGTTCTCAGCAACACATTTAGCGATTCATTTTTATTTACAAGATGGGCATGCAGTAGGTGCTAAAAACCACAATATCGGTTTGTGGACCAGCAACATTGACACTGCTAATTATTTAGCAGCCATCTTATGAGGTTAACCCATCCATAGAGAAATGTAGATCAGTTTTCATTGTTGTAGCTAGAATGTACTTTCTTCAATATTAATTTATGCATATTGAACATAAACTATGAAAGACAAGTTTACAAGATATCTATAAATGTACTAACGATGGAAAAGCAAACAAATGAATTTCAATAAGCAACTTTTTGTTATCGTTTTATACAGTATTAAAATAACCTTAATTATCGCAGGAATCATAGATGTTATATGCGTACAAATGTGATCGTCATTGTGGGGTTTGCAGTTTGTATAGAAGCCCAAAGAAAGGTTAGGTTGTCAGTAAATTCATGAAATATAACATTTACATAATTTTCCATTTGAAACTTTTTCAATAAAACTCAGTCTCTTTGCGATGCTCTCTTTGATATTCAATTATTACACTTTTGAAATGGTGTCTTTAAAACCCGTTCGGTTGAACATTCGTCTAATTTAAGTGAAACCAGAAGGAGATACCACTATAATGTTTTAGGTATGTCATTGTTATAACAAGTTACTTATGTGATATGCAAAATGTTAAACAATAAATTCTATACATTGAATCAAACATGATTTTTTGCTATGTATAGAAAATTATGAAACTCAGAATAAGTTGTTCTAATCATTTAAAATAATACACCTATACAGTATTATTGTATAATACCGTGAAACATATATTCCATTATTATTACTTTTAATTAATGTATTATCTTAAAAAATTCAAAAATAAAATATCAACAAAACGATACGTTTTATATTGCCGGAACATAATATAATAATTATATTTCGAATATAATTATATTTCGCGTCAGTAGCAGCGAAGTGTTATGTTATTGTATGTAAGATCGTATGGTATATGTCTTACTATATCGTGTAAAGTAGCAAATACAAAATTTAAAAAAAACATTGTAGAATTTCTCAGCTGGCGTTGTCAGAAGGCAGGTTAGTGTACAAAATAATGTTACACAAAAAAGTCTTTCGTAAATATTTCTATGCTCTCTTTTCTTAAGGAAAGAGGTGTCAATATCAAGTAATTGTCTAGTGTTGTAAGAAAAATATAAAAATAAAAAACAGTTTGGATTTAGAATTATGGATTAATTGAACTGTATAATTATCTGTATCACTGACTTCTTTACAGTTGAACAGCCTTGTAGCGTTGAGGGAAAATCCTTTCGGGTGCACTCTGGGATGGAACCGTCGATCTGCACTGGTAGCCGATTATTTATTTACAAGCAGTTAAACAACTTTGATAACTCGATTAGTGTATTTTAAGGGAGGGTTGATGCTTAGTAAAATCTTTGTTAGTCGGTTATCATTTGTCAGTGGAATAAACTTCGTATCTAATTGTTCTTATATAAACTTTATTTTACCACTCCTGTATAGTTGTCATAAAATTCTTTGACCTTTAGTATTAAAGTTAGCAATTTTATATGGCTGTAATTTCAAAACGTGATAATGTGTTTTTATATAACACTTGACCAAAAATTATGTTAGGAAGATAAGCATGTTGAATAGTAAAACTTTAATCATCAGTTGAATTGAAATGTATACTTTTTCCTAACAAACACAGATGGACATACGGCAAACTAACCAAGATAGAACTGTAATTTATGGCATTCCTTACTTATTTTGACAATTAAAATGGAGAAGTTTGATAAGTAATTTATGGGCATCTTGAATAATCAACGGGTAGCTTATATTCTAAGGTTTTTTTTAATCGTCTTGCCAAGTTTAAAATTTTAAATGACTAAAGATTATTTTTATTGGATAGCCATCAAATACCGAAAGAAAGTTAAAATTGATGTTTTTTTTTAAGTTTTCCATTTACGTATCTTTCATTTTGCTCAAAATTACACACATTACTCGATATGATTGAAAACATAAAATAACACAAGTTAATTATCTAATAATAGAATTTGTTAGGTTTTATTTAAAATGATCTCAAGATTTTGAAAAGTTTGAAGTCTGGCGTTTGAAATGTAATTTTAAAAGTATTTTGAATCGTGTAAATGTATGTTTAAATTTTATATAAATCGTCTATTGTTTTAAAAAGATAAACCCGATAAATATCATTAAACATACATGGTGAATTAATTAGAACGAAAGTTAAAATATTGATAGGGTTCTGACGAACCTCACGAAATACCCACAGGATAAATTTTAAATATCTCCGCTCCTACTGTTTCAACACTTTTCATACTCATATATCGTCTTCGGACTACACTGTTGAGTGGCAAGAGGTGGATCGGAGATGGCGGTTGGAAATATGATCTAAATAAAAATTTATTATTTGTTACTCACCAATAACCGGCGCTAGTCTGGAGTCGATATCTCAAGAAATGTGAAAAATGGGGGGGGGAATAAATTTAAAACTTATTCGGTGTGTTACTTCAAGGATGTAACTCAAAAGCAGAATATCTCGCGGGTGATTATCATATGCATCTAAAAATCCCACGGCACTGTTAATATATTTTTTATACAGGGAAGAGGAAGAGGTTGGTTACTGTGGTTGTGGAGTAAACGAATATTGGCTGTATATTGAATCGACGCAGCGCCGCAGGGCTCACATCTGAGTAGAATAATCCATATTCGTTCTGTACAATAAAAATATAAAGAAATCGATAATTGTTATCTTCCGACTGAAAACGTTTAAAAACACTCCACTTGTGATTGGTATAATTGTTTATCAAGGTAAAGAATATTCAATAATGAACTCCAATACCATATTTGATTTGCATATACTTTTTACACGAGGAAAGGTTTAACAAAAGAATATTAAAAATGCTCAATTTAGGAAAGGTTATTTATATATTAAGAGTTAACAGAATTGGCTATCTAATCGCTACGTGATTGCAGATCATGCACAAACATATTTACTAATACCTGCAATATAGCTGGCCTTTTTCAAATTCATATTAGACTTATTGGAATACTCTAAAAATTCATGGTAGTTTTAATATTTTTATTAATTCACCATGATAGCTTCTGCAAGATAAATAAAAAAAATATCGATGCAAGTTTCTTACCTAAACATTACACAGATATTAGTAAATAACTTACATTATCTTTGTTCCATAGATACAACGTACCATAGTGTAGAATTTTTTTAGCGACAATTGGCCCATGACTAGGCCTCTCTGTGCTGGAATCAAGCAACGACCTGTGTCTGTCTTGGGACCGTTGCTGGCTCAGAACCACGATCGATCATAGCGAAAGAAACCTGTTTGTTTCTTTTGTTCAAATCATGTTCGTCAATTGGGCTTGACCATTTCATCTTGGTAATTTGATAATCTGGAAAATTTTACATTACGAAGTAAGAAGTTTCCTGTTTAATGTTGGTCAATGTGTACCGTAAAATCTTTGGCTTCAGAAAACTTTCTGAGAATTCTTTTGACTTTTTGCCTTTTAAGTTTGAAATTTTTATAATTAGATAATTTTGAGATTTGTTTATATATTTTGATGCATGTTCATATAGAAATTATTAGAAGCTATGTATTTATGTTTAATCACCAAGAAGGTTTAATGTTAATAATAAATCTAATAGTAAGTAATCATAAATAGTAATTCCAGTGTATGATTAAGATTTTTTAAGATTGAGAAGTAATAGTTAAAGAATGTTTAGTTGAATATTATTAAAAGAAGACATTTTAATTTTAATATATAGTCTGACTTTTTGTTTAATTTGTGGGTTAAAATGAATTTTATTTTAAAATTAAAACATTGTAAAAACTATGTGAACTATTTTTGGTTTTGTAAAGAGTTTGGATACAATATAATTCTATGTATTTCCATGTGACTTTAATTTTCAATTAAGTTTTACCTTTGCAATTACACTTTAAATAAATCCAAATTACTGTGTACCTTATTTAATGAAGAATACAGTCCAACAATAAATGAACAATACTGGAGGTCTCAGACTCTAACTTGTTCAGACCTTTGCGGAATATCGTGTAGTTTTGGGATCTGATTATATTTATCAGGAAACATTAGGTTTTAATCATTTTTTCCAATGGAGATGTATATGTACGTATTATACTAAGCATGTATGTCTTTGTTTAACTTATTATAGTTGTATGTAAACACTGAACTTCTTTGCTTCACAGTTTACAGCTTCGATGCGTACAGCCCATCATTAATGTTCGCAGGAAAACCGTAACCTGATTAGAGTAAAACATAAACTTGAGACTGCAGTTGTTTTGTTTTCAGAACTGAAAGAAAAATTCGTCACTGAAACGTATAACTCAATTACATTTATATTTTTTTCATTTTGAACTTCTTTAATAAATACGAGTAACAATCATGTGAAAATCCAAGTTTTTGCTTTTTGTTACATTAATTTTTGTTTATAAATTACATTTTTTGACCAACTGATTTTTCAACACGAAATGAGATTTACCAAGAAAAAGTTTGTTTTGGATATTGAAATATACATTCACTTAATTTAATATTATTAATATCTTCAAGCAGAATACTTTTATGTCATTAGAGCAGTACTTTATACCTCAACAACGTAAATAATCAGTTATCACTTAATAAGATAGGTAAATTTCTATTACGTCTACCTTGGATGCATAAAAACCTTTTATAATATTAGGATATAATATGAGCTGCATACTTTGAAATTTTGCAATAAACTTCTACAAAGTCTTTTATAGTATAATATGTAACATGACGTACCTTGTTTAAGTACTAAGATTTAAGGGAAAAATTCAATGGTTAATTAGGTCATAGTATGTTTTGAATTTATAGCTGAAAACACATGAATTTACTGCAATGAAAATTATAGCTCCCATTTAGTAAAGCGCATTTTTCTATTCTTGTAACAAATAGTGATGGAAAATGTCCAAAGTCGTGTTATTCTTTAAAATCGAAACCTTCCATTTTAAATTTTACATAAAAAAGTGACATTAAATTTGTATTTAGTTCAGTATAATCCGTATGTATTACAGCAGTGATAGTCCATCTAATTTATTTTTTTAATTTTATTCAGGATTTATTATAAGACTATTTCTTTAGGTTTCAGGGTATAGTGAATGTGTGCTAAATTTCAAAGTTTTCTTCATTGAAGCTACAAACTGTCGTCACGAAGCAATACCGAGTAATTTGTGAGTTACTGAGTAATACAAATTTTGTAAAACTGAAAGTAGTATTCCATATTAAAATAAGTTGTTATTACGTGCCCCGTTTAAACATAAATTGTATGCATTAAAATAGATAATAAATCATCGAGCCATAGTATAATAAATTAATACTTATGATATGTTTTCTGAAATTGAGTTTTACTTAGTGTGACATATTATTACATTAAAATAATAATACCTCAAAATAGTACCTTTAATGGCTATTGGAAAAGTGTTAATACTTTAAGGTTAGTATTAGACCTAACCATCTTATTAAAACCAAACCATCGTATTAAAAAATAACCATCTTTTATAAGTTTCTCTATGTATTTCACCTAAGACTTAAATATTGATACCAGTACATTGTATAATTTGTCCTCTTTAATTGTCCTCGTGTATTTAAAATGGATTAGTTAATAGTTAAGAATAGCAATGTCAAATCATAAGAGTATAAATTTACATAATCTAGTTTGTAAAATAAAATTAAATGTGTGTCAAAGTAAGTAAATTTTAAACAAAATTTGATAAGTTTTATAATATACTAAAATATATAAATGATTTTATTTTATTGTTATATTATTTAAGAAATTTGCTATCGTTATATAGTATAAAAATATAATAAACTGTTATTAACTATGTATTACACCTTTTTGTAAAATATATCAATGGAAAATATCCAAATCCTGTTATTCTTTCATCGTAAACTTCAAAATTTAAACAAATATGACAAATAGCAATAAAATTGAATATTGGTACATAACAAAAGGAACTGATTAAGTAAGCAAAATAAATATGTATGCAATATACATTAGTAGATATCTACGTCACTCTCTCATCAAGAAATCAAGAATTCTGTGGAACATATTTTTCACACAGATTTAGATCAATGTGTAGAAGCTATTCAAGCAATGACGCTACATCTACAACGTTCAGACCTGACCTACATTTCTCCGGAGAGCGTTTAACCCCTCGAGAAGGTAGGCTCCTCAATAATTCAACATGTTAATGGATTGTGCCGACGATATAATATCAGGTATTTATTAGTACAAAGCTAAACCAGTAACAACATAAATGTATGTCTGACGTTACTCAGAGTTTCCATGATGAAAGGGATTGCTCCTGTTAGAATTGTACTGAAGACAAATTTCTCAACACAAGGGAAACAATCGTTACGAAAACTTATTTCATCATTCTCACGGAATACTTGAATAATTGTTTCCTCCTGTGAGCTGAGAATGAGTTATGTACATGGTACCGGGCCTAAAATTAAACTCATTCTCGTAAAGTTCATGAACTAAATACACTCCGCTCCTTTATAAATCTTTGCCAGTGACATATATGGAACCTACGACAGTTATATATCAATCAGCTACAGTGTCGAATTATATATTATGTATTGTAAAATCTTATAAATAAAAATGAATCGCTAAATGTGTTGGTAAGCGCTAGTCTCAAGAACGGCTGGACCAATTCGGTTAGTTCTTTTTGTAAAATGTCTATTGAAATCCGAGGAAGGTTTTTATGAAGCATAATATAAGAAGAGTTACCTGGAATATTTTGAAATTCAGAAAAAATTTAGTTTTTAGTTTTCATAATCTAAATAAAACGGGCAATAAACAGCTGTTCACACCTTTAGTTTTATATCGACAAATTGGCTGAAACATCTGTTTACATTATCAAAATATTAAGTAATCAGTGCTTGATCAGTAGTGTAATGAAGATAGTAAATAAAAAGTTAATATCAAAATTTTACTCCAGATCGCGCCAGTGATGAATTTAAATCATCTAATGCATTTTATATATTATTTAAACACTGTTATAAAACCAACCTTAATGAACAGTCATGAATGTTTTCACATATTTTAATTTAAACTGGTTGTTGTCCTTGATATTGTTATATGGCATTTTAACAGTGGTTTATGGGGAAAACAGAGAAATCAATACCAACATGCCTCAGCGTAAAAAAAATTTTAATTTTGGAATATTGCATAAATTTAATAAGGATTTCTCCCATATACCGAAAGTAGATAGGAAATGGGTAGGACTTCTACCTAGGCCGTAATAGGCTTCTCAGTCCTACTTATGCGTATATTTTATTCATCAGGACAAAAATGCAAACCCAACTATGCCCCTGGAAACATTTGAGACGGAAAGTATATTACAGAAGCCCATAGTACATGATTATAACCAAAGTAGATTTCCAAGAACTGCATACTCGAACTATATAGTATTTTGATTGAGGCAATACTGCAAGCTAAATTGTGACGTAGTAAGTGAATTTCAAAGATCTGAAGCAGGTACTTTTTAATCGAATTAGGGTTATTGTCACTATACGTAAGTATGCTTTTTTTTCTTCGACAGGACAAGGCAAACTCTAATATGGTACTGAAAATATCTTAGACCTGAAGTGTGATAAAGGCTATAAATAAAAGCCTTTGACCGAAGTAAGTTTTTGAGACCTGTGTATTATATTTTCTAGATCGGGGTAACAATGCAGGCTCAGCTGTGACGCTGGAAATATAATTAATTTGAACCAGAAATTCTCTTCCACGTGCAAAACATGATATATTAATTAAATTAAACTGTGATACTATTTATCATGAACTTAAATAATATCCACTTAATGTATGCATACTTGCGTTTTAAAATTTTTATAGAACTCCATCATATTACATCATAAGTTCCTTTACTAAGTAATATAAGGACTTCGGTTCTAAAGATTGCGTGCGAAGCCGCGGGTAACAGCTAGTACTTTAATATTAATTTGTAGTCATGAATTTTTGTATTCCACCGTGCTATTTATAGAACAGAATCAAAAGAAAATATATCCCATTGATAGAGTATAATGGATGAAATTATGGTAATAAACTAGGCTTTACTTTATAACCGTTTATTATTATATGATATATTTAAAAATGCTGGAAAACATTATTATACAAAAATAAAGTGATTATATAGCGGATGCAATAAGATTAAACACCGGTGAACAAAAGCAACACGTTTAGAGATATTGCTAACGTAAATTGTTTTTTCGGTGTATTGGTACTATAGTTTATAGCCTATATATAAAATGTTCACTACCCAGGTTACAATAGCACTGTGCTGATATTTTCAGTATTAGGTATTACGATGTTTAATATTAAATATCTGAATTAGCTTATTAGGATATAATAGAATATTAATCTAACCTCCCGTTTGTGTTTTTTTTATGATACTTTTGATGTGTGTCAGATGCTTTGTGGTTTTGGAATGAACTTTTGTGATTAAATGATATATTTTTTAAGTATTAGCAGAAAACAATATTTTAAAAAATTTGGAAAACCGTGTCACAAATTACTTATTATTATTTTTATTTCTAAGTTTTTGTAGCCTTTGTCCACTAGTTTCTAGACCATTGCAACGTTTGGACACTTTTTGCAGCTGCACTCAAGAAATTTCATCTTTCATCAGCTGTTAAAATTCAGTGAATTTTAAAATCTGGTATAGGGGACCTTCCAGTTTCTAAATGTTTTGATGAATACGTGCTGTTAGCCTCTGGTAACTTACAGACTCTTTTCTGTTATGGAATTTCCTGTCTATAAATCCATCAATCGTAATCATACACTAAAGTTATACGAAACTAAAGCACCTAGGCTGTAGAATACCTAGCACTCCAAAACCCACTGGATTGTAGAAATTTTCAATATGTTGTAATCCCGACTTCTGAAATCTATTTGGTTCTGGAGATTCTAGAATGTACAATCTCCTTGGCTTTGGCTATTCCTGAACCCTTGAATCACCAGTTCTTTAGTCATGTCTTTGTATAGGTGTTCCGTATTCCTAACTCCAATTATCTAATAGCGTTAGTTCTTTAAGCTACAGGTATATATTCGAACCTAAAGAAACGGGCGATCCTCTACAGTTGACGACTCTGAAATGTATAGAAAATTTGGATCGTATATATGCCTTTAAAAATATGGATTTATGGATCTTAAAGATGTCTATATTTCTTCAGTATTTCTTGGACTGTGGAATTTTACGGTGCCTGGTCGGAAGCAACCAGTCTCAGTAACGTCACAGATATTAGAGTCAGCCATATCTTTGCATTTCCTTATTTTTAAAGACAGGTTTCAGCATGTTATTGATTCACAGAACCTTACAGAAGCTCCTGAGCTACGACACGAATTGTTTGTTTATTCTACACCCTTTAAAATAAGGATACATAATTGTTCTAATAATCTGAACTAAATTAAAACAACTAGTAATCGTATCATTCTTTTACTGAAAAGTAGAAATTAACAAATAATATGAATAGTGAACAATAATACTACAATCGGATATTTATGAAAAAAGAACAGTATGAAAACGAAAGGAATTCCTCACTGGCTTGAATTTCCGGTCGGAGCGAATACAGATTATTCTACTAAGATCTGTGCCCGGCGGCCCTGCGTCAATTCAATATGCAGCCAATACACGTGTGCTGTAACTACATTCTATCTGCAAAATACATATACATCCGTTTGTGCCAAGGGTATTCCAGTGATGTTATAATCAAAGAATCTTTTATGAGTTATGTACATTTTTTATCATGCACGTTACATTTAATGTTATTGCTCTAATTCTTGTGTTTGTTCTAAAATTATTTCTTTATTAATTTAAAACTTTTTTCAATGAAGGAAACTCTTTTATTAGTCAATAAAGATCAAAAGAACTCAAATTTAGCAACTACTGATTACTTACTGATTTTTAAAACTTGTTAATTTGTTATTATTCTGCATAAATAAAAAGAAAGTAAAACACTAGTAATCTTTATTATTACAAACATACTTTCTGCTTTTATTGATTTAACAACAAATTTTTGTTACCGTACATATATGTTTTATTCACTATAATACGTAACAAAAGCTTTAGGATCTTATGTTATTTTAGCTTTTTCCTTGTAACTACGATTAGTTATCTATATAATCTTGCAGTGAAATGAAAACATTTGATGTGAAAAATGAGTTGTAACTAACAGTGCGTTTGGATAAGAGATAATTCTATTTTTCATTTAATAATTTGGTGCACTTATTTTATTAATATATGTGATTTAATTTTCAATTTTAATCATGAGAAAATAATTATTCTCTGCACTATATTATAATACTCATTAGTTTTCTAATTTTAATTTAAGGCACAATTACAATAAATTATGCCACGCACTGGATAATTATAGCCATTAGTTTTTTTTATTTAACTTAGCTTACAAATACGACAACGTATAACGTTGAATTTATAGTTCATTTGAAAAAATATAACAGCTTAAAGTTAAACACTTAACTACGCACACTCACGCTAATAATATTTGTAAATGTCAATTTATTGTATGCTTTATCTTGGAAATTGCCTTATAAATGATTTTTGCGGGAGAGAAAACTAGTATAGTGTTATTTGGATTGTAAGATTACAAAAATATGAGTATATATTAAAGTGGAGGTTATATAAAAGGATAAATAAAATAAACCTTATTAGAATGAACCTATGTAGTATAGAAAGTGACTTCAGATTTAACCCTAAAGCTATCTAAACTTATACAATCCTAACTAGCGTTTTTAACACGAGGGAAGATGTTGTATGCACAACAGTAAAGGTCAACGTGCAGTTAAATATTCAAACAATGACGCCATAGTTACAGCTTTCAAAACTGACCTGCATTGTCAGGGTGAAGGCCTCTTAATAATTTAATGCATTAATGGATTATGCCTGTTGATTGATTAATGCGATATAGCATGTAATGTATATTAACGATTCGTTTTGAATATACGTAGTAAAGGAACATAGTTATGGCCACTATACAAAATAGGAGTTTGCCGAACTACGTGTATGTAGCGTAATGAAATGAATAATGTATGATTTTACTCAGTTTGTTGATTCAGAAATGTTTAGTTGCCATCATGGTTACCCATAAGACCAATGTAAAACTATTCACTAGTGACCTGCCAAATTACGTGATATGCACCACGGTGGCTTTATAGAAATAAAGCGTGCAAACTGTAAAGTTTATAGGTTATTTTGCTTTTGATATATCTTGTGATATATGGACAGACACAAATAAAATAATTACTTTCATCCATTTAAGAAATATACTTCGCTAACGATCATCCAACAATATGTGAATGTAATTTGTATCATAAAAGGGGTTGCTCCTATCCGAACTGTGCTGAAGATAAACGACCCTACAGAAGGGAAACTGTCATTAGGGAAACTTCCGTCATCATTCTCACACAAGACATTAATTGTAATCTGCGCTGGGAATAAGTTATAATGTACTGGACCAACGATTCTAAGGATTCATAGTGTATTAGATAAAAGCATTCCTGTTCTTATAACTGTATACTGCGCAAAACTATGTGTTCTGTCTATTAAAAGTATGGTTAAGCCTGTCTTTTTTTGTTTCTTTGTTAAATATTATTATAACGAACCTAATTTCCTGCGAACTATATTTATTCATTTTAAAACGTATTTGCTCATAATAGGCCTAATAGATGATTTTATGAAATAACCATTTATTTATATTTTCCAAAGTTAAGCAGGCTCATTATTTTCGAGCATTTAGCAAAAGAAATACACTAATAGACGAATGGTTGAGATTATTACTTGTATAACCATACAACTCGCTATCGGCTCGCTGGAGACTGCGCTCTCAGTCCCCTAAGTGGCGTGTTGGCAAATTAGGGTGCATTTAAAAACTAGGTGATAATTTGAATTTGAGGATGAGGTTTGCCAGGGAGTTAAAAGCAGATCGTACTTTTTTAAATTTCTGTATTAAACAAAAGATTTGATCTTTTGTGTGTTTTTTAGCTTATTATACATAATTATATATTATATATATATATATATATATTATATATATATATATATATATATATATATATATATATATTATATATTTATATTTTTAATTGACATTACGTCAATATTTGCTTTTACTGCATTGAGCGTACAAAAGTATGTACGATATTTTCATTACCTTTTAATAATTACATTTTTAGTTAAAGTATTATACCCTTTGCATTTTTACGCCAGACATGACTGATATTAAAATAGTAACTGTCTTACTAAAAGTCAAAAGAAACCCAAAACATTCGTTGGTTGGGCGTTTGCAAAGCTCACCACTCAAGGGAATTAAATTCTGTTTGATCTCCTTACGATTATCTTGCAAACGAACTTACCTATAGGCTTGATATTTTTGTCGAGGTTTATATCTATGTCAGCAAAATCAAGTTTGATGATTGTTTATTTCACTTGATGGAATTTGGCTGTGGTTTTGGCGAGTAACGTTAAATTAGCTTATAGGTTGCCATGATTGCGACTAGAAAATAGCTAAATAAATAAATTTGTATACAATCACATTTTAAAATTTGACATACTAACACTTTTAGCCTAATGAAATGAGCTATAGGTGGGTGGTTTTTCGAAGTCTCACATTTTACAGCAGACATAAATGGTATCCCGTAGAGAACTTTTTTGGATCATTCGAAAATGTTAAGTATGATAGTGTGTGGAGGCTTTTATTGGCAATGACATGGTAATGTGTATTACCATGCTAAAGTTTGAAGTAAAGTGATGTAAACAATTTATATCTTTATGATAGTTTATGAATGTATTATTGTTAAATGAACTGGAATAGCTAATCTCAGTAAGCGCCTAAACACCAACTTTTCAAGAAAAAAAAAAAAAAAAAACGCCAATTCTTAAAATCAGTAAATATATTTTACAGATTTTCTATGAACTCCTTTTTAAAGTGTGCAATCGGTGACAAAGCTGTAAATAGCTATCTTATTTCATAAATTAGCAATACGATTATGAAGTGCATCAATTTACAAAAATATCTAAGACCAAAATGCTACTCAAAGCTAACATACCTAAGTACTATGAGCCATTTTCCTTAACAAACAACTTAATTACTGCAGTACTTAGGTCTGTTAGCACTGTTAGACCTCTTGGAGTTACATCAAGCACATTCTGTTGGAGAGAAAGACTGAGAAACTGTACAAAACAGTTCTGCCACATAGGTCTCTTAGAACAGCATTGGCTCTTTGAAAAAATGAAAATAATAAAATGGCACTTAGTACCTTTAGCTCTTCCAGACTTCAAATAGTATTACTAAAAGTTTATAACCTGTAAAATATGAGTGCTTAGTTGCAATTTTAGGTATGGCACACTCATATATGCTTTCCATATACAACCGACGACTCCCTCTCGCCGGGCTCACTTATTTCGGATTGAACGTGAGTGGATCTGTACAACATGTGTTGCAATATACATGACCGTAGGAATATTATATTTGTCTTCACGTTGGAAACTTTATAAAAACTGTCATAAATATGTGTAATCTATTGGATTGAAAATATATTTTAAACTTAACACCATAATTTATTTTTACACTGCCATCAATGTATATCAGCCCACAAATATCAAAAGCTTAATCTTTTTTCATTTCCATTTTGTTATAATAGCATAAAACGTAAGAATATTACAAAACATGAAATTTGGATTGTGGTATTACGTTATTTATACTACAAACAAGCAATGATTATTTCAAATTTCAGCTCATATCCCTGTTGTATTAGGAGGAAATTCTCAATTTGCGTACTTAAAAATATTATTAATTTAAAATGTGATGGTAAACAATTATGTAGATGATAAACAGTCCTATAACTAAGACCATTGCATCAAACAAGTAGACGTTTTTTAAACGTTGCTCCCAGAAACAATCTATTTCAAATCCGTAAGCTTACGAAGTTGCAGTTATTAGGAGTTCATGAAATAAAAAGTGTAATGTATTATTTCCATTGTGATGAAGCAGTCTTTGAGATTACTAATTATTGAAAGAACATATTCGTCAAGAGCCTTAAAATTGCAGACTTGTGTCCTGGTGCACTGGTGTATGATAAGGTATGGAAACAGGAATGTATCTCAATCCCAATACCACACAAAAATAAAAGTTTAGTAATTTTCGTTTTTAATGGAAATAATCTACATATTTTGTTAAAGTTAAATATTTAATATAAGCAAATTTAAAAAGTTGCATATCATTCAATACAGTTCGGTTCAAAATGGCACGTTAAAATACAACTCCCAAAGGAAAATGACACAGAAAATTAGATTCATCCATCAGCAATTGCACCGTCTATATTGTAATGTACAATGTGTTTAATCAGAGTTTCTTATAACCTGTAGTAACGACATTTTTGAATTGGTCTTTTAATATAATCATTTACATGATAATGTATTTGCAATTAAATTTTAATTTGGCATGACCAACTTAATTACTTTATTGTTAATATAACTCTTTTAATAACCATTTACTCTATAGTACCTACCTTATACATTGCATTAAGAGATCTTTGGACAGTATAACATGAAGTAGCTTATTTCTTGACTGTAGTAATTTCTAAATATAAAAAATTATAATATACCAATAAATAGTATTATAATGTTTGTTATGCCTGATAAGATTTTAAATTTTAAAACTGACATAAGAGGTAATTTAAAATAATAAATTCTGTGTATTAAACTTACATTTTCTAATATAGTTAATGTAAATTAATAAAAGCACTTTTGCTAAACACTAACACATAGAAATTTACCCTGTTCTATTTCATTAAGAGAGCAGATTTTCTAGCTAGTGGTCTCACAGCAACCGCTTCAATATGCAGCAAATATCCGACCAACGTTGTTGCATCTAAAACGTTATGAATTGACCTAAATATCTTTGGAGAGGGTTTTACCCCAATGTATATGGAAGCTTTTCAATAATTTACAGATGTAATGGATTGCACCAACCTAAAATATTGCCTGTTATACATGTACGTACCACATTATCTTTTGAAAAAGGTGTAGTTGAAGTACAGTCCATACATGATAAATATTTTATACAGATAAAAATAAATTACTTCATGGACTTTGTTACACCTGAGAATGAATTTGCACTAACCCTGGTCAGTAGGACTAGTAACGGATATTAGGTGAGATAAGTTCTTGTGGTCATGATCCCTGTTTTTCTTAAATCATAAATTTTAATCTTCACCCTACGTAAACAAGCGTTTGTTATGTGTATACTTTTAAACTATTTGGGAGTGAACTCCCCATTTCATGGTTAGTATTCCTTAGCTCCAAGATCTTCCAGTTGATTGATACCCCTCCCCAAACTCAATGCCAAATTAACCGCTAACTAGGACAAAAATTGTCATCATAGGAACCGTACGACGTAGATTAAGTCGCCTACTCTATCTATATATTGGAACATTCCCTCAAGGTGCAAAGGCTTACATACAATAATTGAATGGTTTTATTATCTTATACAAAATGAGCTATTTTATAATACAATAACTGTGTAGAGTTTGGGATTAAATTTTCAATAACAAATGAGCTAATTAGTACATTTATCTAAATTAACATAAACAGAACAACGTCTATGATGAATGATATTTTAGTATAATTTTATATATTTTCTTTCACATAGTTATGAGGTTACAGTTTGAACATTTTAAGAAACCCCCAATAAGAAAGGGTTCAAACCTAAACCAAACTAGGTAGGGACTATAAAACAGAAATTGGCGAGTGGATATCCGTAGATTATATAATATGAAACAGTAGGTAAACTAAATCAGTTACACAATGATATTTTAATGTTGGAATAACTTGTAGCCGCAAGGATTTCCAATTCCTAACAATACAGCGTTATGCTTGGGAAAATAGATAAAAATATTTATAAAAACATTTTCCAAATTATGATAAATACATTAGGCCTACAGTATTGAAGTATAGTATTCTTCGAGTAATACCATGTGTGTTGATAATGTAACGAAAAATATATGAAAATAAACCATTAAAACACCGAAAGGTTCGTTTTTTCTTTTATGCCTCCATAAATTTTAATTACGATAAATACCTATTACGCGTTATAAATCATGTTAGTGTAGTAGAATGTATTATATGAAAATAGCAGTACTTTTTGTCAAATAATGAAGTGCAGCAGTCATTAGTTATAATGCATGAGAACTTTATTTGTTCCAGTGAGGTGTAATTTTATAAACATAAACATGCTAGTAATGTAGTGGCCGACGTAATGTACGAGATGCCCGGTCGGAATGCAGCACTGTTGTAAGCGGTTAGTTGCCGCTCGTGTAAACCAGGAGATGGAAGTAATCCGTGCCCAGTTGTGCTCAAGATGTTAGCAGTTTGGATTTATAGGGTTGGTTATTACCCGTAAAGCAAACCTAAGGCTCTGCATCGTCTTCTCTGCCCTCAGATTACAACATTACCTCTGGAGGTAAAACAAAATTATTAATTTAAAAAATAAATAAATGTATATGGCCAATGTACTCACATATTTTTATCACATATCGAGATTTTGAATTCAGTTCTTTCAGTTTTCCAGATTATGCAAACTTTGTTTTTTAATGGAGTTACTTAACTATTACGTTCTTACTAGTACTTAATAGTATGTGAGGCTTATCTCGTACTTGTGGTTGCTTTATAATATCGTAATATTTTGTGAGGTATAGAAGTATAAGATTGTAATTTAATGATTATGGTATGAAAGTACAAGGCATGCAGTGCCTATTTGAAATCATACTCGTACAGCTGCATTTTATATTTTATCCACGTATCTACCGGTCCATAATGACACTGTGAAATGGTTGATGTTATATCGTTAAATAAATATTTACTAACTTGAATAGACGTTTGATGATTTTAATCATTTTAATCCCAAGATGAATTTAATCGTAGCATAGTCAGTTCTAAGTACTGAGTATAGAAATATGAAGGCGTTTTAAATTTAAAGATAAACATTTTGAGAAATAGTTTTATATGTCCTACTTCACTTTGCAGGGCATTTATCAACGGGCATGACGTTGTGCACTATCTAATATGTTTCGAAAATGAAATGAATAGAGTAGTCCGCAATAAAAATAGACTAATGTTAGCTAGTGCGTATAATCTCCCCTAAACACTGATGTTAGTTTTACGTGTATGTAAAATTATGAACCGTTCCAAAACATATTTTTTGCTACATAAATATCATTAGCTGTTATCGTAATTAATTACGCATATTTATTTATTTATTTAATGATCATATTCATTTTTACAAGTTATTAAATAACAATATACTGCCAAATGGCAAGATACAGCTAAAATTATATAAAATGCTGGTGGTTTTATAAATACAAAAATCAAGGTGTGGTTTAAATTAAAACATAAGCTACTATGAATAACAGTAACAAGAATTGCATGATAAATAATTAATTCCAATAGGTAACAAGGATAGATAAATATACACTCTAATATTACCTTGAATTCAAGATGCATAAGATATTCAATTAATGAGAACGAATTACTACGTATTTACATGTTATGAATACTTTGAAACATGCAAAGGTAATAAGATTCAGTTCAAGAAATTCAAGAAATTAGACCGACTAAGATCTAATGGTGTAGAAAAAGCGAAACAATGAACAAGATCAAAAAGTACTGGCATGAAAATAAAGAAGAACTAATGCTAAATAGTTGCTACGTAAGCTGTTTGGAAAAACAGCAATAAATAGTGAAATCAACTGAGACACATTGAACTTTCATTTCTGTTTATTTTGGTAACAACCTGTGCAAAGTATTAGAAAGTCTGACCTTTCCGATCGATGGTCACAGAGTAGGAGCCTGCAGTTTGGACATCACAGACATTCTAAAGGCTGATATATCAAGCGAGAAGTCAACATCAAAATATAGTATGTTAACCAATCTCTCGATCATATCTGATTTCACTGCTATGTTTTGCTGACAACGACCATATCCACGTCATGGCGTTAGCTGGAGATCAGTAGCATTATACAAACACTGCCTCGACTGTCATGGAACAATTTTAGCGTGGGTTAAAGTAGTTTTTTACTTCGCTGAATATTACGAATGGGAGGAGTAAGGAGTAATCCCGCTCTGCTGTAACTACCGCCTACGTTAGAACTACCACCTCCGATGTTACTCCACTGCTACTAATGCGTCTTTTCTACTACCACCTCCTTTTGTTACTTGTCGTTCAACCCATCGAAACTGAAGTAACGTTACTTACAGTTTAGTAATTAAAAATAATAAACTTTCGAATTACTTATTCGAAATGTATTGGAAAGTTGAAAAAGAAACAATATTTTTAGTGAGGTAGATGTCAACAGACAGTATATGATACAATACATACATAACACAATAACAATAAAATGTGTACTTTAATGAGGTCTGTCAAAATGTAAATAAAAAATAATGACTGAAAACTATTAATTGGTCTCCTTCCAACTGTAATTAAATTTGACGATATACGACAAGTAGTACATTCATAAACAGCCTTCAAATATAATGGTTAATTAAGATTTGCACTCTTTATTTAACTTTAACTCTTCAACTTTAATTGTTATTATATTTAGCCTGTGAAGGTATCATAATCACAATGTTTACGTAAATATAAGGTTTCATTTATTTTGTGAATTTATATATATATATATATATAAATATATATATATATATATATATATATATATATATATATATATATATATATATATATATATTCTAAAGTAAAATTTCAAGATTACACATTAAGTAAATTTAGTTTTTACCTTGATATTGACTTTTTGATGATAAAAATATAGAAGTATCCTAATTTTAAACGTACTCGTATTAAAAATACATTTCCATGAATTTTGGTATTCATAATATTTATGTAAACTGGATTTATACTCAATACGCTTATCGAGTAACAAACGTACGATTTTACACGTTATTCCGCTACACTTTCAGTTATTTATTTTAAACACAAAAATCATACTTAAATACCGAAAGAGGTAAAGCTGATAATACGCATTCATAATGTGATAAAGAAATAGACAACAATAGAAGTGTTTGTAGTAACAAATTATTTAACAATCTTAAATTATGGAGGAAACAATTAGGTGTAAAACAGAGTTCACCTTATGTGCATTTGCATTTAAGACTGTTATATTTTACTGTTTAATTGCTGCATACTTTTCAAATATCCCCTTTTAGAATATAATTAACTTTGGAATAATAAATTTGGGTAAATGAATATTTATTTTTGGTATTTTGTATATATATATATATATATATATATATATATATATATATAACAAAAATATATAAATATGTATATATAGGCTTTTATAAAATCGTAGAAAATATGAAAAACATATTTTAAAGAAAATACCAAGAAAGATTTTGCTTAATGATGTTCAATGAAATACCATTTATGCAATGGAATAAATTATAATTACAAACATGTAGATTAAAATTTATTGAAAAGTTTAAATTGAAAAAATATGCTAGTCAGATTAAATTAGAAGTTTCAGTGATGAATGTTCCTTTCAAGTTCTGGATACGAGCAACGAACTGCCGGATCAGATTGTGATTAACACTAATCTCAATAAGAATTTTGTTCTTTAGAGTACATAATTACCTGTCTTGTAGACCAAGAAACAATGAGGAGTTTCTATGCAAACATTATTCTTTATTTTAAGAACACCAAAAGTTTCGTTAACTTATTCATTTGGTATACTCAGTAAAATCCTTTTATCACTAGCAAAGTAAAAGAAATCTGATAAAATGTTACCAAACTCTTGAAATAATACAAAAGTATGAGGAGAGAATCTTATAAAAGCCAAAGATTTTATCGAGTTTTTACTGCACTTAGAGTGAACTAAAGTATGCTATACAAAAACTATACAAACGGTATTATAAATAACTATGAACTTTTTTATAACAAATAAATTTAAAGGTTCAAAATGCTTTTAAAATACGTTCAAAAACGTTTGTGTTCTTGTAAGAGTTTATAGAATTTATATCAATAATACCATTTGAGTATTTCATTATTCCTAAGAACTTTTGCTGCAATACAATAGGTTGAATTGGATTATCAGACATGGCTTCGTAAAATCATACTGTTGTCAGTCTGTGCGACAACACACAGACAAAAAGATCCTAGGGAATTATAAAAAGTCTCTACAAAGTCTTACAAAAAGGTAAGAGACATCTTTAAGTCTTGGTTTCTCTTTGTTTAAGAGAGAACTGTATTGATTTTAGGTTCAAAGGGCTAAGCTTAGTCTGTCTGTGTCAATCCATACTCCATTGTATCTATTTATAACCTTTTAACGTTTTGTTCAATACAGTATTGTTTAGGTTTTGAAAGTTATTTTCAAAATCGTATTTCCTTATTGTAAACAAATAAATATTAATCGAATTTAAAACGCCTTAAACTCCAAAAGTATGCTTATATCTCACAATCTGCACAACACACCAAAGAAATATAACTTCGTGATGTTACTCACCGCAGATTTCTACGTACTATTGAACAAAACAAATTATATTGAACAAATATAGTAGCACCGAAACCGCAGATATGTTAATTAATATATGACTTCACTACTGTTTAAGAGTTCGGAGACCTCAACTTGACAAAGAAATATTGGAAAGCAATAACAAAATTCTATAAATTAAATTGGTGTATTAATTTAAATAATTTCAATTTATAATCAACTAAATTCCAATGGGTGATTTAGTAATACTAATTTTCTTCACATTTGTCTACTAAGAAGCTGTCGTATCATCGATCCACTAACCTTTGAAACCGCTTTTACTCAAAATACCGCGTGAAAAGGAGACAAAATACAATGGCCTTTGACAAACACATGGCAAATAATCCGTGGATATATAGAGACACTTTATTTACAGATAGGCGCATGCTAAGCTTTGGCTAACTGATTATTTGTTTTGGAATTCCCCTTCATTATTGTCTAGACGTATAAGAGTTGTTTGTTTATTGTACGCTTCAAAGTAAGGCTGCCCTGTGGTACTCTGCAATCAATCTTGATATTAGTGTTTTCATATAAAAAAAGGCAAATAAGGACTACAAATACTATGCTAATATTTAAATTTCATAACTTTTTTGTATTGTAATTATTTATATAATTCATATTAAAATTTTGTAAAAATTAAATTAAATTATAGACTGCAGATAAGAGTCTTCATGAGAAAAGATATTGCTATCGGTATTTTGTTGTTCTTTATAGAGAACATTGATTATTCTACTATTGAGATATGCAGCAGCGTCAGTTCAATATGCAGCCAATATATGAGTGTGTCAAAGACAACAGTAAACAATCTCTACACTACATAGAATATATCTACAATCCCTGGGGATTCTCTAGCCATGTATTATATACACCTGCGAGAAATTCTCCTTTATCTTGCTGTATGATTTGAGTTATATATGAATAGCATGTTGTTCAATCCGAGTACACCTTAAAATGTTCTGTCAGTCTAAGTAATATTTATAATTTATTCACTGTGCATTATTCAAAATTTTATAATTTATAGTAATGTCGCTGAAAATTCCAGTTCAAATATCCATTTTAGACATTCGTTTGATAATGTTTTCTTTAAAGCCTAATATTCTCACGTATTCCGTTAAAAACCAATAGTACAGCTTGTAACATCTTTAAATTTAATATTCGGCTTCGTACAGTCATGCTCTCTTAAGCACTATTTGTAAGGGTATGGTTACTAATACAATTACTCAAAGTATGATGTGTTGCGAGTCATTTATACAAAACTACATTATTTATACATACTGACTTACTCTTATTCTGCTTTCGGCTTCTCCATTTAATAATAAATAAATAATACCTAGCTAGCTTTTGTGTTAAGATTTCAAGTTAAATGATTAAAGAAATTAATAATGAAAGAATTAAATAATGAAATAATAAAGAAAATAACAATACAATTATTAATAAAGAAAAATAACATTAATTTTTAAAAAATTAATAAAAAATTAAATAAAAATAATAATAAGTTCTTTTATTCAATCACATAGAATTGGAGTTACTTCAATGGAATGTTTGAAAGCCTGTCAAGAATGTTTATTAACTTTGATGTACCGTACACTTACTTGTGTGAAACCCTGGGATGGTTTACCCTCTCGTGAAGAAAGGCTTCTCAATAATTCACCAAGATAATGGATTGTGTCTACAAATCAATAGGGTGGCTTCTGCGTGCATATACTGTATAGCAAGGAATAATTACTGGTGCATTTACGATTGAAATTATTAATAATGTAATAATTACGTATGATGTCTGAATACACAAGTAATTTGCTGAATGAAAGAGTTACCGTTCGTAAATACTATACTCATGACAAACTACTGAACATAAAGGGCTCTGTCGTTAGAGAAAAGATTTTATTATTTCACACGAGTCATTAATTTGTAATAATATCCCGGTGTAACAGTGCTTGGGATATCTGACTTACACGGTACTAGATATCAGTTTATTTAAACCTTCACAGATAATCTGCAACATATTTTAATGTGCTTTAATGTTGTTGTATGACTATGGTAATGTTTTAACCTCCAATAGTTATACTGATGGTGTTTTTAAGTTATTATTAATCTGTTTAATTTCACATTGTTGTAGTATTTACTATTTATTTTAAATTAACACTATCCGTCACTTATTGCACATTATTGATTACCCAATAGCAAATATTTATTGGAATTTAAATATTCACATTTACTTAAATTCAAGTTCAACTTTTAAAACGTGTTTCATACGACGATTGAATTTTAGAATCATTATAAGTATTAATTGATTAAAAGAATATTGGCTTAGCAAAGAAAAAGTAAATACCTAACGTGTAGAGAATTATTAAAATCTTCACTTAAATCTTTTCGAGTCGGTATAAACTTTAATTCCAAGCACTTTGAAAAGTTAATCAAGAGCTATAATTATGGAATGTCAAGAACATGTTAATCTGCGCCACAAAGAGAACGATTTTAATTTGAAACGTTTGAAATGGAAAATTATCTAAATTATATACACGTCAAAATTCAGTTAAAACTATCTTTGAACTGTAAAATTCAAACAGGCTGTCGTACTGAATTTTCAGTTGTACCACTTTACATCCAACAGATACTAAACTTATGAAACATAACTCTTTTATATATGTTCTACCACATTAGTAAGAGTAAGTACAAGTAGATGCAATTAATTAACACGTATCACACAACTTTGTTTTGTTAATGCATCTGCATTTGTCTTCATAACATTTCAATGTGTTTGTTTTTAGTTTTTCTTTTAAAAAGAAACCAAATTTGCTTCAAGCCTGCCCGTCCTCATAACCTGCTGCCGTTTGCATCTTATCAAGAAGAATAAAGAGGATAGTCGATGCATTATATTGTCGATAATAGTGCTAAAAACTTTTATAATCACAGACAGGATTTGAACCTACGATATCCCTCTCTCCAAAGTTTGACGTAATAAAACTCTTGGGCACCGGCGTTGTTATTTTATTCGCAGAACAAAAACCGCGATATAGATTAGAGAATTGTTATATAAATCTTAAAGTTCTAATTAAACTGTACAATAATATTCAACAAGAAATCTCTGTGACAATAAATTGCTTGAATTAATTTCAAATTTATAAAATTATTCAGTCCTGTCTCATTACGCAATTGCTTCATTAATAATATTGCAAGATTTAATGTTAAACCTTCCTTTTCAACACTATACAGCCTTTTCATTGTCGTGGTGGAGGCAGTCATTTCTCACAATAAGCAATTACCTGAAATTTAATTTACAGGTTTATTCAGGTCGTTAGCAGTTTCTTCATTTCATTTAATTACGTAAAATAATGCTTGTTTCATTAAACTTTCTTTTGTTAGTTAAGTTATTCTTTTATGTATGATTGTGAAAATAAATGTTAATAATCATAATTGTTTTGCATGATAACACTGTTTCTGTAAAACATTGGTATTTAAATTGTGTGCTCAAACGAAATAATGAAATATACTTCCATGTTCGTTTATATGAATAATTTCTTCATTTACTCCAATAAATAAGAAGAGATTTATTACAAGTTTTAAAAATAGATTTGCTACACAAACTTTTTAGGAATACCATTCGTATAAATTTATACTTGTATCAAGTTCTTGGAAGTCTTTCATTTAATGCTTTTCTCTTAACGTTTATAGGAGATCGTTTCAGGAGAATTACAACTTGATATATTTTAAATCATAATGAACATATTTACTTAGAAAATTAATAATGTTAAAACGTATTCGAGGAAGCAATCCAGAAACGCCGATTGAAATTTATATGCCAGTTTAATATTGTGGATTAAAAAGATACTTTTTAAATATCCGGAAAAATTCTTAAATGACAAATAATTTGTAGCTTTATAAAAAGTTAGGCGATTACTGCTAAACAAAATTAAATGTTTTGACGTTAAATAGATTTTAGGTTCTAAAACGAATTAAGAACTAATCAAATAAGTTCACTGCCAACTATAATTATATTTAGTTAATTATAATAACTATTCTGAATCAATACAAAGGATTAGGTACACAAAAACAAATAACTGTTTCAAGAAATTAAATATGTTACCAATGTGAAGTGTCTCCTTGTTTAATTGTTGTTATTTCTTGAAAAGACGATATAAGTACAACGATAATCCGATCAAGCCAATGCTTTGTGTTAACAACTTTCCTGTTATATTTCGTATCATGGAGTAAACTATAAAGTATATTAGGTTTATTTGAGACTTACATAGTTGTAAATCGGTCCTAAGTATATAAACCCTATGACAAAACCTCAAATTGCTTACGAAATGTGTAAACATCATGGTGCAGGCAACATTAAGTCAAGATGGCAGTGGATTATTGTAAGACCGCTCTGGAATAGTAATGTTCATACTATGTCTTCTTATGTTGAACAGAGAGTTTTATTTGTTTTGTTTCAAACTAAGACATTAGGGCTATTTAGGAATTTTAATAAAAATTTCACTAACTCAAGATATTTATTTGAGCAGTTTTTGTAAGTGAAATAGGAATAAATCATTCATATTTTGAAGCAAAAATTTGGAAAACCGCTAGGAATATGAGCTTATAAGAAAAATTAATTTAATGCAGTAGCTGGAGATACTTTATATGGATACATCTCATTCAATAATGTTTAAAGTACCCACAAAAACAATATAAGGAAAATATTATTAAAAATTTAATAAAAAGTGTACACATCTTGAGGAAAGATTTCTTTCGACTGGAATTAATAAGCATAACTTTTTTGGTGAATAAAAATTATGTTATATCATAGCAGACCGAAAACAATTTGTGTCACAATAAGGCATTATTTGTGAATAATATTCATACTGTTCAGTATACCAGGCACATAAACTAATATTCCGTAAACAAGCTGTGTCCATTATTTGTGAATAATATTCATACTGTTCAGTATACCAGGCACATAAACTAATATTCCGTAAACAAGCTGTGTCCATTATTTGTGAAAAATATTCATACTGTTCAGTATACCAGGCACATAAACTAATATTCCGTAAACAAGCTGCGTCCATTATTTGTGAATAATATTCATACTGTTCAGTATACCAGGCACATAAACTAATATTCCGTAAACAAGCTGTGTCCATTATTTGTGAATAATATTCATACTGTTCAGTATACCAGGCACATAAACTAATATTCCGTAAACAAGCTGTGTCCATTATTTGTGAATAATATTCATACTGTTCAGTATACCAGGCACATAAACTAATATTCCGTAAACAAGCTGCGTCCATTATTTGTGAATAATATTCATACTGTTCAGTATACCAGGCACATAAACTAATATTCCGTAAACAAGCTGTGTCCATTATTTGTGAATAATATTCATACTGTTCAGTATACCAGGCACATAAACTAATATTCCGTAAACAAGCTGTGTCCATTATTTGTGAATAATATTCATACTGTTCAGTATACCAGGCACATAAACTAATATTCCGTAACCAAGCTGTGTCCATTATTTGTGAATAATATTCATACTGTTCAGTATACCAGGCACATAAACTAATATTCCGTAAACAAGCTGTGTCCATTATTTGTGAATAATATTCATACTGTTCAGTATACCAGGCACATAAACTAATATTCCGTAAACAAGCTGTGTCCATTATTTGTGAATAATATTCATACTGTTCAGTATACCAGGCACATAAACTAATATTCCGTAAACAAGCTGCGTCCATTATTTGTGAATAATATTCATACTGTTCAGTATACCAGGCACATAAACTAATATTCCGTAAACAAGCTGTGTCCATTATTTGTGAATAATATTCATACTGTTCAGTATACCAGGCACATAAACTAATATTCCGTAAACAAGCTGTGTCCATTATTTGTGAATAATATTCATACTGTTCAGTATACCAGGCACATAAACTAATATTCCGTAAACAAGCTGTGTCCATTATTTGTGAATAATATTCATACTGTTCAGTATACCAGGCACATAAACTAATATTCCGTAAACAAGCTGTGTCCATTATTTGTGAATAATATTCATACTGTTCAGTATACCAGGCACATAAACTAATATTCCGTAAACAAGCTGCGTCCATTATTTGTGAATAATATTCATACTGTTCAGTATACCAGGCACATAAACTAATATTCCGTAAACAAGCTGTGTCCATTATGCGTTTATTACAGTTGAAGTATCTCTGAAGCTTATGAAAGTACTTACTTACAGATTAACCTACATTTGTTGAAAATATTACACAACTTCAGTCGGGACATGACATTACTTTTCTGACGTTATAGTTTCATTTATCTACCTAACATATTTTCATTCTCCTGACACTATTTTGCTCATTAAATAATATGATATGTATTTAAAAGCTAAGTAAAAAACTATGAATAAATATGTAAGATTTGTAGCTACTTGTAAGAATATTTTAAGTGCAGTTATTAGATGTGCAGTACAGGCAAAGATTAGGCCACTAGACCTTGATTAGGCCAGATTATAATAAAAATATAGCATAAATATTTTATAAATCATACGCGTTCATCCCAACCGTATTGTAGGGACACGAAATTAGTAGGATATACTTACCCTTGGACCTTCAACGAGATTATGGAGTAACTGACTTCAATATTGACATCAAATTTATAATCTATTAGATATATTTGAGAAAGGATGCTTTTTCTAACTTAAAACCTCTTCACTCCAAAATACTTGGCTTGGAAAATTAATGAGAGATTGCATATTCAGTGGTAGCACCTGAAGTTTGTACGTATTTCTAAAGTTACTGTAACCATTAATAGAGGAAACGTCTTATTAGATCTTACCAATAATCTAATAACTTTCTTAACAACAGGAAGTCAGCCCAGACAACCTTGTCAACGTGATATTTGTTCCCTCTAAATAATTTTTGGTAAGAAATTTACTTACATATAACACATGCTGGTTCAAAAACCAAAAAAGTGCTTACCTAAGCTATTTCCTGTAAGTTCATCACTTTGTGTATTCTCATCAATACTGGTATGATCAGAAACCTAAATAAGATGAGCTAAATTATGACTTGATAGAATGGATTAGGTTTTAAAGCAAGTTTCATAGCTTTAAAATTCTATTTAGGTAAAGGACATACGTGGAACCTAGCTCTCAGTAAGAGTCTATAGACATGATAATCTATGAAACTACTAAGAAACCTTTTCATTTGTTATATATTCTAATATATTAATGTAATTCCTTACTTAAATTAATATCCATTTGGCAAGCAGTCTTGCAAGGTACCGTACTGTTTATGATTTTAAATATATACATTAATTTCATTTTAAAAGTAAAGAGTTGTAATTTTAACATTCGAAAGGGTAAAAAGTAAAAGGAGTACTCTTTATTTACATATTAGGTTAAAGAACGCAAGCCATATAAAGGATATAATTCTCAAACAGAGCCAAAATACCATAACAAGAAAGGCAATGTTATAGTATGATCGTTATAGTTGGTATAGTGTGTTGCATGGAATTAAGTAATACAGACATTTATTTAACAGTGTTAAAAATTATTCTGCAACAAATTAATCTATAATAAGTTTTGACGTGGTTACAGCTGTAGGTCTATGTAGAAGATACAGCAGTATAGAATTGTAAAAATTACATTTATGTGACTTTGATAAGATTAAAAGAACTCCAACTATTCCTGTTCTACAAACGCTAATTGTATAAAAGATGAGCGAAGATACTCATTGATGCCCTGTCACTATGCTTAATTTTTCTTTCAATTGTTTGATGCTGCTTACTCAGTTTCAGAAAGTATGAACTTCACGTTTATTACTAAAGCCACTTTCTCTCAAAATATAACACAGCAATTAAGAATATTCACTATAGCTGCGAGGACAAATAGTTCATATCAAATTCGCTATGTTTCTAAATTAATTATCATTCTTATATTGTGATATTGTGGCCTGAGTTACCGGTGACTCCTGCATGAACAAAGTACGTATTCTATAATGAAGTCCCTTTATTACCGACTCCCGACATGTTGTGCCAGAAGCGTCCTTGTAACACTGCGCGTCAACCCTAAAGAACCTGCACCCTTACAAGAACATGGAATTGTGACATATACGAGAAGCTACCGCTTCCCCTTATTAGCATGTTTTATACTACGACTGTTTATTGTGGCATGTTTTTTTACTCATTATTTTATTTCATAAACCTGTATTACATTATATTTGTCTATAACAATTTCCGCTCTTTTAGTATGAGTAAATCTAATGTTAGCATAAAAAAAGTTAAATAAGTTAAATTTAAACGTGAAGAAATATTTTTGTCGTAATTTCTAGGTATGAAATTATAGCGATAAGAGTAATTGCGAAATGTTAATATGAAACTATATGGCTAAAGTTACATCAATTACTCGTTTATTTTTTATTTGGGTTAAAAAATACTTCGTGAGATCTAATTTCAGAAAGGATTCAACGATTCGCAATACATCGATGATATGGAAGCTCGGGAATTGACATTGTTTATATCAGTATTCCCAATTAAGGGTTGTAATGATATTATAATTTATGCATATTCGAGATCATAACAGCATTGGTTACAACACACCGTAGTGCAATACCAATACCGTTATAGCGTGAGGTACATACCAACTTTAAATTATAAAACATAAAAAATATGAAATCCTTTGAGATAGTTGTTTAACAAAAAGATCTTACCAAATATTTAGGAAAAGCTTTACTTATTAACCTATTAGCCTAACTCTCCATGTTTGGTTTAACAAAAACGAAATTGTATACTTTATTTCTAATTACTTAGATATTTTGTAACCCTTCCAGTATGAAATAAAACATTGATGGTTTATTGTTATCTTTTAGAAAAACCAATAAAAATAGCAGAGAAGGCTATTTAATTTGGATTAAAATAAAGTTAGCTAGAGTTACATGTTGGTATAAATTTCTTATTCGTAATGTAAATAGAGAAGCAACTGGGTTTCTCTTAAAATCTATACATAACCTCCCCTTAAGAAACAAATAAATTGATCATCAGCCAAAATTTCCACTCAGAATGTACCATCAGTCTAATGAAAGCTGCTGAATATCCATTGGTTCAATGGTATATAATCCTTATTAGTGTTTACAATAATATTGTTGGGAATATTATCCATATTAACGATATTGTGCTTAACAATGAACATTATTATAAAGACTAAATAAGAATTTAGAAATTTAAATAACAGTGGAAAATGAAATTAAAAGAATAATTACACATTTATTAAACTACAAGAAAGCTCCGCAATATTTACAAACCATTATGTAAATCAATATTAAAAATCCTAGACACGATTTATATATATGTACCCTAAACGAAAAGGGCACAAATACTTCTACCTACTAAAACCCAACATATGTATTAATGTCATTTGTATATTACTTTTGGTCTTATTTTTTAGGGTTTATATATAAATTATATACATAATCAATGTATACATGCTCTGTGTTTCCTATAAATCACAAAGGGTTATAAACGTCACTTTTAAATTTTTATAGTTTATAGTTTTATAGACTTAGAGATCCGATAACAACTAGTAATCAGCAATAAGTGAATACAACAGAAGATATATAAAAATGATATATCTTTACTTTTATTCTTTACTTAACGTTAAGAATAAAATCTTAGACCGGAACAAAGCAATTACACAGGTACAGGGCACATGGCGGAGGTAATGTACTTGTGGATTTATAGCTTAGTACACTACAGCAATTTACTGCAACCTGCAGTGGTAACTTGTGCTACAGTGGTGTACCGCCTCTTCACTGTATCCTGCAAAGCCACAGGTGTTACCGAATGTTCTTAGAGTGAAGTAAAATTTTTAATTAGTTAATTTTGAATTTCTATATTATAAAAATTCTTTTCTTCAACTTCTAATTTGATTTGACTCTCTAATGTAATTTGATATCCCTATTAGGGACAATAGTAAAAATTGTTTATGTTAAATAATTAAATAAACATGAATGTAATTTAAAAATATTTCTTAACTGGTGAACTTGGTGACTTGATAAATATAAAAATAATTTGATTAATTTCGTACTTTAAACAGTGCTTCAAATTTCAATTTCTTTTATTTTAATGTTTTTCTATGTATATCCGTTAAAAATTGTGACAATGAACTGTAATTGTGAATAACAATAGAAAAGTTAAATCGTCTCTTTATCAAATGTGGTTAAAATACATGTGGTTATACAATGGTTTAAATATAAGATCTAATATAAAAAAGCCTTTTTCCCTTTGTTGTTAAATATTAGTTGAACTAAGTACTCAAACTTGGTACGTACGTTTTTATGTCCTATCATTAAAGTGGATAAAACATTCTATTTTATGGATAATTTAAATACTTATTGGGAAAATTTGTTGCAAACGTACGTTTCCAAGATATATATTCACAGCCGATATAAGATGTATGTAAGATGTTGCAGTTTGCAGTGAAAACTTGTTCATTCCTTTATAATTTCATTTTGTACTATTCAAACAAAGATTAAAATACCACCAAGTTTTCTGAATGTTTCCCAATGCAAAGATTATAAAGTAATTAAAATAAGACGTCCCCCATACTAATATTAAAAATGAAATTTCGAAACGAACTAAAACTTAACTTATAAAAAGTTTAAATCTAAAAACTTAAATTTTCTCTAATTAAAAACTTTATAATTACTTTTGAGCTAAAAATATAATTTGTATTAAAATAAAATAAATACTTTCATTAGATTAAAATATCAATCACAGTAATTAAATTTATGTTTTTCCGCTATCTATTAAACTGCATAGTTTCAAATGTTCACAAGTTCGTTGCTATAATTTGCAAAAATATTTAAATTAATATTATTTAAAGTTAGTCTATTAATGAGTATCTATAGCTACAATGAATCAAATTTATTTTTAATTGATAACAAAATTTTAGCTCCAGCTACCACAAGAAATTTAGCCTTGGACATTTGTTCCAATTATTCAATCATTTAAACCTGTTTTATATAGGAAAAATTTGTAATCAACTTCGCTAAAATTTTAAATGAATTAGGATTATTGAATACAAACCACAAACTCAATTATCCAAGCTCTCAGAACACTTCACGTCATTCGATCAATTTGTTTCAGTCTAATGTAAAATAACTGAAAAGATATATTGAGTTTAAAATGGTTTTTAAAATTATATCTAGGTTGCAACTGAAGACAAATAGTGTGTAGCAAATAGGTGTTATAAGAATTTTAAAATTACTCAAATTAAAATTATTTCTCATTTACTAAATACAAGACCAACTGATCGCAAGAGATTAAATTTGTTGTAGTGGACACATTATGTCAGGTTCAATTATTAATGGTCTGCTGGTAAGTCTAGATCTCATACGTTCAATGTCAAAATAGAACGTGAGATGTATGTAAATGTGAATCAGTAGCAGAGAGCATGGCAAGAGCCAGCTGATGGATACTGTAATATGGCATAACACTGTCTGCATATCAACCCGTACCGGATGTATCAGAGCAGTACCTTCTATGTTCACTTCCTGTTCATTACCTGTAATATTCTAAATGATCATTAAATTTAGGTGTATTTGTTTCTTCAGAGTATGACATACTCAGTACTGATAACATTAAATATGCCTTATCACGATATTTATAATACTATAGACACTCTCATTAATTAAGGTTTTTACTCAAAGGTTTTTTTATAAGTTTTTTCAACATATGTGAAATTGAAATGTTGTATCTATATGCTCGGTAAAAATTATCTGACATAAATTTTAGTTGGTGACTATTTTAAGGTAATACAAATAATAATAGTAATGATAATAATAATAGGACTAATAAATCTCTTTTTCCAAAGATTTTTTTCCAAGATATTGTACTCCATGACCTTGTCGTCACTGTAAATGCCATGGACCATAACTAACATATGAGGCCGGATTTTGATTCTTTATATTTTTTAGTTCTTGATTTGATCCTGCAGCTGGTTGATTAAGGACACGCCGCCTGACTGTGACAGGAGACACTCATAACGAGCCAGCTTATGCCGATGTACTCTAGGGTAATCGCGATGTCTTGTGTCTTATCTATGAACGTGTCTGCCTCCAATCAACCTACTTTTGAAGGGACAGTGTACCATTATACACTTACGTAATGTAAAGGCAGGGCAATGCTAAGAACCCAAGTCTCTTGAAGGAATCTGCACGACATCTGTGATAGATTCTTGAAGCTCTTGTCTTATTGGAAATTATATATTAATTTAAACAAACTCTCCAATAATATAATTGGAAAGTTTGTTTAAATTAATAGCTGTGATAGAGTTTAAAAATTACTGAAGGTTTTATATTGCTAAAAAAGTGACGTTAGATATTTGCATTACCACAACGTTAAAGCACTCTATAGGATAATTGTGGAAAAATCATACGATAATACGACACCATAACAAATATTTAAAATATGTTTTGAAAGACTTCTTAGCTGAAAATGCTAGAGGGAAAATAAAAAATAACGTCACTTAAAAAATGAAAAAAGGAAAGGCACTCAGGGACTGACAGACAGAAGTGGCTAATTCTTATATCGGCTGTGAATATCTTGAAAACGTACGTTTGTTGATTATTAAATGGCTATTTTTATATTTTAAAATTATATGAGACACTCAATTTTTTAATATAAAATGTAGCATATTTTTTAATAGTTTTATAAATATTTTAGAATATTTTTACATGTCATATACTAAAATGATAACTGGTTTCTAAATATGAAAATAATAATTTATAAACTTTTATTATTACCGTTTATAGTAGTCTCTAAAATTTGTTCAGTATAATTTTCACTAAAATCTTGTATTTGCGAAATAATTATTTCTTTTCATTGTAATTGTATTATAAAAATGAACTTGTGAGTTTATAGTAACTGAAATGAAATATAATGATTGTGGAATAAAATCTTGCTTGGTAACTTTTAATCACAGCATCTATTGTTTTTAGATATATCGTTGTACTTTTGTTTTTATCTGACTTTTCTTCAGCAGAATTATTTTAAAATCTGTTTTACCTAATTTATTTTTTAATTAAATGAAATTTAAGGCCCAATATAATTAAATAAATGTTATAATTATAATCCAGAGAAAAAAGATTTTCTTCTAAGATTAAATTACGCTATAGCTTTGTTAGCTATAAAAGATCTAATCAATTTATTTGTAATCCTTTTTTTAAATCTCGTCAGGTTGAAACTAGTAGTGAACTGAAATAGAAATTAATACAAACCGAGCTGAAATTCAGTTTATAATCCTATCAAAACAATATCATGATTGGAGTTTTCAATTTTTCAGCATAAACTATAAAAAACAGCAGTGGTAACCATATATGAATTTGTAAAACTTAAAAGGAGATACGCCAAAAGTACTTAAAGGCACACTTGAACTTCCTTTTTAAATACAGATTAAAATATGTAATGTCATCTGCTTAGCTTTTTAAGCTCCATGAGCAACTTACTATTCAAACTAAATTTATATCTTATATTATATATTGTTTTTATAAAATGTCTAAAAGTAAACGTGTGTATTTTTGATATTCAGGAAAATCATTTTCATTAATGACATAGAGTTTATGTGTCGACAATAAAGTCTTTTATTAAATTGTAAGGAAACTCTTACTACTTTGTCGGTCATCCTAATTTTGATAACTACTATTTTAACGTATATATATGAAGAATTTCTCGTTTCATAAACATAAATAACACAAATCCACTTAACGTCATATAAGCCCAATATTATTCAAATCCATGGAGTAAATGTTCTCAATGTAAATATTTTACTAATAACATAACTTTGAGTGCATATAGTATTCGAACATACTTTACATACCATAAGAGCTTAAGGCCGTGTAAAGTTTAATATTGATTTCAGGTAAGGCTGTAAATGCAGAGTTTATTACAGATATGGTAAGGTATTATTTGGAAAAGTAGAGGGAAATAGGTACAATTGAACAATGATGATATGTAACAATATCACTGACTGAGTATGTTACCTGGAAGAGAGCAAATAAAGGTGACAGTCAGAACTAACCTTGTCTTTGAAATAGACACAGATCGACGTCTGCCAAGCAATATGTTACTGTACCAAGAAGTGGCATGTTTATCGTACTGAAGTCTCTCTCACTCTCATTTATTGGATTTCAATTCCTGTTTGGAATGTGTCATGATAAGTGTATCTATGTCTACCGCGAGCGATGCTCCTAAAAATATCTTTCTTCGTTGTCAGATGGGACCTACCTTCACTGTTGAAGTTAGATGCGGAATTAGACTAATAAATATACGTTTCTGTGCTAAGAGCCATATGTATCGTACTGCACTTTCTCATTTCCATAATTTTGGTTCTTGACTCCTTTCACTGTAGGTTTAACGATTCATGTTAATGTCGACCACAATGCAGTGATGCTCAATGGGGAAAAATTACAATAACAAGCTATTGAATGATGGAGATCATCTCGATCAAGAAGATTAAAATAAAAACACACTACTTTAGTATTTATAACGTATAGCATTTTCCCTACAATTTAGTTGGATTAGTTAAAACAACCAATACTAAAACATTTAATTCATTAATTAATTTTGATGCACTAAAAACGTTTATTACCTTGTTTAGGAAATTGTTTAACGTTTATTTTATAAAAAATAATAACTAAAATCCTTATAAATTATTTCTGAAAAGCCATTGGTGGGATTTATGGATGAATTTAAAGAAATTTATTTTAAAAGTAATTATTTTATTTATTTTGTAGCTAAACTAATAACTGTACACAAATAAGTAATATTTATCTTAAAGATATTCTGAACTTGTTTTCTACACATAAAATTTAATTTAAGAAAAGTATACAACTTATGTAATGTTATTCTGCACATTACTAACTTTACATGTATTAATGTAATTACTGTAATGTATGAATTAATGTCTGTGCTTATAGAAAATGAAATAAAATATTAAATTTAAATTTATTCGTAAATTGTTTAATTTTATACAATATTCGTATTCATACATTTATTTTTTGAAGACTGGAAATAGTTGATAAAATCATAAATGTGGCAAAAAATATTTTTTAGTCTTTTAAAAATATAGTTTGTTTTATAAAAAATTTTTTTACATTCATAACTTTGCACAATAAAGTGGGGAGGGGGTACAAACTGTAGGACAAGTTACCACTGCAGGTTGCAGTAAATTGCTGCACTGTACTGCTATAAATCTACAAGTATATGACCTCCACCATATGCCCTGTACCTGTGTAATTGCTTTGTTGCGGTCTGCTTAGAATATAGCCTTATTCGAGCTTTTACAGATTTTCTCAGTCTGCAATTAATTGCGAATGATACATTAATTTAAGAATTTAAGTTAATATGTTATACTTGTAATGGTATACTTGTTCATATTTATTATGATTTAATTTATGCAACAAAACGTCTCCAGAAAGCTGGCGTTGTTTACACGATATAAACTTTTATTACTTCAGTTATATGTTAATGTACTCCGTAGTTACAAATATTAAAAATATATCTGAGATTACATAAGTTTGACCTTTTAATACGTCTCTCCTAAACAAATTTAATTGTAGTGGTCACAACAAATGATTTTAATTCATAATAGTAATGGAGTTTTTAGCAAATATAACTAGTTTAATGCCTACATACATACGATAGTTTCTTTGATAAAACCATTGTACATTTCTTATAACACTGCTAAGGCCCTTATCAGTGACAGACCGCAGTAGCGGCGGTAAACAGAAGGTGACATGGACCTAAACTTAAAGTTAGGCATGATAATTAGTTCTTAGACTTACTTGGCCGTTGTCGTAAATAACTGGTTCAAACCATGTTGAGCCACCTCTCAGCGAGGAGCAATTTTCAGTTAATGGATGTTAAACTAATAAAAATAAGCATTCGTATGTACTCGTGAGTTTAAAGGGGAGGAGCTTTTGATTGGCTGCAGCTTTCGCCAACTACCGACCAGCTAAACAACTGGGAAACTAGGAGTGCCGTTGGCCAAGCGGTGTATGACATCAGACTTTGGATCTGAATTAGAGATAACGCAGGTTCAAATCTTGTCTGTGACCGTAGCACATTTTATCAGTAAGATCGACCTTGCTCTATATCGACTCTCCCCATTATTTTGTTTGATAAGATCCTCTCCAGGCAAAATAGGATTGAAAAGAGGATCGGTCTCTTATGACCCACACAGCCTCATTAATTTACAATGCCAAATTTTCGACAATTTAAATTGTTTTTATTTTTAACTTATTTTATTTTCTGTTTACTTATAAATCTTATTTTATTAAACTTTATAATTATTGGAACTTTAATTTGTATTGGGAAGATGTATTCTGATATTCACGGGTTTAATACTTTCACTCAATTGTGTAGGTATTTTTTAATTTAACGAGCCTTTTTTTATTCTAATAAAACAGATATTAGTTTTAAGTTAATATAGAAAACCACTGTTTTTATACTTTTATTTTAACCTATACAAATCCAAGCTAAGATACTTAGCGTAACTTTTTATTATTTATATACACAATTCATTAAAACATTAAGAGATAATTCAGGGATACTCTGTTTAGTGTTTATGTAGGCTTACGTTCTACATATTACATACCTCCTGGTACATACTAGTGCCACAATTCTGTAAACGACCAAATATGGTAGACAATTATTGAATATACAAATAGCGTGCCTTGAAAAAGATTTTAAACCACTTTAATAGAATGAATATATTAAAAATGGCTTCCACTCACATGTATAAACATATCAGGTACACTTACTGTAGCTAGAAAACAAACAATTACAAACTAACGTCTTTTAAAATGCCTATATTTTAAGCTTTAAAACTGACATCGCGTCAAGTCACCGGTAACATGGTTCACATCTTGCGATACTTTTATCCAACTTTTATACACGTTCATTCAGAAGATGCTAAACTGAATATTGGTGAGCAATAAGTAAATTTATAATTTACTATAACCCGTGTTGAGTGGGGGGAACAATATCGTAATCTCATAGAGCTCAACCAATCGGCGAGCAATATATCTTTTTAGCACGGGCTTCCGATCTTATATAACTTGAATCTCTCCTGTTTGTTATGGTTATTTTCTTTGTAGATCACTTTTAATAATAGCATTCATTTGTATAACGCACATTTGTTTCGTCAAAAATAACTTGTGATTTTTCACAATATATACTTATCATGTATATAATCGACTAAACACGTAAAGTTTCAATGTGTGTCAATTAAATTTAAATTCTTTAATGATGTTATATATTTTTTTTGAACGGAATAATCCCAACGGATCGCATGCATAACATATATTTTATCTCTTGTATAGCATAACACATGTTTTGGCATGAGTAACGTATGCATATTATTGTTTTATTATTTTAATTTAACATTCGATCTTTAGTCATAAGGATACCATCACTTTAGGATATCTGTTATTCAGTTTTATTTGAAAATAACTCCCGTACGTAATGACATACTGTAGGTGAATTAAATTTAAATTCTTAATAACGTATTAGATAAAAATATTACATTTAATTAGAATGTTCATCTCGCCAGTGTTTATTTGCTCCTTTAAAAACTGAATCATTATTCAAAACAAAAACTCCACTAGTTTGGCAGAGAGTACCTGAAATAACGTCCGTCGCCCGCAGAAAACAAACTATAATTAAATGATGAGATAGATAAGTGTCTATATTGAGAATATTAATGGAATATTTTATGAATTTGTTAATTACCAAGTTAATAAACTCGGGAAAGTACTAAATTTGTAACTAAATCATTGTAATGATAAAAAGTATATGCAGTGAAAATCGACGTTTTTTACGTTTTAGATAAAAACAAGTACATATAGGATACGCAATAACAGTTAAAATAACTGTTTTATTATTACCTTGTACAGTTCAAGTGTAACAAATTTTAAAATGTCAGGACTTCTTTTGTTAAAAAAAGATTACACATGTATTTTACTGTTGTGTGTGGTAAATCTCTGTTAAAAACTTACAAATTAGAATATGAAAATTATTTTAGTATTCATAATACCTCTTATAAGTGGTCAATGTTAGTTATAACATACAGACGGTAAAAAAAATAGTTACAACAAAAATATTTAATGTTATCTATGGATATAAAAACACAAGTAGCAATGAGATGCTAAACTCACTGATTAAAACGTAACTTCACCTCTAATATATCAAGCTGCTAATGTGTAAAGAATGATAGAATACTAGCGTTCGACAGCAGCTTACAACACGTTGTCGCTTGTCTTACCAACTTGCACTTGTGGTAACTACACTATACAATTAGTTGATCCACTCAAACTACTACATGTCTGAATAGTACATTGATCAATAGTTGGGAGTTTACTGATTGAGAGCTTAAGTCAAATGCAATGTATAGAAGTTACGTTCATTTCCAATCTAATGGTGTATAACACATTGCTTATTAAGTAACTTTGTGAAACTTACCTTTGTTATTATGTCATTTATAAATATTTCCACTATTTATTTTACTTCTCTATATTTATCTATACTTTATATTCTATTTATATACATTTCTGTAGCATTACTAGTAAAGTGAAGCTTACTTTAACATTATAATTTGTTGAAGTGTTGAGTAAAATAATACTTTTCCCCCATAAACAATTTATTGTGTGTGCCAAAAAACGACTTGATTACCAAGTTAGATACATCATATATTTGTCCCTTGACGTAAAAGGCTGAAGTTCACGTTATTTATTAACTAGTGAGACCGAACTTACTAATGTTGTAATTGGTGACATTGTATTTATTTTACAGCTAAATATATTTATTATTAATTTTAGGTTATAAAGAATAGAGCTATTTTTTTCAATTTCTTCAAATGCACCATAATGTATTCCATAAACATATACAAATTTGAATTTATACTTATTTTAAAATCGTTAGACTAAAACTAGGCTGTGCATACATGGTACTGTACTCAAAAGTTAAGACGTTAAGATAGGGGTTTTATAAAGGGAAATGTTATTTAAATTAATAATTAATTACAGGAGTTAAATACAGTTGCTCTTACTTCGGCGACAAGAATGACTATAAAGAATGCATATATGAGAACGAAAAAGATAAGGCAGTCTGTACAAAATTTTAAGAAGGAAAGTCGTTTAGATAATTGTTATTAACTGGTACAGAGTAATTGTCTTGTGTGTGAGAGCTGCGATACGGCAGAAGATAAATATTGATTATGGGGTATAAAGGATTGAAAGAGAAATAGTGAAGAACCAATTATATATATATATATATATATATATATATATATATATATATATATATATACACGTATCTTAGTTTTTTGTATTTAAATTTGGTGAAATTCTTCTTATCGGTTTCAGTAAATATATTCCTCTAGCCTTTCCCTTTTGACGTTTCTTAACGATTCTTAAAGTTATTTCCAAAAGCTTTCTTCTAGTGTCTCTATTATTTTTACGCATCGCTTATGCAATGTCTAACTTATCCTATATTATCCACACGCAAACACAGAAATGTCAAAGAATTTTATTTTAGTATCGATTTACTATATATTTTAAGCTTATTGTCAACATTATATGTTACTGTTCTTTTCGTATATTCAACATGGGAAGGAAGTGAAATCTTAAGGCGTTACACATGTTGAATTGACAACGAGGATAGGGGAGGCAATGAGAGGCAAATTACTATGTAAAATTCCTCCGACACAAGGGAGGGTGAGCTGTAATCACAGGACAAGCTTACATTCTCGGAGAAAAAGAAGAGAAGAAGACAAGTACTTATTACTACGTCATTAGTGAGGTGACGGTTGTACCCATGTATCGCGTTCTACATTGCAATAAAATACGGCATTCTGTTACTAGAACTTTAAATTTACTACATTCATCAACGAAAACAAATTAAGATTTTATTCCATTCATTCATGTCATAAGTGTTGTATCGAAGTTATAAAAGTGAATTGTCTTACTCTTCATTGCTCTAGTTAAACCATGAGTCTTGTCTCACAGGAATGTCAATTAATTGTGGTTTCTACTTGCAACCAAATTGAATAATAACAAGACTATGCTTGGAGTTTATACAATGTAAACCAGCTCTTGATTTATGTGTATGAATTGCTACTTCATCCATGTGTTCGTGTTGAATTTAATCCTAGAATCACTGAATGTTTTGTGTAATGACAATTTCGTTTCCCAAAGTTTACCTAAACTATTTCTACATTCTATAAATAAGAATTAAAATTATTTATACCTTGGTTCATTATTATAACAAATATTATTTATTATCATGCAATAATTTTTTTATGAATTTTAAGACCCTTTTTCTTTTTATATGGACGAAGAAGATTTCGGATGATAGTTATGAACAAATTTTGAGAAAATAGGTATAAGGGCTAGACGATATTTTGAATCTGACAAGAAAATTATTTAAAACTATTATCTCTATTACAAAAAACTTTATTGTTATGAAATATACCATAGTAAGAAATGACATTTGTATATTAAAGTACAACATTTCTATTATGCAAAAAAAACACTTAATTTTAGACCACGGCCTTGGCTAATTGGTATGGAAAACATTTCTAAACAATCAAATTTTAATATACGCTTACAAACAAGGTACAAGTCGCGTAAGAAGCTTTGATAAAAACTTTTGCTTGGTTGTATGCAATATTTCAAATCTAAAGATTATTTAATTTGGATGAATGTTTTACCATATCACATGTTAAAATGTCCATAAGACTGGACTCATTTTGTCTAGAATTTGTTTCTGAGATACCGAGCGAACAGTAAAAATGAGTGTTTCAGCTCCTTGAGCTATAAGATTTACTAAAGCTCATCCAATAAGATTGTCAGCTAAAAGAATATTCACTTGCGTAGTTTGTCTTTTCTTGAGAGCTATTAATAAACTTTAAAACACTTAATATAATTTTAAAATTAAGAGCTCGAACAATCTTTAATAGTTTTTCTAGAAGAAGAACGTGATGCAGCCATCAGTTGACTTTATGTCGCTCAGAAGTGCACAGATTTACCGATAAACGTGCTCCGTTTACCGCGAACAGTCAACTGTACATAACGACACCCCACTTTACTCCCTACTTATCGGTCAGCTTGTGTTTAGTTTCACCTTCAGGAGATCTAAACATTCGTTTTGTCAAAGTTTTATTTAAAGGAAGCTCTATGTTTCTGAGATTATGCAATATAAATTAAACTTCCACCACCATACTTAAAAATGGCCAAATAAAGACGGAAAGTTATTCTTGTCATTAAAAAATAGTTTCTGGTGCTTGTATCCCAGTGTATCGCAAATTGGTATCTACTTCTCCTGTTGATGTAATATAGGTTTCTTGCACTGAACTTCATTCTTAGTTATAGTTTATAATGTGAATGTTTAGTGTGTGCATAACAAGTAAACATGCAAGTACGTGAATTTAAATTTATCACGAGCAACTGTATCTATTTAGTAACTATATATTTTCCCTGAATGGATCTTACAGAGAGAATATAATATTTTTTAATTTGTGTTTGCAAAATTATACCTTAGACAATGAGGCTTATTGGAAATTGTAATAATGATACGATATTTAAATTATATTTGGTATCACATTTTATGGAAATTACTCCAATTGGTCTGAACCCAAGGTGATCCTTGCTTCTAAATCACAGTCCGTTCAAGCTCAAATTTCACAACCCTCAAATTATGCGGATATTTAATTCCATGCACAATATTTAATATTGTCAACATGTATTCAGAAAATTGTAGTCAATCCAATCTAATTTCATGAATCAGAACTATAAAACGTGTTACTTTACCGATTCTTATCTCAAAGATTAAATTGGAAAATAAATACCTCAAATTTTATAATTATAAATATGATTCCGGGTGTGGGACTTTATTTAAGTTTAAACTTGGACTATAATAATTTATCGTAAAATAATGTCAATTAATAGATTTTCTAAAAGTCAGTACCAATAAAATTCCATTGAATCTTTCCATACACAAATTTACAATGTGCTGGAAAAATAGAGAAACTAGAGTTAATATCCTTTATACACGAGTGCCTTGGGTAGTTTCACTAGGAGGTCTCAGCAACCACAAGTTCCAGTTAGTAAGATAAATGACCTGGTAATGAAACTGTCATTTAGTAGAACTTGGGTCATCATTCCTAAGTACTTCTGGCCGTGATTAATGGTTTTCCACAATGATGATATCTATTGTTTTTGATAATCAGCTTATCAAATCCATTAATTAGTTGTGTGATTTAACCTTAAAGAGGAAATGAAATACTATTAAAGAAATAAACGATGACACCTCCCTTGCACTGTTGATATTTCTTTGTTTATTGTATTTTTGTTACTGTTACTTGTTGTTTATTTATTAACAAATGTTAATTTCCATACTAATTTTGTGTAATATTTTGATCCATCGAAAATAAATAAAAATGAAAGTTAATATAAAAAGATAAAAAAATGTTTTGTTAGGACGGTTGAATTCGATAAATATCTTAAACGAGGTTTTTATAAAACCGCCCAATCTGTTTTTTACATTTTTTGAAAAAGTATAAAATTTTTCCCTTTGTGGTTTAAGGCGTTAAAGTTTATGCCTTGAAATTTAAGACTGTTGAACGCATAACCAGCTTATGGCATCAGATTGTAGAGATTGCGGCGCGGTGTAGCGTCTCGACCCATTCTTATAGTGGGCTCTAAGCTTTAACGTCCTTCTCAAGTGGAGCATGTCTCACACCTCGAAAAATCTAAGCGATATTTCCTTTACAACTTCTCTTCTCGCATTCAAATGTTTGAATACATTAAAATATTAATATAAATTTTGATAAATAAAAGAGTAATATAAATTACTCTTTTATTTTTATGTTGTCAATCCATGCATACTTAATACACCTTAACTTGTAAAATGTATTCCTATTAATTCGTCTAGATATTGTTGCTGCGCAGTGTTGAAGACAATATTTTCTCAATAATACACACCCTATGGGCTCAAATAATTTCAACAATACTATAATTTATGTCAGGTAAACTAGATAGAAATGTTTGGTTCATGTAAAATACTGTAAACCCCAACTTCGACCTGAATAATGCATGGTCCTCATATTAGTATTGAGGGTCTTATAAAAAATTGCCTACAATTTTGGAACTGCGAGAGTGATTTTTCATAAAACACATAACTTTTGCAAATCTTTTTAAAAAGATGATATCACTACTATTTTTTACTGTGCTTGTGAGATTTTTGTCTTCAGTATAGGCAATAAATATTTAAATTAATAAGTACATTACTTCCAAACCATTGAAATCCTTCCCGTTTTTGAGAAATATAATAGGAATTGTAAAATAAACAACGTTACATTTTGTTGCACTCCAATCTCGAAGTGTCCGTTAAAAACAGAGGTTTGATGGTTTGCAACATTTTCCGGTCAATTTTAAACATAACATAACATCAATAGTTCTATGAATTTTTCATACGTTTACAGCTTTTGAGAAATTTATTTTTAATGACCATACCAGAATGGGAAGGATGCTAGCGTGCTTATTGATGTGTTCATTTCCGCTCCATTCATATTCCAGTGGGCTTACGTGCGATATTTTTCGGCCATCATATGTTCCTTTTCTAGAATATGTTGATCAAAGAGCCAAATAGTTGAGGAAATATCTGCACAGAGTTTGTATCTCTTGAGAAATTTTTCGGTACATTATGCAATGGAAAAGAAGAAACTAAGGAACATTTGTTTGACTCTATATGAGGGTCTTACAGTAACTTTCGTTAACCTAAGGCAATATGTTTTGGTTATAATACCTCTTCAAGTAGTTTCGGCAGATTCCAGTATGACAAAGCCCTGCTGAAGTTCTAATCTGCTCGGACTTTATATCATACTTCCGATGGGGTTTCTTATACATTTAAGGCTAGGATTCTTTTGTAGTTAGCAACTTTCTTTTCAAATAGTGATTTAAAAGGGAAGTCAGCATTTCGTAGAATGGCTAAGGTTGGTTTTTTATTAGTCACATCAATTTAAATACTCGTTTTGGAGAAAATATATCTACTTGAGTAGTTTTGTGAGAAGAAAGTCAGGTCTCAAAGTATCTTCTTCCAACATACAAACACCACGACATGAGATATCAATCTACTAGTATTTTTATTATTTAAATAATATTTTTTAAATTATTTTAACGAATTTGTATGTTTCATTTATTATAAATTACACACTAACAATTAAGTATTATTTTTTAAAGTTAAGGTTAGTAAAATATTTAATATATATTATTTTATATGAAATGAAAATGTCTAAATGTAAGAACAATTAGACCTACAGCATTTTTAGGCTTCCATGTATTTATATTGCTATAATAAACTGAATATATTATAGATTTTAGAATAATAAGCAATTATGCACATGTATATTTTGTAAGATTCGATTATTTAAATGAGGACTAACAATCAATTCATTTTATAAACAAAGACTAAAGTTACAACGAGTGAATTAGTACTTGGAATCTCAGAAGATTGTAATTTACTGGAAAAGTTAAAATTGGAAAAATATGCAAATCCGATAGAATCAGACGTTTCAGTGACGAATGTTTCTTTCCGTTCAAAATACAAATTACAAATTGCAGTCTCAAGATTGTCTTTTGTACTGGTCATATTTAGGCTTTCTCAAGATTGGCTACATAAATTTACTATAATTTGGTAAAACAGTGAGATTTTGTCTAAGAATATTAGAATATGTAAATAGTAAAGAAGTATTTTATTAATGTATTAGCTACCATACATAATAGTCTTCTGATAATAAAACAATACATAATTTATATTGATTGTTTTACATTTTAGCCAATAAAAATTACTGGCATATCGTAATAAAGGAGATATCGAAGAGTACTGTAGTAGCACATATAGACTAAAAAACTAAATTTACGTTACATAAAGGAACTAAGATATATTTACTTATTTATTCAAAATTGAATTATAATAATTGGCACGTAACAGGCTTTAGTAAGGTTTAATCCATAATTTAAGATTTATAGCTCATTTCATTAATGACACATTTTACGACAGAAAATCCTAAGTTAATGAAACTTTTACAACTTTCAAAAAAACAACGTAGGAACTTACTGAGTGATACTTTAACGATACTCAGTAAAATCCTGAGAACTCGCTTTGTATGTAAAGATTAATTTCATGCAAAATTTCAAATCTGCAGATGAAATCTTTCTTGGCATATCTTGCTCATAAATCATTCACATTTTTCTTCATTAAATTGGTTTCATATAAGTGTGTTTTTTTTATAGTAAAAGTCTAAAAACCAAGTCCGAAAATGATGTTTGATATGTTAGGATGTATGGCTTTATGTGCTAACGTATGTAACAAGTGAAATTATATTTTAAATTTACCGAATTCGTTTACAAATTATGCTGATATTTTATCATTTTTATCATGGTTACCAGTGTAGCGGATGTAGAAAATTTCTCAAACGATCAGCCTAATCCCATCGCATGACATGCACCAGCATCGAACTAAGTGTTCGTTCTATAAAAAGTTCATAGGTAAGTTCATTTTCCGATATCATGCGGAAAGACAGCCATATAGACAGACAGACGGATAGATTGAGAGAGAGAGAGAGACAGACATATGGACAAAGAGACAGATAGACAGAAACGAAATATTTCCTAGAATGACAGGTTTTGCTGACGCTCAACTATTAAGATTTGTAACATTCAGCTTGTACAGCAGCTTTTCTCTCGTCAGTTTTGGTGCTGATTTCATATGGGATTGATATGTACTTAAATATTTTAAAACGTGTTCAAGAAAAAAACACTTTTAATTAAAAAAAACCCCTTTAGGATACGTTTCTTTTATCTCTTATGACAAGAAGCTTATAAATTGCACCTATTCCTATAAAGATCTTTGTGCTGCTTCCGGAGTGTCTGGATATTATGGATGGGTATGGGTGGGGGTAGGGGCCGTTTCCTATCGAGTTCCACGAGGAAAAATTTAGAGTTCTAAACTCGTCTTGTTCCCTCAAAAACAGGAATTGCCAGCTCTGAACCAGCCGGTCCATTCAAAGCAGGTAGGGAGTGGCACACCCTTATGTTGAGGCTAGCAAGAATCATTGAGCTATCAACTCCAACGGTCATCTCCCGCAGTAGACTAGACCTATCGAATTATACTTGGTCCCAAAAACTCAACACTTGCGGTTAGTGATAATACGTTTGCCCTTATTTAAGTGACACATCGGTTTTTGCTGTGCCCAGTGGTAGGTTCAACTGGAGGGTAGAAACCAGCCAGAAGTGATCCCTGCTTGGTGTAGGATATCTTATAAACATTCCAGAACGTGTTTAATTTTGTCTGGGCCTATGTATACTGGGATTGATTTAAAGTTTAAACGACCGCTATATCGGAGCGAAATGGCCTACCGAGTTATAATAAACTGTATATAACGATAAAATTAAAAAATTTGATAAAATGTGAACTTTAAAATGGGGTGCTTTTGGGGCGTGGGGCTCATGCTCGGCTAAGTTATGAAGAAATATTACATAAGTGCTATCATAGGGACAAACAAAAATCGCATTGTGCCGATTTGTATGCAAGATCTACCATGTACCTATGGTTTTACATATTTATTGCACTTTTTACAAACTTTTTTCCCAACCAATATCCATTATTCCACTCATATGTAAGACCTGCGGCTCTGTGTCGAAGCGCTTCAATATACAGCCAATATTCGAGGAGCACAGTCACAGGAACCAGCCCCATTCCTGTAAAACTCTCAGCCAAATCCAATGAAGTAACAATCACTAACAAGGTAAATTTTGTCTTTATATAATTGAGCTTTACACAAAGTTTTAAGTATAAAAGTATGCTCTTTTTCGAGATATTGAGATATAATTAAGAATAAATAAAATATACAGTAATTTAGAAATCTTATTCTATTTTAATGACCGCGGCAAAATGCCCTGGGCACGACGTAAACTGCCCAACCTAGTGGCATTTGATTGTCACACAGTAGTGGGTTATTATCTGCTACAGACGAAGAGCTTGTTATCCAGCTGTTTTATACTGTTCACTGTTCATGATGGTGCATAATAGCTAACAACAGTACGTGTACGGAGAAGAGGTGGAATAGAATGCTCAACAGTTTATTGGATAAAAGGGTAATAATTTAGACATTTGGAATATTTATGTTTTACAAGGATATCCTGATAGACATGACAAATCCTGTTATAATTTCCAATCAACCATCGTCAATAATACATGTTATGATTTGTTGTGGTTGGAGGTTGTTTTATTTGTTTATTGTTTTCTCATCAATAAAATCCGCTCATTTATTTCGATGCATTATAATTTAAATCAACATATTGACGATTTAATATAGTAATGTTGTTTGTTTTCGTTTGGTGTATTTTACAATTTAGCATTAAAAACACCCCCTATTAAATTTTGCATAAATATTCCACATTTCAAAATATATTGCGCTCTCATAGTTTTAGAGAATAGCTTTATCTGTAAAAATAAAGGATCCCTTACCAAATTTCAACAATTCAATGAAATTATATACTCACGTCTCAAAGAAACTACCCTTAGTTGGAAAGGTTTCAAATGTAAAATTATGTAAATGTTATATTTCAAGCTCTCACAGCTTGGAGGTGTGGTCATCTCCCGCAGTAGACTAGACCTATCGAGTACATAAAGTAAATACATAAAGTAAATCATCCTTTAAGATCCAGATATAAACGGCATTAGCAACACAGTTTAATTTATTGTTTGACTTTATCAATTATGCAAATAAATATGTAACTTTCTAAATCTACTCAATTAGCACTTTTAGGAAGTAGAATTAGCCGTATCTAATTAATGTATGGTAAACCTGATGTAATATTTATACATCTGCATGTTTTGTTTTTGCGTTTTTAAGCTATACAAATGCTAAAAACGTAGTAGGTAAAGAACTGTCACAACCTCGTCTTACGATTCTAATAATGACACAAAAAGAATATTTAACAAGTAATCTTTGTGATGCTTCCATGAATTAATTTCAAGTTAATGAAAGAATTAATTCCTGTCTTATTACTTAATTGCCTTTCTTGCAACATCCGCAAGCTTTTTATTTAAATCTTATTTCCTCATCTATTACTCTCCCTTTTCAATGTCGTAATAGAGACGGTAATTTTTCACAGGATTTAATTCACTGACATTCAATTTAAAGGTTCTACTATAACTCACTCACATCATTAACCTTTTTTCACTTTGTCTGTATTACACAATATAAAGTTTTCTCATCATGCTGTTTTTATTTTCATGAGTAAATCAGTTTCTCTACACTTCATTGCCAGTGAAATAAAAATAGAAGGTTTTATTTTTACCCTATATTTTGCGTTAATTGATCTAATCTATCGTCTCATATTTAGACACTTTATGTAAAACATCAAAGATTTGTAAAGATTTAGTTGCGTAAATTTGAAGCTAAAGTGTTTTACACTAAAATATGCACTTTCCTTAAACACTTTGTTACCTAATTCTATAACAGTTTCCAATAAATCCTTAAATTGTATTAGAATAAAAATCTATTAAAAACTTAAACATTTTATTCCTACAAAGTTGTTGCTTGATGATGACTCTTTCATACATTAATTTAAAAAGAAGACATTCAAAATATATTGATGTATTGAAAATACATTATATTTGTCCTTGTTTAAAAAAAACAACATGAATGTATGTATTATGTTACATAGTAACTAAACAGATTGTCAAAATTAGGATGTTATTTTCGAGATAGATTAACATTGTAGTATTTGACAAAATAAGATTAGGAAAATGTAGTGTTATTTAGCCGTTTTTATTTAACGAAACCGATGTGAATATTATGCTGCGGAACGAAATCATTCGAAGGAAATATTAACTATTTGTTTTCATTACTGATATTTTGTTCATTTGTTAGAAAATAATTTAAAAGTTATAGAGTCAAATTGCCAATTACTTTTGCTAACTCAAACCAAAACGTGAATGTTTTGTAGTCTTTCCATATCTCTTAGGTATATTTATAAGCGTGTATATTTATTTATTACATGCTATATTTCGTATGCATATTATTGGGTATATATTCCTCTAACATGTGTAATAAATATGAGCTCAATTAATGTGCAATACATCATTAAATGTTCCAAAAGAAAGCATTTGTTTTAGTAATAGTTACTGCCCTATTAACCTACACGTAAACTAATGTTCCTCGAACTAATATCGTTAGCTATGTCATAATTACATTTTGAGTATCTATGATGTTTATGAAAGTCTTTACTTACAAAATAATAAGTTTTTGCTAATATTACATAACTCTAAGTCAAAATAACGTAGTGGTTTCAACAGTTTAATTTATTTGAGGAATATAATTGAACAAATAATTTTACTGCATACTCTATTATGTGTAAATCAAGTTTCTTTGAAAGTTACTATCTTTGTAACTTACATCTTGTATCTAATATGATTGCTATGTATGTTTTTTTATAATAACTTGTTATTGGATTCTCATTGACCATATGTTTCTATATGGGTGAACATTGTAGTAAGGAATGTTTCCAGTTATAATGTCTTGAATACTCAAGAAAGATGTTGGATACATTACAATAATTATCCTATGTGTTACATTACAATAATTATTCATCCATTTTTAAATCTTAAAAATACTATAGCTTACTAGTTCTATTACTTGATATATGTTATGCCTTGTTCATTTATACATCTTAATCCGTAAAAAGTTTAATCCTATTCTGGTAGGAATTGTTCTTGTATTGAGAATTGAAATCAATTTCATTAAAATTACACTCTTTATATATAAATACGTAAAAGTTACATGTCTTTCTGATTCAAGAATGTTAAGCAGTACTTTCAGTAATATTGTAAATATATGTACATATATTGCCTGAATGTAGCCCCAGGAGGCTTCACATCTTGTTGGTTTATACCTTCCTGCTATACCTTCACTTGATACACCAAGAACCGATGTATCACTTAACGTTCAAAGGAAACCTTATGGATGTCCAGCAGCGAAGTTAAAAACAAATCCTGAGATATTGGGCTCCAAGGGTAGATCGAAAGGTACTGGATCTAGTGAGGGAAATGACTGTTCGAGTTAGTGAGACTCCTTAAGTGTTAATGACTTTTACTACCTTAGACATAAGAGCGTACCATCCCTTCATGATTTGCCCAAAGCAGAATTGGCTTTTTCTTCCAAAGAAATATGACCCATTAATTCCCAAAATGAAACCTACCTACGTATTACGTTTCTCGTCTTTTAAGACTTTTTTTATCAAGAGTTATATCAAAGTCAGACAGACAGAAATTGAGCAATAAAAATATGTCTAAGTAACCCAAATTTTCAGTGAAACATCTCTAGAATTAGACGTATATAATATATATTCTCAGGTTTACACGTTAAAAGACAAATCATACATATACTATTCCCACCATGTTACAATATACCACTCTATCTAACACCTTCGTGCTTTTACATTTACAGCGGTAATGTATAAATAAACAAAAAACAAAACAAATTACAAAACATAAAACATAAATAAACTATTAGTACATTTTGCGTAGTTTTTTCGTATATTACTCATTTTTTTCTTCTAAAGGTAAATATTTATGTTTTTGACTTAGTATTATTTAATCATATGTTATTTAGGTGATCTTAAAGTACTTTTTCAAATCCTGTCCTTATGGATTAAGCACTATATTTTTACAGCTTACAGAGCTATTAAAGAAGTTCATGGAATATATGAAATGTCTTTTAAAAACCAAAAAGTTCGGAAGTAAATACTTCACGATAAAGTTCACACGAGGCATCATCAGTCACATCAGTAAATGTTAGTTCTATAAATCAATATATTAGAGTTTACAAAGGATTGAACTATTCGGAATACAAAAAAGGTATGAAAACTCGGGATACATTGATACAGCGCGGTATTAGTAACATATATCCAGCATTCCCAGTGGGGAGTTGGATTGATATCAGCATCATTTATGTATAATCCAGATTATAATAATAGGGGTCTCATCAATCTGTACCATGTTACACTGTACCACTCTATCTCGTACCTTAGTGCTCTTACATTTACAACGGTATTACAAATATGTTTCTCAATCAGATAACTAGAAATATAAACGTATCAGATAGGAATATAGATTAAAAATTCTTACACAGATATATCGACCAAAATATTAAACTATGTCTACTTATTGTGAATGCCTCTTAGCGTGATTTAATACAAAAACCAAGAGAATTTATGAAATTAAATAAGTAAGAACAAAAACTTGGAAAATGCTCTTTTATTATAAACTATAAACGGTTTTCGCTTCGATAACACGTTTATTCATATAAACGCCATTGCATTTTTTAACATTTAAATTTAAATTTATTTGTGGTAATCTGTGAAATGTTTTTCTCATGAATTTTAACTTAAACTAGATATATTTAAATATTTGTATTACAACACATATGAGGCGTTATTAAATCCCTCTTTTCTGTTATATTTAGTAACAATATTTTATGTATTTGAGGTAGGGATCGCCACACCACGTGTCACGCAACAGACTTCGTCGAGGTTGTTTGCAAACATCCAGTATACTCGTACAACTAATTGTGTGAATAAGTGGCATGTGCTATGAGTTAATTCTATCAGTTCCTTATAAATTCTGTCAGTAATTTTACAAATAGATTTATTCTGAAATTTCCTCATTTATCTATAAGACCAACGTAAAATTATCTATATTGAAGCTTCATATAAACATTTAATATAAATATATATATATATATTATATATATTAAATTAAATATATATATATATATATATATATATATCGAGCGGACAGATAGAAGTACAAGCTTTTACAATTCATTTAACCCTAATGTTTTGTAATACTGTAATTAAAACTTTTAAATGAAAAAGAAAAGCAAAATAAACAAAATTTTAACTGAATTGCTTTTATTTTATAGCTAAATCGGCCATTTTACAAACAGTGATTTGGAGTACATTTTATGATTATTAAATGGCTATTTTTATATTTTAAAATTATATGAGACACTTAATTTTTTAATATAAAATGTAGCATATTTTCTAATAGTTATATAAATATTTTAGAATATTTTTACATGTCATATATTACAATGATAACTGGTTTCTAAATATGAAATAATAATTTATAAACTTTCATTATTACCGTTTCTAGTAGTCTCTATAATTCTTTCAGTACAATTTTGTATTTCCGAAATAATTACTTCAATTTCTTTGTAATGATATTCTAAAAATGAAAGTAATAGAAAGTATAGTAACTGATATAAAAAATAAAGATTGTGGAATAAAATATTGCTTAGTAACTTTTAGAAACAGCATGTATTGTTTTAGATTTATCGTTGTACTTTTGATTTTGTCTGACTTTTCTTCAGCAGAAGTATTTTAAAATCTGTTTTACCTAATTATTTTTCAATTAAATGAAATTTAAGGCCCAATATAATTAAATAAATGTTATAATTTATAATCCAGAGAAAAAAGATTTTCTTCTATGATCATATTTCGCTATAGCTTTGTTAGCTATAAAAGATCTAATCAATTTATTTCTAATCTTTTTTTTAAATCACGTCAGGTCGAAACTAGTATTGAACTGAAATAGAAAATTAATACAAACCGAGCTGAAATTCAGTTTATAATCCTATCATAACAATATCATGATTAGATTTTTCAATTTTACATAAAATGTAAACAGCATACACCATACTAAACTTCGGTGGTAACAATTTATGAATTTGTAAAACTTAAAAGGAGATACGCCAAAAGGACTTAAAGGCACACTTGAACTTTCTTTAAAATACAAATTAAAATATGTAATGTTAATTGCTTAGGTTTTGCAGCTGAATGGGCAAATTACTATGCAAACTAAATTTAAATCTTATATTATATATATATATTTTTTGAAAAAATGTCTATAAGTAAAAGTGTGTATGTTTTTTATTCAGGAAATTCATTGTTTATTGTAAGGAAATCGTAAGGAAACGAAGTAATTTCTTACTACTTTGTCAGTCATCCTAATTTTGATAACTACTATTTTAACGTACATATATGAAGAATTTCTCGTTTCATGAACATAAATAACACAAATCCACTTAACGTCATATAAGCCCAATATTATTCAAATCCATGGAGTAAATGTTCTCAATGTAAATATTTTACTAATAACATACCTTTGAGTGCATATAGTATTCGAACATACTTAACATACCATAATAGCTTAAGGCCGTGTAAAGTTTAATATTGATTTTCAGGTAAGGCTGTAAATGCAGAGTTTATTACAGATATGGTAAGGTATTATTTGGAAAAGTAGAGGGAAAGAGGTACAATTGAACAATGATGATATGTAACAATATCACTGACTGAGTATGTTACCTGGAAGAGAGCAAATAAAGGTGACAGTCAGAACTAACCTTGTCTTTGAAATAGACACAGATCGACGTCTGCCAAGCAATATGTTACTGTACCAAGAAGTGGCATGTTTATCGTACTCAAGTCTCTCTTCCTCTCATTTATTGGATTTCAATTCCTGTTTGGAATGTGTCATGATAAGTGTATCTATGTCTACCGCGAGCGATGCTCCTAAAAATATCTTTCTTCGTTGTCAGATGGGGCCTACCTTCACTGTTGAAGTTAGATTCGGAATTAGACTAATAAATCTACGTTTCTGTGCTAGGAACCATATGTATCGTACTCCACTTTTTCATTTCCATAATTTTGGTTCTTGACTCCTTTCACTGTAGGTTTAAGGATGCATGTTCATGTCGACCACTATGCAGTGATGTTCAATGGGGAAAAATTACAATAACAAGCTATTGAGTGATGGAGATCATCTCGATCAAGAAGATTAAAAACACACTACTTTAGTATTTATAACATATAACATTTTCCCTAAACTTAAGTTGGATTAGTTAAAACAATCAATACTAAAACATTTAATTAATTAATTTATTTTGGTGCACTAAAAACATTTATTACCTTGTTTAGGAAATAGCTTACCGATTATTTTATAAAAAATAATAACTAAAATCCTATAAATTCTTTCTGAAAAGCCATTGATGAGATTTATGGAAGAATTTAATGAAATTTGTTTAAAAGTAATTATGTTATTTATTTTTAGCTGAACTAATAACTGTACACTAATACGTAATGTTTATCTTAAAGATATTCTGAACTTGTTTTCTACACATCAAATTTAATTTAAGAAAAGTATACAACTTATGTAATGTTATTCTGCACATTACTAACTTTATATGTATTAATTTAATGAATAGATTAATTAATGTCTGTGCTTATAGAAAATGAATAAAATACTAAATTGAAATTTATTTGTACATTTTTTTAATTTTATACAATATTAGCATTCATACATTTATTTTTTGGAAAATGAAATAGTTATTAAAATCATAAATGTGGCGAAAAATATTTTTTAGTCTTTTAAAAATATAGTTTGTTTTATAAAAAGTTTTTGTTACATTCATCACTTTGCAGAATAAATTGGAGAGAGGGTACACACTGTAGGACAAGTTACCACTGCAGGTTGCAGTAAATTGCTGCACTGTACTGCTATAAATCTACAAGTATATGACCTCCACCATATGCCCTATACCTGTGTAATTGCTTTGTTGCGGTCTGCTTAGAATATAGTCTTATTGGAGATTTTACAGATTTTCTCAGTCTGCAATTAATTGCGAATTATACGTTAATTTAAGAATTTAAATTAACTTATGTTATACTTGTTCATGTTTTATTATAGTTTAACTTATGTAAAAACAATGTCTCCAGTAAGCTGGCGTTGTTTACATAATATAATCTTTAATTACTTCAGTTATACTTTAATGTGCTCCGTAGTTACAAATATTAAAAATATATCTCTCATTACATCAGTTTGACCTTTTAATACGTCTATCCTAAACAAATTTAATTGTAGTGGTCACAACAAATGATTTTAATTCATAATAGTAATGGCTTGAATTTTTAGCAAAGAGAACTAGTTAATGCCTATATACATTCGATAGTTTCTTTGATAAAGCCATTGCCATCTCTCATGACACTGCTAAGGCCGAAAGGTTGATGAAATGTAAATGATAAGTTAAACTTCATGTCCCCTAATCTGTAACAGACCTCAGTAGCGGACGCTAAAACCGAAGGCCGTGATAATTAGTTCTTACCCTTACTTGGCCGTTGTTGTAAATAACTAGTTCAAACCATGTTAAACCGCCTCTCTGTGAGGAGCCATTTTCAGTTAATGGATGTTAAACTGATAAAAATAAGCATTCGTATGTACACGTGAGTTTAAAGGGGAGGAGCTTTTTTCGTTGGCTGCAGCTTTCGCCAACTACCGACCAGCTAAACAACTGGGAAACTAGGAGTGCCGTTGGCCAAGCGGTGTATGACATCAGAATTTGGATCTGAATTAGAGATAACGCAGGTTCAAATCTTGTCTGTGACCGTAGCACATTTTATCAGTACGATCGACCTTGCTCTATATCGACTCTCCCCATTATTTTGTTTGATAAGATCCTCTCCAGGCAAAATAGGACTGAAAAGAGGATCGGTCTCTTATGACCCACACAGCCTCATTATTATACAATGCCAAACTTTCGACAATTTAAATTGTTGTTATTTTTAACTTATTTTATTTTCTGTTTACTTATAAATCTTCTTTTATTTAAACTTCAGAATTATTGGAACTTTAATTTTTATTGGGAAGATGTATTCTGATATTCACGGGTTTAATACTTTCACTCAATTGTGTAGGTATTGTTTAATTTAACGAGCCTTTTTTATTCTAATAAAACAGTTATTAGTTTTAAGTTAATATAGAAAACCACTGTTTTTATACTTTTATTTTAACCTATACAAATCCAACCTAAGATACTTAGCGTAACTTTTTATTATTGATATACACAATTCATTAAAACATTAAGAGATAATTCAGGGATACTCTGTTTAGTGTTTATGTAGGCTTACGTTCTACATATTACATACCTCCTGGTACATACTAGTGCCACAATTCTGTAACCAACCAAATATGGTAGACAATTATTGAATATACAAGTAGCGTGCCTTGAAAAAGATTTAAAACCACTTTAATAGAATGAATATATTAAAAATGGCTTCCACTCACATGTATAAACATATCAGGTACACTTACTGCAGCTAGAAAACAAACAATTACAAACTAACGTCTTTTAAAATGCCTATATTTTAAGCTTTAATACTGACATCGCGTCAAGTCACCGGTAACATGGTTCACATCTTGCGATACTTTTATCCCACTTTTATACACGTTCATTCAGAAGATGCTAAACTGAATAAGAGGTGAGCAATACGTAAATTTATAATTTACTATAACCCGTGTTGAGTGGGGGGAACAATATCGTAATCTCATAGAGCTCAACCAATCGGCGAGCAATATATCTTTTTAGCACGGGCTTCCGATCTTATATAACTTGAATCTTTCCTGTTTGTTATGGTTATTTTCTTTGCAGACCACTTTTAATAATAACATTCATTTGTATAACGCACATTTGTTTCGTCAAAAATAACTTGTGATTCTTCACAATATATACTTATCATGTATATAATCGACTAAACACGTAAAGTTTCAATGTGTGTCAATTAAATATCAATTCTTTAATGATGTATATTTTTTTTCAACGGAATGATCCCAACGGATCGCATGCATAACATATATTTTATCTCTTGTGTATCATAACACATTTTTGGCATGAGTAACGTATGCATATTATTGTTTTATTATTTTAATTTAACATTCGATCTTTAGTCATAAGGATACCATCACTTTAGGATATCGGTTATTCAGTTTTATTTGAAAATAACTCCCATACGTAATGACATACTTTAGGTGAATTAAATTTAAATTCTTAATAACGTATTAGATAAAAATATTAAATTTAATTAGAATGTTCATGTCGCCAGTGCTTATTTGCTCCTTTAAAAACTGAATCATTATTCAAAACAAAAACTCCACTAGTTTGGCAGAGAGTACATGAAATAACGTCCGTCACTCGCAGAAAACAAACTATAATTAAATGATGAGAAAGATAAGTGTCTATATTGAGAATATTAATGGAATATTTTATAAATTTGTTAATTACCAAGTTAATAAACTCGGGAAACTACTAAATTTTTAACTAAATCGTTGTAATGATAAAAAGTATATGCAGTGAAAATCGACGTTTTTTACGTTTTAGATAAAAACAAGTACAGATAGGATACGCAATAACAGTTAAAATAACTGTTTTATTATTACCTTGTACAGTTCAAGTATAAAAAATTTTAAAATGTCAGGACTTCTTTTGTTAAAAAAAGATGACAGATGTATTTTACTGTTGTGTGTCGTAAATCTCTGTTAAAAACTTACAAATTAGAATATGAAAATTATTTTAGTATTCACTAATTCCTCTTAGAAGTGGTCAATGTTAGTTATAACATACAGACGGTAAAAAAAATAGTTGCAACAAAAAATATTTAATGTTATATATGGATATAATAACACAGGTTACAATAAGATGTTAATATCACTGATTAAAACGTAACTTCACCTCTAATTTATCAAGTTGCTAATGTATAAAGAATGATAGAATACTAGCGTTCGACAGCAGCTTACAACACGTTGTCGCTTGTCTTACCAACTTGCACTTGTGGTAACTACACTATACAGTTAGTTGATCCACTCAAACTACTAAAAGTCTGAATAGTACATTGATCAATAGTTGAGAGTTTACTGATTGATAGCTTAAGTCAAATGCAATGTATAGAAGTTACGTTCATTTCCAATCTAATGGTGTATAACACATTGTTTATTAAGAAACTTTGTGAAACTTACCTTTGTTATTATGTCATTTATAAATATTTCCACTATTTATTTTACTCCTCTATATTTATCTATACTTTATATTCTATTTAAATACATTTCCATAGCATTACTATTAAAGTGAATCTTACTTTAACATTATAATTTGTTGAAGTGTTGAGTAAAATAATACTTTTTCCCCATAAACAATTTATTGTGTGTGCCAAAAAACGACTTGATTACCAAGTTAGATACATCTTATATTTGTCCCTTGACGTAAAAGGCTGAAGTTTACGTTATTTATTAACTAGTGTGACCGAACTTACTAATGTTGTAATTGGTGACATTGTATTTATTTCATAGCTAAATATATTTATTATTAATTTTACGTTATAAAAAACAGAGCTATTTTTTCAATTTCTTCAAATGCACCATAATGTATTCCATAAACATATACAAATTTGAATTTATACGTATTTTAAAATCGTTAGACTAAAACTAGGCTGTGCATACATGGTACTGTACTCAAAAGTTAAGACGTTAAGATAGGGGTTTTATAAAGGGAAATGTTATTTAAATTAATAATTAATTACAGGAGTTAAATACAGTTGCTCTTACTTCGGCGACAAGAATGACTATAAAGAATGCAGATATGAGAACGAAAAAGATAAGTTACTCTGTGAAAATTTTAAGAAGGAAAGTCGTTTAGATAATTGTTATTAACTGGTACAGAGTAATTGTCTTGTGTGTGAGATCTGTGATACGGCAGAAGATAAATATTGATTATGGGGTATAAAGGATTGAAAGAGAAATAGTGAAGAACCAATTATATATATATATATATACACGTATCTTAGTTTTTTGTATTTAAATTTGGTGAAATTCTTCTTATCGGTTTCAGTAAATATATTCCTCTAGCCTTTCCCTTTTGACGTTTCTTAACGATTCTTAAAGTTATTTCCAAAAGCTTTCTTCTAGTGTCTCCATTATTTTTACGCATTGCTGTATGGAATGTCTAACTTGTTCTATATAACCCACAAGCAAACACAGAAATGTCCAAAAAATTTTATTTTAGTATCAATTTACTAGTATTTTGAGCTTATTGTCAGCACTATATGCTACTGTTCTTTTCGTATATTCAACATGAGAAGGAAGTGAAATCTTAAGGCGCTACACATGTTGAATTGACAACGAGGATTAGGGGAGTCAATGAGAGGCAAATTACTATGTAAAATTTTCTCGACACAAGGAAGGGTGAGCTGTAATCACAGGACAAGCTTACATTCTCGGAGAAAAAGAAGAGAAGAAGACAAGTACTTATTACTACGTCATTAGTGAGGGTGACGGTTGTACCCATGTATCGCGTTCTACATTGCAATAAAATACGGCATTTTGTTACTAGAACTTTAACTTACTACATTCATCAACGAAAAAAAAAATCCGATTTTATTCCATTCATTCAAAAAATTTAAATGTTGTATCGAAGTTATAAAAATGAATTGTCTTACTCTTCATTGCTCTAGTTAAACCACGACTTGTCTCACAGGAATGTCAATTAATTGTGGTTTCTGCTTGCAACCAAATTGAATAATAACAAGGACTATTGGAGTTTATACAACGTAACCAGCTCTTGATTTATGTGTATGAAATGCTACTTCATCCATGTGTTATCGAGTATTGAATTAAATACTAGAATCACTGAATGTTTTGTGTAATAAACAATTCCGTTTCCCAAAGTTTACGTAAACTATTTCTACATTCTATAAATAAGAATTAAAATTATTTATACCTTGGTTCATTATTATAACAAATATTATTTATTATTATGCAATAATTTTTTAATGAATTTTAAGACCCTTTTTCTTTTTATATGGACGAAGAAGATTTTGGATGATAGTTATGAACAAATTTTGAGAAAATAGGTAAAGGATAGACGAATATTTTGAATCTGACAAGAAAATTATTTAAAACTATTATCTCTATTACAAAAACTTTATTGTTATGAAATATACCATAGTAAGAAATGACATTTGAATATTAAATTACAACATTTCTATTATGCAAAAAAAACACTTAATTTTAGACCACGGCCTTGGCTAATTGGTATGGAAAACATTTCTAAACAATCAAATTTTAATATACGCTTACAAACAACGGTACTAGGCGCGTAAGAAGGTTTGATAAAAACTTTTGCTTGGTTGTATGCAATATTTCAAATCTAAAGATTATTTAATTTGGCATTGAATGTTTTACCATATCACATGTTAAAATGCCATAAGACTGGACTCCATTTTGTCCTAGAATTTGTTTCTGAGATACCGAGCGAACAGTAAAAAATGAGTGTTTTCAGCTCCTTGAGCTATATGATTTACTAAAGCTCATCCAATAAGATTGTCAGCTAAAAGAATATTCACTTGTGTAGTTGTGTCTTTTCTTGAGAGCTATTAATAAACTTTAAAACACTTAATATAATGTTTAAAATTAAGAGCGCGAACAATCTTTAATAGTTTTTTCTAGAAGAAGAACGTTGATGCAGCCATCAGTTGACTTTATGTCGCTCAGAAGTGCACAGATTTACCGATAAACGTGCTCCGTTTACCGCGAACAGTCAACTGTACATAACGACACCCCACTTTACTCCCTACTTATTGGTCAGCTTGTGTTTAGTTTCACCTTCAGGAGATCTAAACATTCGTTTTGTCAAATTTTATTTAAAGGAAGCTCTATGTTTCTGAGATTATGCAATATAAAATAATTTCCACCACCATACTTAAAAATGGCCAAATAAAGACGGAAAGTTATTCTTATCATTAAAAAATAGTTTCTGGTGCTTGTATCCCAGTGTATCGCCAACTGGTATCTACTTCTCCTGCTGATGTAATATAGGTTTCTTGCAACTGAACTTCATTCTTAGTTATAGTTTTATAATGTGAATGTTTAGTGTGTGCATAACAAGTAAACATGCAAGTACGTGAATTTAAATTTATCACGGGCAACTGTATATAATTTAGTAACCTATATATTTTCTCTGAATTGATCTTACAGAGAAAATATAATATTTTTTTAATTTGTGTTTGCACAATTATACCTTAGACAATGAGGCTTATTGGAAATTGAAATAATGATACGATATTTAAGTTATATTTGGTTATCACATTTTAGGGAAATTACTCCAATTGGTCTGACCCAAGGTGATCCTTCCTTCTAAATCACAGTCCGTTCAAGCTCAAATTTTCACAACCCTCAAATTATGCGGATATTTAATACCATGCACAATATTTAATATTGTCAACATGTACTCAGAAAATTGCAGTCAATCCAACCTAATTTCATGAATAAGAACTATAAAACATGTTACTTTACGATTCTTATCTCAAAGATTTAAATTGGAAAATAAGTATGTCAAAATTTTATAATTATAAATATGATTCGGGTGTGGGACTTTATTTAAGTTTAAACTTGGACTATAAATAATGTATCGTAAAATAATGTCAATTAATAGATTTTCTAAAAGTCAGTACCAATAAAATTCCATTGAATCTTTCCATACTCAAATTACAATGTGCTGGAAAAATATAGAAACTTGAGTTAATATGTGAGTTAATATCCTTTATACACGAGTGCCTTGGGTAGTTTCACTAGGAGGTCTCAGCAACCACAAGTTCCCAGTTAGTAAGATAAATGACCTGGTAATGAAACTGTCATTTAGTAGAAACTTGGGTCATCATTCCTAAGTACTTCTGGGCCGTGATTAATGGTTTTTCCACAATGATGATATCTATTGTTTTTGATAATCAGCTTATCAAATCCCATTTAATTAGTTGTGTGATTTAACCTTAAAGTGGAAATGAAAAATTATTAAAGAAATAAACGACGACACCTCACTTGCACTGTTGATATTTCTTTGTTTATTGTATTGTTGTTACTTTAACTTTTTGTTTATTCATTAACAAATGTTAATTTCCATACTAATTTTGTGTAATATTTTGGATCCATCGAAATAAATAAAAATGAAAAAATGGGTTTTGTTAGGACGGTTGTAATTCGATAAATATCTTAAACAAGTGTTTTTATAACACCACCCGATCTGTTTTTTACATTTTTGGAAAAAGTATGAAATTTTTCTCGTTGTGGTTTAAGGCGTTAAAGGTTATGCCTTGAAATTTAAGACTGTTGAACGCATTAACCAGCTTATGGCATCAGATTTGTAGAGAATGCGGCGCGGTGTAGCGTCTCGACCCATTCTTATAGTGGGCTCTAAGCTTTAACGTCCTTCACTAGTGGAGCATGTCTCACACCTCGAAAAATCTAAGCGATATTTCCTTTACAACTTCTCTTCTCGCTTTAAAATGTTTGAATACATTAAAAATATTAATATAAATTTTGATACCACTCTTTTATGTTTATGTTGTCAATCCATGCATACTTAATACACCTTAACTTGTAAAATGTATTCCTATTAATTCGTCTAGATATTGTTGCCGCACAATGTTGAAGACAATATTTTCTCAATAATACACACCCTATGGGCTCAAATCATTTCAACAATACTATAATTTATGTCAGGTAAACTAGATAGAAATGTTTGGTTCATGTAAAATACTGTAAACCCCAACTGCAACCTGAATAATGCATGGTCCTCATATTATTATTGAGGGTTTTATAAAAAAATGTCCTACAATTTTTGGAACTGCGAGAGTGATATTCATAAAACACATAACTTTTGCAATTCTTTTTAAAAAGATGATATCACTACTATTTTTTACTGTGCTTGTGAGATTTTTGTCTTCAGTATAGGCAATAAATATTTAAATTAATAAGTACATTACTTCCAAACCATTGAAATCCTTCCCGTTTTTGAGAAATATAATAGGAATTGTAAATAAACAACGTTATGTTTTGTTGCACTCCAATCTCGAAGTGTCCGTTAAAAACAGAGGGTTGATGGTTTTGCAACATTTCCGGTCAATTTTAAACGTAAATAACATCAATAGTTCTATGAATTTTTCATACGTTTACAGCTTTTTAGAAATTTATTTTTTATGACCATACCAGAATGGGAAGGATGCTAGCGTGCTTATTGATGTATTCATTTTCCGCTCCATTCATATTCCAGTGGCTTACGTGCAATATTTTTCGGCCATCATATGTTCCTTTTCTAGAATATGTTGATCAAAGGGCCAAATAGTTGAGGAAATATCTGCACAGAGTTTGTATCTCTTGAGACATTATGCAATGGAAAAGAAGAAACTAAGGAACATTTGTTTGACTCTATATGAGGGTCGTTACAGTAATTTTGTTAACCTAAGGCAATATGTTTTGGTTATAATACCTCTTCAAGTAGTTTCGGCGGCAGATTCCAGTATGACAAGCCCTGCTGAAGTTCTAATCTGCTCGGACTTTATATCGTACTTCCGATGGGGTTTTATACATTTAATGCTAGGATTTTTTGTAGTTAGCAACTTTTCTTTTCAAATAGTGATTTAAAAGGGAAGTCAGCATTTTGTAGAATGGATAAGTATGGTTTTTTATTAGTCACATCAATTTAAAATTCTCGTTTTGGAGAAAATATATCTACTTGAGTAGTTTTGTGAGAAGAAAGTCAGGTCTCAAAGTATCTTCTTCCAACATACAACACACGACATGAGATATCAATCTACTAGTATTTTTTATTATTTAAAATAATATTTTTTAAATTATTTTAAAGAATATGTGTTTCATTTATTATAAATTACACACTAACAATTAAGTATTATTTTTTTAAAGTTAAGGTTAGTAAAATATTTAATATATATTATTTTATATGAAATGAAAATGTCTCAATGTAAGAACAATTAGAATTACAGCATTTTTTAGGCTTCCATGTATTTATATTGCTATAATAAACTGAATATATTATAGATTTTAGAATAATAAGCAATTATGCACATGTATATTTTGTAAGATTCGATCATTTAAATGAGGACTAACAATCAATTCATTTTATAAACAAAGACTAAAGTTACAACGAGTGAATTAGTACTTGGAATCTCAGAAGATTGTAATTTACTGGAAAAGTTAAAATTGGAAAAATATGCAAATCCGATAGAATCAGACGTTTCAGTGACGAATGTTTCTTTTCGTTCAAAATACAAATTACAAATTGCAGTCTCAAGATTGTCTTTTGTACTGGTCATATTTAGGCTTTCTCAAGATAATTGGTACTATAATTTGGTAAAACAGTGAGATTTTGTCTAAGAATATTAGAATATGTAAATAGTAAAGAAATATTTTATTAATTTATTAGCTACCATACATAATAATCTTCTGATAATAAAACAATACATAATTTATATTGATTGTTTTACATTTAAGCCAATAAAAATTACTGGAATATCGTAATAAAGGAGATATCGAAGAGTACTGTAGCACATATAGACTAAAAAACTAAATTTACGTTACATAAAGGAACTAAGATATATTTACTTATTTATTCAAAATTGCATTTAATAATTGGCACGTAACAGGCTTTAGTAAGGTTTAATCCATAATTTAAGGTTTATAGCTCATTTCATTAATGACACATTTTACGACAGAAAATCTTAAGTTAATGAAACTTTTACAACTGTCAAAAAACAACGTAGGAACTTACTGAGTGATACTTTAACGATACTCAGTAAAATTCTGAGAACTCGCTTTGTATGTACAGATTAATTTCATGCAAAATTTCAAATCTGCAGATGAAATCTTTCTTGGCATATCTTGCTCATAAATCATTCAAATTTTTCTTCATTAAATTGGATTTCATATAAGTGTGTTCTTTTTTATAATAAAAGTCTAAAAACCAAGTCCGAAAATGATGTTTGATATGTTACGATAGTATGGCTTTGTGTGCTAACGTATGTAACAAGTGAAATTATATTTTAAATTTACCGAATTCTTTTACAAATTATGCTGATATTTTATCATTTTTATCATGGTTACCAGTGTAGCGGATCCCATCGAATGACATGCACCAGCATCGAACTAAGTGTTCGTTCTATAAAAAGTTCATAGGTAAGTTCATTTTCAAGATATCATGCGGAAAGACAGCCATATAGACAGACAGACTGATGGATTGAGAGAGAGAGAGACAGACATATGGACAAACAGACAGACAGACAGAAACGAAATATTTCCTAGAATGACAGGTTTTGCTGACGCTCAACTATTAAGATTTGTAACATTCAGCTTGTACAGCAGCTTTTCTCTCGTCAGTTTTGGTGCTGATTTCATATGGGATTGATATGTACTTAAATATTTTAAAACGTGTTTAAGAAAAAAAACGCTTTTAATTAAAAAAAACCCCTGTAGGATACGTTTTTTTTATCTCTTATGACAAGAAGCTTATAAATTGCACCTATTCCTATAAAGATCTTTGCGCTGCTTCCGGAGTGTCTGGATATTATGGATGGGTATGGGTGGGGGTAGGGGCCGTTTCCTATCGAGTTCCACGAGGAAAAATTTAGAGTTCTAAACTCGTCATGTTCCCTCAAAAACAGGAATTGCCAGCTCTGAACCAGCCGGTCCATTCAAAGCAGGTAGGGAGTGGCACACCCTTATGTTGAGGCTAGCAAGAATCATTGAGCTATCAACTCCAACGGTCATCTCCCGCAGTAGACTAGACCTATCGAATTATACTTGGTCCCAAAAACTCAACACTTGCGGTTAGTGATGTGCCGCTCTTAGCCATAATACGTTTGCCCTTATTTAAGTGACACATCGGTTTTTGCTGTGCCCAGTGGTAGGTTCAACTGGAGGGTAGAAACCAGCCAGAAGTGATCCCTGCTTGGTGTAGCAGGGCCTATGTATACTGGGATTGTTTTAAAGTTTAAACGACCGCTATATCGGAGCGAAATGGCCTACCGAGTTATAATAAACTGTATATAACGATAAAATTTTAAAATGTGATAAAATGTGAACTTCAAAATGGGGTGCTTTTGGGCCGTGGGGCTCATGTTCGGCTAAGTTATGAAGAAATATTACATAAGTGCTATCATAGGGACAATTAAAAATTGCAATGGGCCGATTTTTATGCAAGATCTACCATGTACCTATGGTTTTACATATTTATTGCACTTTTTACAAACTTTTTTCCCAACCAATATCCATTATTCCACTCATATGTAAGACCTGCGGCTCTGTGTCGAAGCGCTTCAGTATACAGCCAATATTCGAGGAGCACAGTCACAGGAACCAGCCCCATTCCTGTAAAACTCTCAGCCAAATCCAATGAAGTAACAATCACTAACAAGGTAAATTTTGTCTTTATATATAATTGAGCTTTACACAAAGTTTTAAGTATAAAAGTATGCTCTTTTTCGAGATATTGAGATATAATTTTTCCAAGAATAAATAGAATATACATTGGTAACGGACAATCATTAATAAATCTTATTACTACTTTATTTTAATTATAATTTAGAATAAATAGAATATACCGCGGCCGCAAAATGCCCTGGGCACGACGTAAACTGCCCAACCTAGTGGCATTTGATTGTCACACAGTAGTGGGTTATTATCTGCTACAGACGAAGAGCTTGTTATCCAGCTGTTTTATACTGTTCACTGTTCATGATGGTGCATAATAGCTAACAACAGTACGTGTACGGAGAAGAGGTGGAATAGAATTCTCAACAGTTTATTGGATGAAAGGGTAATAATTTAGACATTTGGAATATTTATGTTTTACAAGGATATCCTGATAGACATGACAAATCCTGTTATAATTTCCAATCAACCATCGTCAATAATACATGTTATGATTTGTTGTGGTTGGAGGTTGTTTTATTTGTTTATTGTTTTTCTCATCAATAAAATCCGCTCATTTATTTCGATGCATTATAATTTAAATCAACATATTGACGATTTAATATAGTAATGTTGTTTGTTTTCGTTTGGTGTATTTTACAATTTAGCATTAAAAACACCCCCTATTAAATTTTGCATAAATATTCCACATTTCAAAATATATTGCGCTCTCATAGTTTTAGAGAATAGCTTTATCTGTAAAAATAAAGGATCCCTTACCAAATTTCAACAATTCAATGAAATTATATACTCACGTCTCAAAGAGACTACCCTTAGTTGGAAAGGTTTCAAATGTAAAATTATGTAAATGTTATATTTCAAGCTCTCACGGACGAATCATCCTTTAAGATCCAGATATAAACGGCATTAGCAACACAGTTTAATTTATTGTTTGACTTTATCAATTATGCAAATAAATATGTAACTTTCTAAATCTACTCAATTAGCACTTTTAGGAAGTAGAATTAGCCGTATCTAATTAATGTATGGTAAACCTGATGTAATACTTATACATCTGCATGTTTTGTTTTTGCGTTTTTAAGCTATACAAATGCTAAAAACGTAGTAGCTAAAGAACTGTCACAACCTCGTCTTACGATTCTAATAATGACACAAAAAGAATATTTAACAAGTAATCTTTGTGATGCTTCCTTGAATTAATTTCAAGTTAATGAAAGAATTAATTCCTGTCTTATTACTTAATTGCCTTTCTTGCAACATCCGCAAGCTTTTTATTTAAATCTTACTTCCTCATCTATTACTCTCCCTTTTCAATGTCGTAATATAGACGGTAATTTTTCACAGGATTTAATTCACTGACATTCAATTTAAAGGTTCTACTATAACTCACTCACATCATTAACCTTTTTTCACTTTGTCTGTATTACACAATATAAAGTTTTCTCATCATGCTGTTTTTATTTTCATGAGTAAATCAGTTTCTCTACACTTCATTGCCAGTGAAATAAAAATAGAAGGTTTTATTTTTACCCTATATTTTGCGTTAATTGATCTAATCTATCGTCTCATATGTAGACACTTTATGTAAAACATCAAAGATTTGTAAAGATTTAGTTGCGTAAATTTGAAGCTAAAGTGTTTTACACTAAAATATGCACTCTCCTTAAACACTTTGTTACCTAATTCTATAACAGTTTCCAATAAATCCTTAAATTGTATTAGAATAAAAATCTATTAAAAACTTAAACATTTTATTCGTACAAAGTTGTTGCTTGATGATGACTCTTTCATACATTAATTTTTAAAATGGGAAATCCATTTAAAACGTGAAAGGTAATAAAAGAAAATGTTTCGTTACAATAAACCATATTATTTGTTTATTACTGGCCCCAAGTTTTAAATTAAAAACATATTTAGTAAATACCTGACCACTTAAAAAACATATTTAAAACATGTGATACAGACCAGATTATTTTAATAAAAAGTAAACATCCTCTATCTTGATAGTTTTATCATGAAAGATAAGCCATATGAGTTTGTTAATTTACAGTAATAATGCCTTTATTTTCGAGCACTTTGCAGTTTATATTGCTTCATAAATATACTTCTGGTGACAATTTTAAAAATCCTAATATTATATTAACACATTTAATAAAACATATTTAATGTAAAATTATATATTATTTATAGAGGAATAATATTACAAGTATAAAAATAATGACGAAGACGATTGACGATAAATTACGTATTCAATTTGGAAGACATTCAAAATATATTGATGGATTGAAAATACATTACATTTGTCCTTGTTTATAAAAAAACAACGTGAATGTATGTATTATGTTACATAGTAACTAAACAGATTGTCAAAATTAGGATGTTCTTTTCGAGATAGATTAACATTGTAGTATTTGACAAAATAAGATTAGGAAAATGTAGTGTTATTTAGCGTTTTTATTTAACGAAACCGATATGAATATTATGCTGCGGAACGAAATCAGTCGAAGGAAATATTAACTATTTGTTTTCATTACTGATATTTTGTTCATTTGTTAGAAAATAATTTAAAAGTTATAGAGTCAAATTGCCAATTAATTTTGCTAACTCAAACCAAAACGTGAATGTTTTGTAGTCCTTCCATATCTCTTAGTTATATTTATAAGCGTGTATATTTATTTATTACATGCTATATTTCGTATGCATATTATTGGGTATATATTCCTCTAACATGTGTAATAAATATGAGCTCAATTAATGTGCAATACATCATTAAATGTTCCAAAAGAAAGCATTTGTTTTAGTAATAGTTACTGCCCTATTAACCTACACGTAAACTAATGTTCCTCGAACTAATATCGTTAGCTTTGTTATAATTACATTTTGAGTATCTATGATGTTTATGAAAGTCTTTACTTACAAAATAATAAGTTTTTGCTAATATTACATAACTCTAAGTCAAAATAACGTAGTGGTTTCAACAGTTTAATTTATTTGAGGAATATAATTGAACAAATAATTTCACTGCATACTCTATTATGTGTAAATCAAGTTCCTTTGAAAGTTACTATCTTTGTAACTTACATCTTGTATCTAATATGATTGCTATGTATGTTTTTTATAATAACTTGTTATTGGATTCTCATTGACCATATGTTTCTATATGGGTGAACATTGTAGTAAGGAATGTTTCCAGTTATAATGTCTTGAATACTCAAGAAAGATGTTGGATAATGACCTATGTGTTACATTACAATAATTATTCATCCATTTTTAAATCTTAAAAATACTATAGCTTACTAGTTCTATTACTTGATATATGTTATGCCTTGTTAATTTATACATCTTAATCCGTAAAAAGTTTAATCCTATTCTGGTAGGAATTGTTCTTGTATTGAGAATTGAAATCAATTTCATTAAAATTACACTCTTTATATATATAAATACGTAAAAGTTACATGTCTTTCTGATTCAAGAATGTTAAGCAGTACTTTCAGTAATATTGTAAATATATGTACATATATTGCCTGAATGTAGCCCCAGGAGGCTTCACATCTTGTTGGTTTATACCTTCCTGCTATACCTTCACTTGATACACCAAGAACCGATGTATCACTTAAAGTTCAAAGGAAACCTTATGGATGTCCAGCAGCGAAGTTAAAAACAAATCCTGAGATATTGGGCTCCAAGGGTAGATCGAAAGGTACTGGATCTAGTGAGGGAAATGACTGTTCGAGTTAGTGAGACTCCTTAAGTGCTAATGACTTTTACTAGCTTAGACATAAGAGCGTACCATCCCTTCATGATTTGCCCAAAGCAGAACTGGCTTTTTCTTCCAAGGAAATATGACCCATTAATTCCCAAAATGAAACCTACCTACGTATTACGTTTCTCGTCTTTGGAAGCTTTTTTTATCAAGAGTTATATCAAAGTCAGACAGACAGAAATTGAGCAATAAATATATGTCTAAGTAACCCAAATTTTCAGTGAAACATCTCTAGAATTAAACGTATATAATATATATTCTCAGGTTTACACGTTAAAAAACAAATCATACATATACTATTTCCACCATGTTACACTATACCACTCTATCTCATACCTTAGTGCTTTTACATTTACAATGGTAATGTATAAATAAACAAAAAACAAAACAAATTACAAAAATAAAACATAAATAAACTTTCAGTACATTTTGCGTAGTTTTTTCGTATATTACTCATTTTTTCTTCTAAAGGTAAATATTTATGTTTTTGACTTAGTATTATTTAATCATATGTTATTTAGGTGTTCTTAAAGTACTTTTTCAAATCCTGTCCTTATGGATTAAGCACTATATTTTTACAGCTTACAGAGCTATTAAAGAAGTTCATGGAATATTATATGAAATGTCTTTTAAAAACCAAAAAGTTCGGTACTTTAAAAAATTTTTCTTAATTTGTTGGAAGTTTTAGTAGTTCATCAATAAAACTTTTTTTATTTAATTATTTATTTATAAATAAAAGTTAAAGCTTTCTACTATTGGTAATAACGTTCTAAAATGACTAAACACATTTTACTCAAAAGTAAATACTTCACGTTAAAGTTAACACGAGGCATCATCAGTCACATCAGTAAATTTTAGTTCTATAAATCAATATAGTAGAGTTTACAAAGGATTGAACTATTCGGAATACAAAAAAGGTATGAAAACTCAGGATACATTGATACAGCGCGGTATTAGTAACATATATCCAGCATTCCCAGTGGGGAGGTGGATTGATATCAGCATCATTTATGTATAATCCAGATTATAATACTAGAGGTCTCATCAATCTGTACCATGTTACACTGTACCACTCTATCTCGTACCTTAGTGCTCTTACATTTACAACGGTATTACAAATGTGTTTCTTAATCATATAACTAGAAATATAAAAGTATTAGATAGGAATATAGATTAACAATACTTACACAGATATATAGACAAACACATTAAACTATGTCTAATTGTTGTGAATGCCTCTTATCTTGATTTTATAAAAAACCCAAGAGAATTTATTAAATTAAATAGTAAGTTAAAACAAAACTGGAAAATGCTCTTTTATTATTAACTATAAACGGTTTTCGCTTTGATTATTAATTTATATAAATGGCATTTCATTGTTTAACATTTAAAGTTTACATTCATTTGTGGTAATCTGTTAAATGTTTTTCTCATGAATTTAAACTTAAACTAAATATATTTAGATATTTGTATTACAACACATATGAGGCGTTATTAAATCCCTCTTGTCTTTTTATATTTAGTAACAATACTTTATGTATTTGAGGTAGGGGGCGCCACACCACATGTCACCCAACAGACTTCGGTGAGGTTGTTTGAAAACTTCCAGCATACAGCTAATTGTGAATAAGTGGCATGTGCTATCAGTTAATTCTATCAGTTCCTTACAATTTCTGTCAGTACTTTTACAAATAGATTTATTCTGAAATTTTCTCGTTTCTCTCATTTATCTATAAGACCAACATAAAATGATTCATACTGAAGCTTCTTACAAACATTTCAAATATATATACATATATATATATATATATATATATATATATATATACATAATTAAGATCCCGATATATAGAGCAGACATATATAAATACAAGCTTTGCATTTAGCCAAAATTTTTAATACTCTAATAAAACTTTTCAATAAAAAAAAAGAAAATACACAAAATTTGAATTGGTTTTATTTGACAGCCAAATCGGCCACTTTACAACCAGTGATTTGGAGTTAATAATAAGATTAATGACTATAGTAAACATCGATTTTATTGAAGGTAGTTTATTTAAAATCTTAAAAACGTATGTCACTTCGATTTTTTAATTCAACAGTTTTTTATTTTGCATAGATATTGTGAACATATAGCATACTGTAGATATAGAAAACAATGAAATTTTTAGCAAAGTATATGGATATTATGTATATAAGACATGTCTTCTTTAAATTAAAACTAAAAGAACTATCGCAAGCTGACGCAACTGTAACAACTAAAATTAAAATTTGTTACCTTCCTAAGTTTTCACTAATGCAGTCAACACCTTTAATATGGCACGAGACATGTTCTGTCCTCAGTTGAACGAGCAAAGTAACTACCACACGTGCTTCTTTAATTGTTTTAATAAGCTTTAAAATGGTGGTGTTACATTACAAATTTTAAAACTTTTTTATCGTTTTATAAATATATATATATATATATTTATATATATATAATATAAAATAGAATTTATATATTTAGCTATTTTTCTTACTTAATATCCGTATATCCACAGCCACAAGTAAAAATTATTATTCGATATACGGTGTATTAATGTATTAAAAAGGTTTTTCAACGTATTCATAATTATTTATCGCTAATTTATAATGATAATTGTGTGCATTTTACATAACCACTTGTTCTTTGTACAAAATATGTGCTACAAAAACATGCTAATGAATAAAAATCTATTTTGGAGTTTCTACAAAAAGGTTTTTTGAAGTTTCAATGTAATAAACTGGTAATGTTAGTTTTACTAACTACTAACTGATGTTTCATACTTACATTTAGAAGATAAACTACCAAATCACGCTTCTATTGAAGTTAGACATATTGGACTGTAAATTTTGTTACCTAATCAAAAATAGTTATACCTAAACAAATTTGGAACAATAAAGCCAAATGAATTCGAACTGATACTTAAAAGTCAAAATAAAAAATATAAGACTAAATGAGAATGGACTTTACCTAGAAGTATTTTTAAATGAAATAAATACCTCAACCTCAAAAATATTACTTATTTCTAGCGGTAAAATCCTTAACCCACAATCACATTACCCATTATCAATATCACTATTTTTAGTTATTTTACAGATAAAATATTTTACCGATTTTTAATGTACAGTTTAAGAATGTAGAGGTGTACAAAAATTATCTGTATATGTTTATTTTATATTTAAATATTAACGCAATATTATAGAGATAATAACTTCTGTTTAATTTAACATCGAAACCTTTCTATTGCATCTTATTGAAAGTTTGTAACAGAGTTTTTTACCAAACATTTATTTCGTGGTGGATTAAGAATTTATTATATTTTCTATTAAAATAGGAACAATATCAATGTCAATTAAAACCAACAGATATTAAAACAGTGACTATCATGACTACGAGCAATCAATCTTAATTAATCCTAAAAATATAGGATTTTGAAATGGAAAATACGGCTGATAAACAATAATTTCATCCCATTACAAACTAGATAACGTATGAAGCATGACAGATTCTGTTCACAACAGCTTTGTTGTTTGTATACCCAACTTACACGTGTGTTGACTAAACTACACAAGTAGTTGATCCACTCACACAACTAGTGACTATGAATCTTACCTTAATTTTGGAGTTTCATGATTGTTAGATAAAGCGATGTGCTGTTTATAGATGTTATATTCAAGCCGCCCTCCTCCCAAGTTTTTATGAGCATTATTTTATAAAACGACTAAATAAAGAGCAACGTTATGTTGTGTAATTTATTTACTAACGAGCTAACAAAGCTTAAATTTGGGAAGAAGAAGTATATTATTTATTTAAGTAACTTAGGTTATAACATAGTTTGTTGGACCTTATAACAAATACAAATATATATATATATATATATATATATATATATATATATATATATATATATATATATATATATATAATATCTACTACAGCATTAGTAAGATGAGTTCCCTTAGTTAAATAATGATTTGGGAAAACAAGTTAACTAACTCCTGCAGTTCCACATTTTTATTCAGAAATCCCTTAAAACGTATTACGATTTATTTGAAAATAAACTGTATAATGGTGACTAGCGTTGTTTACTCCACTAAGATATGGCAACTACATTTTTTAAACATTTTCCTTGTCCCTGAAGTAAGTGGTTAGTAAAAAGGTAGATAGTAAATATTATTGAATATTTACTAGTTTAAAGTTACATAACAAATCTGTGCTGAAATATTACTATTTCAATATTTTTTCTTACTGAATCAATAATACTATTAAAATTAATATTTTGTCAAGAATTATGTTTGAATGTTTGATACTCATTCACACAAATCTAGTGGACAGATGTAGACGAAATTTGGCGTAAATATTACTTATATACCAAAATCAGACATGGAACCATTTTATCCCAAGACATTTCTAGATTAAACGAAGAAAATATGATGATATAGCGATCTCAGATTTAAATATAGTGTTCTATATCAGGTTTACGGATATGAATGTCATTGAAGAACTAATACCGAGTGTACAAATATAGATAGTTGAGCTTTACGGCCCACAAAGTAGAGATGCATTATATTTAGGGAGAATCATTAATATTACTAGTTCGAAAAGGTCTTGGAGTGAAAGGTGGGTATATACGTTCCCGCAAATTATTTTCAGTACAGTTTGAAAGAGTAAAGAGATTTATTACCAAAAACGGATTTCAAGCGTCAGAAGTAGACAGTTTATAAGAAAAGTAATCTTAGAGAATTATATTTTTCTTAATCGAGGTAAACAGGCGAAATAATTTGTATAAAATATGATCCATTCAAACAGGAAGTGCTCCTACACAAGCAAGAACGTTAAAACTAATATACAAAATATTTAAGCAAAATTTTAAACAGATATTAATACCTTATTGCTCATTGAGAGAAGATAAGTCGGAGGTGAAATCTTAGACGTTACACACGTTGAATTAACAACAAAGATAAAGCTGTGAGAAGCAAATTAATATGTAAAATTTCTTCAACACAAGGAAGGGTGAATAGTAATTACAGACAAGCTTACATTCTTTGCCGAAAAAGAAGGGAGAGACATGTACTTAACTACCTCATTAGTGAGGCGACAGTTGTGCCCGTGTATCACCATGGCACGTACTACGTTACAATAAGGTACGTCTTTGTGTTACTGCAATTGAAGTTTACACTCATCAACTATACACATTTTTCATATTTACAAGTTTTTGAAATTACCAAGTGTTTTGTTGTGACTGTTATTTTTCGTACTTTTTAAAAATTGTCACATTGAATTTTATCATCACCGTTTTCTTATCACCTAGATTCTAATTGGCACTTCATTAATTTTAGACTTAATAGTAACTTAGCTATACATATTTTATGTACTATCACAGATAACACATTCCTATTAAGTCAAGTTATAAGAAGTGTTTGTTCAAAACTCTTTAGAAATAACTGTTAAAAGTAATTCCAATAGTGATAAATAACTCTGAAAGCTGATATTTTACACGTTGTATGGATTGTGTAAAAATGTGTAACCACTTTATTCATATTACATGTGTGTTCATTACAGTAAATCGCATGTAGTACTGTCTTATTAACTTCACGTATTATAATAATTAACAAATAGAAACATATTATTTTTATTGCATTACAGATAATGTTTTATAATATTTAAGGCGTATCAAACTTTTACGACCGAAACGAGGTATTGACATGTTCACTAGTACAGCTTACGTTGGCAGACTGATATATTAGTCCCTATATACTATTATGATGATATATTATAGTGTAAGTGATATACTCATAATCAGAAACGTCACGCTTAATAGTCAAAGAGTCAACCTCGAGAAGCACTCCTGAGTGAGAAGCATCGTATGAGTAATCCTTATACTCATCCTCGTCTACGAGTCACTACACAATATATGCTCTCGTTAGTATAGCTTTTCTCATTCTCGCCATAGTGGTGGTATTAGTATGGACATTCTCTTAGAACCATACCCTTGGGCATGTAGGGTAAATTTTAATGCAATCGTTAACTTTTTAATTGCAACAACCCAGGTAAACTTATTCATTTTGCTATCGTACAGGATTTAGGATTTCGTGAATGAATATTATCGACCAGAATTTAACTGTTATGTGATAGATAAACAAAATACGACAAACTTATTTTCAATCAAGCAATATGCAAAAGGTTACGATTTCACTAACGAATATGTATGAGTTGTAATTGAAATACTTTTTTTATTACTCAACGTACTTTTTATTCTCGGGATGTCCGGCGGACAATTGAGGGGCTATAATCGTAAAACATGTGTTCTTCCGGCAGATAAAAGAGACATTAATCCATTCTAATGAATGATCGACTTTAATGTATCTAAGTCATACTCCAAAGATCGATATGCAACAGCATTGAACTGATTCTTTTCTATGTAGAGATGGAGGATCATGGTAACATATTTTTCGAAATATCTTGCGAGTAATGTGGTGACATGTGTCACATGTTATGGCGGTATTTGGTTGTACTCCGTTTAAAAGGTTTATCCTGCCATTATCTTGCTGTCATTACGATTACTTTCAGACTATTATCAAAATGTTCGTTAAGACCTAGCCAAAGCCTATAGATTAACTCGCAAAATTACCGAACACGATGTTGCCTCATATAAAAAAGCTTCGTGCTAAATTTAAAGCCACTTACTCAGTTCGTTGCCGCAATATATAGTTCGGACAGGCAGATAACATACTGGCATAAATGGTGTTTTTAAGCCCTCTCAGTATTTTTTCCGCTAACTCTTGGCCAATAAAATTATTCTATGAGTATTCGGCTAATGATGTTTTACTTCGTTAGCTGTGACTTATGTTAAGAATCATACATGAATTTGAAAACACGATATAACGTATTATAAAAATAAAAAACCCAAACTCTCTCTGAGAGTGTTTAAGTTAGTTAAAACCAGCAGTTGACGTTGGGTCGCTCAGAAGTGCACAGATTTATCGATAAACGTGCTCCGTTTACCGCGAACAGTCAACTGTACATAACGACACCCCACTTTACTCCCTACTTATCGGTCAGCTTGTGTTTGGTTTAACTTTCAGGCAATCAGATTTGCTAACTTGAAGTATTGAAACCATATCAAAGAAAACAAAACCACGCTGTTTAAACTATTTACCATATCAAAAGGATAAGTTTCATTGTATTTATGAATTTATTTTAACTCACCATGGCTGCTATGGCTGGTAAAATATAATGCTATTTCTTTCATTCAGACACTAAAATTCCAGTTAACCGCAAACTGGGGTCTTCTTGTCTAATTTATGTTTCTTTCATTCAACTGTACTTTACGTTACAATTTTTAATACGAATGTTTAGATAATTTGAGAATATAAATTGATTCACTGTATGTATTTTAATTAAACTATTCGGAAATGTATCCCGTTTTATAAACGTACATCTTATTTTATTACGAGTACTGAACGTTCAGAGTCAAATCTGATCGATTATGGTGCATGTCATTCTACGGCATTTGACTGTGAGATATTTTAAATTTTTTTATGGGTAACGATGTCGGCAACGACAAAATATGAGACAAAATAAATTTTATAAATACATGTATACATATCACCTGAGCACAATAATATTTTAATATGTAAAATATTTATTCCAAAGTACAAGAACAAAAATGAATATTTGACTTTAAAACCCTCTTGCTTTTTAGTGCCCTCACTACGTCACCCGAACTTTTTTTTTATCTAAACACTGCTACGAAAACCAACTCAATAAACACAAATATGAATTTACCACGTGGCTGAATATTCTAGAATAAGTATCTTGTAACTTTTCCATTTCTAGAAGCAAATTAAAAGATTGTAATTGTCGATAATTTTGTAATAACTTTACCATAAAAAAAGATGGTCTCTGCAATATTGACTCGTGATACAAATAAAAAAGTCTTATCGATGGGAGAATGACGACGCTATTTAATTCTATAAAAATATTTACTACTGTTTAAAATTATAGAGGATATCATAGTCATTAAAACTAATCTTCATTAACCCGAGGTTTCTAAAGTGTTGCTTTGGCGATGCTAATCTAAACATTTAACATTGCAAAGTGAATAAGCAAAAGTATACTTTTAAAGTAATGAGTGTGATTACAGTTGGTTGAGATATATCGAAAATTCATAGCAGACATATTTTCCTGAAAGAAATATATTTTATCATCTAATAATACCGGTTAATTGGTGTTTAATAAATAAATATCAAATAAAGTATAATGAATGTTTTCACACATAAATTAAAATGTGTTAGAAACTTAGAGAAACTAGTTGATGTACAATATGCACTAGTGCTTGAGTAGTTTCACTAGGAGGCCACAATAATCACAAGTTAAAATTAATTAGGAAGACAAACGATCTGGTAATGAAACTGTAATTTAGTGGAACTTGGGTGATCATTCCTCAGTACTTCTGGTCATGTTGAATATATCTCTACACTGAAACATTTATTTTTCTTGATCAACAGCTTCGGAAACCAAATAATTATTTGTTTGATTTAAACCTAAAAGGAAAAGGGAAAAAAGCATAAACAATGTTCTGTGACTGTGAAATATTAATTATACTTTAATACCAACTGACTGCTTATAACATCCATAACCAACTTCATATTATCTTATTTGATAGTGACAATGTCTATTGTATCGTATAAAGTTAAAAATTACATGGTTTGTATCTTTAGATAAAACTTAGTCTCTAATGCTGATCCAAAGGGATGCTAGCGTTTTAAAACATTTTAGGGATGAGCTTAATATACCATAAATATATTATTACCCATTTTTTATATTATATATAACTATGTTGTTTTTAATTGGAAATATTAGATTTAGAATATTTCTTTTTTAAATATAAATCATGACGCCTAATATCAATTGAAAATTGTTTTTGTAAGAATATTTTGTTATAATTTGACTAATATTACTTTTATATTTCCAAAATTATTATTTTAACGAATTCTTTATTTTCAATTTGGGAATCATAAAGCAATTTAGTCTTCAATGTGTTAAACTTCAATCATAAAAATGTGTAATAACTATTGTTATATGCTCAATGAAATGTCACAATGGGAGAATATTCAGAACTATAGTAGTTTTAGACTTTCTAGTATTTAAGTCTCTAAGAATCAAATTGTTGCCCTAATACATATCAGATATTAGGTCATTAGGTAATTTTATCGTATATGTCAAATTTACGACATAAAAATAAAGGAAAAACACAACTTTTATAAAAGCAAAGACGAACCAAAAACAAATTCACTTAACAAACAAAGATTAATGTTACAACGAGTGAATTAGTACTTAGGAACTCTGTAGATTATAATTTATTGGAAAAGTTAAATTGGAAAAATATGCAAATCCGATTGAATCAGACGTTTCAGTGACGAATGTTTCTTTCAGCTCTGAATACAAGCGATAAATTGCAGTTTCACGTTCGTCTTTTAGATTAGTGTTATTTAGGCTTTCTGAAGATAATTTTGCAGCTCTCTAAATCTACATACATTTGTTATAACTTGGCGAAAAAATTAAATTTTATCTTCGTTCATTAAAATATGTGAATGGTAAATACAGTTTTTTTTATTATAATTTAGGTATCGTACGTAATAACGTTAGGATTGGCATTTTCCTTCTTACTTTACATAAACTAAATTAAACATTTGTTAATATTTATTAATAATGTTTACGATATTTTATGGTAAAGTAACAGTTACCAGACGTTTTGCACGCAATTTTCCTTTGAATTGTAAATACGTGTAACTAATAGGCGTATCCTTTTTAAATAGTAGTAAAACAACTCGTTGATAAGTAATATACACGGGAAGATAATTTAATTTCTTGATCTATTTCTAAGTACTTTTTAAATTTAATAAGAGGTAAAAATACAAGGTAAAGTTGCATGCAGATTTCAAGGCTAGACTTTATTTTATGTATGGTTATGTTTATATGTCACATGGTAAGTTTCATATGATTGTGCATAGTTACTTTAATACATTGATATATTTTGTGGTTTCTCTTTACTATAATTTTCTTGCAATGTAAAAATGTTCTCCGGAATTATGCAAAACTCCATGGAGTGCCAAGCACTATCATAAAACTTAGTGTTACTTTTATAGAAATTAAGCTTCATGTAAATATTCAAATCTACAGACAAGTCCGTTAGTTTTATTTATTTATTTGAACGGTTTCTCTCTACACAGACTTGATAAAATAATGAGCATTAAATAAACTTAAATGAATAAACTAACTATAAACAAGTTCAATTTTATCATTAATAAATTAAACGCATTTCGAACAAAGTAATACATAGAAACCAGAGGAGAAGTTAAAGTGCATACTGTATAGTAGTTAACAACAATAAAAGTTCAAAATAATAAACAAATTTCGTTTTTCTAGTTATCTCGTGAAGAGACAGACAGGAATGGAAATTTCCAGCATTATTGCTAACGCTCAGCCAACTACGCACATTATGATTCATTAGCATGGAATAGACAATTTGTCATAAAGCGAAAGGACAATAAATCTGAATTAACACTACTTTATTAATTTCGGCTATTATGACTAATAATTTTGAACCCACAGGGTACTTGTTCAGTACTCTATACTACTTAAGTGTTCACCAGCAAAATGCCCTGATCACGAAGTAACTGCTAGATGAAGCTTATTGTCACGCTGTAGTGGGTCCCCGGTACAGGCAAAGTGCTTATATTCAATATAACCAATGAATACGCTTTAACTTAGATAGAAGTAATTTATTTTTTATACAGTTTTTGTGATAAGTAAGAAATTATCTAATATAAAACCGTTATAATTTAATTTAAATGAAATGCTATTTTCAAATATCAAAGAGACTACGCTCAGTTGGAAACTCTGATGGAAAATTATGTAAATGCTATATTTCAACTTATCACTGACAAATTTTTCTTTATGTTCCAGTTGCATAAGGCATTAGCATCAAAGTTTTATTTATTGTTTGACTTTTTCAAAACTTAATAATAATATTACACTTATACCATCAAACTATCATGTGTAATATAGCAGTTTCAGGAAGTACAACTAGCTTAACCTAATAAATATCTGTGTATTACACATTTGTATTCTTCATTAATATGTATCTGCGTGTTTTTTATGAATTTATTAATTATAAAGAACAGACGTGATATACATTAGAGACCTGTGACAACCTGGTGATACCATTCAAATAAAAACACAAAAAGAATATTTAACGAGTACTGTTCGAGACTTCTCCTTGAATTAATTTCAGGTAAATGAAAGAATTAATTCCTCTCTTATTATTTAATTACCTTTTTAGCAATATTGCAAGATTCTTCAACAACCTCTTGTTCTCTCTTTTCATTGGCGTAATAGAGATGGCCATATTTCACAGGATTTAATTCACAGATATTTGATTTAAAGGCTGAAATTCACTCAGGTCGCCAACCTTTTCTCTACTTAATTTTTATTACACAATTAAAAGATTTCTCATTATGCTGAATCTTTTCATAAGTAAATAAGATTTTATACAAGTTATCGTTCGTTAATATTAAAACATAATTATTATTATTTTCATTCTTTATTTTCCGTTACTTTTTTAATCAGTTTATAAATATGTAGTAGAATCTGTAGATGTAGAATATCACAAAGATGTAAATATTTGGTCGAGTAACTGAAATATGAAACCTTAGAAGCTCTCTTACACTGGATTCGTAATCTTCTACTAACTTAAACGATTTACTGAATCAATCTATAATAGTTTCCAATAAATTCTCCAATAATTACAGTAAATTGTATTAGCCTGAAAGTCCCTCAAAACTCTGATTTGATTTATACATTAAAATTGTCTGTACGATTCTACGATAGTCTTATGAACGAAAAGTAAATATTCAGATTAATTACAGTACTTTTATTATATTACATTTTACTGAAAGTATGTGCATTTGTTTTGTTCTGAGAATGTAGCCTATATTTTGTAGGCTTGGTAAATTATTTGTATTTCCAATTGAAACAGGGTTCATAGAGATATAATTAACCACCAGCAAATAGTCTAATAGCTACTATCAAACTAATTAATATGATAATTTGATCAAAAAAGCACAACATATTACAAATTTAATATGTTAAATCACAATCCTTAAAAAAAATCATAATGTTAAAACAAAAAATCCTACTATTTTTAAGAAAATAATATTTTAAACAGGAAAGATTAATACGACAGTATTATAATATATTTAGTATCGATATAATTAAGCCTAAGTATGGCAGAAATGTTTTTTATTACTAATGTTTACTTATTTTTTGCATAACACCATTTTATGTGATTATGTAGTCTATTAAAATTACACTTAACATGTATACAGAATGAGTCAGCTAAGATATACTAAATATCTATTAGGAGAAAGATTAGAGCTGAAGCAAAGAAACAGAAGGAAACCTTCCTAAATATCATACAGAGAATCTGTTTTAATATACTTTTAAGAAATACTTTAGGAATTTTAGTTTTACAACACTGAGTCTCAGGTTCAAATCTCAAAAATTTGGAAAGTTTAAAAATGGTCATAAACAAAAATCTGTTTTATTGGTGTAATGTATGGTTTTCAATATACTAAATAAAACAAGCACAAAAAACAAAATTGTTTGTGTTTAAACTTTGGCTCGGCGGTTTCAGATCCGTAGGTGAAAATAGCAATTTTATTTGATATATTTCAATTGATATCTTACCTAAACAATCCACAGTCTCTAAACAATATACTTATAATACTCGTAATATTTTTGCAGGTCCTCAAATTCTTACTATATCCACTAGTCCAATTTCAATGTCTGTCCATGAGGATGCAAGACATTTTGTCTTTTCTTTATCTTTATGTCTGTTTATGATGTTCGGGAGAATGTTAGTTTACAGTTTTATTTCAATAATTTGCCCACAAAATATTAGCATGACTAAGCAAAATTTAAAAAACATTTATATAAAAAAAATTGGCTTCTGAAATTGTTTCATTTTATATTCACTTAACATCCATTCCCGTATGTTGTCCCCACAGCTATATTCACGATAGTATATAGTTTCTACTACACTTGCGTACAAAATGAATAACAAAACTTTTATAAAGTAATTGAAAACACAGCGTAGTTTCTTCATGTAAGAAAAGTCTTTTTAGTATATTTAAAATAGCAATTTATACTTTTATGTTAAAACAAATGATTAGAAATCTACTACACCGCTACCCCAATATCCGGGAATATGCTGTAAAAATAAATGCCTCGAATAGTATGATTAAAAGTTGTAAAAATAAAAAAATAGCGTAGAGATATAACCACAAGTTCAACCAAAACTCCAAATGTGACAAAGATGGAACAGTCCATACGGTTCTGTTTCAATAGCACGTTTGCTATAAAGTGAATTGAAGTAAACTCGTATAACCTTTCAAGCAACCATAAAGTTTCAAAATGTTCCCTTAAATGAGCTAAGAGTTTCAGTGACGGTAGAATCTGTTTTATTTTTTAAATAGTATTATTGCTGTTTGTAGGAAATGATGCAAATCCAATACAGAATATTATGAACATACTATTAAAAGAAGCCAGCTTATACGATGTATACAGTCACATATATTCATAAGAGTATAATAACACATATAGAGATCCTAATTATTAGACTATCATTTTTGTTACAAATTATTATATACCAAAATATTGAGCCATATACCAAAATGACTTTCTTACTCATTTATACATTAAATATGACTCAGAGTAATTACAGGCTATAAGCCATAATCAGTATATATATTAACTTCCCTTCTTGAATACTCTATATGAGACAAAACGAAATACTTAAACGTTACACACGTTGCATTAACAAGAAGTATAGGGCTGTGAGAAGTAAATTACTTTTACAAATTTCCCTGACACAAGGAAGGGTGAACAGTAATCACAGAGCAAGTTTACATTCTTGACGAAAAAGAAGGGAGAGACAGGTACTTAACTACCTCATTAGTGAGGCGACAGTTGTGCCCGTGTATCACCATGGCACGTTCTACGTTACAATAAGGTACGTCTTTGTGTTATTAGAATTTCAGCTTTACTACATTCATTAAAGATATTTTTTTTATATATTAAAATTTTTTCCAGTTACAAAGCGTTTTGTTGTAATTATGGCAACTATGTTTCATTATTTAACAATCGCCACAGTCTTTCCATACCAACTAAATGTTAATTAGTAGCAGTTTATTTACTTTCAGCCTATACAAAAACATACTATAAATACTGTTCCAAATTTCATTCAGCAAATGAGCTATTATTTTATAAAACATATTTGTGTAACAATTTTTTGAAGTAACTGCTAAAAGTTATTCCAATGGCGATAAAACAAACATTTTACAAGAACAAGCGCAATCATTCTTTTTAACCAGTTCAACCATACCACATGCATGTTTATTATGCTAAGTAGCATTTGGTTGTTCTCATTGCCTATAAATATTGTAATTAAAATTAAATTAACATATAAAACCCATTAATATTTTATTACATATATTGTTTTATTACTTTTAAGGATTAAAAAATTATACTATGGCAATATTAGTTATATAATCCCTATAATTTTCATTTTGATAAGTAGAACAATCCTTTAAGGTTAGAAAATTCTGATCCATTTAGGTTATAGGATTCAAAAGTTTAGTTGTAACGATTGAAACGAAGCATTGACATATTCACTGTAACAGCTTATGGTGACAGACTGATATATTAGTCTCTATATACTATTATAATGATAACATATTATAGATTGAGCGATACTCTCGGGACCAGATGCGCTACGCTTGTTAGATAAAGTGTTATTCTCATGAGAAGCTTTGTAGGCATGTACTCCCCATACTCATGTTTGTTTACGAGACGGTGCACGATATCTTCTGTCTTCACTTGTATCAGTTAGTACTGATATTTATATAGAAAATTTTGTAGACTATGAAAATTTATGCTAACCTATAATGCAAATTGACATGTGACATGAACATTTTTCAGTAGTTTCCAGATATATTTAGTTATTTTATTAATTGAATGGGAGGTTTTCTGAAAGGTAATATTTTCATAAATCATTTATACAATACAAAAACTACTATAAAACCTATTTTCTAAAAGCGTTATGCAAATGATTTTACAGTCATAAATAAACACTTACAAATTCCTATATAATTGAATTCGTTTCTTATTACCCTAGACTCATTTCGTTCTTGAGATGTCCTGTGGAGAGACTGAGAGTCGGAAAACCATGCAAATAATTATACCAGACAAACTATATTCCCATGGCAGGTAAAAGAGAGATTGTACCATCATAATGAGTAATGAGTTTCAAAGACTCTCAGCTGAATTCCATATATCGATAAGTAGCATCAGAGAACTTTATTCTTGTCTATGTAGAGATAAATTAGCGTGCACTACTTCAGGTCTACAGATAAAATATTCTTAGATGTATCTTTTGAGTAATTTGACCATATTGCCCCTTTTTAAGAGGTAATATGGATGTAATCAGATTAGATTATTAAACAATTTATTTATTCTGCTATTCTCTCAATGAAATACCCTTAAAACCAATGTCTTATGGAGGGACTTGAACCATTATTGAACGCAATGTTGACTGTATAAAAATAATGCTTCAGCCAAAGTATTTAGCATATTTTTTTTTATATAGTACAAAAAGTTAGATATGTAGGCATATGGACAGGAATGATATATTCATCCCTTTGAGTTATGCCCTTCGTTAACGGATGGGCAATAATATTATCCTATGAGTTATACGGCTAAATATGTTTTACTTGTGTAATTTGTAGCTTATATTAAGAACTATAAATAAATTTTAAAAAACGTGTGTAATAATTTCAAAGTTTTTAACCCGAAATCCCTATGGGAGTGTTGCAGCCAGCAGTTGACGTTGGGTCGCTCAAAAGTGCATAGATTTACCGATAAACGTGCTCCGTTTACCGCGAACAGTCAACTGTACATAACGACACCCCACTTTACTCCCTACTTATCGGTCAGCTTGTGTTTAGTTTCACTTTCAGGCAATCTGATTTGCGTACTTAAAATATCACTGTAGCAAAACCTTGCCAAGGAGAATAATTCACTATTTTAAAAACAATAACCATTATTATTATTAAAAGTATACATTTTAATGTACTTATGAATTAAGGTAATACAAATAAATTAAAACCAGCTAATTTTATGCAATGACCAGCAAAATGTGGAGCTATTCTTTTCATTCAGATACCAATATTCCCGTTTACTGCATACTGGCGTCTACTTCTCTAATTGATGTTAGAACAAAAATAAAAAAATTGGTAGCCTATTTTGAAATTCGAGGACAAGATTGGAACAAATATATTACATAAAAGTAATATTATTATTGTGATCAATTAAAAACTTCTCATTAGTACATTATTGTTTTAGAACAAATAGTCCTTCCAGCTTAGCTGCTTAGCTTCTTGCTGCTAACAAGAATTAAATAGAATCAGAGACAATTCAAATGTTGGTAATATATTTGTAATGGAATTGACATGTGATCGATTTTTCGATAGTTTAAAATATAAAGATATTGTTCATTATAGTTGTAAAGTTTTAAAATTTATCGTCCGCCATATTGAAATTAAAACGTAAAAAACTGGCCAAAAAATGTGGCATCGTTATTTTTTAAATACTGAACAAATTTTGTGTTTTTCCGCTTTTTATCGTCAGTTTTTGGTATTGAAAAATTATTATAGGATATCAATTTAATAAATATTATTTCAAATAGTTTCAGGTATAAAAAATGTTTATTTCAAATATCTGTAAAACTTTATAACGGTTTAATTCTATACTTTTGATTTTTATCTAGAGTTATGAATAGTGGGGTTGTGAAAATTTTTTAATTTATATTAAAACTAAATGGCAAACAGAGTTGGGCACCATTGTGTTCTGGAACTTGAAACAATTTAATACAATTTTAGTACATTTTGCCTATTGCAATTGACCTTACACTTAAGGGCTAGATGACCTCAGCGAAAATGATTACCAGGACTCAAAAGCTCCTCCTGTTTTGAAGTTTATTTAGGTATATTCAGTATAAGTGCTAACATAAAGATAATTGAAATAGGCCAATATTATATACAAAATCCTACCGAAAATACGGTTTGTAAATAACATTCACATCTTCACTGCTTTTTTCACAACCAATATGGAATATTCCACTCATATGTAAGGCCTGCGGCACCGTGTTGAGTCGGTTCAATATGCAGCCAATATTCGAGTACAGCCACAGTAACCAACCTCTTTCCTATGTAACCCGTGAGATATATTTTATTGTGTCGTATATTATGTGAATGGCAAGTGAATTAATCAAAAATGGTATTACAGGGATTTTGCCAAATATTTATCACAAAAATTCCTGTACTATGTGAAAAGTTTTATATTCTTCTTAAAAGTTAAGTTATTTTAAAATATTTTACCATAAGCTTAATAAAGTTTTTCATTAAAAAAGAAATATTGTTGTAATATATTGTGATTTCTTACTCCATGACTCTAACATAGATAAAGACCTGTGTGAAATGTGTATCATAGCAAAAGGAAAAACCGTTATTTTATAATTATGGTATAAGAACTAATAGGATTTATTAATAGCTACAATCGCTTTGGTTTGTATAATAAACAATTATTTTGTTTCTCGTATATGGAAAAAAATCAGACTACAATGAACTTTTTAATAACTTACGGAGGTAATTTATTTTCGTTCATTTGGATATGCCCTACTAATGTTACATTTTTAACTGATAATAAATCCGCCAAAGAGAATTACTGACTTAAATTATCAGTTTTTATTTCTTCCTGTTCCATAAATTGGTTGAGATACACGCATCGATACATCAACTTTAAAGTTCGATACTCGACTTGGCCCGTTGGGTTGTTCAGCTGCACACACTTGACAGTACAGCAAGTACCTTATCCTCGTATCTACCAACTAATACAACCATGTTTGGCCGGTTTATATGGCTGTACAGGCATACTCAAAAGCCAACTACCTGCTAATCAAGAGTACAGTATTGTAAAACAGTTTGATATTTCTTACAGTTAATATTAAAAATTTCAAATATATCTCGGTATGCACTGAACTTTTACCCTCTTAGTTTCTAGAACGACGACTTTTTGTGTCATCAAACTATATGTATACAATGCAAACAAAACTCTTAGTAGCTATTCCAAGGTCTTCAAGATGTTGATGGCCACATTTCATTAACCCACTTTTCGTTTTTATTAGCTTTTTTAATATTTATATTGTTGTAGTCTTCTATTTTTTCAATGATTGAATTATAAAATTTATTATCATATTTCTGGGTAGCGCATTTTTCGTCCACTTAGTAAGATTAAGCCCTCTATTATGTGTTACCGTCACTGGGTCTAAATCTTCAGATTGCTCTTATTCTGAAAGATGGGCGAAGCGTCAATCCCGTACTCTTCAGAATGTTCAGTTGTGGACGAACCTTCCGGCTGATCCACATCTTAAAGCTCCTGCGGGAGCCTGTGTTTTCTTTAGAACCCATCTTCATCCATACGACAGCCTCAATCAGAAGCCTAAAAGTTATTTATGCTCTACTAACTTAAAAATTTACTTAGGATTAGATTAGATGCCAGAAAAAGTTAAAATGAAGTTTATTCAATCATTTCAGTATTCTTTAAAGGAATTATACTTATTTTAATAGAAAGTTAAAGAATCAGTTTAGCAAACAATTTAAAATAACATAGTAACGTCAAAGTATTTGGAAGTATCCTAAGCTAGAGGCAGGTGATTTTTACACAGTAGTGGGTCATTATCCGCTACAGACGAAGAGCTTGTTACCTAACTGTTTTGTACTGTTCGCTGTTTATGGTGGGGGAGAACAGCTATGAACAGCATACATTGGAAAAAGAGGTAGAATCCAACACTCAAATGTTTAGTGGATGAAAGGATAACATCTCCATTTAGATAATGATAACAACCTACTAACGATGTCCGATGTCCGTAGTTCTGTTATACTATTAAACCAATCATCTTCAATAATATGCTATACAAACATTTATTGGATAGTAGTATACTAAATATTGGAATGCCACATAACTAGGTTGAGCTTCTATTGAAAGCCTAAGTTTACGTTCAATTCATTTACTATAAATTAAATCAACTACCACCTCTTAAAAATATTCATGTCAGGATGAAGATATGCATATGCACTTCCACTCACGCGGTTAATTATTTGCCTATAAATTCGTTGCCATGTAGTTTACATAATTAGCCATCAAATTGTACATAGGAGGTGGTGACAACCTTACCGATACTTTATGGATTGTGGAATAGTTAGTTGTTAAATAAAAGTGAAGTACGTATTACTTCCCGTACAGTCGATCAAAAACCGGTTACCCCTTCAAGATTTACCTTAGAGTAGGGCTACCATTAACAGACACCATGGTGAATCACTGGAAATTAATTTGTAACATGTCGTCTTGTATGTAAAACACCTTTTTGTCTAAAATGGAAAGCGGGAGAAACCATTTTCATTGTAATATGTCAAAATAAATATTAATTGTGTGATCTGTGGTTCGAGATATATTACCTTTCCACGAATATTAATATAATATATTTTTTTATGATTGAGAAGATTTTGAATTTTTACATTGCAGGGTTTTAATATATTTTTCACAATCTATGAAATATACCAAACAACAACAAAAAATCGCGTGTGATTTTTAAAATAAAAACTGTGTCAAATCTATATACTTAACTTTAAAGTTCATTCAAATCAATACATAATTCACATTTAGTAAGATATAACTTAAGTAAAAAAAACTACAGGGGACATGACGTGGATAATTATTGAAGAATATATTAGTGCAATAAATAAAGATATCGATCTTGAGTTGAATAAAAGTTAACTGAATCAAAGTGTAACAAACCGATATTAGTTGGGTATCACAGCAAATCATATTATATTAGTGTTTTAATATTCCCTGAACTTGCTGTGTTCATTATGAGTTCATTAAATTGTGTGTGTCTCTGACGTTTATGAACGTATTTACTTACAAATTTACCTATACTGTTTAAACATTACCTAACGCCAGTTATGATTACGCAGTGGCTTTGACATTTCTGTTTCATTTAATGAAAAATATAATTTAACAAAACATTTCACTATATCACGCTCTAACCTGTGTCAATATTATTTCACCTAATATTACCATTGTGTTTGAAATGTACTATTTTTAATAAGTTGACGCTTAATTTGTCTTTGAATATATTTTAAAATTAGGGTAAAATGTGTCTTAATAATGGTTTACATTTATTATATGAATACTCAATACAATAACGAGTAATGATTTAAGTTTCACGGTAGGATAGTTCTGTATCCAATGTATACCTAAAATAAATTAGCTTATACATTAGCTTGTATTTTAATATTACAAATGGTGTATTGCAAATGTTGTAGAAAATTTTTTTTTAGAGCACTTGCAGAAAGAGCGTTAGCATTCATATTTATATGATTATAATGGGGATGCCTGAGCGAGGAACAAATGAGCTTGACCTAAGAGATCAGCAGAAAACGTATACCATCCCTGCCAATAAAACCCAGTTGTAAGTCATATTTTTACTTAAGGTCAAGGGCTGTCTTATTCTGCACGGTATTTAGTGTTATATTTGTTTAATTTTTATAATTATTATTATAACGATATATTTAGAAAACCGTTATGAACCATATAAAAATCTTATTAATAGTTTCATTCTGTTCTGCTTCATATTACACGGACTGTTAGTTCTTATGATAATACTTGATTAGGGTTCAAAATAATAGGACAACAAAACACTTAATATTAATAGAAAAATCAACCTTTGCTTTAAAAATATTAGGAAATACTTTTATATGAATACAAGATTCAGAACAACTTACCTACGAAGGTACTCAGTAAATTGTACTATGACACTAAATGTATAAAATCGTTTTAATACATCGGTTTAGTATATCGTTGTAATAAATTTTAGAACGGATTGAATTATTCGCAACACGAAAACGACATCTCGTGAATCGGTACAGCTCGGTATTAGTAACGGTATTCAGCGTTTTCAGTCGGGAGTTGGATCGATGTCAGCACTATTTATGCATATTCCAGATCATAATACTAGAGGTTCCAACACACTGTAACATATCACTCAAAACCACTCTATCTCGTACTTTGGGGCCATTAAATTTACAAATGTAGTACAAATGTTTTGCTTACAAAGGTAACTAGAAATAAAATTTGTTTGAAAGAATTTGTATATTAGTAATTCCCACACAAGAATATTTCATAAAGTACTAAACTAGCATAAGTTCTTAAGTTTCTCTTCGTGTGACTTGGATAAAAAAAATTGGCATACTTTATAAAATCAAATATAAAAATGTTTTCACTTTAATAAAATTTAAATTCTTATAATGGCATTTTTGCTTCAAATATAGTATTTAATGTTTAATTTTTTTTGTTATTCCGATAAGACTTTTTCATGTTATATTTAAATTGTCATTATGATAACGTTACATAACATTTATATTTTATCATATTTTGATATTTCGTATTTCATTATTATTCAATAAAGATATCTTGTCTGATATATGATACATCAACGTTTATTATATTTAAGGTAGGAGGACGGCACTCCAAATGTCACGTAACAGACTTCCCTGATGTCGTTTGCAAACTTCAAGTCTGTAGCTACACTTGTGACTGTGTAACATGATAACATTTCGTATCATTGAATTCAATTTGTTTACCAGTTGATTTATTCTTACATTTCCTCTTTACTATTTCATTTACCCCTATGAGTAGGGCAAACATATAACATTGAAGATTCCTGTAAAATTTTAAGTTTGTATTATTTTATTTACATTGATAACAGACACAAATAAAATTTTTCCGCTACCTGAAAAGAATGTCTTCTCTAACGCTTAGAAAAAAATGTTACAAAGTTTTTACTATGTTATGATAAAAAGGTGTTAATGAAAAATATATATAAGTTTAACAGAGTCGTTTTTATGCGTCACCTATATCGGCCTTTCTACTACCAATAATTTATTAGTTTGTTGTCCTTTAATCTGAGTTTTGATTATTAATGTATAGAAAAATAATTTATTTCTAAAAAAGAGACCCTCTAATTACAAAATTACTTTATTTAGAATTTTAAACTACACAGGTTTTTTTTATTATGCATAGATATAAAGGCATTTTCTTAAAATATACTGTTTCATCTAAATTCGATTCTCCATGAAGTACGCCTAATTCCATTAAAATCTCCTCCATGTGAGATGATAATGGCAGACGAATGAGAAATCATTTTACTTTTTAATAATATCTATTATTATTAGGTTCTCATTAAGAAATTTAATATTTAACGCTAAAAAATTTCAAACGCTCCTAAAACTGTAACAACGAGAAGCTACAGGATCTAACTAAGCCTAAAGTTTGTTACAATAAGTAGAAAAATCAATAATATTGCTAACATTTCTAGTTTTAATATTTAACCCTTACGTCATAATTTTTAGATTGGTACGAGACATGTACCGTTCTAGAGTCGACCAGAATAGTAGTTGGAAACATGCGCCGCTTTCAGTTTTGGAAATAATCTTATAAACGTTTACTGTATGTGCTAGCAGGATAGAAACATGATATGTGTAGCCAATTAATCTTCAATACAAACAATTTTAAATAAAAACAGGATTTTGGAAAGTTATGGTTTTGTAACGTGTTAGACATAGAATAAATTGGGATGGATTCAAAATAATACACTGCAAATATAATTTAGTTTAAAAATGAATTTATTGATGCTGCATACATAAATTTAACAGATCAACTAATAAGGTAGACTTGTATTGAAGTTATCCCACTTAGGCTTCAAATGTTTGGCACAAAAATTAAATAAGTGACCTTAGAAAATATATAACAATGGAAAAACTTCAGTCAATAAAGTTAAAATATGCACTATAATTTAAAAGTCAAATATAAATTATAGGGTTGAATGAGGCTGGCCTTTACCCTAAAGAACCGATATACTTGTAAATTATACCTGTACAATGGCCTAACTCTAGAAATATTATTTGTTTTTAGTTTTAAACTCCTCGCTTCACAAAGACAGTAAACTTTGCTATTCTCAATTATTTTTAATCCAGTTTACAATTAAAAATGGTATGTACATATTTATAACTTAATATTATGAGCGATAATAACTTCTTCTGTTTTAATTAAATACCATATCCTTTATATTGTATTTTAGTAAAAATATTTAATAAGGTTTAACAAAGATAAAATCTAAATCGTAACATTTTTTACATTTTACATTAAAATTGTAATTATAGCAATAATAGTTAAAACCAACAGATAGTTAATTAGCTACTACTACATTAATTAGTTTTCTCAGTAGATCATAGCAATATAGCATGTTAAAAATGGATAATTTTTAAACCCAAAAATATCCTCCCATTATGAAGCTGCTAATATATAGGCTAAAGTACGACGAATTAAGTTCTGTTCTACAACAGCTTGGTCGTTTTTCTTAATAACTATTACGCGTGTTGACTGCTCTATACAGTAAGTTGTTGATCCACTCAAACTACTATAACTGTGAGTAGTGCATTAAGTTTCCCGATTGATATATTAAGTGATGTGCAATTTTAGAGGTTAAATTCAATCCCTCCTGAGTATTCTATAGGTATTAGTATAGAAACTGACTTCGTAAAATTAAGTTAATGTCTTACAAATTATTTATTATTGATCTAATTAAGTCAAAAGATCGGATGAATAAGTTAATGTACATTATTTATTACACTTTTTTGGCATAACATAACTTTATGTGAAATTTATCTATTACACTTACACTTAACCGCATGCAGAGGGAGTCAGGTAAAGTATCCTAAACGTTTACTGGGAAAACGATTAAAGCTATAAAAAACAACAACCAAATGAATAATAAATATGAGGAATGGTCAAAGTTTACATAATCAAAGTAAAAATGTTTAACAGCAAACACTTGTAAGTATGAAAATGTGTACATGTAATGAACGTAGTAAAACAAACCTTTTTTAATAAAATAAGGACGTACCTTATTGTAACGTAGAATGCGTCACAGTGATACACGGTCACAACTATCGCCTCACTAATGAGGTAGTTAAGTACCTGTCTCTCCTTTCTTTTCTCCCCAAGAATGTAAGCTTGCTCTTTGGTTATCGTTCACCCTTCCGTGTATCGAGGAAATTTTAAATATTATTTATTCTCACAGCTCTAACCTTGTTTGTTAATGCATTGTGTGTAATGTCTAAGAATATGGATTCCTTCTCAGTCTACACGAGAAGAAAAGTCCTTGTATATAAGGCTAACTTTTTGCTTGTAACGAATAAACGGTTTTGTGTCTCCCCCCGCAAACAGAAGAGAAATTTTCAGCCTGCTGAGGCCTCAACGACGCTCAGCCAAATGTCAGGATTGGACGTGCACCATTATAGAACTCATTCTTGTCTATGTAGGGATAGAGTCACAGGAAAAACTCTAAATCTACAGATGAAATCTTTCTCAAAATATCTGGCTACGTTAATATATCTTACTTTTCTACTCACTCTGTTTAAACGCTCACTCTAATTTACTATTTATCGCTGTCATCATGGTTTCCCATAAGAACAATTAGGAAATGTTCACTTATTATCAGCCAAATCCTATATTAAATTTCAAATATATAGATCAATTACACAATCAAAGTAAAAACTATTTAACTGCATACACATGTAAGTATAAAAATGTGTACATGTAATGAACGTAGTAAAACTAATTTCTTAATAAAACAAAGACGCACCTTATTGTAACGTAGAATGTGTCACAGTGATACACGGGCACAACTGTCGCCTCACTAATACAGACAGACGAATATACAGACTGATAGAAGTGAAATTTTACATCCCGTCGATTTATATTATTTGCTAACCTCAGTTAATCACGTTATCCTATGAGTATTCAGCTAAAAATGTGTCAATTGTATAGTTGCTATTTGTCTTAAAATGATAAGTAATACGAAACGTCATTTTAAATTTAAAACTGGCAAACTCGTCATCGGTTTCAAGCCAGTATGAGAACGTGTTGCAGCCAGCAGTTGATGTTGGGTCGCTCAGAAGTGCACAGATTTACCGATAAACGTGCTCCGTTTACCGCGAACAGTCAACTGTACATAACGACACCCCACTTTACTCCCTACTTATAGGACTAGCTCACATTTAACTTCCAGGAATGCGATTTGATTAGTTAAAAGACATAAACGTTTTCGAGAAAATAAAACTAAATAATATAGCATTTATAATTATGAACGTTAAAAATAAAGAAATATATAGCTTTCATGTATTTATAAGGCAATGTTAAAACCACTACAGCTACCAAACGTTACTATATTAGGCCGAAGGAAGAATGGCCCTACCATGTTAACTTAATTTTGATATATCAATATATTGCAGATAAGAACCTTACCATTTAATGCAATAGAGATTTTTCAGCAATTGCACTTCACAAATACTCATTGTTTCTTATAATTTTTCATGTATTTGGTTCATTATTTGTTTATGGGCTTGTACATCACCGTATGCATTATTGTTAATATCAATAACTTCTTCTTACATTATGCTGCAGCAACGGATATTTGTTATATGGTTTTAAAATTTAGTGATTATCAGAACGAATAGAGATGCAACAAATGGACAGGTGTAAAGTGGCAATAAATTATACAGAATCTCATTGCACGGCTGAAGGCAGGAGAAATAATTCTGATTCTCAATTCTCTTTACATCACATCTGAGAGCATGATTTGGACTTAAATATATATAATTATTTCGTTTGAACATTTACACGTATCTCGTAGTCTGTCCTATCTCGTCGTCTTCTTAAATCTTAGCTTAGAACTCTGCAACTAAGACAAAGATATTTATAGTTTTTATGAATATTACCATTGATGTTGGGTCGCTCAGAAGTGCACAGATTTACCGATAAATGTGCTCCGTTTACCGCGAACAGTCAACTGTACATAACGACACCCCACTTTACTCCCTACTTATAGGAGGGTATCTTCATAGGTCATTAGTCACTATTTAATGAATTGTTGCATTTCAAGTAAATACAGCTTTCTTTAACATAAAATAATGAAGTATATTGTAAAACTAAACAGGTTCTATATCTAGGAACTTCATCATATAAAAACCCGTCTAAAGTATATTTTTCACCTAGCAACTAACAGGTATTGAAAATAAAGTACAAGCTTTTAATAGGAACTACAGTGTACGAGAAAGTTAGAGAAACTACAGTGAAAGTATTTTATATACAAGTACCTTGAGTAGTTTAGTTAGAAGGGCACAACAACCACAAGTTCAAGTTAGGAAGACAAATGATCTGGTAATGAAATTGTCATTTAGTGGAACTTGGATCATCATTCCTAAGTACTTCTGGTGTCGTGATGGATGGGTATCTTCATTGAGATATTTATTGTTTTGACTAACAGCTTCGCAAACTTAATTAAATTTATTCCTGAGGTGAAATAAAAACAACGTAAGCCTTTTATCAATTTTCTTTACTTCACTAGCAGAAAACTTGGTTATTTTCAGTGCATAATATTAGTTTTAAATGAGGCGATACTAATGTCAGTAATATGTCCCCGTACGGCTCCGGATTAGAATATACCGCAGTATCTCTGCTTGTGAGAGGCGCTAAGCACAGTCGTCGTGGAGGTACATCTAATACTTCTCCTAGACCTGTTCAATGCGTGCTTAACAGATGGTGTAATTTACTCTGAATGGAAGGTGACACGCCTAGACTTCATCCCAAAGGCTAAGGCTGCACTGGGTACTCCTTCCACATTTCGCCCCTTGTGTATGCTCGACACGGTGGGAAAGGTAATGAAGCTTCGTATCAGACTGACCGAGGCGATCGCCTGTGTGGGTGACTTGCCACCGCAGTAGCACGGTTTCTGAACCGGCCACTCTACCATCACCGCCATGCAGGAGGTAGTGCAGGCAGTGCGGAGGGCGGAGGACCACAACTTCTGGTCGCGTTCTGTAGTCTTCGTCATGCTTGATGTAAAAAAAACGGTTTAAGTCTGCCACGTGTAGCGACATGCTATGGGCGCTAGAGCAAACGTTCCAAGTTTCTATTTATCTCCTGAGTATGATGGCTGTATGGTGTCACCGAAGGTCAGCGGCGAGTCTCTATTAGTTCCAGAGCTGCACTCGATTCGATTCTTGGGCTAGATCTCTAGAAGATGTCTTATGATGGCTTGCTGAGACGCGAGATGCCAGACAAGAGCCTAATAGCTGGCTATGCCGACGACTTTTCTGCGTCGATCGCAGAGAGAAACGTTGAGCAGGCGACACTCAAGCTCGGCCTCATTATGGCCAGAACCATTGAGTGGATGGAGGCTCAAAGACCATGTATGTCTCTGGCGATCAGCAAGATATGTATATATACACACTTATAATATAAATATATATTTCAATATATCTTAAATATCTTTGGAGGATACATTAAAACTAACAAAAAAAGACCCGTCTTAACAACTCACTGAAATATATTATTGCTATACTGTTCCAAATATCAGAATCTATTACAGTATTTAGTTGTAAAAAATAATTTTATTAAACTTCTAAATTTACAGCTGTTTTGATACTTGGTCCATCGATTGATTGTTTTTTTGTTCTTCAAAAATCTGCCGGCGCACAATTATATTCATGATTGATATACGTTAATAGGTATACTCGAAATATAAATGTTTTAATTGACAATTTATTGAAGTTGCCTATGATATTTGATTCAAACAGCATTAGAGGCTTCATTAAGGATAAATCATTGGTTATCTTTTTTAGATGTTAGGATTAAAAAAAACGCATTTTAGTGAAATAACTCGATGTTATAAATATATTTCATAAACACTTGTTTACAATTATAACTGTTATGAACTGTAATCAGCCACCAAGAGGAATTCTTATGATTTGAATATTTTAATACCCTGCAAACATCCCAACACCGAGAATCTGCTGTCTACTTTTTTAAAACTTTAATACCATAGCATTATTTCATATTAAAAGAAGTTTCTAAAATACAGTAAAAATTTTGATTAGGAATTATTTCTTCAAACTTTTATTTCGGTTATACGGAATGTGTGGGCTTCCGTAAAATGTTTGTGTGGGGATCACCAACGCTATCTTGTTTCGTTCAAAGAGAACACTTCATGAAATATTTATTTACAAAACAAATAAACAGTAAGCAGTAATAATAATTGTTTATGGTAGTTTTTTCTATTATTAGCGTGGTATTCTTTTTTCATATTTACATTCACGTCACATTTCAAGTACTCTTCAGTACCATCTCTTAGATGTTTGACTGAACATCCTGTAATGTCAAAAGAATTACAAAGCACAACAAATCACGTAAAGAAAGTTTTTTAAATACATGAAAACAATTTATATAGGTATTATAATTTACAATTTTACTCTAAGGCTCAATTTTCCTGTTCCTTTCAATATACAATTTAAATACACTTCTATAACTTGTATCTACACATTCGTACAACATTCGTTTTAGGAACGCTTAGGATAATTATGTGTAAAACATATCTGACTCATGCCCAAATACAAAAGTATTATGGGACGTACTAGACTAAATAAAACTGAAATAAATATGAATACGGTATTTTTTATCTTCAACTAATCACATAATTGTTCACCTTCTTATCAAAACCGATTCCATGGTTGTATGTATTATGTGACTTTTTGCTGCAGAAAACTAAAACTATGACAAAGGTAGGAGGACGTTACAAATTGTTCCACTTAACAGGCTTCGCTGAGGGCGTATGCAAAATTTCAAACTCATAGCTCAGTTCAGTCTCGACATGTTCTGCGGTAAGATAGACAGACTTACATCCTACATAATGTAATTTTTTGGCTTCAAAAAAGGAATTGTGTCACCCTACCATGTGATAGCCATAGATGATGGTCATCCAAATTCCATGGTTCCATGGGCACAAATCATAACACACCTTATTATTGTCTATGTAGAAATTATTTTTTCACTCAATGAATAAACTTTTGCTCTAATATGTCACATGTTTAAAATTCCAGACAAATATATATAACATTTTCCAGCCCCAAGAGTGATAAGCTTCACTGCGCTCAGCCAATTAAAATACCATAGTAAAAACAAATGTTCATTACACAACGATATTTTACGCATTAAGCAAGCTGCATTATTGAAGATATATTATTAAAAGTACATAAAAATGGGTTTATTTATTTTAAGAACAACATTTTCCTATTATTTTAATCTCCTTTCTCAAGAAATTCAAGAAATGTATTTGCAACAAATATTTACAAGCTTGGGTTCCAAAAAACTACAGGTATTTTATCTTTGGGTTCCCATATTTACTATACACAACATGATATGAATATTTTCGAATTAACAAATGAAAAAAGTTGAACGCGCTTTTGGAGTCGGTTTTTGCAGCCATTATTAATTGAATAATATACATGATCAATCTATGCTATATCCTACCAGGGGTTAGAATTTTTACGTCCGTAATATCATATATGACATTAATCTTTGTGAATTTATTTTTTTTTATTATACTCTTTTTTGTCCTGAGGGAAAAGGACAGTTTGTCCCCACGCTTAGTCCTAAAAGGACCTTTGCGCCTCCCTTACTTACATTGTGTGTCCTTAAAGTCCGAGGATTTTGCAAAAACCGATCACATTTGAGGACTCCTGTTCTCTGATGTCCTTGGGGCTGAGAATATATGCTCCCAGGAATCTTTTCCTAGTTTCTAAGATGGCAGGAGAATCTAACCAAATATTCTCTGCTGATTCCTCCTCTTCTCCACAGAGTCTACATTCGTCAGTCTGGCTAAGGCCCACCCCATAAGATGTTTCCTTAGGGGGCCTTGTCCTGTCAACATTCCTAATATCAGTCTTATATCCTCTGTACTCTGATCTAAGAGAGCTGCCCACCCTTTATCGTAAGGAGAGATAAAAATTTTGGATAGTCTTCCTGAGGCTCTACTCCAATTAATGTTTCTTATCCTCTTTTTCCATCTTTGACTAGAGCTTTTCTGTTCGAGAAGGCTATCCCGCAACCTGGCTCAGGCCCAACCATTATGGACTCCGCTTTTAAAATATCTGCTTTTTCATTTCCATGAATGCCCTCATGACCCGGCACCCAACCGATTGTTACTCTTTTATTCCTTACCAGCTCAGCTAGAGCATTCTTACATTCCCAGACTGGTTTAGAATTAAACTAACAGGTATAAGTGCTTTCAGTGCAGCTTTATTATCAGAAATTATTAAGTATTTTAATCCTTTTGCCCTCATTTGTATGAGTCTTCTGGAACATGAGTCTATTGCCATGACCTCCACTTGAAAGACTGTGGTATGTTTTCCCAGGGGCACTGCCATGCTAACTCCTGGTCCGTATATTTCGCCTTGAGTCAAGGCGTGAACCATCTGTGTAAAACTTCAGGACTGGTTAGGCCTCCTTTTTAATCCATTACTCCCTTCCATCGATGCTTAAACAAGCTAGCCTTTGAAGACTCTGTAGCCTTTTAGCAGCTGTTTTTTGTTCTACTTTCGGCCACCACAATAAGGCAGCATATATGACCATCGATTTAGTTATAGTTTCGTAGATCCAATATATAATTTTTGGTTTTAATCCCCATTTAAATACAAATAGCCACATTCAGGCCTAAGGGCTATTGTCGCTTTGGATATGCTGTTCTCAATATGTGAGTTCCAAGTGAGCTTCTTATCCAGGATTATACCCAGGTATTTCAGTTCTTTTGTCTGGTTTATACTGATTCCTTTCAGAACAGGTTGTGTAGGCTGGAACTTTCTTTTCCTGGTAAAGGATATCATATTTGTTTTAGATAGGTTGATCAGTAGACCTTCCCCATGACACCAGTTGCTTATGAGGTTTAATTCTTCTTGATTTAGGCGTTCAAGCGGGCCTTGGGTTTTTCCTTTGACCATAAGCACTACGTCATCCGCATAACATAGTGGCCTTGTTCCCCTCTTCTCTGCTTTGCTAAGATAATCATCTACCACCATCGCCCACAGGAGAGGAGACAGAACTACCCCTGGGGGCAACCTTTCCGGGCCGTGGTTGCGGCAGATTCGTCTCCGTACTTTGCCTTTACTTGTCCGCTTTTTAGGAGGGCTACTGTCCATTTGACTACATCTGAGGGAACTCCAAAACGTTCCATAGTAGTCTCCATAGATTTATATGCATCTCGGTCGAAAGCTCCTTCAATGTCCATGAAGACGCTGACTAGGGCTTTCTTTTCGTTGAAGGTGGAGAGCGGTGGTAGTTGATTTACCTTCTATATAAGCGTTGAGTGGGACTAAGTGGGTGGACTGGTAAAATGTCATCCCTAATGGGTCTGTATATTATTTTTTCCATTGTTTTAACCATGAAGGAGGTTAAGCTTACGGGTCTGTACGAGTTGGGTAGAGTCGGATCGTTGTCTTTTTTCCACACGAACCCAGTCTCTTTTTGTTCCTTTTCTGCCCTTTTTGTCTTATAGTCCAGTTTTTTTAAAATATATCCTAAGGCGTAAATTTATTATACTTAGTCTGTATAAAACTGTATTACACAAAAAAATGTTTTTAATAGTTAGAAACGAATATGAGGAAAAGTATGGATAAGTGTGTATGATGGTCAATGAAATGTTAGATAAGTTGGATGGCCAAATAACATAAACAGAATTATAAATTTTATATTTATGAAAGAAATTAATATACTGTAACAATTTAAATTTAGTGTTACTTTTACGAGATGAAACTAAAATCATGAGAATTTATTATTAGAACTTTAAACAGCATTGATACTAATATAGATAGTGTCAACCTCAATCATAGTATTTTAGGAAATCTGATTTCCCAGTTGTTTATTTAATAATAACAATAAACCAGAATAAAAGCACACCCAACTTTGGGTTAGCGTGAGAGGCTTCACTAACGCCCCAGTCCGAACGATATCCTGAACGACTCCCAAAGAAACAATTATTTACTACCTTCAATAACGACGTAAAGTTATTAGAGATAAACTTTGAGTAAAAAATGTCAACGCTTTATGTTAAATTTTTCAACTGTTATATAGCGCACAAACAATAACAATACAAGAAACCGAATTTCGTTAATCAGAAACTAGCGAAAGAAAATTATTAATCGTCCAGAATTATTATAATATTCAATTTAGAATTTGCCTTATTTATTTATTCTATACATATAAAAATGTAATGTTTGAATTTTACTCAAATTGTTTACGGTTATGAAACGTTAAAGCTTCTAGAAGTGAATGGACCACTGCTAAGCGTATAACCAGCTTATGGCATCAGATTGTCGGGTTGGAGGTGGTGCGGCGTCACGACCTCTTCTTACAGCGAGCTTACGCTTTAACGTCTGTGTCAAGTGGAGCATGTCTCACATCTCGGAAACTCTAGTGTTATCTCCTTTGTGAAACTTGTTGTGAGATGCAAAATTCCTTTAAACTGTGTGAGTGAATTAATTAAGGTTAAAATGATGTAGTTTTATGCTTTGATGTAAGTAATTGCAAAATACAAAGACTTAAAATCTACTTAAAATACTAAGAAGCAAAATGTAAATTCATCCAAATGCAAATTTTTTTCTTCTTATCATTGACTACTAACTGTTATAAAGTCAGCTTTCCCTTGAAATTACATTACTATATACATATAGGCAGCAATCTTTATTTTAACGTTGTCATGTGAGACTGATCAAAACTTATTTTAGCAATGCGATTCATTGCCCTAAACCAATAAAGAGGAAAGAAACAGAAGGGGGGAAGATAACAGGAAACAATTTTCAAACGATTACATTGTATTAAAGACCACAAATGTGGTGAGACTTGGAAGACAGGCGAAGTTCAAAATATCTTCTACTAGAAATTCGTAAAAGACTTAACGCGAAAACCTCACATAGAAATGATCTGATACCTTCGACAATGTACCAAGAAGAATATGAAATTTATAAAAAACACCAAGATTTAAACTATAATGCTTGAAACCAGAAATTTAAGTCCAGTTCCTATTCTCGGGCAGTACATGAATGGCTTTTAGAAGTTGATATTAACACCAGTCGACAATAACACAAAAGGAAGTACGGGTAGAGGAAACACGGTATGATTTTATCTTTATTTATTCAGATCTGCATAAATTGGGTTATATTTATTCCAATATTTGTAAACCTATTACGTTTTATAACCTCCTCATAATAAGACTTTTAGTTCCATACATAAAGTGGACATCTGAAACATTTTAGCCTGCTTTGAAAGGGCATTTAACCATTTTTGTATTTCATTTTATAATGTCTTGCCTATATTTCTTGAATTGACATTTTCCATGTTGTTGAAATATATTTAAAACTTGCATAGGTATAATCTATATGTCTTCAAGAGAATTGTGTAACTTATTTTTAAGACCTAATACTCATCACATTCTCATGAAACAGCAATATTTTGATTTCCTTTGAATATTTTGTGGTTAAAATAAATAGTAAATATTAATAACACATTATTATTTAAATAAATAAGTTTGCTTTTAGTAAAAGAAAACAATTTTAAGTTTGCATATAATTCAAAGTTTGAAAAAAGATGCTTTGAAAAGTTCATTGGGATGTTTTCGAATTATCTCGAAGTTGAAGTACGTAAATAACACGTAAGGAATATAAACAACAGGCTTATCAACATAACAAATCAATAACATAAATCAGATGTTGAATTACAATATACAATTTGCTGCAAATGCAATACATATAGAAAATATTGAGAGTAAAAAATAGATCGTTATGAGTTGACACCAATGTATATAAACCACCTACAGCGGTGTGAATGCGGTATATGTTGGTCTACCACAATCACTCGAGTGTATCATGGACGTCTATCTCTGAGGACCACAAGCGGTACACAAATGATCCGTTTGGTCTATGGAAATGGAACTATTTTACACGTTGGTAGCAAACGTATTAAAAATAATAGGAATTTACGAATTTTAAGTTCGTATAGCTATTCAACGATAGTTCTGAAAACCAAATTACATTAAGAAAATACTCGTTTTTCCAGCTTAATTTTTTTAATTAATTTAAAATATTTCATAACGAAATCACCTGACCATTTTCATCATGCTTAATGGATACAAATGTTGAAAGTGTCTTTTACGAATTTCTAGTAGAAGATATTTAGAACTTCGCCTGTCTTCCAAGTCTCACCACATTTGTGGTCTTTAATACAATGTAATCGTTTGAAAATTGTTTCCTGTTATCTTCCCCCCTTCTGTTTCTTTCCTCTTTATTGGTTTAGGGCAATGAATCGCATTGCTAAAATAAGTTTTGATCAGTCTCACATGACAACGTTAAAATAAAGATTGCTGCCTATATGTATATAGTAATGTAATTTCAAGGGAAAGCTGACTTTATAGCAGTTAGTAGTCAATGATAAGAAGAAAAAAATTTGCATTTGGATGAATTTACATTTTGCTTCTTAGTATTTTAAGTAGATTTTAAAGTCTTTGTATTTTGCAATTAACTTACATCAAAGCATAAAACTACATCATTTTAACCTTAATTAATTCACTCACACAGTTTAAAGGAATTTTGCATCTCACAACAAGTTTCACAAAGGAGATAACACTAGAGTTTCCGAGATGTTGAGGGACATGCTCCACTTGACACAGACGTTAAAGCGTAAGCTCGCTGTTAAGAAGAGGTCGTGGACGCCGCACCACCTCCAACCCGACAATCTGATGCATAAGCTGGTTATACGCTTAGCAGTGGTCCATTCACTTCTAGAAGCTTTAACGTTTCATAACCGTAAACAATTTGAGTAAAATTCAAACATTTACATTTTTATATGTATAGAATAAATAAATAAGGCAAATTCTAAATTGAATATTATAATAATTCTGGACGATTAATAATTTTCTTTCGCTAGTTTCTGATTAACGAAATTCGGTTTCTTGTATTGTTATTGTTTGTGCGCTATATAACAGTTGAAAAATTTAACATAAAGCGTTGACATTTTTTACTCAAAGTTTATCTCTAATAACTTTACGTCGTTATTGAAGGTAGTTAAATAATTGTTTCTTTGGGAGTCGTTCAGGATATCGTTCGGACTGGGGCGTTAGTGAAGGCCTCTCACGCTAACCCAAAGTTGGGTGTGCTTTTATTCTGGTTTATTGTTATTATTAAATAAACAACTGGGAAATCAGATTTTCCTAAAATACTATGATTGAGGTTGACACTATCTATATTAGTATCAATGCTGTTTAAAGTTCTAATAATAAATTCTCATGATTTTAGTTTCATCTCATAAAAGTAACACTAAATTTAAATTGTTACAGTATATTAATTTCTTTCATAAATATAAAATTTATAATTCTGTTTATGTTATTTGGCCATCCAACTTATCTAAACATTTCATTGACCATCATACACACTTATCCATACTTTTCCTCATATTCGTTTCTAACTATTAAAAACATTTTTTTGTGAAATACAGTTTTATACAGACTAAGTATAATAAATTTACGCCCTAGGATATATTTTAAAAAAACTGGACTATAAGAGAAAAAGGGCAGAAAAGGAACAAAAAGAGACTGGGTTCGTGTGGAAAAAAGACAACGATCCGACTCTACCCAACTCGTACAGACCCGTAAGCTTAAACCTCCTTCATGGTTAAAACAATGGAAAAAATAATATACAGACCCATTAGGGATGACATTTTACCAGTCCACTCACTTAGTCCCACTCAACGCTTATATAGAAGGTAAATCAACTACCACCGCTCTCCACCTTCAACGAAAAGAAAGCCCTAGTCAGTGTCTTCATGGACATTGAAGTAGCTTTCGACCGAGATGCATATAAATCTATGGAGACTACTATGGAACGTTTTGGAGTTCCCTCAGACGTAGTCAAATGGACAGTAGCCCTCCTAAAAAGCGGAAAAGTAAAGGCAAAAGTACGGAGACGAAATCTGCCGCAACCACGGCCCGGAAAGGTTTGCCCCCAGGGGTAGTTCTGTCTCCTCTCCTGTGGGCGATGGTGGTAGATGATTATCTTAGCAAAGCAGAGAAGAGGGGAAAAAGGCCACTATGTTATGCGGATGACGTAGTGCTTACGGTCAAAGGAAAAACCCAAGGCCCGCTTGAACGCCTAAATCAAGAAGAATTAAACCTCATAAGCAACTGGTGTCATGGGGAAGGTCTACTGATCAACCTATCTAAAACAAATATGATATCCTTTACCAGGAAAAGAAAGTTCCAGCCTACACAACCTGTTCTGAAAGGAATCAGTATAAACCAGACAAAAGAACTGAAATACCTGGGTATAATCCTGGATAAGAAGCTCACTTGGAACTCACATATTGAGAACAGCATATCCAAAGCGACAATAGCCCTTAGGCCTGAATGTGGCTATTTGTATTTAAATGGGGATTTAAACCAAAAATTATATATTGGATCTACGAAAACTATAAACTAAATCGATGGTCATATATGCTGCCTTATTGTGGTGGCCGAAAGTAGAACAAAAAAACAGCTGCTAAAAGGCTACAGAGTCTTCAAAGGCTAGCTTGTTTAAGCATCGATGGAAGGGAGTAATGGATTAAAAAGGAGGCCTAACCAGTCCTGAAGTTTTACACAGATGGTTCACGCCTTGACTCAAGGCGAAATATACGGACCAGGAGTTAGCATGGCAGTGCCCCTGGGAAAACATACCACAGTCTTTCAAGTGGAGGTCATGGCAATAGACTCATGTTCCAGAAGACTCATACAAATGAGGGCAAAAGGATTAAAAATACTTAATAATTTCTGATAATAAAGCTGCACTGAAAGCACTTATACCTGTTAGTTTAAATTCTAAACCAGTCTGGGAATGTAAGAATGCTCTAGCTGAGCTGGTAAGGAATAAAAGAGTAACAATCGGTTGGGTGCCGGGTCATGAGGGCATTCATGGAAATGAAAAAGCAGATATTTTAAAAAGCGGAGTCCATAATGGTTGGGCCTGAGCCAGGTTGCGGGATAGCCTTCTCGAACAGAAAAGCTCTAGTCAAAGATGGAAAAAGAGGATAAGAAACATTAATTGGAGTAGAGCCTCAGGAAGACTATCCAAAATTTTTATCTCTCCTTACGATAAAGGGTGGGCAGCTCTCTTAGATCAGAGTACAGAGGATATAAGACTGATATTAGGAATGTTGACAGGACAAGGCCCCCTAAGGAAACATCTTATGGGGTGGGCCTTAGCCAGACTGACGAATGTAGACTCTGTGGAGAAGAGGAGGAATCAGCAGAGAATATTTGGTTAGATTCTCCTGCCATCTTAGAAACTAGGAAAAGATTCCTGGGAGCATATATTCTCAGCCCCAAGGACATCAGAGAACAGGAGTCCTCAAATGTGATCGGTTTTTGCAAAATCCTCGGACTTTAAGGACACACAATGTAAGTAAGGGAGGCGCAAAGGTCCTTTTAGGACTAAGCGTGGGGACAAACTGTCCTTTTCCCTCAGGACAAAAAAGAGTATAATAAAAAAAACATAAATTCACAAAGATTAATGTCATATATGATATTACGGACGTAAAAATTTCTAACCCCTGGTTAGGATATAGCATAGATTGATCATGTATATTATTCAATTAATAATGGCTGCAAAAAACCGACTCCAAAAAGCGCGTTCAACTTTTTTCATTTGTTAATTCGAAAATATTCATATCATGTTGTGTATAGTAAATATGGGAACCCAAAGATAAAATACCTGTAGTTTTTTTGGAACCCAAGCTTGTAAATATTTGTTTGCAAATACATTTCTTGAATTTCTTGAGAAAGGAGGATTAAAATAATAGGAAAATGTTCTTAAAATAAATAAACCCATTTTTATGTACTTTTAATAATATATCTTCAATAATGCAGCTTGCTTAATGCGTAAAATATCGTTGTGTAATGAACATTTGTTTTTACTATGGTATTTTAATTGGCTGAGCGCAGTGAAGCTTATCACTCTTGGGGCTGGAAAATGTTATATATATTTGTCTGGAATTTTTAAACATGTGACATATTAGAGCAAAAGTTTATTCATTGAGTGAAAAAATAATTTCTACATAGACAATAATAAGGTGTGTTATGATTTGTGCCCATGGAACCATGGAATTTGGATGACCATCAATCTATGGCTATCACATGGTAGGGTGACACAATTCCTTTTTGAAGCCAAAAAATTACATTATGTAGGATGTAAGTCTGTCTATCTTACCGCAGAACATGTCGAGACTGAACTGAGCTATGAGTTTGAAATTTTGCATACGCCCTCAGCGAAGCCTGTTAAGTGGAACAATTTGTAACGTCCTCCTACCTTTGTCATAGTTTTAGTTTTCTGCAGCAAAAAAGTCACATAATACATACAACCATGGAATCGGTTTTGATAAGAAGGTGAACAATTATGTGATTAGTTGAAGATTGAGTCTGGCTCCGCATGCAATGGAGTCATCCACACTTCCAATTGGCCAGAATACGGAATCAGTTTTTACCGATTAAAATTTCTTATATGATTTATAACTTGGAGTTATTTTAGAATGCACTGATTCTTATCATCAATGTATTAAATGCATTCGCACCCTTCTCTTAGTCGGAATATATACAGGCTTTTCTGATGACGTTTACCGGCATAGATAACGATAACTTTACTGTTAAACCGAAAAGTGTATATGCCAAACAGAGGGGCACAAACGCTGTATAGAACCACAGTTAAATAATAGTCCATGAGAATGGCACAGCTCCATAACAAGCGCCGAATGGTGTATTTTATGGTCTTCACAGGGTGCATACATTCAATACATTATAGACTCAAATTTTAGAGCCTATTAAAGGGGTGGAAGGATGTTATTGATATAACTTATTATCATAATTATAGTAACTTTTGTAAAATTCTCACCCAATTGATAGGCCAAACGTAAATGCATTTTTGTGCACAGTGTAAACAGATGACTTTCTCAATTCACCGGGTAAGATAGCTGTCAGTGGCTATAACAACGTATATACATATACGTATATCATTTTCTTAATTTGTGCTTGCAGAGGACTTTGATATCTCGTTGGATTGTGGTGTGAGCATTATGCAATGGGTTTTAACACTCGCAAGAGTGCTATTCTCACATACACCAGATCAAATGCTCCTGTCACCTTCAAACTATCAGCTCAATGGTAATGACCTGAGTAGGGTCAACGCATTAAAAGACCTTGGGTGAACCCCACGCTTAGTCCTCGGGACCATGTCGTTCATGTGTGTGTAACAAAGCTAACTCGCTACTTGGATTCTTGTGTCGAACGTCAAGGGATTTTCATTCTCCATTTACACTGGCCACTCTTTTCAAGTCCATAGTCAGACCGGTCCTGGAGTACTCTTCCGTTGTCTGTTGTCCTTACCAACTTGGACATACTGCCCTTTCTTGAACGGCTGCAGATCAGACTTCTAAGGCTCATTGGGTTGCGTCTTGGATACCAGTCCCTGGAGACGCCGGTTGATACCCTTCGACCTTCCATTGGACTCTCACTTCTGTCAAACAAGAAGGAAGATTGCTTGATGTGATGTTATTGCACAATATTGTGAATGGCGCAATAGACTGTCCTAATCTTTTGACTCTGCTTGAGTTTCGTGCGCTTCGGGCAACACGTTCACAAGACACGTTTTGCAGGCGTGCCTCGCCCTCGCTCTACATCCAACACAGCATCATTCATCGGTTATGAGGGGAGGGGAATGAACTCTCTAGAAAATGTGGACTTCTTTGGTTCATCCTTTCAGCCTTTCCGCAGGAGCATACTCAAAATCATGTGTAGTGCTAATCCGTAGGTGAGCGAGATTTAATCATAATTTAAATTGTTTGAAAAACAATTTGCCTATTGGGTTGCTTAAATTGTATTCAATTATCTGGCTATACTTGTTTATAAATTCTATTTATGTTTTTTACCGTTAACTGTAGATTTATTGCTTTATTTATTGTTGAAACTTTATAGTTTATTCTTGTTACATATTGTTATTGTTTATTTCTATCTGTACCTCTGTACATAGTTTATTCACTTGTTATCTACCGTCTATAGTTATTCTCATTGTTACTTCTGTGTATAGTTATTCTCCCTGTTACATACTGTTACATAGCTTTTTCTCTGTTACGCTGCTACAAATAGTTTATTCTATGTTACTTTTGCAACTGATTTGCTTTATTATGGTGGGCATCACTTGTTAATATTATAATTTATACTTATAGTTTAGTAAGTATATATTATTGCAGTCTTTCTGGTCAGTTGTTTCTATGTCATGTATTGTCAGCTATGCCATCTTATTGTGTCAAATATGTTGTATAATTATAATGGTTTACCGTTGTAAATAAATAAATAAACATATACTCCAGACTACTACAGTTTTATCCATTGGAACCATTAGTATAGGATCATAGATTTGTTGGCAGGTGTCGTTAAGTATATACAAAAGCACAACACATCATAACACAAATGTAGAACTATAAAAAATGTTGACTGTTTCAGGATTTTTGAAGTTTTAGTGAAAAATGCACATGACACTTTTACGTAATTTACAATTTTTTATTCGTAAAAATAATTGCTTTAGCATTTCGAAAAAGTCTTTCTTAAGAGATCATATAATCCACGTATTAATTGTATTCCTTTAATATGATTCATTCAAGATTTGCATGAAAAAAGGTTATAAAAAAGTTTATCCCTACTGGGATGATTATTTAAATTAGAAATAGTGACTTTCCCGTAGATGAAAGAGGTTTTAAAAAGTCTACAACGAATTACTTTTAAAGTGAAAATGTTAAGAAAGTGAAGTAACGTCTTCTTTTACCAGGCAAAGTTAGGGCTGAAAAGCCCTCTATAATACTTAACCTGGAGACCAACTGTTCAAAGGTGACTTCTGAACCACCATCAATGGCCGGATAGGCGAGCTGCTTGCAAGGACAGATTTGCTCTGCAGTTATCATCCAAGCAGCAGCCACGCTGGAAGTTCAGTTATGTCGCCAAAACTGCCGTAACAACTACACTGCGCTGTTGATAAAATGTTCCGCAATTAACTTAACAATTAACATTATTGTCTAATAAGTTTACTTCATATTTTTTATTAATTTTATAAAAAAATCTTAAAATATAAAAAAGCGGGTTTTAGAAATTCATACGAGTATTGTTATATTTCACTTTATCTCCTTCCACTAATCGTACTCTCAGAGGGATTATTACAATTATATACTTACACGTTCCCTACCCAGTTTAAACTAAATTCATGTTGGTAATATGTACTAGTACCACATAAGACATGCGCAGCTCAGTACTCATAGTGTTCAGGATTTAACTATTAAGTTTGTATTTACAACATTTTCAATAATTAACAATTCACTATTTTTTAGTACCAAAGGTGTAATTAATACAAACTGTTATAGGTAACAAGCTGACGATTAACTTACGGTATGATGGAAATCAGCCTTGGTAAGTTTGATAATTACTGATGCATTTATTATGTCTGTTTAATGGTAAATATTTTAGTTACTTCATGTTATAATATATATTGATTCATATTTATTAAATTATTTGATGTTTTGATCAAGGCGCTAGAAAACACATTTTTCTGTGAACGCAAAATTTAATCTCTCCTTGTTCATAGTAAACATTTCACAATTTCCCAATAAACGTATGGCGTTTAGCTACAAATACACTCCGCATCCAGTTATAACGTGTCTTTTAATTTTGTAATGATTGTAGCCAAGACTCATCTCTGCTTTAAAAATTAATATTAACTATTGATAGTTCTAAACAATAAAATGATGTGATATACTTTCTATCGCTATATGTTGTAGAAATTTCCAACTCTATGCAGTTATGGCACGGACGTGTACACAATGCATGTGCGCAGACTAAAAGAGCAAAAAAAAAAAAAACAATCTTTATAGTAATTAATTTACTAAACTCAACTAAATGGTGTCGTGGGATGGTCACGTTGTATGTTGTAAAACAAGGTCATGTGCATTTTTCACTAAAACTTCAAAAATCCCGAAACAGGCAAATTTTTTTATAGTTCTACATTTATGTTATGATGTTGTGCTTTTGTATATACTTAACGACACCTGCCAACAAATGCATGATCCTATACTAATGGTTCCAATGGATAAAACTGTAGTAGTCTGGAGTATATGTTTATTTATTTATTTCCAACGGTAAACCATTATAATTATACAACATATTTGACACAATAAGATGGCATAGCTGACAATACATGACATAGAAACAACTGACCAGAAAGACTGCAATAATATACTTACTAAACTATAAGTATAAATTATAATATTAACAAGTGATGCCCACCATAATAAAGCAAATCAGTTGCAAAAGTAACATAGAATAAACTATTTGTAGCAGCGTAACAGAGAAAAAGCTATGTAACAGTATGTAACAGGGAGAATAACTATACACAGAAATAACAATGAGAATAACTATAGACGGTAGATAACAAGGTGAATAAACTATGTACAGAGGTACAGATAGAAATAAACAATAACAATATGTAACAAGAATAAACTATAAAGTTTCAACAATAAATAAAGCAATAAATCTACAGTTAACGGTAAAAAACATAAATAGAATTTATAACAAGTATAGCCAGATAATTGAATACAATTTAAGCAACCCAATAGGCAAATTGTTTTTCAAACAATTTAAATTATGATTAAATCTCGCTCACCTACGGATTAGCACTACACATGATTTTGAGTATGCTCCTGCGGAAAGGCTGAAAGGATGAACCAAAGAAGTCCACATTTCTAGAGAGTTCATTCCCCTCCCTCATCAACCGATGAATGATGCTGTGTTGGATGTAGAGCGAGGGCGAGGCACGCCTGCAAAACGTGTCTTGTGAACGTGTTGCCCGAAGCGCACGAAACTCAAGCAGAGTCAAAAGATTAGGACAGTCTATTGCGCCATTCACAATATTGTGCAATAACATCACATCAGCAATCTTCCTTCTTGTTGACAGAAGTGAGAGTCCAATGGAAGGTCGAAGGGTATCAACCGGCGTCTCCAGGGACTGGTATCCAAGACGCAACCCAATGAGCCTTAGAAGTCTGATCTGCAGCCGTTCAAGAAGGGCAGTATGTCCAAGTTGGTAAGGACAATAGACAACGGAAGAGTACTCCAGGACCGGTCTGACTATGGACTTGAAAAGAGTGGCCAGTGTAAATGGAGAATGAAAATCCCTTGACGTTCGACACAAGAATCCAAGTAGCGAGTTAGCTTTGTTACACACATGAACGACATGGTCCCGAGGACTAAGCGTGGGGTTCATCCAAGGTCTTTTAATGCGTTGACCCTACTCAGGTCATTACCATTGAGCTGATAGTTGAAGGTGACAGGAGCATTTGATCTGGTGTATGTGAGAATAGCACTCTTGCGAGTGTTAAAACCCATTGCATAATGCTCACACCACAATCCAACGAGATATCAAAGTCCTCTGCAAGCACAAATTAAGAAAATGATATACGTATATGTATATACGTTGTTATAGCCACTGACAGCTATCTTACCCGGTGATTGAGAAAGTCATCTGTTACACTGTGCACAAAAATGCATTTACGTTTGGCCTATCAATTGGGTGAGAATTTTACAAAAGTTACTATAATTATGATAATAAGTTATATCAATAACATCCTTCCACCCCTTTAATAGGCTCTAAATTTGAGTCTATAATGTATTGAATGTATGCACCCCTGTGAAGACCATAAAATTCTACACCATTCGGCGCTTGTTATGGAGCTGTGCCATTCTCATGGACTATTATTTAACTGTGGTTCTATACAGCGTTGTGCCCCTCTGTTTGGCATATACACTTTTCGGTTTAACAGTAAAGTTATCGTTATCTATGCCGGTAACGTCATCAGAAAAGCCTGTATATATTCCGACTAAGAAGGGTGCGAATGCATTTAATACATTGATGATAAGAATCAGTGCATTCTAAAATAACTCCAAGTTATAAATCATATAAGAAATTTTAATCGGTAAAACTGATTCCGTATTCTGGCCAATTGGAAGTGGGATGACTCCATTGCATGCGGAGCCAGACTCAATAATATTATAAATAAATCACCGTAGACCAATCATTCTACACAAAGAGGCCAATGAACTTCCTCAAGTTGGTTCATCTTATAGTATCAATTATATTCGTTCTTATGAGAAGTCAGTTAGCATACACACGTCTTTCCTACACAGGAGGGTATTTGAATTTATAACTAAGATTCCAAATAATAGTGTTTGTCTTCAGTCATTAATAAACACAAACAACATTAATTTGTGCATGCTTTTTAACATTATTGCCGCCATTTATAAAAGTACCATTAAGTTTAATGGTCGAAAGGTTAATACTATAATTTAACTCCCCTGAAATTATAGACTATCAACACTAAATTTATTATTTAATTTAATATTGATATAAATTTGGTCTAGGTATCATGTGATATTGGTTAAAAATTATAACCTTAATATATCTTATTACAACACTACAATTTTTATACACATTTACATTAAAGGTCAGGTATGTAACATGGAAGTAATTGGGTCTAAATATCAACATGGAATATGAACAAAATAACACAGTTGAACTCCTTCAACTAATTATTGATTTCATAATGTATTACATTTGTTTAATAACTTAGAAGTTATATACATTAACCTTTGTATACTTGTATACGTTGTACTTTCTGGAGAACTTAAGGAATATACATGCGATTAATACGTTCTCCTCCACTGCCTGTTAGATCCCTAAGATACGCTACGTGTTAAGAGATATAGATGCACGAGATACAAGAGCCAGAATGAATTTTCCGCCCGGATATTACTTTGCTCTTCTCATACCATGTAAGCGTCTTCAGCCTGTACTTGTAATATTGTGGTGTGTTAGAATAAACGTGCATGCTTGGGTTATCGTATTAGTTTACTACTTAACCATATAAGATTATACCGGAACAAATTCTTTACATCTCACACAGAAAAAAACATATATAACAATAAAATTCTGTGTACAACAGTACACAGAATTTTATTATACAAAGAAAATAATAGCATAATACTATAATGATATGCTAACTGAATAACTTGTTATAAGTTATAGTATTCGTATGAATATAATCTTATTACAATATATTTTCAATGTTATATTTTGCAGCGATTGTATATAATTATTTAAACAGTTTAACTAATACTCTATAGAACACTATATACAGGGTTTCAATTAAGTCTGGAAACCTCTTTTTTAAGTAGAAAGAAATACCAAAGTTCACATGTGCTTAAGTAACGCTCTGCCCAATTACTGACCGGATAATCCCTTTGGGGGACGGTCCACAAGGAGTCAGACAAAATTCTTAAACAGCAGCATAGGTCAAGTTTGGTATCAAATTAAGGTCTTACTTGCAGAGTACAATGCCGCAAACCGGACTTCAAAAAGGTGGATTCATTCAGTAGTTATAGCTATTTGAATTTTAAAACAATTGCAATGTAAATTATTAAGTATTACAAGTAAACACCAATTTTTAAGTATCTGTGATCAAAGTAAGTGTTCAAAATGTTCCTCTCCCATCATCGACAATGTAGTAATCGAAGCCTCAATAATTATTACCAATAACACAACTACTGTTAGAATGTGAAAGTGGCAGATAGAGTCATACACAGCATCCACAGAAACTTAACGTTTGGAAAGGTATTACTCAAATTATGGGCCCATTATTTATCAATGGTAATTTAAATGGTGACTCGTATCTAGCAATGCTCCAAAATGAGAATTCCTGCACTACAAGCTGCTCTTGGTCGACTATTTCAAGGGAATTTTTTTCCAACAAGATGGCGCGCCACCACACTTTGCTCTCCTTGTTAGAGAATACTTGGATACAATATTCCTTCACAGATGGATTGGAAGACGTGGTGAAATAGAGTGCCTGCTCGTTCCCCTGATTTATCTCCGCTGGATTTTTTTCATTGGGGATATCAATAAAGTTTATGTGCCTCGAGATTTTGGCGCACCTGAGAAATCTCATAGTCCAAGAAGCTCAAGATATTCCTCGTGACTACCTTCAAAATGCAGTGGATGGCTTTTAAAACCGCCTAGGACATTGCCAGACGATGGGAGGGGAACATTTTGAACACTTACTTTGATCACAGGTACTTAAAAAATTGGTGTTTACTTGTAATACTTAATAATTTACATTGTTCAATTGTTTTAAAATTCAAATAGCTATAACTACTGAATGAATCCACCTTTTGAAGTCCGGTTTGCGGCATTGTACTCTGCCAAGTAAGATCTTTTAATTTGATACCAAACTTGACCTATGCTGCTATTTAAGAATTTTGGTCTGACTCCTTGTGGACCGTCCCCCAAAGGGATTATCCGGTCGGTAATTGGGCAGATGTATGCGTTACTATCACCAGTAACCACGTGTGAACTTTGGTATTTTTTTTATATTGTGGTTTAAAAATTAAAAAAGAGGTTCCAGACTTAATTGACACCCTGTATATGTTATTGCTTCTAATATGTTATATTTCCTGCGTTAATGTTATTGACCTTTTATACATTGTGACGAAGGTTTTAATTGAATCTATACAATTATATAAATTTTATTTGAAGCATATACATAGATATATATATATATATATATATATATATATATATATATATATATATATATTTTCCAAATAGTTAACTTAGCAACCAAAACATTATTAGAATAGTCGTTGATATATTTAATTGTTGAAACGTACTTAGCATCTCCTGTGTATTAGTTCTCCAATTATGGTTATAATTTGTCTAAATATTGCTCAATATGCAGTTAGACCTTAACACTAATAGTCACCCTCAACGTTGCATTTCTTATCTAAATTGATATGCAAACTCAAATGTCGGCTTATTAAAGACTAAGCGGCTTTTCCCGGCTTTATACTGCACTTTTGAACTCTGTTTGAAAAGTATCAATATTTAATCTAGGTCATGATTTTATTTGTTTTGTGTAGAAGAACGCATGTGACATTGGCTAGTTTCATATCTGATTGATTTTACACTAACTAACATATTATCCTTCGTAACAAATTAAGTTTAGCTTAACACACTACTATTATTTTCCATTGAATAACTACAAGGTGATAAATATTGCGGTTTCCTTATATGATTGTAAATAACAAATATATTATGAGTATAAACATTTGTGTCAATATTTCCTTTTAATTTTTGTCTATAACACAAATAGGTTATAATCATACGTTAATTACTATAGGAATAAAAATGACGCAATGTTCGTTACAGAGCGCGTCACTTGAGCACGATCAATTAGACTATTTGTTCTGTTAAATAGTTCTTACTGGTTCTCATATAGAGAAAAAACTCGAAGTTTTACCTGTTAATTTAGGGAAAACCGAACTTTCTTTTTTTATGTTATTTTTTATAAGATGACGACAATAAACGTCGTTCAAATGATGGTTTTCGTAATCCTTAAATTACTACATCATAAGAGTTTTTACTAAGGAAGTTACGGAAAGCAACCAATCATTACTCCTGATTGACCTAAAAGTGTTACTGAAGTCGTTGGAAGTATTCAGTTAAACCCATAAATGTTACTCAGAAATTTGACTTTTCATTAAATCCTATAACAATATTTACTCTCCGATGCAGAGCCCCAAACTCACCTCACTGTAAACACTGAACTGAATATGAAACGTTTATACTATTTATTTCGTTATATAATAAAACAATTCTGTATTTATATTTGAAATTATGAACATCAATAATTATGTCAATTAAACAACATCCTTTTAAAAATACTAAAGTAAGTAAAAAATATTAAAGTTTATTATTATTATTAAAGGCTTATATAAAACAAAAAAAGACAAATAAATGCTGTCCCCACAATGGAGCGTTATTTGTAACTATTACTGTCATAATATTAAGCACACAGATTAATATTCTGCCAACAAGCTGTGACTTATTACGCGATGATTGCAGTCTAAGTGTCTCGGTTGTTTATGAAAGCACTTACTTGTATATTAACCTACATTTGTCTCGAATATTACATTTATTATGTACTAGCTTCATTGAATTTATAGTTTCATTTATTTCCTGAAAATAATACTATAACTCTTTAAATAATTTATTCTGTTTTTGTAATTCTACAATATAAATTATGTTCTACATCTTCTTGAGTTCGCATTACTAGTTGATTTAAGAATCAAATAAAAATCATCTCCATTGTATCGTATACTTTATTCTTCTGTTTATAACATTACACCGTCAATGGAAGTGTTTTTAAATACGACATTAATTTTAGGTTGTTCTACTAATAATATCTATTTTCTCGAAATATAACTTCATGTAGTACTTCAAATCTAACATTTATTTTGTTAAATTGCAGGTGATATAACTTGTCATATCAATTAAGATATCGGTTTATTATACTGCCACAATTCACGTAGCAAAAACGAGTGGCCTTTAATCGGATGGAAAGGTTCAGATTAGTAGAATATGTTTTGTTTAGTCAGGTCAAGTAGTCTGGACGGTGCATATTTTTTGGACTCAAGTAGGTTTCAGAATACATTATTTTTCTTTACTGGCTACTCCTTGGTTGTAGATATACATTTCATATTTATTATTCTTATACCCTGAATGCATAAGACATTCAGTTGCAGTGGGATCTTTGAAAATAGAAAATTTTTTTAGCCGCCGTAGCACATTGGTGACACATGTGTATTTTCATTGTCATTATTATTTTTTTTAATCCATTACAAAATGTTTACCCTTTTGTTTCTGGACGACTAACTCGTCCTATAATCTGTCTGCACTTATTTCAGTTTTGCGTTAATGTTTTTTAACTTTGATTACTTGCTTTTAGTCTGTTTATTTTTATGTTGTGAATGTAAAATAATTACAATATATGTAAAATTTTTTAGTATATTAATATTTATGGTTTTAATAGTCCTCATTAATGTTCAGAAATGTTACTAGTTATTTAATTTGTTCTATGGTTGATCGCAAACGGTGAATCCGTTATTTATACTGTCTCGTTTAATTCAGTTAATTCATTTGCGAAATGAAATTATTCCTAATACGACACAGAAAAATATCAACAATAACGATATTTTAATATTAAATTTAGTAATAAATATACAACGTGGCAATAATAATTAACAATATTAGATAATAATAGTATTTTTACTTTTCAAGTTATAATAATGTTTTTAAATGTTTAAATGTATTCATTTTACTTTATATTTGAGCAATTTAATCAAGTAATATTTGAACATTTCTTTTCAATCTTTTTAATTAACATACTCCTTGGTTGTAGACATACATTTCATATTTATTATTCTTATACCCTGAATGCATAAGACATTCAGTTGCAGTGGGATCTTTGAAAATATAAAATTTTTTAAGACGCCGTAGCACATTGATGATAAATGTGTATTTTCATTGCAGTATTATCTTTTTATTCCATTACAAAACGTTTAACCTTTTGTTTATGGACTAACTCGTCCTATATGCATATTTTTGCTCCTTTATTCAGGTGAGAACTTAATTGCTAAGTCCTCTCATACACAACATGCAACAAACCGAGGTCTTCCGAGAAACATTTTTGTTTTAAAGTTGTTTAAAAATATGAATAGACCACAGATTCATTGATACTGCTGATTGTCTGTAATTTGCCTCTATCGTGAGCTTTCTAAAACAGAATTTTATTGCCAAAGTATTGACTTTTCTTCCAGGAAAACTGTCAAATTTGTCTCTAAATCTATTTTTTGTTTCTTCTGAGCTCTATATTTTACATGAGAGCTTCTCTTGCATGTAGAATTTTCCATTCATTTTTAAAGCTCTCAGTTCTTTTAATGGGATGCAGGGATGAAAATTCTTTTGAAACTTTTTACGACTGCTATCCACAATAACAAAATATTTAACAGTGGCAACATTGATTTTGGTATTTTAAATTTTTCTGGATTGTTTCATTCTTATTTTGCTCTCATCAAGTGACTGAAAAATATATATTTCCTGTTTTTTGTTTAAATTATGACAATTGTTCAAAATTTCAATCTGGCTTTGTACATGTATGTAATCTATTCATCAATACATGGTTTTATTGCCTCATTCCTCATGTAATTGAAAGTAAGTTTTATTTTCAAATAATAAGTTGTCCATGATAAATTAGTTTAATTTTTTTCTTCCATGGAAAGTTTTTTAGTGTTTTTTAAAACATTTAACTTAAAGAGATATAGAATGGCAACATAGTACATTATTTTGTACATTTTACTTGTTCTGTTAGATATTAACATTCACACTAAAGGCGATTGAAAAAAGTAAACTTAATTGCAGCTAAATATTACAATTATTTTGCTGGCACATAAGTTAACTATGTATTTAGCTAATTTTATATGTATGTTTTAGTTTTTACTGCTTAAAAATATGGCGAGTGCATTTTCAGATATCAATAAATTAAAAAATATGTTTAATGCATTATGCATTGTTTAAGCTAAAACTTATATTTGCATCCTCTATCCTTCTAAGTTGTTTAAATTATATTAATAATATAAAATAGGCTATAATCTAAATTAATATTATATAGTGGTTAACTACAGAGCTCTCTACATTCCTGATACTGTGTTTCCTTTTGCATAAATAAATTCGCCTTCCTTAACTTAATGTTAACATTTAATTTAATTCTCTTTCACGACCCGATATAGTTAAAAATGAACGTGTTATGCGCGTGTTATGTATTACATGGAATTCACACAAACACTGCTGTGATAACTGACGCTTTGGTAGGCTACTATTCGCTTAATATGATTGTTAAAATGGAGTTTATATCTATTGATAATAACAATTGGCTTAATTTACCTAAGCCAAATTTAAATAGGCGTAACATCATTTTCATCAAAAAGTAAAATAAAATAAATGTCCTTGAACTTCGTAGATTAAATTATTACAATATAACCTTCATAATGTTGTTGAGATCGAATATTTCTAACCGTATAGTTGAGACATCATTATAATTGAAACAGACAACATTATGTGTAGAGAAAAATGTACTCTTTTAGGGCATAAGTAAACAAAACTTTGTTCATACATCACCCAAGACATTTTTACCCGGCAATAAGTCAAGTCATAAATCCTATCTCCATACATCACACATATAAACCTCCCTGCTAAATTATACCAGACATGATTTTTCATGTCTTATATCTTGTTTTGCAGCATTATTTTTTACGTACGGCTAGAAATATTTCGCTCACATTCTTCTCATATAAGTGTTAAAATATACTAAACTACTACAAATAATCTTAAAATACTAAAATTAATAGAAGATCGGGTTTCGAAATTCAAGTTGATCTAACTTTCTCCCTAAAATCATGGTGATACTAATAATTAAGATTCTCGTAACATTATAAAGACTTATTTTTATTTCCTGTAACACTTCAGGAATTCAGTCTTGCGTTAATGTTTTTTAACTTTAATGACTTGCTTTTAGTCTGTTTATTTTTATCTTGTGAATGTAAAATAGCTTCAATAAATGTTAAATTGTTTAGTATATTAATATTTATGGTTTTAATAGTCCTCATTAATGTTCAGAAATATTATTATTTATTTGTTCTATGTTTGATCGCAAATGGTGAATCCGATATTTATGCTGTCTTGTTTAATTCAGTTAATTCATTTGCGAAATGAAATTATTCCAATACAACACAGAAAAATATCAACAATAACGATATTTTAATATTAAATTTAGTAATAAATATACAACGTGGCAAAAATAGTTAACAATATTAGATAATAATAGTAATTTTACTATTACATTTATAATAATGTTTTTAAATGTTTAAATGTACTCATTTTACCTTATATTTGAGCAATTTATTCAAGTAATATTTGAACATTTCTTTTCAATCTTTTCATTAATCATTCATCTTAGTATTTGTTTTATTGAGATTTTGTAAAGCATTGTGATCGTATTTTCCGGATATTACCTTTCTTTTCTCATAACTTTTTAAGTGGCAATTTGCCTTAGCGCTGAGTTCGAAAACAAGGATGTCGGAAATTACCAATAACTACAAAGCGAATTACTTTAAAGTGACCTTTAAACTATTGAACTTGCTCATATGAAACATGTTATTTCTCATATAATTCAGATTAGGATACAGGTATAGGGAACTAAATAAAATTGCATTGATAATGTGAAAAATCTCTATTATAGAGCAATAATTTTTTTAATTTGACTAGAAATCAAACGATAGTGATACGTATAGTTAAATCAATGCTAGGAGTAGAATAGAAGAAGAAAATATTTTAAAATACTTCGCAGATTTTTCGCCACATGCAATAATCTTCTGTACGGTATTTGTTGATTACTGACAACCGCCGGCATGACGCGCCCCAGTGATGAATTATTCATAGTCAAAGAATGTAATTAAAATAGTACTCCTGTAAAAAGTAAATTGGGGTGTGCAAGCTTGTAACAACCAGCCTAATACGAATCTGGATACATTCAAAAGTTTAGTTTCATTTTAAAAAGAAACTAATTAGTTTGTTCAATACAATTTGTTTTACAACGATTTTTACTTTAAAAATGTTATAAAATATAATAAAATTTGTAGGTAACATAGTACTATGCTGATCAGTCACAAATTTCAGTAACAGTAAGATTTATATTGACCTTTGCATATAATTCCTACGTTTCACTTAACAGTGGATCCCAACACATGCATGCAGTGAAATATCAGTCAGGTTTACAAAACATCCTAATAGTATAATAAAACTTCCCTTCAAGCGATCAAACAAAAAACAAGTTTTTATGAATTATTTGACAAAACCTAAAGGGGGAGTTGATACATGTGTTACTTTTAATATGATTTAAAAATCTAATTTCATGTAGTAGTGTTAAAAAGGGGCTATTGCAATAAAATATACTTGAACCCTATACTTCATGTTTGCTGCTCTTGAAAATATTTTTATTACAATATTTATAAAATAAAATTCATGCAAAAAACGTACCATTATTGATAGTAATAAGATAGCTGTGAAAGTTTTAAATGTTTGACCAACAACAATTTTTTTAATACAACGAGTGAACGTCACAACCAATTATTCATATAATTATAATTGGTTACAAATTGGTAAATTATAATTGGTACTTAATTCATTATTTATCAATAGATTAGGCTTACTATTACGAAGAAATTTGTCAATTTAATTTTTGCTGTAACCCTTAATGGTTTCCAAGATCCCTCCAGTGTAAATAAAATTTAGAACAATTCATATACGTATCTATTATATAATATCTTTTCCTTTCAACGAATAGCGTTTTATTAATGGTCCATTTTTTGGACTATGGATTCCTTATATCACCAGGCTAAGCTTTTAATTTTCTTCATTTTAAATTAAGTTAAATGTATAATAATAATATGTGAGTTCAGTAAATTGGATACAACAAACGTTAGTTAAGGTAATATCAACTTAATGTCAATAATTCTACAGGATGTGGAACTATTTAGGTACTTAAAAATTCATCCCTTCTGAACATAGTCCTTGTACACAGCTTGTTTCATACACCTTACGCACATAAACTAGCTATGAGTCACAGGGGACTGGGCCAGTGAGATTGCTACTGATTCTTTTATAACCCCGACAACGCAAGTGTGAAATGATGACAGGGGCTTAAGAAAGGTTTACGCAGCATATGTTACAGTTTGAAACATTAAATTATAATATGCATTTTAAACAGAAATTAACAAGTGAATTCATTAGTGTCCAGGAACTTTACTTGGTTATAAAGAATTATCTCTAAAACTAACTGTTCTTTAAAAATTAAATGTAACATATAACGTTCAATTACTGAGTTTTAACAAACACCTTCACTTTAGTCCTACGGGTGACCATGAAAGGAAAAGGGAAAATTTCAGAATAATCTAATACGTAAGGTGAATACAATGATATAAACTTTATGCTGAGCGTCATTGAAGTCTATCACTTAGTAGGTAACACAATTTTCTTTTTTGTCTGTCGGATATAAAAATGTTATTCTGTGTGTTTGCTTGCAGGACATCTGGAGAAAGAGTTGAGATTTAAATTAGAATTTATGTTTTAACCTCAGCGAAGTCTCCTACGCAACACATGACAAAGGTGTACTGCAATCTTATGCATTTTAAGAAACAATATTTTCATACAGTATTGGAAGCTTTTCTAATATACTGCAATTTAAGAAGTAAATTTGGCACTATATTTATAAGGTAACAAAAATATGATTTTGACAACTGCAAGATGGCCTGAAATATTTTTAATAGTATTTTGCTTAACCTTACCATTATACTAAATTTTTACATCCAAAACAATTATTCCCGATATGAAAAATGATAGTGATAATATTTAGAAACAAGATTGAAACCTCGAGAAAATGACTACTGCCAACCTGAGTAAAACGCGCCTTGGTTTAGTCGATCGTTACTGAACGTTTCGTGTCTCTTATGTCCGTCCGGGACAGTCAAGTTGGCCAACATGTCTTCAAAACTGACATAATATTGTGGTAAGGACATGTATCATCCTCATAGAGCATAAAATATTATACTATGTAAAAATTAATTTTAAAATGTTTAATGTGGAATATTAGATAATTACAGAGCATCAGCACGTTTCTAGTATAGATAGGACACCAAAGATATCCTTGAAAACTCTAGGTGAGATAATAACATATAACGTTTTTTGGGAGGATTTTGTAATATAGTTGGCCAACATGTCTTTAAATGAATAATTATGTATGAACTGGACATGTATCATATTTGTGAAGTATAAAATATAAGACTATGTAAAAATGAGTAAGGAAAGTTATTATGCAAATTAATACGAATTATTAAATGTATTTAATATTTATTATATAAAAGTTAATAACATATAGACAAAAGACTGTTTTTTAGGTTTATAATAGTATGATATATTTCACTTGATGTTAATGTCATTTTTAGGACAAGTGTCAAAAATGAAAGTAACACATTATGAATAGTAATATCTTACAGTAGTGTAAGTCTCTTAGAGTGAATACCAAAAGTATATATTTAAACGTTCCCTACTGCAGCTTATTCTAACTTCCTGTTGGTAGCATAAAAGTAGCAAAATAGTAATACATTAGACATGAGCAGCTCGGTAGTCATAGTGTTTTAACTACTTAGTGATTATTTATAACACTATTATTTATTAATAGTTTACTATATTTTATTACCGAAGGTGTAATTAATGCAAACTGTTATAGGTAACAACCTGATGATTAACTTACAGTAGAATGGAAATGACCAATTCAGCCTTGGTAAGTTTTCAATGTATTAACTCACGTTAATGGTAATTATTTTAGCAACGCTAATTTTTAGATACTAAAATTAATAATAGTTATTGCTTCATATTTATGTGATCTTTTAATGGATGTTTTGATTAAGGTTTTATAACAAGTTTTGTGTATGAACGCACAGTGAATAATTGGTAAAATTTAATCTCTCCTTGTCCATAATGAAATATGACACAAATTTTATATTTACGTATCGTGTCTATCTACAAATAAACTCAGCATGTAATAGTGTGGTTTCTTTTTTTTCGTAATGATTGCATCCAAGAGCTCATCTCTATTTTAAACATTATTTTTAATGATTAATGGATACAAACAATAAAGTAGTTTCCATCGCCATATGTTACAGAAAATTCAGACTCTATACACCGCCAGCATGTCCGTACGTGTACACAAAGAAAGTGTGCGTATAGAAAGATAAGAATAATAAAGTACTTTATAGTAACTAATTTATTAAACTCAACAAATTGGTGTTTTCGGAAGGTCACGTAGGCGTGAACGTAATGTTGTATGCTGTAATACATGACCATTTGCAATTTTCACTAGTACTTCAAAATATCTGAAAGGGTCTAATTTTTTCATGGTTTGACATCTGAATATATGTTGTTGCGCCTATCAAACAATAACACATAATTGGGTTTTTGGAAACCAAATTAGATAAAACAGTGTCTGTTTCCGGTTTACCGTGTTTCTGGTTCTGTAAGTGGTTTTCATGTTTTATTCCGATCAAAAAGTATTTGCAATACTTAAGATTAAATAGACTACTTTCACCAAAACCACTTAAATCCTTCACCTGTGTCCATGGAATTTTCTTGATGGGAATGAGGTGTAAAATCTTCCATCGAGGATTAAAGTTTACGATAATTTCTGGTGCTGTAAGTGGTTTTCATGTTTTACCCCGATCAAGAAAGTATTTGCATACTTAAGATTAAATAGACTAATTTCACCAAAACCATTTAAAACCTTCACTTGTGTTCATGACATTTTCTTGATGGGAATGAGGTGTAAAATCTTCCATCAAGGATTAAAGTTCATTTTGGTCAGACATTGTTTATATATTTAACGACAGTTGAGAAGAAATCCATGATCCTACACTAACTGTTCCAATGGAGAAAAACATAATGACCTTTTTCATCAGTTTGATAGCCATGGCCAGTTCCATCTTTGGTTAAAGTTGAATTTACCAGGGGTCTCCTTTAATACTTTTTGGTAAGAATGAGATATTACATCTTCTATCGAGAATAGAAGTTAATTTAGGTCAATCATTATTTGTATATATTGAAAGATAGCTGAGAACAAATCTATGATCCTATACTAACGGTTCCAATGGAGAAATCCATAGTGGTCTGGTGTATCTGCTCGATTGCCATTGGCAGCTCTATCTCTTGTAAAAGAAGAACTTTATAAACGGTCTACTATAACATCCTCGTTCTCTTACCGGGTGAGCGAGAAAGGCATCTGTTACACTGTTCACAGAAATACAATTACGTTTGGGCCAAATAACTGGTTGAGAATTCAACAAAAGGTACTGTAATTATATGCTTTAAAATTATGTATTATGATGTCCTTGCACACCTTTAATAGGCTCTAAATTTGAATCTATAATGTCCTGAGCGACTAAGTTAATGCACCCATATGGAGACCATAGATCACTCTACACATTTCGGCAACTGTCGTAGAGCTATACCATTCCCATCAACTAATAATTAAATATCTTATAAATCTTATAATTAAATCACCGGCGACCATTGTTTCTACACAAACATGGCAAGAACCTTCCTCTGGTTTGTTCAGCTTGTTTGTTCAACAATGGTTAAATAAATAACAACTGACTAAAGTTATCTCACTTCTAAACATTATATTTCATGAAGACGTTTTGTATGAATGACGGAGATTAGAGCGCAATCTTTTTTAAGCCAATTTGACATATTTTGCTAAAGTACGGCTCATTACTTAAATTTAAATTGATTTCATGGTGTATGACAAGCTGAAATAGAAGTTCGTTAAGAATTGGACACCATCAGGTGAAGACGTTCTCTCTTGTATTTATTACGGCCACCCCTTTGCCTTTATGGAATACAGAGTAAGCTTTCGCGCTTCAAAGATGTTTCATATTGTTGGAGGAAACCATTTTACTGAGCTCAAACAAGGCTTAGAGTTTCCTTAGTTGTTACTTCCTATGTGCCCCGTTTCGAAATATTTCCTACACGTATTTACGACGGTTTCTAACTGGTTATCTGAATGTGACCAAAATCATGTGTACACTTTAATGTACCATCGGTATAAACTTCAGTTAGCAAATCCGAGTCTACTAGCTGAGCGGTTCATAAAGTACATATAGTTATAAAGAGAAAGTATATCTGAACTTACATTTAAGTGTCTTAGTTTCATTCAGTTAATTTATAACATTTGACCCTACTTTTTCTTCCCATATTCCTTGATTATCTGCACAGAAGGGGAAATGGATCTAACTCTGACCCATACGTTGACGAGGTCCATGAAAACTTTGAATACCGTTCGAGCAGATGGTTCCTTATCATTAATATTTTAATAACTAGTATTATAGTATTTCTGATCAAGTCCTTCCATCATCCCCATCAAAGATTGAATTTCCTTTCTGTGTTGTCGGAAACCTTTTATTAACAAATAACCTTTTTATGATCGTATAACGTCTTAAAAAGTGTCATGACATATTCTGTATCCCCCACTCCTAAGGCTACTTCATGTAGAGCTTTACAAGACCCATATGTGTCTCAAAGACATAGTTGGAATTTGAATACTGACGTTCCACCATCAGCCATACGAGTACGATATTCCTTGTTAGAGCTAACCTTTCTTCTAATTTTAGGTTTTCAGATTTTTGTGTTTTTCTCCATAAATGCCTACTTTTTTAATACAACAAATAAACTGGATGAGATAGGGCCTAATAGAAAAAGGAAACAAAATTAAAACCACATCACAGAAAGTGTGTTATATTTTGCAACACACCCAGGTCATTGGATTTTATTCATAATTAATAATTTAAATATTGTGACACTGTCGAGGAAAAAGGTATAATACTTTAATTATTCCTTGGCCTCAATCATTGCTAAAGAAACTATATCAATTCGTATATGCTTGTTATTATAAAGTAATAATAATGAAACTATTATTAAGTTTAGTGATCGAAAGGTTAGTACTATAATTTAACGTAAATTGTGTCTAAAATTATACCTAAACTACATTTTTTGCAATATTGATAAGCATTATATCTATTATATCACTTTTATTTATATATAATTACATTTAACGTCAGATATGTAACATGGAAGGAATTAGGGAAGAATATTAACATAGCTTATGAACAGAATAAATCATTTTAACTTCTTCAAGTAATAACTTTGATTTCATAATGTATTAACAGTGTTTAAGCACTAACAAGTTTGAAACAATATTCTTTATTGTGGAGTGGAGAATTTAATGGAATAGACATACGATTAATATCTTATTCTTCATTACCTGTTAGATCCGAGATACACTATGTGTTAAGAGATATAGATGTACGAGATACAAGAGCGAGAATGAATTTTCCGCCCGGATATTACTTTGCTCTTCTCATACCATGTAAGCGTCTTCAGCCTGCCGTACTTGTAATATTATGGAGGGTTAGGATAAACGTGCATGCTTTGTGTTATCTTATTAGTTTTCTACTTAAAATATTCGTATCATTTTACTACTTAAACATGTAAGGTTGTACCGGATCAAACGCTGTACATCACACAAATAAAAGATATTGTTGTATACAGAATTTTATTATACAATTATAACATTATAAGCGATTCGTTTTGAGCTTCTTCGTTCTTGGTCACCAACTGTTTTTGGATCCCTTCAGAAGAACAGGACTTCAGAATTCAGGAGTCAAGTCTGCAACAACATCAGATTTCAGATGGTGCACGTAAAAGAAGCACGTGAACGTGAAGTGGAGCTAAACTAAACATTCGAATTATTTATATAATTTAACTAATATTCTATAGAACACTATGTGTATTTTATTGTATCCAATATGATACAATTCCAATGTTAAAGGTTTTCTTGGCTTTTGAGACCTTCTATATATTTTGACAAAGATTTTTTTTAATCAATATAAGAGAAAATTTAAACATAATATTTAAAATGATGGCATCGCGTCATATTATTAGTTCCCTAGTTCCATCACGGTTATACGAGTAATTTGCTCAATACTGCTCAACTGCTCAATATGCAGTTAAACCTTAACACTAATAGTCATACTCAACGTTGCATTTCTTATCTAAATTGATATGAAAAATCAAATGTCGGCTTAAAAATTAAGCGGATTTTCCCGGCTTTATACTATACTTTTGCATTTCACCTGATAACTATCAATATTCAATTTATGTTATATTTTCATTTCTTTTTTCAATGAAAACGCGTAGTAGATCAGCTAGTTTCATTGTTGATTGGTTTTAAGACTAACTGACATAATAACCTTCGTAATAAAATAAGTTCATTATAACAAACTTTTATTATTTTCTAATGAATAACTAAAAATATATGGTAATAAATAATACGCTGTCCTTAAAAAATTGTATATAGCAAGTACATAAGTTAGTCAGTATTCCCTTTCAATTTACATCTATAACGTAAATACGTTCATACGTTATTCACTATATGAATAAAAATGACACGATGTTCGTTACTCAGCGCACAACTTCAGGACGACCTATTTGATTATTTTGTCTTGTAAAAAAGTTCTTATTGGTCGAAAGTTAGTTTTCATATAAAGACAAATCTGGAAGATTTACCTGTTCATTTTTTAATTCGGGAAAAACTGAATAGTCTTTTTTTAATGAAAATGTTTATAATCCCCGACCATAAACCATCATTGATATGACGAGTTACGCGTTATTCTTAATACGATTCCGGTTTGCTTTATTTATAATACTGAAAAAAAAACCGCAAGAAAAATAAGAAGATTAAGTAGGTCACTGAAAATAGAAAAATAAAATGTAGGTAATATAAGATATTTTACCAAGACAGGTACGAAATTCAACCTAGCATTCCTCATCATTTACATAAAATAGTTGAAGTGTCACTGAATTGGTTAGAAGTATTCAATTAAAAGCCATAAATGTTGCATAGAAATCGAATAATTACGTAAAGCCTACAAAAATGTCTTACTCTCCATTTCAGTGCTCTCTGTAAACATTGAACTGAATCTGAAATGTTTAATACATTTTTTTTAGTAATAGTTAAAACAAGTATTTACTAAATTATGATAAATATATGTTAAATATTCATAATATTTTACAATCATAATGTCAATTAAAATATTCTTATTAAGCTACCAAAATAAAAATATTAAAAATGTATATTATTATTTATTAATAAAGGCTAAACAAAAACAGACAAATATATTTTGTTCCCAAAATGGAGAGGTATTTGTAACTATTACTGTCATATTATCCAGCATACAGATTAATATTCTGCCAACAAGCTGTGACTTATTACGCGATGATTGCAGTCTAAGTGTCTCGGTTGTTTATGAAAGCACTTACTTGTATATTAACCTACATTTGTCTCCAATATTACACGTATTATGTAGCAGCTTCATTGAATTCACAGTTTCATTTATTTCTTGAAAATAATAAATACGTGTTTTAAAACTTTATTTAGGTATTATAACTTTCCAAAATAAATTATGTCCCGACGTCTTCTTGAATCTTCATTACTATTTAAATTAAATACCTAAGATAAATCATCTCCATTGTGTATTATATTTATAACTTAACTTCCTTTAACATTTTACACCATCATTGTGAGCGTACTTAAATGTTTCATTATTTTGAGTTAATGTAATAATAAAATCTAGTAGCAGAGTTTAGTTTCCTATGGTGGGATGGTACTTGAAGTAAGTGCGAAATGCAACATTCTGCTGTACAATCTTCAACTGATTGTGCTGTCAGGTTAAATCTGCTGTCTATCTGTGTGTGAAGAGACGAAACAACGTCGAAAGAGCTTCAATAGGCGGAGTATCTATCCCTTTGCTAAAACTTGGTTTCCCAGCAAGGTGCATAGCACAGAAGGGGTTTCCCTATGACTTAGCAGCCAGTATAAGTGACGGACGGCATAGTTTTTGAAAACGGGAACATACACTTTAACTTTGATGATATACTCAACTCATATTATGGAGTAAAACCTCAACTAGTGAGCAAGAGGACCACTTGAGCACGGCCAGGCAAGGAAGATACGCTTCCCCAGGTAGCAAGAGCTACGGGTGCTGATGGAGCTGCGTTAAGCTGAACCACGCTGATCAGTAGAGAAATTGCGACAGCGGGACTTTGCGCATCATGCTCAGGTTCACACACTCGTGGCGCGGCGGAGGAGCTTACTTCATTCCCTAAGTAAGGTTGAGAAATTACCAGATGAAATGAGATAAACAAATTAAAACGATAATAAATATATAAATGTATTGAACTTCATTGATATCCAACATGTATATTATTTCTACGTTACAAACAAAAAATATCTTATGTATGCTTGATATTTCAATTAAGTCACAGATTTGATCTACTGCGTATGTCCCTTCATATCGATTAAGCTATCGCTTTATTGTACTGGCGCGTCACTTGGTAAAAAAGGACCTTTTATCAGATATAATTGTTCACAATTATTGGACATTTTTTCTTTAGTCAGAGCAAGTAGGTTGTACGATGCATAATTTTTTTCCGATCCACATACAACACCACAGGCCACTCCTGGGCTATAGACATACATTTAAGATTTGTTATATTTATGCCGTTAATGCAAAAGAAATTCAGTTGCTCCAAGTAAAATGTTTCCTGCACTGGGATCCTCGGAAATTGAAAATTTTGTAAGGAGTCTTAGCAAAATGATGATACATGTATATTTTCTTTTTAGCCAACATCTTTTATTCGATTAAAACTTTATTAGGGTTTTATTTTTGGACGTGTAACTCGGCAAATGCGCATCTTTTTGATATTCCATTCAGGTGAGAACTTCATTGCTAATTCCTCTCATACACAAAAAGTATCAAACTGAGATCCTCCGAGAAACAAATTTTTATGAAACTAGTTGAAAACCTTTGTATAGCCTACATACTCGTTTACACTGGTTTTTAAAATTCACAAAATTGTTTTGGTATTGGGACTTCTTTCAAAGTAGACATTGGTTTGATCAATTATTGGATTTTCTTGCGGTAAAACTGCTCAACACTGAGCTGCATTACTTCTGAGATCTTTTTTACATGAGATCTTCTCTTGTATGCATGGCTTGGTAATCATTGTTAGTTTAAAAGTTATATGTTCAAATATTAGGTTATAAAACATATTTAAGACCAAATCCATTGTTTAAGCTATAACTTTTAAGATTTTGAAGCTACATAATTGGAAGTTTTTCATTTTAAGGATATTATAATATAAAATAAGCTATAATTTCAAGTAATATTATATGGTGGTTAACCTAAAGAGCTCTCTATTATTTTCCCTTGCACTATGTTCCTTTTTGCGGCAATACCTTCCTCAACTCAACTTGGATTGTAATTTTCTTCCACGACCCCACAATCTCAACAGTATTTACATTTTCCAGTATTTTTCACCCTCATAGCATAAACCAATCTGGAAATTCTATACACCTGCAGTTTTTAGGTTGAACAAACTTTAGTGAAGAATAGGTGATTACACAGCGGGTGGATCTTCTACAAACAGATGATGAGCGATTCTTGCTATAACAGGCTTAGTCAGTGCTATCTCCTTATAGCATGAACCGCCTAATACATACTGCTGATTCCCATTGTAAGGGAGCATTTGACATACCCTTTTACCGCTAAAAAATTAAACTGAGTGTAAAATCCATAAAAGTTGAAGTATCGAGTTTTATATTATTGTAAATAATCCCTTTTTGCCATGGAGCGATTCAACCTTGCCTGAAGTTTGAAGAACCGATCTAGGTAAAAAAGGACGTGTTAAGTACCAACATCTGTATTACATGGAGTTCACATCTAACATTGCTGTGATCACTGATAAACAACTATCACTAATCTTTAGTACTATTTGTTTATATTGATTATTATTGATGTTAAAATCCAGGCACATATCTATTGATATTGATGCATGGGCAAAATTAGTTTAGATAGGCATTACTTATCATTTTCATCAAGAATCAAAGTCAGATAATTATCCTTGAATTAGGCTTGTGAAGTCTGTATCTGGGCTGTGCCCCAGCTTGAAGTAGTAAAAAAATAACATTCATCCGGTTGTATAAATCGAATATGTGAAACTAATCGTATAGTTGATTCTCCATCATAACTAAAACAGACAATATGACAATTGTGAGTAGAAAAACTGTACTAATTTAGGACAAAAGTAAACAAAACCTTGGTCATACATCACCCAAGACATTTTTACCGGCAATAAGTCAAGCCATAAATCCTATCTCCATGCATCACACATATAAACAATCCTGCTAAATTATACCAGACATGATTTTTCATGTCTTATATCGTGTTTTGCTACATTATTTGTGTGTACCGTTTAAAATATTTTGCACACATACTTCTCGTATATGATGGATCCTGTTTCAAAAATCCTGTTTCCTTTAACTATAAGTAAGAGAATATATTAAACTACTACAAATAATCTTAAAATGCTAAAATAATAAAACCACAACTGTACAGCGTACATAAGTAATTAAATGATAAAGTAAATTTATTGCATAGGTATTGTTGAAATAGTGGCAGATTTGTCTCAACTTTATATGAATAGATTTATTTAATCCATAGGTATTGTAAGAAACATTCTGTCAATTTCATAGTATTATTTATTTTAATATTTACATATAATCAATCTATAAGATCGCCGCGCATTTGTCAAAAGTATAAGGTTTTGTGTAATTCTTTGGCAAACAGCACCTACTATGGATTCAAAGATTAAAATATTTATCTTATCAATTACTTGTTAACTTATATATTAACAAGGTAAACATTTTGTTTGATGGATTTTATAAGCTTAGGTACAAAGCTTTGCGTATAATATGTGTATACATGTGTGTGTGTGTGTGTGTGTGTGTGTGTGTGTGTGTGTGTGTGTGTGTCAGCTGAATTTCCTTAAGTCTATTTTACCATTTCAAGGAGATTCGACCTTGTTCGCTTGTTAGAGTTGTAGCATGTTTCGAAATTCAAGTTGATCTAATCCTCTCCAAAAACCATCTTGATACTAAGTTGAGATTATCGTGACACACTTTATTTCACGTGACACATCTCTTTATTTCGTCTTCCTGTCTGGGTATTTGTAGCCTACAACTATCTGTTGTCTATTCCAAGGTTTAACTACATAATTACTATAACTATGTTTTATGTGATAATTATAAAATATTTTTAAATTGTCCTACATGTCCTACATTTTATTATGTCTTAATTAGATATCCGTCGGTTACGTCTATAGTGGATAGTTCTCTGGTTTTTTGTTAGTACGTATGTTTTCTGAAAATTGCACTTTTCGGTGTGCACTTTTCTAATCCAGCTCTCAATATTTTGTTTACATATAATGAATTGATTTTATAATTTTTACGTTGTGAATATCAAACATTTACAAAAATGTATTTCACTGCATTTAATTTCGTTTTATATACAGTATTAATGGTTTCAATAATCCGTATTAATTTTCAGAAGATTTGTCATTTATATCTTCTATGTTTTTGGACGCAAACAAGGAATCACCTATTTATGCTAACGTGTATGATTTCTTGTTCAATTCAATTCAATTAATTATTAAAATAAAATAAATCCTATAATAGCAAAGTAATACATCAACAATATTGATATTTTAATATTAAATTTATTACAAAATATCGAACGCGGCAAACATTATGAATAATATTAAATAATATCTAGTATTTGTGTTATTATACCCATAACAAAGTACTTTAAACGTACTCAATTCAAATTTGAGCAATTTAAACAAGGCATATACGTAAATTTCCTTTCGAACTATTCAATAATCCCCAGTATGTGTTGTATTAAGATGTTGGAAATCACTTTGAGCGTATTTTTCCGGATATTAACTTGCTCTTCTCGTGTCTTTTAAAGTGGCACTCTGCCTTCGCAGAGAAAACAAGGATGTCGGAAATTACCAAACCGAAATGCTTTAAGGTGGCCTTTCAAGTATTTAATTTTTTCACGTTTACCGTTATTTGTCTTATAATTCGACAAGTTAGGAAACAGGCATAGGGAACTAAGTGAATATTTTATCGATATTATGAAGCACCTTCATTATAGAGTAATATATTTTATATTTGGACTAGAGATTAAACAATAGTGATACTTATAAATAACCCATGCTAAGAGTACAATAAAATAAGAATATATTTTACAAAACTTCCAATATTTAGGTGCTACCAGCAAGACTTTTCACTATTGGAAATGTTGAGTAATAATGGATCAGTATGGGATCAAAGTGAGAACCATATATAGTAACATTATGTAATTAAAATAATATTTTTATAAAAAGTACATAGGGGTGAAAAATTTTGTAACACACACTCTAATACGAATCTTGATACTTTCAAACTTTAGTTTCATTGATAAATAATAAACTAGTTACGTTGTTCAATTATTTTTATATGATTTATATTTATTTTTATGTCATTATAAAATGTGATACACTTTTAAATCGACATACTATTGTCCTAACCAGTCACCAAATACTAAACAACAGTAGTTTTTAATTTTTCCTCCCATTTAATTTCTAAGTTTCACTAATCAGCTAATAATATCAGTCAGATAATTGCAGTAAAATATCAGTCAGGTTTACGAACCACCTTAATATTATAAAAAAAAATCCCTCAAATAACCATTCAAAACGGGTTCTTATGAATTATTTTACAAAAAACCTACAAGGAAAGTGTAACATAGAGGGCAGTTTTGAAATCAGTAAATATCTTTCACAACCTTTTCACTATATTATTTAAAAAGTAGAAATTTCATGCTTTGTTTTGTCTTGATTTACGTACAACTTTGTCAATTAATTTAATCTTTGCTGTATCTCTTAATGCCTCTTTAAGACATCTTCAGTGCGCATAAAATTTGGAAACAATTTGTATATGCTTACCTAACGTATAATATCTTTTCCACTCAACAGGCTAAGCTTTAACTTTCCATTATTTCATATCAAGTTAAAAATATAATATTTATATATAAAAAATTTCAGTCTGTTGGATACGAAAATAATTTAGATAAGGCAATATTTACGGCGATTTCAATACTTCTACAGGATGTAGAATTATTTAAGCTCTTAAAAAATTAATCTCTTCTGAACATAGCCCTTGTACACAGCTTGTTTCATACACCTTACGCACATAAACTAGCTATGAGTCACAGGGGACTAGGCCAGTGAGATTGCTACTGATTCTTTTATAAACCCAACAACGAAAGTGTGAAATGATGACAGCGGCTTAAGAAAAGTTTACGCAGCATATGTTACAGTTTGAAACATTAAATTATAACAGAGAACTTGCTGTAAATACTTTGATTCATACACCTTACGTACATAAACTAACTACGAGTCTCAGAGGACCAGGCCAGTGATATTGCTTCTGACCCTTATATAACCCTGACCATACAAATGAGAAACAATGGCTGGGGCTTAAGATAGGTTTATGCAATTTTTTTCAATTTCAAACAACAAATCACAATAGAGAACTAATGTCAAACAGAAATTAAAAAGTGAATTCATTACTTTCCAGAAACCTCACTTGGGTAAAAAGAATGCATTTTGGTGTATGTCTGTCTGTCTAAACGACATCTCTAAAACTAATCGCACTTTAAAAATTAAACATAGCATATAACGTTCAGTTACTGTGCATGGCTGAGTTTTAACGAAAACCTTGACTTCGGTCTAATGGGTAACCATGATAGAAAAGAAGAAAATTCCAAAATAAACTAATACGTAAGCTGAGTACAATCATATAACATTGCATAATGTATCATATAACAATGACATAATAACACATGTAGTCTTTTATCGTCAGATTATAAATTTTGCATGAAAAATTACTTCTCCCTATAAGATAATTAGTTTATGAAATTGAAACCTACTCTCAGTAGGTTGACACAATTTATTTTTGGTCTTTCGGGGGGGGGGGGATGGAATCTAAAAGTTCTTGTTTCTATGGCTGTCTGTACAGAGATGGTTACTGAGATTACTGTACTCTGAATAATGTACATTAAGCGTACCTTATGAAAAACGTCCCTATTAATGTATTATAGCATCATTTATAGAAAACTTTAAGTTACTTTAAACTATTACAAGATAAAATACAGTACCTTCATTGAATCAATGCTATTAAAAGAAGGTAATTTAAATTAGTTAATAATCACAACTAATATCCCTTTTAATCCAGATTGCCCATTATGAAATATTTTCATTTTGTATCTGTACGATTTTATAAGCCAAACACGAAACGGTAATCCAAAGAATACTGCTATACCATGTATAATATGCATTTTATAAATTCCCACCTAATAGGCTACTTTAATCAATATTTGCATATCAATGGAAAAGTTTTGAATTCAATAAATAGTTATATGAAATATACCTTTTCTAAACTAAGGTTTGTGGGAGTTTCTTTAAAATGAAATGGTTAAAATTAAATGCAAGAGCCGAGAACTAATTTCACAGAATAAGCACACAGAATATCGTTTGCGCCTAAGAAAGAAATGTATTGTCAACTACGTTAGTTTCGCGAGAACTAATTTCACAGAATAAGCACACAGAATATCGTTTGCGCCTAAGAAAGAAATGTATTGTCAACTACGTTAGTTTTCGCGAGAACTAATTTCACAGAATAAACACACAGAATATCGTTTGCGCCTAAGAAAGAAATGTATTGTCAACTACGTTAGTTTCGCGAGAACTAATTTCACAGAATAAGCACACAGAATATCGTTTGCGCCTAAGAAAGAAATGTATTGTCAACTACGTTAGTTTCGCGAGAACTAATTTCACAGAATAAGCACACAGAATATCGTTTGCGCCTAAGAAAGAAATGTATTGTCAACTACGTTAGTTTCGCGAGAACTAATTTCACAGATAAGCACACAGAATATCGTTTGCGCCTAAGAAAGAAATGTATTGTCAACTACGTTAGTTTCGCGAGAACTAATTTCACAGAATAAGCACACAGAATATCGTTTGCGCCTAAGAAAGAAATGTATTGTCAACTACGTTAGTTTCGCGAGAACTAATTTCACAGATAAGCACACAGAATATCGTTTGCGCCTAAGAAAGAAATGTATTGTCAACTACGTTAGTTTCGCGAGAACTAATTTCACAGATAAGCACACAGAATATCGTTTGCGCCTAAGAAAGAAATGTATTGTCAACTACGTTAGTTTCGCGAGAACTAATTTCACAGATAAGCACACAGAATATCGTTTGTGCACCTAAGAAAGAAATGTATTGTCAACTACGTTAGTTTCGCGAGAACTAATTTCACAGAATAAGCACACAGAATATCGTTTGCGCCTAAGAAAGAAATGTATTGTCAACTACGTTAGTTTCGCGAGAACTAATTTCACAGAATAAGCACACAGCATATCGTTTGCGCCTAAGAAAGAAATGTATTGTCAACTACGTTAGTTTCGTTTGAGGTCGAAATGGAACAGTATCAAAATGGTTACAAATGTGAACGTAACTTTGTTGTTAGGTTATTATATATTATACGTAACATATTTAAAATCAGCAACATACATGTCAACAAATTTTAAAAGTTAAGTAAAGCTCCATTTACCTTCCTTTTGTAGGGTTGAAATTCTGATGCTGTTACAGGCATCTGGAATCTGGAACCATATTTGTCTGAAGTGATCGAAAAACGTCGACGAACAAAAAGCTGAAAACGAACAGTTTACATCGTTTCGACATCAGAGGCACCTAGATTAACAAATATGGAATGTAGTGTAATCCAGGAAAATGGGCATTCTCATGGTCTCATCAGGTACACAGTGGAGTACTACACAATTGCAATTCAGTAGTATACTGCGTGCATTCAGTTTTACACCTGATGAGACAATGAAAGTGCCTACTCACCATAGATTCCACTATATTTTATATTTTGTAATCTAGGTGTCTCTGACGTGAGTCTTCAATTTGCGCTTTTATATAGTCGACTTTTTTAATCTCTCCAGATGAATCTGGCTCCAGATTCCGATACCATACAATAGCAATTGAGAGGCGGTCGCTCATGTGTATTACGCAATGTATCTACTATTTCAAATACTAGATATGGGTTGATGGGCGACAACAAAATGATAAAGACAAGAAATATCGTCTGTGCAGAAAATAGTACTATTCAAACAGCTTGAGCTCATAAATAGTAAATATAGAAATCATTTCCATCAATTTGCTTCTATTCAATTCAAAGGCTTGCACGTAAGTGGTCTATTACGTCTATTAGAGTATCGCGTACTCATATTGAAGGAAGGTGATATCGTAACGCAAATGGTTAATAGTGCCTTTCTACCAGGTATCGAGCATTTCTTTATAAGAGGTACCATGGTTGATATGTAACTCAAGAGGCTGGGTATATTTAATTTCTATAAATCTGGTGTTCACACGTTACCTCGAAATCGAACTGAGTTATAAATTACACATTTAGCATGTGCCTTCATTTCCATGTAGGCAATACTGAGTTCTATAGTAGTGCATGTCATTATGTGGAATTTTGCTGAACGTTGGCTTATAATTTATATTAAATAAGCATGGTAGCAACGAGAAAATGTAATACATAAATTTAAAAACAAACTAAGTAAAATGTTACGAGATTTAAACTCGTGAATTTTATTCATAGAATAGAAAGAAAAGGTAATATTGTTCAATATGAATAGTAACAGTAGGTTACATAATTTTTTCAGCGCGCTATATTGCGCACTATTGCGTTATATTACCCTCCTAGCTTAACGAACTTTTATTATTTAAACACCGCTATGAACACTGTAATAGACAAAAATGTGAATATATCATGGGGAAAGATATCACGAGAGATATCATCTGTAAGCTTTAAATATTGCAAGAAAATTCATTTCTTAAAATACAAGTGTGCGTTCTGTTATGGTTTATGTTCAACTATTGAATGTGTCTGAGCGTTAATGATACCTTCATTAAGTAGGTTGACTCAATTTGTATTTGAAAGCCGTATGACAAACTTTCTTTTCTGCATGGTTGTATTTATATCTGTGTACAGGAAATCTGGAGAGTGAAATGACCTTTAAATTTGAATGTATGTTTTCACTTAGTGATGTCCGCTACGCGACACATGGCAGTGGCGTACTGCAATCTTATGTACTTTGATAAACAATATTTTCATACAGTATTGGTAGCTTTTCTATTGTTCTGAAATTTAAGGAGTACATTTGGTACTATAATGTATTAAAAACAAATTTTGAAAACTATCGGATGGACAAAAATTGTTTTAAAATATTTTGCGTAACCTTATCATAATGTTATATTTTGACTTACAAAAAATTGTGTTCGATATCAAAAAGGATGGAAATAATATTTAGAAACAATATTTAAACGTTAAAGAAACTACTTGTGCCAACATGATTGCAAAGCCCGTTTTGGTTTAGTCGATCGCTACTGAACGTTTTGGTACGTGTACGTACGGGACAGTCAAGTTGGCCAACATGTATTCAAAACTGATATAGTTGTGGCAAGCTCATGTATCATCCTCATACAGCATAAAATATTATATACTATGTTAAAATTATTTTTATAATGTTAATGTGGAATAGTACAACTTACAAGTCACCAATTCAAGAGTATGGTATTTAGAAAATGTTTAAAATCGATTTTTTTTCTCTTTACAGCTCAGCGAATGAAGTAAAACAATTTAATCATAAGCTTTTAACCATATATTACTTTGCGATCAAATAAAGCCATGACAGTAAGATAAGAGTAAAGGTTCCCAAGCCTCTAGGTAATTCTTTATTTCACCAGTTCGTTAGGTTAACAACAGTTCGCATTCTTCAGGGACAGAAATTGGTCTATATTTCTGTTTTTCACTTCATTAAATTTTGTATATACTGTCACAAAACTACTAGATATGATATCATGCTGTCTGTAACAACAATGTATAAAGTAAAATATTCAATGATTTTATAAATTTAAAAAATGAATGTCATAATTGAAAATTGTCTGTCACTGAATAAAGGGGACATTTAAATAAAAGTGAAATCCAAGTCTTAATTGTTTGAAATGTTCATAGTTTATTACTTTATCGCATAAGGATTCCTTTTGGGTTTTGACATTTTTAAAAGGGAATGAAATTAAAATGTGTGTATTGGTTAATTAATTAGAGTTAATCGTTGGTAAATAAATATATTGATAAATACTATCTATAATGCCAAAGTTGTGAAATAGTGTTTAGTCTCAGTCTGTAACTATTAAATAATCTAATGCAATTATTTATGCATTATTTCTCAGGAAATGTAACTAATCAAGCGGATTATTTACCTAAACTACCATAAACCGTAGTACTAACATATTTATTAATTAATCGAACCATTTATATCAAATTAAAATCAATATATGTCAATCAATGTATAACGAAAATACTTATTCAAACACAATACAAAATAAAAAATATGACACATTAAGTACCTAAATAACAAAATTCACGATCACGGTCCAGCTAAATACATAAAGCATCGTGTCGGTAAATCAAAACTCGCTCATTTAATAATTATTCCAGACTCTTAACCGAAGCCTATCGATTGAGGAGCTGACAGGATGAAATAACAAACATCAAATGAACCACAAGGGCCTCACGCGTTTTAAATTCAGTAGTAAGGTATTTTTTTCAAATAAATTACCTGGAATATATTACCACATAGTAAACGTGTTTTATGAAAAAAGACACTTGCACGTAACTTATAAATAGCTTTATTTTAGAAAAAAACTCTACGTACACAAATAATACAGTTATTGAATTATAACTCAAAGATAATAATAATATAAATTTAAATGAGAATATTATTTATTTTAGTATGGATACTGCAAATCTATTTTCCCTACATAAAGACTAAAAAAAAATGAAAATCATATTGCATAAATTTAATTTTACGCTTATTTAATATTACAATGATGTTTCCTCAAAACGTAAACAATATTCTTGAGGATTTATAGAAGGAAATATTTTATTGTAACATCTTATGACTTACATAGTTTACAAAGGCCAGACAATTGGTTTAAATAAGCATAACTGAAAATTTAATACACTATTATTTTTGTTTTACAAAAACTCTTATAACATTTCAAACTCTGCATATTTATATTGCAACTGATAAAGGTTGCCATCTTTTTGCGTAATTTTTGTAACAATTTAAAATATAAATATATATGAACGCAACACTTTACTTACGCAAAACGCAAACTTAGTTTAACGCAAAACTATGTAGATGTCGTAGAGTTTTCTTAAATACTAATAATTTACTGTTTAAGGTACCTTTAAACAATTAAAGAGCAAATGAACACCGTACGATAAACTTTCGCATTGAGATGCTTAACTGTGGTTCCTAAACCCCGTATTGATTGCAGCGATCGTGCGGATTATGATACTAATCCAGATTACGAGTTTCACCAAAGAGCTTTATTGTACTCTTTGTCCACAGAGAATTCACCATACAATATTAGCTTTTTGAAACTCATTTGTTCCAAAAAGATATTAACTTGCTCTTCTGAGCAAAAAGAAATCCTCAAACAGGTAAATTCCCCTTTGGAATCAAAGCAATATTTCTCTTTTATTTAAACAAACATATCAAATATATAAAATAAACTATTACAGATCTAATTTGATATATATATATATATATATATATATATATATATATATATATACTATTAAATGCTATTTAACTATTGCAACGTTATACGATTGGTAGCCTACCTGTCTCTTGGAGTGGATCAGATTTCGCAATTTCTTCCATCAATAGATCCAACCATTTATTTGATCTGTACCACCAGAGTCGCAATTATCTGCGACTCTCAGGCTCTCAGAATACAACTCTATTCTGAGAGTTCTCCAACTGGGAAATAAAGTTTGTGACATTGTGGATTTCATTCACGACAAACTTGGGGCAGCGTAGCGAACATTATGAAGCATACAAAATGGTTTTTGCTGTCCTGTATGTCTGTCATTACTGATCATTTATTATTTTGTTAAATATTTATTTCTTAACCCCGAAAAAGATGGTATATTGTGAATGGCAAGTTCGTACGTCAAAGTGGACTCTTTGCATAGTTTCAAAATTAGAGACACATAGATTACAAAAGACCTCTATCTAGTTATCCAGTAGGCACCCAGTGTAATATAGATAACAATTTTGTCGTCTAACTCTTCTTGTCTCTTTAAACGGACGAGAACTACAGATTCCAGGAGTTCTATGACATTTTCAGATCTCCACACTGGATGGGATTACCCCTTACGCAGAAGGGGTAATCGAGCTAAACGTATCATTCTCAATGAATTAATCCATCCGACCATAGCTACGTTATGTAGTATGTTGCGTTATAGTATTTATTGCTAATAATGTTTGTTCTTTAGTTATCATCGTTAAGTTTATAATTTTTTGTTGTTGTTGTTATCCCCATACAGGTCCTAGTAACATATAACTGAATTTAATAATCATGTTTCTTTTTTGTTCCATTTAGTTTTTATCATTATAATATTTATTATTTTATACTGTCTTAAGTTTTTAAACCCATTATTGGTTATTGTTTGGTCATTAATATTGTTTATTCTGCAAAATGGTATCTATCATAGAAGTGTGCGTACATTATTTAATTAAGATTTTATATCTTCTTACAATAAAGTACTTATAAGTAACGTGATATTGAATAGGATGTGCGTTTTCAAAAACAAAAACACGCCAAGGAAATTTCAAATCGTTTAGCTAAAAAATAAAAGAATCGTGTTTCGATAAATCTCTATTTATGTATACGTGTAATAAAATATAAGATCTCGTTTGAAAATATACTAATATATCAATTAAAAAACCTTTTGGCAGATAGTCTCAAACAGGTGTTGATATCCAGTATAAAATACATCAGGGAAGGCTTTTGAAAATTCAAACCAAACATTCTTATCAAGGTGAAATCCGTAGCTGTAGGTATCGTCTAGGAAATAAATTTGACAGAACTTACATTAATTATTAAAATCTCACTGGACATTACACTTCTCAGAATAAATATATAAAGTTATCTAGGATGGACAATGAAATAGTTGTTCTCAACTCACATGCTTGTGATTTCATTGTTTTGTGATTATATTGTTGGTCATAATAATCAGTAGTTAGGACTAATTGGTAGTTTTTATTCTGTTACATTCAAAATTAAACGCCGACAAGACTGTAACTTTCCCATGATAATTGCTTAATTTGTTTACTGTGTTTTATCATTTTATATTCGTCACAATATTTAAATGATTCTACTGTTTTTTATATTCTTAAAAAATTTGTAAGTCAACTAACAAAGAAAAATTCTGGTAACACGGCAAGTTGAAAGTCTAAAATAATTTCAACTTTGCTCTACTTTCAATACTTATCGTTAATGTGAATTTATCGAATTCAAGAAACAGAACATTTTTACATTAACGAAAGAGCTTAAAGGAAAGACAAGTTTTGTGTCCAAAATAACTTTTGAACCTTTCGAGAAAATTACCGTAATAATTCCATTTGTTAAACAATTCAGATCTGTTATTCATCGTGTCAGGCCAGTGCCGGATGTGCACTTCCGGTGTAATCTATGTGCACACGAGTACATTATATGATACTTCCGGTGGAGGAAGGACCTAGTGATCTATTGTATACCTGTTTTGGGATATTCTTTACAAAGTTATGGTGGGATGAAAAGTAATATTAAAGCGCAGGAAGAAGAACTCTTAAAATTTATTAAATTTTTGCGTTCCTTAATAAATAATTTTGGTATAATTCTAACAGTATTCAACAAATCCAGCACTGTCCAAAAAATAACCTTAAACAAATTATTAAATATTTTCATTTTTTGAAATATATGAATTGTGATGGGTGTAAGAGGTATCCAAATAATTATCTAATATAAAAGTTGGGGTTGTAATTAAATAAACTCTCAAAATTTCTTCAGGATTTATTTGTAAATCTACGGTTGAGTGATAGTCACATTATACATGACGCTTCTGCATTATTCATGGCTCACATTTACCTTCCTGCTCGCATTAACTACGAGTTTGAATTCACCTGATTATAAGGGAAATATTTTTCGTCAATAAACTAGTACAATATATTAAAACAAAGGTAAAGTATTGCTGCAGATTATTGAAATCATATAATTGCACTCACATTAAATGAAATATATCTAAAAATGTCTAGCTTTCTTAATGGATGGCGTACAGTAAATTACCAATATTCATGAAGTAATATTCTGAACTGATACACAGCACTATTAGCATTACAATATCTGTGATATACGCAGTTTCCAATATTGAAAGATGCCGAAAGATTAGTTCTCTCTACTTACTTCCTTTCATAAACCTTTACCCACAAGACCCAAATTGGTCGAATAAATTGTTGTTTTCCAATGTTCCTTAATAAATCTGTCTAATTAGGTAAATTAACTAAAACTTCCAGTTTTACCTTTACAATTACTTCACTTTCACTCGGAGCGGAACATTACAAATCCTATTTATATCTATTTAACATTTTACCATACTTCAAAAATAAGCCAGATCTATTTAAAATAAAAAATCTATTTAAAATAAAAAATAATGGGAATGAGAATATAATTTGTATGTGTATATATTTCAAGTGTATATATTTTTAAAGAAGGCAGACCACACTATAACCTTACTCTGTACGTCTTCAAGGACCACACGGTTGTGTAAGGATCTTACCAAAGAGGATAAGGGGCAAGTTGATTCAGTACAAGGTTGATAGTGATGAACTTGCACTATGAACCTTCGCTATTTTTTATCTCAGATCCAAAGTGAAACTTCTTAAACCATTCAGCCATCGACACTGTATATTATATCTAATATATTACATATATTTACTATGGGGATTATAAATGTTTAATTCTATTTTATATTCTACTATTAATAGTAGGACATATTAAATAATTATTATTAAATATCATATTTGTTAGGTTCTGTTGGATATATAAGTATTTCAGAAAACACGCTCAGAATAATAATTCATTCTGAGGCAACGAAAGTTTATTATGTTTACCACTATATCTGTACATGTTACAATCAAAACTAAAAACCAGCCCGAACTAATTTTAAACAGCTATTGTTAAAACTCGTTTTGACGTGTTACTATCAGTTTCGAACAAGCTCTATTAATAGTCAAAACTAGTTTTTACGCAATCTATGCGGTAAAAACTAGTTTTGACCAATAGGTTTACGATAAAATGTATTACAAAAATTCTTTAAATTTACTTCTGGCAGATAAAATTTTGTCATAACTTCTTTTGACTAATACATAATTGATTAAACTAGTTTTGCTTATCTTTTGGAATCAAGTAAGAATATATTTTAAATATTTTTTTGTTTTGTAATGAATGCACTTCTTCGTCCTTACATTGTCAACTCAAAAACCTACTCTGTGGTCAAATATACTTTTGACTGACCGTATTGCCTCTAATTTACTGTGCAGTACAAAATAACTGTAATTAATATTTCATTCTGAACTCTTTTTTTACCAGAAGAATCGAAATAATATACACATAGTTAATCATTAAAAACTTGTATTTTTAAATTTGTATAACTGAATAAAAGCCACGATGTGCATGCTTCTAAAGGATTGACGTTGGTTGCGGATTCATTTTAATGGAAACGTCAAATAAGCCAGCCCAATATTTGGCCGACACTACTGCCGCCGCGCCAAGCTACACAGATGGCCGACTTTGTCCTCTACAAGCAATATATCATCGTGTTTTGTAGTGCTGCTGACGAGCCACTTTGCCATAGTGTTGTATTCACTCAAAAATACTAAAGAACAAAACAGAATATTAATTAAAACTGCACTCATTACAGCTATTATATTTAGAAAAACCTCCTAGCTACGTTCAAATAAATAAACAGTATAACAGTAACGAAAAATTTTTATATATGGTAAGTTATATACATTGGAATTTGGTTTCAAAATTAGATGTCAGGTTACGTCAAAATCAGTTTACATAGACGTTTAAATTAATAAATGAAACATATAAACAGCCCACAACAAAATAAATTGATGCCCATAGTTTGTAAAAAATAGACGAACCGTTGAAGTAAACGAAAAAAAAAACAAAAAGCATCTGAGGTGGTGTTGCCAGTTCGTAGTTTACCACTACTGTCTGTTTGATTTATAATGCTTTGTATCCAATTATATGGATTTGAACCAAACGCGCGTATATTTATTTACGGTAACAACCGATAAAGTCTGATTATTGCAACAGAGGATGAGGGTGATCATTACTTTTTCATACCTGTCAAGAATGTTGGATACAGGATTTAGTAGGAGAATTTAGACGCTCAAGCCACCGTCTCACTATTTTGCTGCGGGTTGCATTAGTGACCTTAAACTACATTACATTTAAAATTTTATTCCATTCATCAGAGTATACATTTTCCCAAATTATTATTTTTTTAATTTTACGTAAAAATAGACTAAAAGTGACTTAACTCGTGTTAAATTAAAGGTTAACCTATCTTATCCCACTATTTACAAAAACTCTACAAAACAACGTTATTTGTTATGTCACTGGACATCGACACACAACACAACTTATAGAATCGTCCTTTGTAAATTTTACCTAAAATTCTAGATTGTGAATCCCAGTTACATTTTATTTGTTGATCGACTATCAAACAGCATTCGAAGCTCATGATTTATAACAACAATTTTTGCGATTGATAATGATAGGGAACATATACACATGCAGTCGGTCCAGTGTAAGATGATACACATTTTCGTTGTTGCAGGTTAAGATACTCTTCTTTATAACTTAGAATGTCTGGTAAGTGTAACCATATTGGAATAGTGGACATGAGATATTTAGTTAGAAGATAGTACAGTTAATGCAAATAAGATTTAATAAATTATGCTATATTATGATTAGTTCAAGTACGCCACAACACATGTTAGGCTTTGTATTAAACGTTTAAAAAGTAGTACTCATTTTATTAAACTACACGTGGTATTATGCCTATGTTTTCTATAAGACATTTAATGTAAACCTCGATATTTTTATAGAAATTAGGCTTATAGGATAAGTTAGGCTTATAGGTCACTTCGTTTTTGATTTTTCATGCGGACAGACGTCAGATAAACATACAGATACTCTTATAAATATATACAAAGGAATTAAATCTTTTCAGCCCCTTGAGAACAACAATAATATCCCTCTTTAAAATTATAAAATAATAAATGTTAAAATATTACACACCTCTAGAGATAGATTTGTTAATAATCGAAATATAAATATCAATCCAGATTATTGTTATTACTTTATCTCTAGTTACATTCAGCTTGTGCACCTTATAATAATAATATAGGTGTTAATATCGATTGATAATATAACATCGATTGTACTTACATATGATCTACAAGGTAAAAGAACTCGGTTGCCTTGTTCGTCTTTGTAGAAAAACCTATTATAGATATAGCAGTTTGAAAAGAGTGAGAGGAAATGTTTTATCTTCTACGATATATCTTACAAGAATTTGCATATAGTGAAGCCAAAAACTAAACTACTCAGATTTCTTAGAGAGACGAGTTTCATTTATTACTGTCTGAACTGTTCTTCCTTTGTGAATCTCATTAATCCTTCTTTGTTAAGTTCCATTTATCAGGTAAGCGCTATTCATGTTCAAGAGTGAATTTTAAAGATGAATTTATCAAATTCGTATTTATTTTCAATTATTAATTATTAGTTGCCAATATTCTATTTGTTAGGAGTGCTACTAAGTCTGTCACAAAACCAATTAACCTCGTTATAACCAATTAACCAAAACCAATATATATATATATAATTACTGACATTTGTAAATAACCACTGGTAATGTTCTGTTGCATGTCTCCAATTAAACGAAACCGTGAGTGTCATGTTTATGTTTTTAGTAATATTTCATATAAACCTGCTATATAATAATAAGAATTTAATCTCATATTAGCTGCTTTACAAAGTCACTATATCGACGCTGAATGATTTTCTTATATATTTGTATTAGATTATGAATCATCAGTTCAATGTTTTCTTCACGATATGATCGATCTTCAACAGTTACGAAGATATTCAGGCATTTAAGCAAGTGAATCATCATTATATAAGTGAGCTTATAGATTGGCACGTTTCTCTCTATATTAGGCCTATGTTCAATAATCTAATGCAAACATATACAGCTTCTCTGCCATTTTCTAATACATTCACCATTTCTTAAGTTATGATATCGACGCAAAAACTGGAAAGAAACCATGTGTACTAAATATACGTTGGTTTCCTATGACATATCTCATACGACTGTTGTCTCTGTATGTTCTGTTAAAATAAATACCTTAAGCCATTTCTATATAAGTTAGATTTGATTTTATCCTGGCTTGTTTCATATTGGAAACTTGAAATCTCAACTCTATTTAAATTGAAAATTATTGTTGTAATTAATAAATATAATCAGTAAACTAACTAATGAGTATAATACTTTTGAGATTTTCTTCCTACGAAAATATTTTTCAATTTATTTATTTAGAACTGTTAGAGCAGTGTGACATTACAACATATTAATAGTATGTTATAAGTTTAGTATAAGATAAACACCGCAATGTAAGGAGCTGTACTCTTATAAAACGCTATTACTGTCAGTGGAACCGTGATTTCTGTAAATATTTAGCTAAAGAAGTGATACATTATTCCCTCGGCTGCTGCGTTATTCATGGGGCATGGTTCCGTTCATCAACATATGGTCCCTGAGTTCCATCAGTCAGTCTCTAAACATTTTGCTTAATTGGCAATATTATACCATATTAGTTATGTTGTATTTGATACTTGTATTCTAATTAATAGTAAATTAGATTATTAGCATCGAAAGTGACCTATTGATATGCGCGAAGCGAAGCCGAGCATGGAAAATGATATCGAGCCCCGTAATGAAGCTTTCTAGACGAGTGCTGAAAGATACGTTTCATCACTATGCAGAAAAGGATACAACAGTTTTTAAAAGAATATCTGACCTTTCATAGTTTAGTAATTATTCTTCCATAAGAAAACGTAGCACTATTTCTAAGTTAGTTTTAATGTTAAAATCAGCTGTATGAACACTATTACTGTCAGAGAAACCAGAAAATCATATTTATGTGTTTTAATTGTTTTTAAAGGGAAAGAGATTTGTCCATAGGAAAGAAATCTACATATCTTATCTATATTGGAAAGTAGCCCATTATCACACTGCGTGATCTATAAAAAACTCGTTTTATCTATATTTTTATAAAAAAAGTTGAACTACAGAATTTCATTCTAAAGTAGTAATGCACAGTTATTTATAACGTAAGGCATCACATTTCACTAACGTTTTCTCTACTAGAGCTTATTTAGAAGACGTAGCTGTAATATTTTTCTTGTCAATCAGCTAGTGTACATATGCCAAGTGTTTATTGGAGTTATAAATAGCTTGAGGAAAGAATAAAACAATAATAACTAAAACGATTGAAATACTGCGTAATATCACTACATTGTTACAATAACGTAATATAAGTCGGTTCTCTGCTGTTTAATTTCAAACTAAACGAGTCCAATATTTGTGCAGCACTTGTCTTGCAACCTACATTATTGCTGCAAAACAGCAGTGTCAACATATTCTACACGTTGCGGTATGTTGTTTGTTCACATACTTCATTATTCGTATGACAAGTGGATTCCATCAGTTCAAAAGTACAACCTACAATAAAATATTGTTTTATTTGGTACTAAAAACAATAAAACAAATACATCATTTTCAGTAAAGTCATCGTTTTGTTTTTTTTGAGTTGGTATTTAACAAATGTTTTGGAATATATTAATACCTACAACATATATCACAGGGATCGTATAAAACGATTAGAACAAGTTAAGAAATCCGTGTTATTACACTCAAAAACTTAACTACTGCATAACTTATTAAAGCAATTAAATTTTATGTTTTTGGGGGATTTTACATGTACATCATATTTAACCCTCAAAAAGCACACTGGGATCCACAGGGATGGGATAAATATCTTTTTTATATTACGCAGTCTAATTTTGTGACGGGAATTTTTGGTACCCATGCCATTTTAAGTCCTAACACTGGCCACCCTAGTTGCCAGCTGTCAGCTAAGTAATAAACACTTTATTTGTCTTGGGGTTCAGTGGTCTGCTGTTTGCCGTTTAAGATTGTTTTATTCCTAATTTTCAATATTTGATTATATTGGTTTTAATTTCATTTTTGTGGTTATTTGTAAAATAATTTAATCATTTATCTTATTGACCAAAGACAATATCCATAGCCAATCAAAAACACTATACAATATTATAAAACAACTTTTTGAATTATGTAGTCTATATTTAGATGGTCAAATTCGCCTATTTTTACGATTCTATCTAAGATGGGACATAACTGTGATGGCATAAATACATTCATATATTATTTATACATATAATAAAGTGTTATATATTATATTATTTGGACCTAAAACCTTTAAAAAACTCAAACAAATGGCTATTTTCAAAGCGTTTTCATTTTATCGTTAAAATTACATTTTGTTAGAACAAATTTAAAATTTTGTTAAGCAATATATTACACCTAATACACAATACTAGTCTAAGGGAACAAACAAAACAATGCAATTTATCCTAATAATACTATTAGTGGGAAAGTGCCTTTTGTTTGTTTGTTTTGCTTTTATGCGTAAACTATTCACCCGATTGTACTCAAATTTTACGTGAACGATCTTATGTTTGAAGTTTGTTTTTGACGATGGAATGATTGTGAAGGAAACCTGAATTTTAATTTGAACCAACTATATTCTTTGTAACGTTTGTTTCATAATTATGTAAATGGTCTTGTTAGTATTTCGACGTTACATGTTACGTTACGTGTTTTGACGTTTCTTGTAAGGTTGTGATATGTTTTACAGGGCACTTGTTCTGTACAGCACGTAAATAATAAATAGTTGGTGCTTGCTTTCGTTAACCTGGATCCATCGTTATACTATAGAATCTTGATGAACAACTGATATTTTAATCTTAAAATTGGAAAGTGGATAGCTTCATTTTAATTTATTTTTATTTGTTATGCGCGAAAGCTTTAGGTTAAGGTTTTAATCTTAAATCCTGAAATGTTCTTATAACATTCATCGTTAATAACCAACTTTCAACATATGGACATTAAAACCTACGGAATTTCTATTTATTCATGTTCAACCTCTTTTTTAGTTACAAAAATTTATTTGAAAAGGCAACGTTTAAATTTGTATTTCATGTTAACCTCAATTCAAAATGTACGTTAAATACTTATTGCAGTAATTATGATAGCATTTATTCTATAAGTGGTTAAATAAATTCTGGAGCTCCTGTGAAGTTGATAAAAATACAACTAACTAGAAACGACTCCGTGAAACTTCCTACGAATTGAAGTTGAGTTTAAAATATTTCAATATTATATTTTTACAAATACTAAAAAAAAGCGAATTCACATTCTGCACTTGTTGAAAACAGTGCGTACAGCAAAACATAGGTAAATCTGTCTAATAGTGTTAGAACATCGTTTACAATTAATAAGTTTAAATTTATATTTATTAATTGAAAACACTATGTACAAGTGTAAACGAATACAATTTAACCAGACTAGTGAAAAAGTTTTATTAACAATTTCCGACATTTTGTTCTTAACGAAAGTGACAACCATCGTATTGGAATCCTAATGAATATATGATATACAAGGCAACAGATTGTTTAAGCATGTTACAGAAAGTGCGTGAAATACACATAAAATAGACCAAATGGATTGTTTGGTTGTGTGTAATAAAAACATCAAATAACCCAGCCAAATATTTGGCTGACACTCTCGCCACGCCAGCCTACACAGATGCCCGACTTTGTCCTCCACAAGCGATAAATCATCCTGTTTTGTAGTGCTGTTGACAATCCACTTTACCATGGTCTTATTATTTATAGTTGTTCTTAATTCATTTGCAAAAAAATATCTGACAAAACGTTGTTTCATCCAGAACTTAATATAATATACAATACATTTACAGTTAAAAATAAAATGAAAATAAAAGTAAAGCATGTATAATAGTAAATAAAAACTGTAGTGCCTTATAAAATAACGCAATGGGTTATAACTGTGCAAGCTACCCGGGTCAAAAGTATGTAAATTTGTAGGTAAAATAATAAAAATTTACTTTTTTTCAACAACCTGAAACATTACTTTGGGCCTCCCCTAATTTTATTTTTGCGTACAGAGTAAAAATATTGGAATTTTTCCGGCTATAAATACAAAATTACTAAGCAATACACTACAGTTATAAGAAATGTATTTCTCATTTGCCTGTATGTGATCTTAACAATGCAATTTCAGAATTGACCTTGGTCACATATTATAAGCTTACGATGTACAATATAAAGAAAGATTAATCAAGTTACAATCGAGTCGAGCAATTTTGTTTTGTGGAGCACGTCAATAAAATACACTGTGACAAACTGGAAGTTTACATTGAAAAGATTGCCCTCCTTCTTCCAGCTGCAGGTAAAAAAATAACTCAATTATTAGGAATTTTAATGTAATTTAGCGATTCGGTACAAGAGGCTGGTCAGTTGAAAAGAATTACTATTAATGTAGTTTGTAAAGTAATAAACTTAAAGCACATTGTTGAAATTGAGGTCGTAGTAAGCCGAACTTATGTATTTATAATTGCAAAATAATTACTTGATTATAGTAAATATAACATAAAAATATATTGTATTGTAGGTAAACCTAGTATAAATTATTAGTCCTAACGTGACAAAAACATTAAAACTAATTTAGAATTTTTTTTTATTTACCTAACAGAACTACTGCAGTAACTACCCTAAAACACTATAATATAAAAATTCCATAAAGTCATTGTATAGCTATGATGCATGTAATGTATTCGTCATCGGTCACATACGTCTGCGTAACGAGTTTAACGCACATGACCATTTTGACAAAAGTTTAAGAGTTATGTTTAGAAAAACCTCTTATTGCGTTTGAACTATATTCATAATATGATTAGTTGTTTATATAATTATGAAATGAAATGAATGAAATATGCCTTTATTTAAGAGGCGGAGTTAGGGCTATTTAGCCCTCTCTACCACTCAACCTCACATAATATACAGATATATGTACAGTGAATGATCTTAACTAATAACAAATTTTAAATTAAAATAAATGCTTAAAAATTAACCAAAATATATACATACTATTTAATAATTAAAAATAAAATTTATCAGCTTAATATGTAGAAAAATTCAAACAAAGTTAAATTAAAACTTAAATTAATATCCTAAACTATAAATTTAAACTATAATTTATATATAACTATAATTTAAACTATAAATATATATTAAAAGAATTTCTCTTTATTACTACATTCATTCTCTCAAACACACAGCCCAACCACAAGCACGCCACGAGCACCGCCACCCGTCACCCCCACAGACCGGCCAGCAACAAGTCCTTGACCTTTGCCCCAAAACGAGCTCGGCCCTCTATAATACGTATATCATCAGGAAGAGAGTTCCAGAGGCGACATGCCTGAACAGTGAACGACTTACTGAAGAAGTTCGATCGATGAACAGGAATTGACAGTAAGGTGGATCCCCTTCTCGTAGGTCGCTCACTTATATCGGAAATAAATTTGAAATGTTCGGACAGGTAAACAGGTGACTTGTTTTTGATAACTAAATGTAGAGTTGAAAGAATGTGAAGTTGGCGAAGTTGTTGAAGTTTCAGAAGCGATAGCTGTTTGAAAAATGGAGTCACATGCTCATAACGTCTGAGATTGAAAATAAATCTGATACAATAGTTTTGAGCACGTTGAAGCCTGTCCGAAAGCTCAACAGTCATGTCACTGATCACAGCGTCACAGTAGTTGAAGTGTGGCAGTATGAGAGTTTTAACCAGCATAACCTTGACACTGAACGGTAGATATAAAGCAAAACGCTTTAAACTGTGAATGCCAGCAAATATTCTATTACACGTTACCGTAACCTGGTCACTCCACTTAAGACTTGAGCTCATAGTAAGACCAAGGTTTTTCAGTTTGTTTTGAAAATTTAGTACGTGGTTATTGAGTTTCAGTTTTGGTGCAACGTTGAAGTCCAAACGGTCGATCAGTCTTAGGTTTCCCAATACCATTGCCTGCGTTTTGTCTTCATTTAATTTCAGCCCATGTTTATTTGCCCAACAAGCAATTGATTCAATGTCGTGATTGAGCAGAACCATAAACGTGTTCAGTTCATCAGGCGAACAGTGTACGTAAATTTGTAAATCATCGGCATAAAGATGAAACTTAGAGTGCCTTATAATAGATGTGACGTCATTAATGTAAAGTGAGAACAATAGGGGCCCAAGAACAGAGCCCTGTGGAACACCCCGTGTTACGGTTTTCCATTCCGATATTGTTTCCCCTTCTTTGACACATTGCTGTCGCCCAGTACGATACAATTTGACCCAGTTAACACACCCATCGGAGAAACCATACTTCTTCAATTTGATGAGGAGAAGGGGGTAATAAACACAGTCAAAGGCTTTGGAAAAGTCAAAAAGCAGTAAAATGGTGATTAGTCTCTTGTCCATTGCCATTCTGATATCATCAGTAATTTTAATTAGGGTTGTGGTGGTGCTGTGATTAGGCCTGAATCCAGACTGCCATTTAGACAAGATGGTATAGGTACTCAGATAAGATGAAATTTGTTGATGTACCACTCTTTCAAGGCATTTGGAGAGACAAGGGAGAATACTGATTGGACGTAGGTCAGAAGGGGATTGCGGATTAGACACTTTTCTCAACGGACGAACTAAAGCATGCTTCCAGGTTAAGGGAAAGACAGATGAATTTAAAGAATAATTGAAAATGACTACTAAAACAGGAAGGGTGATTGGCAATGTATCTTTTAGAAAGCGCAAAGGTATGTTGTCAGCCCCAACTGCGTTGCTGGTCATCCTCGTAAAAGCAGCAAGCACATCAGCCTCACTCACAGGTGTGAAAGAAAACTGGCGGCCAGCAGCTTCCTGAGGAGCAGTCTCCAGCTCAGCAAAATAATCGCTAGCTGCAGATATATTAACAGGGATATGAATAAAGTAATCATTTATAATATTGAGGTCAAATGGAACAGGTGGACTGATATTGGATTTTCCCACACCAAGGTCTTTAATTTTACTCCACAATGATTTAGTGGACTGAGGTTCTGAAAGTGTTGTGTGGTAAAATCTAACTTTGGCGTTACGGATTTGCTGCTGCGTGTGATTCCTAAGACGCTTATAGGCCTCCCAATCTTGAGTGGATTTAGAACGTTTAGCTTTTCTGAAGGCGGAATCCCTTTGCTTTTGCAAATTTCTTATGAAATCATTCATCCATGGAGAGGGGGATTTGGTTACTCTTTTAGTTATGATTGGGGCATGTTTATCAAATAAATTAGTAAGAAAAGCATTAAATTTGGTAACCATTTCGTCCACATTATTGGCAGTGGTTACTTCAAGCCAGGGTAAAGCAGCAGCATCTGTAAGAAGTGAAGCATGATCTATGTCCCTGTATTTGCGATATTTGATTATATTGGGCTTATTTTTGGGAATATGGAGTTTATAGGCACAAAAAATGAGATCATGCTTTCATAATTCATAATTATTCAGCTGTAAATAAATAATTAATGGAAATATATTTTAAGACCTGAATTCAAGATAGTAAATTATTTGTTAATTCAATTCCTTTTTATTTGTTAACCAAATATAGTAAAATAAATATTTTAATTTTTAATTTTAACGCTTAATTATTATCACAACATATAAGTAGAAAAGTAGAAAGCGACTATATTAATTATATTTTTTAAACTCTTAAACAATAAATTGTTTATAGTTTAATAGCCTACCAAGTTTATAAACATAAACAAAATCCTTGGGTGCAAAATATCGTCTATAGCGCATATTATTCTCAAGATGTCTGATGGATATTTAAATAGCGGACAATTCTACAACTCCCCGTAAGATAAACGAGTCAGCGTAAGTGATAAGCTTCAATAAAAATCCTTGAAATTTCATGGTTGAACTTGCATTGTCATAAAACTCACTTTTGTCTATTTAATAAAGAAGTTTCAATCAAAGTTTAAAATGATACAATTATATTTTACACGAATTAACTAGCCACATGACACATTAAATTTTCTTTGCCCTATTTGGTTTTATAGCAGGGGATAATATAAGTCTATGTCTATACACCAAGCAAACCAATGGACGATGTTGGGTTAGATAAGTTTCATGTGCTAGTCACAAATATAAACACCACATGATTTTTCACAGTTTGTTTACAATTTTATTTTTGTTATCTTGGTCAGCTATTATTTCCGTCAATTCAATTAATTGAGTAATCGCACTGAATTTAAAAAAAAACACGTCACAGTATATGATCTTGACTGAAACGTAGTTGAATTTAAGCAATGTAATTTTTAAGCTTGACGAAATATACACAGAGACAGTTTGAAAGCTAATAGTAGGAACTGAACGCTTGAAGAAATATGCACACAGACACAGTTTGAAAGCTAATAGTAGGAACTGAATACTTGACGAAATATGCACACAGAGACAGTTTGAAAGCTAATAGTAGGAACTTAATGCTTGACGAAATATGCACTCAAAAACAGTTTGAAAGCTAATAGTAGGAACTGAATGGTTGACGAAATATGCACACAGAGACAGTTTGAAAGCTAATAGTAGGAACTGAATAAATGCGGATGATGACATTCATTAGGTGCATCGCCGTTAATGGCAGAACCTATTGCTAGTTCGGAAATGAAGGAGTGCTATTTCCTCATACATGATCATTATGATCACAAAGAAAATTGAAATCATTACTGGAATAAATCATACACCAATCAAATTGTATGTTACCTCCTTTTTATATTTCCATTAAAGTACTAACTAGTGGACGAAATCAAAATGTTTTTAGATACGTACGGTCAAATCGGCCCATACTGTATTAATTTACTCCAATAGTCACTCCACCTTAGTTGGTTCGCCAAATTATCCACCTCTGCTTATTGTACCTTTGTGACTTTGTGACAACTAAGTGTATACTAAAAAAAAGTCGAGCGAAGTCTATATATGTTTATTTATAATTTTGTAGTTACAAAAGAATTTTAATTCACTAATAACAATAAATGACTATATTTATTTTAAATATTCTAATATTTTGAATTGTGTATTGTAACAGTTCTGTAAAAAGTGAAAAAACGCCCTATCTTTGAAGATTTGTCTTATGACATTCTATTTGGATATTTTCACGCTGAAACTTTCCTGATAAATCAGACTTCTTTCAGATGTATTTCATTTATTACTGTCTGAACCGTTCACTCCTCTCTGACTTTATTGATTCGTCTGTGTAACGTTTCACTTATCTTGTATTCATCCTAATTAATATGTTAATTTATTCATAACTTTTTTTCTTACTTGCTGTATTTTTCTGCTTAGAGTTCTTTATTAGTAACTGTTATCCGTAGCTTCACACGCAATTTTCAAGATTAAAGTCCATATAATAATTAGTAATAGCACTTCTAATGTAATATGATGGAGTCCTATGAAATTTGTTAAGCGTAAATAGGCATACATAAGATATATATTATTTAAGTGTTTATGTTTACTAGTGTCAGAGTTTAAACTGACTCGAATATCATGTTTTGCACGTGTAGGAGCATTTCTGTTTCAAATGAATGGTATTTCAAACACCAAAGTTGAATCTTCCTTATTGTCCGATCAAATATACAAATATATAGGCCTAGAAAACCTACTTCGGTTGAAAATCGAGCTTGTAATGCACTTATTTCCAGTTTCATAGTAGAGTTTGCCTTGTTATCCAACGAATAATAAATATGTATATACGTTGGTCTGAGAAGGCTACTTTGGTTCAAAATTGTTTACTTTCTACCGTATAAAATCACTTATGACGCCACAGTTCAGTTTGCCTTACTTCCCTGATCAATAAGTTATATATTTAAGTTGGAAATCTACTTTGGTCAAAAAGCGACTACTTCTGTACTCGCAGAATCTACATACATACGCAGAACTAAAAGCATATTACGGTCTAGGGGAAATCCTACATAGCCTAGTTCCAGCATAAGGGTTAAATTCTTATAAGTTTATAAAACTTTTTAAAACAAAGAAAGTTTTGTGTAGTGACATCTTGTTGCGTTTTAGACTGCAGCCTGGGAAAGAAAGTATTGTTTTAAACCTGTTAGCGTTCATTTCTCTATGTTTCATTAAGCCACTGTAAATATGCCATATTGAAATGTCAAGGAAGTCAACCAGTTTAGAGTACAATACGTGAAAATATTCACAGCTTTGTCCGCGAAGGTTGATTTTATGATATTTAGGCCTAAAATGCGTCTGCTTTATTACGTCCCCAGTGCAATCTGAACAACAATTTAGACAGAATTAAAGTTGTATTTGCCATCTTCATTTTACTATTGAACAAGCACTGTAAAATACTATACAACCTAAATATAAAAATATGTTTCAGCCTATTTGACAAACTTCATCTGAAAGTGTTAGCAGCTGTTTGGTGTCAGTTAAATTTAGATTATGAAACATGAGTACTACAATTTGTTTACTGTTCCAAAATACTCCAGGTAATTTGTCTTATCTTCACCTTCGTATTAAATTTACTCGCATTTCAACAAATATTGTACAAATAAATAATAACCTAATTGGTCCACTCTTTCTTGAGACTAGCGCTTAGAAACACATTTTGTGATTAATATTCCGAATTTTAAATCTGTTTTATTATTATTATAGTTTCCTGTTATGAAATAACCTAACAACTATAATTTGAAACTATATAATTACCATTATTGTTTTAATAAGTTTATGATAACATTTAAAACTCTTAAGAAATATTTGGAAGCCATTGACCATACTGCGTTGTCACAAAATAAATCAAAACATTTCTCTGTCTAGAGTAAATACAAATATTCATTCTTCATCTTACATGACCATGATAATGTTTTAATCCTGTAAAACATTGAATTTAGCAGATAGGGATTGCAGTAGATAAAATTTATCATTTATAATATATTAATTACTAGCAGTTATCCGTGGCTTGGAATGCGATTTCTTAGGTTTAGCACCTGCATGAGTACTTCTAGTTTGATATTCCAGTTCCAATGTTGACTTTCTCTTCTTGCCACGGCCAAGAAAATATGTTGAAATTTATATACGAGTATTTATGGCCATTGTAATTTACTACGTTTTTAATATATTTCCCCTACTTTATTTTTCCTTTTTCACCGATCAAGAAAATATATATTACAGATAAGAGAAACCAAATTCTTTCAAAAGACAACTACGTAGGTTAAAAAATGTTTACATAAGTTAAGAAAAATGTGTGTTTGTATGAAACTTTAACGTTGACCGATATTAGGAGATCGATACAAAAACGGTGGTGGATATGATAGCATAAATATTCAGTCAGGATGCAATACATTACTCATCCCTATATCCCGGCACGCACGTACAAAGCTTGTAACATGTGTACTGTTCATCACCAACAAGATGCATGTCTCACATGTTGGTTGAAGGAGACCTCCTCGTAAACGAAGCTACCTTCAGTCAAAATTTAGAATCAAGATTCCGCTGGTATGTATCGATTTTTGACATTGGATATAAGAGTGTGGTATTAGCCGTACACAGACAATTATTTATTCTATATGCATGTCATATGAATATTGTTCAGATTAAAAACATATTAATGGTCAAAGAACGTCCAATGTTCCCGTTGTTTGCAGAATGCATTGTTTCCTATATTACAGTTTTGCTTCTATGAGTCACAGCAATTCTGAACATTCTAAATTGATTCGATGTTATTTAGTGTTTATGAAACCCACTTACTTTGGATGTCGTTTTTAGCCCTAAGATAGAACCTATCTTCTGATCATATAATTTGGAATGGAAGCGCTATATCCCTTATAGCGGAATACACAATATTAAAATTTTAATGTTTAAAATAAAATCTTTAAAACTATTACTGTACAATACAGCAACAATCTTGTTTTAAAGAATATCAGCTGTATTATAATACCTATCTGAGCTCTTATAAAAAGTTCGACTGTCAGTGGAACCGTGATTTCTGTAAATATTTAGCCAAAGAAGTGATGCATTATTCCCTCGGCTGCTGCGTTATTCATGGGGTACGGTTTGCTATCATCAACATATGGTCCCTGAGTTCAATCTGTCTATTCTAAACATCTCCCTTAATCTACGCTTAGTTGCAGTTTGTAAATAGTATAGCTTATACAGTAATTAAGATGTGACAATTATTATGAAAGAGATAAAAAACCTTTTTGGCTGATAATAATCATCATTCCAAACAGAATATTCCTATAAACATACGAGGTACGTCGATAAATTGTCGTTTTCTATCAAGCCGCCATTTTGTGTTTTCTATAAAAAGAATAACAGATCAAGAAAGTATACAGGACTTTACTTTGCACATAGATAGTAATATATAAGAAAAAATGTACTAATATAGTGGTGTTATTAGCTTTATATTTACAAAGTGTCGCCTGGTGAAAATTTTTATAAAATTTCCAACGGTACTACTCTTATTAATAAAACCACTTTAGATAAGTGCACAAGCCGATAGTAACAAATATTTTATTAGTTGAGTTTTATCCGCTGTTTTGCATCAGTTATAAACATTTTTTAAATTCTAACAATTATTTACATTTTATAACAATTCCGACGATATTTTTTTCTACGAAATCCACCAACACAAGATAACACGACCTTTTTAAATATATGCTTGAACAAGCCGGGAGCAACAAACATATCATAGTTGAGAGGTATAATCAATTCGGTGATCGACACACACACACACACACACACACACACACACACACACACACACACACACACACACACACACACACACACACACACATATATATATATATATAAAGAATTGCTAGGTTTTTGGTGCGATAACATTGTTTAATTTTTAGACAATTGTCAAAAATAATGCATAGTTATCACACACCCCCCACAGTAGTTATTTAGTCCCTCTTAATAATATCATGTCGTTGTTCGTCCGTCCATCCATATATCCATCTGTGCGATAACTCTTAATACAAGCAGCCTGACATTGGCTAATTCAGTTCCTCTTTCTTCAGGAAAACACTACTGATTTTGAGGGTAAGGAGCAAAAAAGTCCGTGTGATTGTCCGATTGTTCGAAAACCCTTTTATGCATATATTTGGGTCCTTCGATACTCCGTTGTAGTGAGTTATCATATGTAAAACGATGTGCTTGTTTAAGATTTTTCAAAATGAAATATAGTAATTCCAGTAGAAAGCGATTATTTCTAGATATATTGTAGTAATTGTTATTATCTCGTTTACTTCTTGTCTGTTTGCATCAGTTTTTATTGCCATTGAGCATCAAATTTTGAACAACGTGCTGTATGAAAAGCATACTTTTAAAAGCTTTGTATTTACTTACTGACTTACAGAAGCAAATTTAATTAATGCAACTGTTACAGCACAGTAGTAGGCAACACCACGAGTCGTTTCGTAAGGTTGTATGTAAACCTTCAACTCTATACCATTTCATTCTTGATAGGTCCTGTAGACACATAGAAAGACGGAAAAAACAGAGTTTTTACATCCCGTCCAGCAGGAAAAAGAGAAACTGTGTTAGTTTGATGAATCAAGCACAAATGTCCCTAGAACAAATTCGATGGTTGGACCTGCCTCTGTTATCAGAATCCAAAAATCTGAGCTAAGATGTTTCTCAGGGATTAATACTCAGTCATATTCTCTTCCTGGTATACGTGAACAACGTTGGCTCATCTGTACAACACGGGTGATTCTTGAAGTATCACCGAGCCGATGACACGACTCTGCATCAGAGGAAATTCCAAATCTGAGCTCAGAATATAACTTACTTACTCTTACTTACTTACTCCCAGGGCCATTTATATCGGAGGTGATATTTAGCCGCACCAACAAAGCTCCTCCATCTTGAACGGTCCTCTGCATCTTCCTCTGAAGCGCCCATCTTCTCCATATCAGCCTTCACCTGGTTCCACCATCTCACTTTTGGTCTCCCACGGGGCCGTCTTCCTTCTGAGTTACCATACATTACCCTCTTCAGTTTGCATTCCTCTTCTCTTCTCAAAACATGGCCTGCCCAACGGAGTCTTCTGCACTTTATTTCTCCTATTACATCCGTACCATTGTAGAGCTCCCTGATCTCTCTATTATGTTTTCTTCTCCATACCCCTTGTTCATATGATGGCCCATAAATTTTACGTAGAATTCTATTCTCGAAAACTAGAAGCTCAGAATATAAGCCTATCGAAAATTAAAAAGTTATCAAACCTATCAAATCGATCTGAAAGTAAATTCAATGAAGTCAAATTTCATACTTTTCTGCCTGAGACACATGGAAAACATGAGTTGCCCACCAGTTACGTTGGAAAATAACATGCTAGAAGAAGCCTGTTTCACAAAGGTACTTGGAATTTACCTCGATTGAGGGCTGACATTAAACTCGCACGTGGAGGCAATCTGCTCAAAGTTGTCTTCTGCAATCTTTACCTTGAGAAATCTGTCCGTATACTGCCTAACTCTATGAACTCTGCCTAAGGTATATTATGAACTCATCCACCCCCACCTTTCGTATGGAGTAATGCTCTGGGGCGCATGTGCAAATGCAGATTTAATAAGATTGTTTCGAATACTGTTTCTGAAAATAATAATCTAATTGAATAAACTCCAATCTGAAAAGAAGATAGTCTAGAAGAAGATAGAATTAGTAAAGAAGATTGTAGAAATGAATTGCAGATGTTGACTTTATCCTGCCTCTACATCTTTGAAACTGTGTCGTTCTGCTTGTCTAAATGTGACTTAACTTAGAATTTATTTAAGCTAGACAGATAAATATTATAACACACAAAAATAAATAAATAATTTAAATAAATTTATTTACAAATAAATAAATAATTAGTGATAAATTATTTAATGATTGGCATGACACTCACTAGAGGTTTACTCTTTCGGTCATGGATCTACAACTGTAATAATAATTTTCCATCTTTCCTTCATCGATGTAGGTAAAATATAATGTATTCTATGCTAGTAATGTGTTTCAATTCAATAATTACTATTTGTTGTTTTATAGCGCAAAAGTTTCAAGACTTAGCAAGGCTCGAAGTGAAGTTGAAGTGGACTTATAGAACAGGAATATGCGTTAACTCTTGTAATCCACAACGAAAACTACAAATAAAATAATTAAAATCTTCCTCAATCCATGCCCAAAAAATATTATTTATTTTATTGTTAGACCAGGGTTATTTTTTTACGTATAAGCCACATACGCAGGAATGGGGATCGATACATTATGTAATTACGGTACCAGTCCCTCATAGTACTTAGTTACAGGATTATCTGGGGCACATATGTCGTATAACTGTTTGTGTAGCTGTGCTACTAGATGTCTAATTCTTGAGTTTGTAATCAAATTTTAGGCTCTTAAAATTTAAAAGTTCAAATATTATAATACTATAAATCTTTTATTTATCTTCTTCGTAAGTTATATGAATTTGTATAGGTAGTATGCGTTCTTGTTTCACGGTGCATACACACATTTTGATAATTATGTCCCACTTTAAATTTACAGTCAAATTATTTAAATAGATTTCCCTTTTCATATATAAGTTTATTTTGGCCAGTTTGTTTTGTATTTACCATTAATCAGGTAGTCTTTTACATTTAGCACATTTTCTGACTATCAGCTGTTGGTGGATTACCAACAACAGGATCGGTTTGCTTATGTAAATTATCTTTTTACTACTGTTATTGCATTGGCAGGTATACTCAGATCATATTAACTTGCAACATCTTCAGTTTATACAAATTATATTTTTAGTGCAAGGCTAAGAAAAACGTTATGATTTATACAGGGTGTACAGAAAATAATCCTGTACAGGTATAATCTTTTCTGAACGATAACAGATAAATCAACAAGATTTGGTACATCAATACTACACCTAAAAATCTACTTTTTGAAGGAACTATAATTTTTCTGTAATATCATGGGGACGTCCCGCAAGGAGTCAGAAGGAAATCTTAAATAGAAGCATTGGTCAATATGCACATAATTTTTAACGGCTTATCTAGCAGAGTTTAATGCCGCAAACCGCACTCAAAAAGACTGATCCAGTACATAATGTCTACTGCTACAAGTCACAAAAGTTCTGGTGGAGGAACCCTACTTGCAGTTCGTAAGAAGCTTTTGTCTAAGCGACTATACTCTGGATTCAACATCGAAAGCGTCTTTGCCCTTGTGAAATTAGGATTTGGTTTTTGATCTTCTTCTGGCCTGTGTCTACATTCCCCTTCAAGTCCTCTTTCTGTTTACCGTGAATTCTGTGATGTGGTTACTGAGACAGTCGAATTGGCAAATTTCCCAAAGAAGACACTCATTTTTGGAGACTTCAAACTTGCCTCACTTCGATGTCAATTTACCTGTATCTGGCCTCCCTCAACATTGCAGCGAATTACCTCCGTGACATGTCTTCTCTGCACTCTCTCTTCCAGATAAATCATGTTCAAACCCATAGAGGAGTAACATTGGACTTGGTCTTTCATTCTGATAGTGAGGTGCAAGTTAGCAGGGCTAATGATTGGTTGATTAAACCTGAAATTCATCATCCTTCTCTGTCCCTTACTCTTGAGTGCTATATGCCCTCTACTTGTGACAACAGCTACAGCGGCTACAACTTGGGGAAATGTGACCTCCCAGCTGCTTTTACAGCCCTACAGGAGGCAGATATGGGATTTATTCACCAGCCGATCTCAGTTGATTGAAAAGTTCGACATTCTGGAAAGTTCCTTAGAGAAAATCGTCCAAAAATGCAAGTCCGTTGAAGAAATTTGGTATCTCACGCTTCCCTAGGTGGTTTAATAATGACCTAAAAAAATGCATTATCGAAAAGAAAGCTGCGCATGCACGTTTCAAGAGAAGTTTCAATCTTGCCCATTATTATGAGTTCTCGAGGCTGAGAGATACTTGTAGGTCGCTGTCTCGTGAATGCCACATTCGATATTTGTCCAATGTTCAATCAAACATATCTTCTAATCCACGAGCTTTCTGGGGACTAGTTAAAGCTCACAGAAATACTCCTGATATGCCATCTAGTCTGCATTTAGATGATGAAGTAGCCAGTGACACAACAAGCATTTGTCAGCTGTTCTCCAGTTATTTCAACTCAGTCTACTCTCCCTCGTTACGAGTTTCACCTAGCTTTAGCTATCCCGTCTTCGATTCTCTTTGTGTCATAACAACCTCAACAGAAGAAGTTCTCAGCAAGCTTAAGAATCTGGACACTACAAAGGGGAGCTGGAATTGACAATATACCGCCATCTATGCTTCATCACTGCCGATCTCTCTTAGCTGAACCCCTCACAGTGTTGTTTAATGAATCACTTAACAAAGGAATCTTCCCTAGCTCTTTAAAGTTGGGCTTCATCATTCCTTTACATAAAGCAAAATGATCCCAGCGACATACGGAACTACCGTCCAATCACTATTCTGCCGGCAATTGGCAAAGTTTTTGAAAGTATCGTGGTAGATTAGACTGAATCCTTTTCTATCCAAAATAATCCATCCTTCCCAACATGGTTTTATGGAGGGCAAGTCTACTGTCTCCAACCTCCTGCTCTTTCAAGAATATGTTTTGTCTGCTTTTCGCAAGAACTACCAAGTTGATACAGCCTACATCGATATGGCAAAAGCTTTCGACAAGTGTCGAATACACAATTCTTGTGTCTAAGTTGCTGGGCTACGGAGTGGCTGAACCTCTTTTGTCATGGATTTCTAGTTATCTTTAAAAACGTTCTCTGGTCGTGAGGATTGGTTCCGCCACTTCCAATCAGTTCTCACCTTCTTCAGGAGTTCCACAAGGTTCTTTGCTGGGACCTTGCCTCTTCAATGTCTTTGTCAATGACCTACTAGACAAATTAACTGTAAAGGCCTTACAATTTGCTGAAGACCTGAAGATTTTCATCACTGTGTCTACACCAGAAGACTCTCAAGAAATTCAAAATAGCCTTTCCGGAATTGAGGATTGGTGTTGTGTCAGGAATAACATGTCTGTAAATCCCAGTAAGTGCTCTTGTATAACTTATCACCGCATCAAATCCCCAGTCAGTCATATACGTATACTCCATTTCTGGTACATCCATTCCACGGTCCCAGTGTATAAAAGACCTAGACGTTATATTTGCCAGCGACATGGGATTTTCTGGACATATAGACCACATCAGTAGCAAAGCAAACAAGATACTTGGTTTGTTTCATAGCAAGATTCTCCAGAGGCATCGACAACCCTTCTGCTCTTCGCTCTCTGTATTGTTCCCTTGTGAGACAGCTTGTGTGGAATATGCAAGTCCCGTGTGGTCGCCTTACACTGTTGGCAATAGGACGAGACTGGAGGCTCTACAAAGGCGTTTTTCTTCGCTTGATTGGTGTCCGGGCTGGGTTTTGCCTATCTTGATGTGCCTGTGGAGGAACTGTCCAGCAATCTGAACTTGTCACCTCTTGCCCTGCGACGTGACGTGGCTGATGTTATCCTTCTCTGGAAGATAGTTGAATGGTCGCATGAACTGTCCAGATCTCCTAGCTGAAATCGACCTCAGATTTCCGGCAAACACAAGATCTCGAGATCTGCTGGGTCGAAGATACCACTCAACCAACTTCGACTTCAACAGTCCTTTCGCAAGGTTTATTCGCCTGGGAAATCAGGTTGCGTCTGGGTGTGACCTGTTCTTCGATGGACTTCACCAGGTTCGCCGGTAGGCCTTCTCTCTTCTTTCTGTGAGGGACTAGTAATTTAAGACCTACAGTAGTTAGCTTTAATCTGTGTTAAGTGCATGTTCATTGTATTATATGTTGTATTTATTTGATTTCACTGTTATTTGTTAAATGTTAATATATAATATTTTAATTTATTAGCACAATTTATTTATGTTCGCTCCATACTTGAATAATTATTGTTGTTTGCTAATCCTTATTTTTATTTTTTGTTATGTTTTGGATATATATAATTTGTTACATCTTTGAATACTAATTATTTATTATCAAATTTTGTATGATACCTATTTTGTTACTTTATGTAGATTTTTCATCTGTTCGTATTAGTTTTATTTTCCGCTGTATGCACTATCTATGCTTGTATTTGTAAATTGGCTGCTGCCGTTGGAAAATAAATAAATAAATAAATAATGGCGGCTGTTCAAAGGATTTACTTAGTTACATTGTATTAGTAGCCATAACCCCAGTAAAGCAAAACTGCAACCAAACGAATACTGCAGCTAAATACTACATTATGCTTGTCAGTTGCACAGAAGTGAATTATGACGTTAGTTATCCTCAAGGGTTACAAATTTTGTCCTAATAGCCTATATTGATAATGGGGAAAACCTGATAACAGTACAAATGAGAAAGCTCTTATCTTTGGGTCACAGTTTGGACTTTCCTATTAGCCAGTCTGTTCATAGTAGGCTATTCTATTTTTCTTGTTTTAGTAGTGCTGTCCAACCTTCTATCAGTGCGCTTTAGTACAAAAGAGTTTGTCGTATTGCTTGTAGTTCCTCAACTACATTATGTCGCTTAAAGAACGTGAGTATAACACTTCTTATGATGGTTGGTTGGGGAAACAAGAGACAATCACATGAGGAAGCATGCCATTTATTGAATGACTACTTTCACGAGAGGCAGCCAATTTCTAGAACAACTGTAGCGAGAACTGTTCAACGCTTTATGGAAACAGGAAGTGTTTCCGATGTCATAGGTCAGGAAGGCCCGCTAATGCGACAACCGAAGACAACTCTTTATATGTATTGCAGTCATTTATTGAGAACCCGCAAGAGTCCCTACGCTCAGCAGCACAAACTCATGACATCTCTGTTACGTCTGTTAAAAAAATTCTGAAAGGGTCTAATTTTAAGCCTTATAAAGTTCATTTGGTGCACAAACTCAACGAAGGTGATTTCGATCGACGTATAAAATTTTGTGAAAGTATGATGGCCAAAATAGATCGCAACAAAATTGATGTAAACAATATTGTGTTTTCAAACGAGTGTTCATTTATACTGAATTGAAACGTAAACAGGCACATTTGCCGTTATTGGAGTAGCGAAAATCCTCACTAGATGCGGAAGGCACATACGCAGTATCCACTAAAGGTGAATGTCTGGCTTGGTGTGATAGGTACCCAGTTGGTAGGTCCTTTCTTTATTGAAGGAAATTTAAATGCCATATCATACCAACGTTTGCTGGAAAATGAAATTACACCAGCACTTCGAAACATGTTTGGAGAACATTTCCAGAATATCTGGTTTCAACAGGACGGAGCACCCCCACACTCCGGCATCGTCGTAAGAGCCTATTTCAACACTGTTTTTTGGCAATGGTGGATCGGAAGGCGGGGGACTGTGGAATGGCCAGCGCGTTCACCAAATGTGTCTCAATGGAGACAACTCTATTTTGTTTGGGGTTATCTTAAGGACAACGTCTACAAAACAAAGCCTCAAAATTTAAATTAACTGAGACAAAGAATACTTCAAGAATGTCAGACGATTCCTCAAGTTGCCCTGCAAATTTCTGTTAATAGGTTTTATGTGCGTCTTTCCAACTGTCAAATAACTGGAGGTGAACAATTCGAACATTTACTCTGAAAACATTTTGTAAGTAAACATCTTTTTTAAATAAAACCTTTGAACAGCCGCCATTTTGTACTGGATCAATCTTTTTGAGTGCGGTTTGTGGCATTAAACTCTTCTAGATAAGCCATTAAATGCTTATGTGCATATGGGCCTATGCTCCTATTTAAGATTTCCTTCGGACTCCTTGCGGGACGTCCCCATGATACTGAATACAAAAATTGATAAAAGTGATTAATTATTGCATAAACATTGTTATCTGTGAAAACCATATGATTAAATGTATAATAACCGTATGAAGCTGCAAATAATAACTGGTATTTCCCTTCGTTACGTTCCCTTCGTATTTCCCTTGCGGGACGTCCCCATGATACTGAATACAAAAATTGATAAAAGTGATTAATTATTGCATAAACATTGTTATCTGTGAAAACCATATGATTAAATGTATAATAACCGTATGAAGCTGCAAATAATAACTGGTATTTCCCCATCGTTAAGTCGGGTTTATTTTCTATCTTTAATATCGCTATAACCAATACGATGGGGATATGCGTTGGAAGATTCTTAGTTAATGATATTCGAGAAAATTAATTGTTTGCACACTGGCAGGAATATGTACGATCCTAATAAACCTTAACAACATTTTTTGCATATTCAATAAAAAAGCTTTTTATAATTATGTTGTAACTTATGTTTAATAAATCAAAGCAGCGTACAATTATTTCATGTTTTACTATTAACTCACTTTGGGACTGAACTGATGATCACAGTATTATTAATAAGCTTACAAGAGAAAATTACCATTAATAAACAAAATAAAGTAAGCTCATATTATAGGAATATTTGTAAATGATTTTGTGGACTTTTATTTTAGTGCACTTAAATGTGTAATATAGGGTATAAAGATACTTAGGGTGTAAGAAATATATTATTACAATAACAAAAAGTACACTTAACTGTTTATTTTATTTTGAGCTTTATGTGTATTATACACTTATACATTATGTATATATCACAGGCTTCAAATAATATTTCAAGTTTATAGCTCGTTTCTTTGGGCTAGCACGTGTTACTATATCATATATTTAAATTCAGCTTGTGTAAAAATTAGTTTATTCACAATTCTTTTGTAGTAATCATGGTTATTCATAAGACCAAGGTAAAAATGTTCGCTAACGCTTATTTGATTCCATGGTGTGACATGTACCACCATATAACTTGATCTTGCTTCTATAGAAATAAATATTGATGCAAAATTGGAGAATTATAGGTCTGTTCATTCTCGAGAAAGTACAGACATACAAACAAACGAGCAGAAATTAAATATTTGTAGCTCCTCGATTAATAGGCTTCGCTGGTGCTCAGCCAATAACGGAGTTTCTATTATTTAGAACTTAATATATGGATGAAAAAAATAGACCTTTCTGATGTTCATTGTTCAAAATTTAAAATTTTCATAATTAATTGCTCTATACACATTATTATTTTTTTATTGTAAGACCCGTTACTCCAGTTCACAGAAATGTAATCATTAGGAAAACGTATTTTATATAAAAACACCAAAGACTATCAAACATTAGGTTCAATCGAAAAAGTACCATGCATAGTGTTGCTGATAAACTTGCCAGTGTCTGATGAACGGTCGCGTGAGTAGAATCTGATATCTGCTGACAGATCTATTTATATCAGAACAAGCTGTCTTTCTGTGGACATGAGTCTCATATGCTCAACTGTACATTCATGATATCTACTAGTATAAATAATACTTTCTGACACTTAAAAACTAGAATCTAAGACTATAAAGATATTGCACAGAAATCATAAGGAGTCATGTCTGGTTTACTTATTTTACATTTGTCATACGGTTGAGGAGTTGTTTGAAACTAAATGGTGTTTATTGATCATTGAGGATAAGGGATGAGCTGTATTGAGGACGATGTTATATTGGTATACAAGGCAAGAAATTGACATATAAGTATACGTAAGTAACTTGAGACGTACTCTTCTTAGAAAAGTTTTCTTACGGTTAACTATTAGTTTATTCAATAGGATTAAGTGCGTACTCTTTTTCCATAACTTCAGACCACATAGTTATTACAATTATTATTTTGGTAATTTTTATTTAACTATGATTATGAACAAGAAAACAGTTATTAAGCTTCTAAGCTCAGGGAATCTACGTCGCAAGTTCGAATTAAGAGAATATGTTAAAGACAACAGATAAATCTCATTGACATGACAATTTGCAATATTTCGTCCCAACGTGTCTTACTTTTTCATCAAGGAACATATTAACACAATTGCAAAAGTAATAGTAGCTAAATAATATACAGGAATCTAAATATGACTATCGTATTTCTCATAGAAAATATGAAAAATAAATATACATTACACTTTCTTATAACGATGGCTTTGCTGAGAATAAAATAGTATTGTATATAAACCTGAAAGAAAGTAATAAAAGATTTCATTGAAGATATTCTACACTGTGAATGACTTTTCATTGTTGACGCTTTGGTAAAGTTTGGGATACCACAAGGTTTATGAGCCTCTAACCACCAGATGTTGATTATAAGCTGGAGATCCAGAATGCCACATTGTTTCTTGAGAGTCTTTCCCTCAAATTATGGCATACGTTTAAAGACGACGATAATTATGTAACCTAATCTGAAACCTGAAACCTAATCTGTAAACCGTCAGTTAATCCATTATCCAACTATACATGAGTCTTATTTATAGTCATATGAAAAATACGAGAGCACTGCATGGAAAGGGCTGAGTGTATTCTCTTCGGAGGCGTTTGTTATGCGAAACACGCAATTTGTCAGGGTCTCAATGAAGCTGTCTTGTTTGAATTGCCCTTTGTGCAGAACGCTTTTTATAGTTAAAACTTCCTTTCTTGTTTATACGCAATCTATTATGTAACTGTTATTTGGATACTTTGACTTGATGTGTGATGAGAAATGGTTTTGAAGTAAAATCCATCAAAACAATATACAGCAATATTATTCTTTGACAAAGAGAAGAAGAATCGTCCAAGATAGTTTTAGTCATAATAGTACCTTGTATGGGAATGCCTTGGCTTATTTAATCTTCTATGACCGAAAGTCAATGTTTAAAAATACACCTTTCTATCCATGAAAAAAAGTCATCGAATAATAATAACTACATGCCATAATATTACAACCATAACAATCAGGTATTAGTTGATATTCTCTACTTCAGCACTGCATTTTCTCATCCACCCATTGTATACCTCGATTTTCTATCGTTGGTCCCCTTACCAATATTGGAACTCGTATTATGATGCCTGAACACGCGCCTCATGCCAAGTTCCAGAATACATAACACATTTACTTTTCACACTTTATTTATCTAAATGCTGTTCATGTCTGTAAAAGGATTTAAAAAATTATGCCAAAAATTCTCAAAATACTCGTACATTTTACTCTATATCTGCTACTAGTGAAAATTGTATTCATGTTAACTATATTTCCAAACTGTTGGGGAGGGATTTTAAATTGGGAATTAATAATATAATTAAATATACACAATTGATTTAGTCCACTATTTTTGTTAGGTACATTACCAATGCGTTTAAATTGGCACTGTACTTTTGCATTTACATTTGCATTTACTGGTAAACACAGTAAAATGTTAGTACTTAATCTTATATAATTCTTATTACTTTGGTTCTAGTTATTTTTATTACGTCTAACTAGAATAAATAAATATATACTATTAATTTAACAAACAGAAAAATAAATATAAGTTGCTATACTTACGCATCCACCATTGGAAATGCTATCTAATATTCAAATTGCACAGAAGGAAATTTATATCAGAAAACATAGAAGAATAGAACACAATACAACAACCGAAGAACAATAGCACCAATCGGAAGAGTGAGTGCTATACCGACAAATATTTGCACTAAAGTTGATTGTCACTTTGATATATGCTCAAACAAATGGAAGCGAATATAAATATACTCGTAACGTGAATACAAACAATACTTTGGGGCAAAATTAATAAGATAATACAATGAGTACAATTTCAAATTTTCTTTAATTTATTTAACCACTTTTGTATGCCTAATAAATAGTTAATGACATTTGCAAAGAATACACACGTAAACTATTTACAAAAAGGATTTGTAAACACGGTTTAGAAATCTGAGTTCCCATAAAGGAACCAAAGCATTAAAATGTTATATAACGAGACAATATAGAATACTTCTGTGGAAAAAAACATTGTTTTAACTGTTGTGATACTATTGTTTAGGAATGAGTCATAAATGAAATAAATAATATGGCCATATTCGTAGTTTAAAATATTGAAATTTCCTATATGCTTTAATCCTTCTAGCTTTTCGTAGTGCAGAGGGTATTATTTCAGAAGCGAAAAAAATACTGAAACAATTCCTAACTCCCACGTATTCTTTTAGTTTCGTGACGGACGTACATGTGAGCGGACGCTTTTATAAACTTAAACATTGATAATATTCAAAGGAACTAAAATATTAAAATAAATGTTCATTCAAATGTGCCTACAGTATAGTAAAGTCGTAATTTTTTAATGTGTTAGAAAATGTCAGGATATATTACATTAGATCAAAGTAAGAAAATAAATTCCTATCAATATGTGTTAGACAATCTTCGATTGTGTGAATTGAGTGAAGGTTTTGAAATTTAAATCAAATATTTATGGTACAATGAACAAACTTGGTAACTAAATTAACTGTACTTAAATTCATGGTAACAAATTGTATTGTTTTTATAACCTAAATATTATATCCCTACATAATATTCTTATTTCATTAATTTTAGTACACTACCATTTAAAAATTTTAAATTGTCAAACACTAACTAGTGGTTATATTAAAATATATACAAATACGATATTGCAACCATAACAATGCCAACTGTACTAATGCTGTATTTTCTGAAGAAAACATAAGCAGACAGGTAGACGAAATATTAAGAAATCTTGATTATTGAAGTTTTTTTGTCTAAACTATAAAAATAGTAAATATCTTGCTTTGGATTATACATAAATGTTTACAACAAACACACTTTTATACTAACTCTAAAAACTATATATGTGAAGTAAAAAACGCTTCTTTAACTGCTGTCTTATCTGACCTGTCACTTATGAGACTAGAATAAGAATAGGTTCTAGCAAGCTCTTCGTATAAATCGGAGCCCAAGTTAGGGCACGTGTAATGTGTCCTCTATGTATGGCACAAATTTTGCCTGCGTGTTTAGTCACAACACATGGCGGGCGATGTGTCTATATTGCAACAAGTGCTAGACACATTAGCCTGCGCAACATGTTGTGGGACAAATCTCTCATTTTAGTACCAGTCCTCCATCACTCCGCATACAGTGCTATTTTGCTGAAAGTGAGGCTTTTTATCGCAAATAGTATATTAGTAATGTAGTAGCATGATTTTTCTAATTGTATTTTACTATATTAATATTATTTCTATATAATGAATAGTAAACTAAAACCCTTTTTAAAAATTATTTTATCGCCATACACGTTCTCCGGTATTCAACCATCATCAGTGTACGTTAACCTCTAAATAAATAATGAAGAACTAAAAATACGTACGAGTATGTGGGCCATTTAAATGTATGATAAATTTATATGACACAGTTGTAACTTTGATTGGCATCCTATATACATTAAGTTTTTAAAAAATCGGGTTTGCCTTATTTTCATATTGGTATTCGAAATTTTATGGCTATCTTTATTGTAATTTAAATAGATAAGTAATTCTTCTTTCGTGTTTAGTTTTCTCCTTTCTTTCGATATCTAAAATGTCCATTTTTTTACACCATTTGTGTAGTTATGGTTAGTTTCTAATAAATGTTCAGCAAAATTTGATTTCATTGCAGGCATGTTATTTGTTTTCAAAGCTTGTTAATATAAAGATAACCCTGTAAAGTGGAGTTAATAACATATATTATTTCATATGGGTGCTCTTATTCTCGACATCTTTGATGCAAACGGTAATCATTTTACGTTCAATTCTTTATTCATAAAGAACAGTTTATAAACCACAAAATATTTCACATATCGTTTAATGCTACAAGATATATTGAGGTAATGAATTGAAACTGAAGTATACATTGTACCTTTCCCTGATTTCACTGTAGGTGACAATTATATCCCAGGCACTGAGAGTCAACTTGTATTGTATGAGCACACTGCTTTGCTGTGAAACTTTAAAAAATAATCCGTAATGATGTACGGCTAAAAATGAACGGGTATGAAATGAAAAATGTCTTTATTGAATACAACGAAAAACATATTCAATTGGCAAGGTTAGGACTATTAAGTACTCTCTTATATCTAACCATAAATATCACAATGGGTATCACAATGGTTAAAATATAAAACTAATATGTCTTCCTTTTTTATTTTTACTTTTACCAAATTAGATTGTACCATCAGACACAACATTAAATTTAAATCAGTAGACTCTTTGACTGATAATGGTAGCTTGAGGTTTTTTTATCTTTAAATAACACTTATAAAACGACAGTGTATTTGTTTATTTATGTATCCGACGGTTAGTATCATGTGTGCTAGCATTATGAATGTGTGATCTTAGAAAACCTGTTTTGATATTTTTAAACTTACTGACTACTCTCCCCAGCATAGTTCAAAGATAAACACTCTCACACCTAAATCAACACAGCTTACGATAAATTTCTTTCTCAGAAAATACAACAGAAAATACAGAAAATACAAATTCTTCTTACTCAATAGGTTTCAAAAAATACAACTAGTTACGAAAATTAAGTGACTGCATTGAAAATTGGCTTTCTGTAGCAACACAATATTAACGACTAGTGTTATCAGCGAGATACATTTGTTATAGAATCTGCATCCGACAACGTCGCTCTGTCTGGGTGTATCATCCACTCAAGCTGTCACATTCGATTTTGCTTCCTTCTCGAAACTCCAGATTGTGTTTCTTGGGAGGGAACTGTCATGCCGTCTTTGCTCCCTTGTACGTAACCTTCTTTTGTGTAGCATTCATTTATAATGTTTCTTTGTTCACACACTATTGTTTTATGGAAATATTTCCTTAAGATCTCACAAGTAACTGATCACTGTTGGAGCAATATCACGGTTGTATTTTATTACAGTAAAATACAGTAATAATAATGTTGTATTTTATTACTAATTTATTCAAAATTTTTGATCGATATTTTTAAATCTATATCTGTTTTAAAAGTTTTATATAAGATTTCACGAATAAAAACCATTAGAAACCAATCAAAATTTGAATTTGACATTTACAGGAAACCGACACATATAAATAGATTTATTATCAACGAATCTAACCATCCACCTCAACAAAAAAGAGCTAGTTTTAACTCAATGATTTACAGACTTTTGAATACACCACTATCTATCGATAACTACAACAAAGAGTTGAAACTACATAAAAGATATTGCTATTTTTAACGGTTAAACCACACAACTTATTGACAAACATACTTAACAAATCAATCAAAATAAAATTAAGAAAATCTAGAACAACATTACTCCCCCTTCAAGATAAGAAACAAGAATACACCTGTACAACATACAGTAACATTTCAAATCAATTGCAGAAAATTTTTAAAAAGCATGCAAACAAATCTATCACTTATAAAACAAACAACAAATTATCACGAATATTAGGAAATCCCAAGGACAAAACCACATTCGAAAACAAATCAGGAATTTATGATATTAAATGCAACGACTGTGATAAATTGTACATTGGCCAAACTAAAAGGAACATCAAGACACGATTCAAAGAACACTTTGCACATATACAATATGGAAGAAATGAAAAATCTGCTGTGGCGAATCACTGTATTGAATCTGGACGCACCATCTCTAATACAAATTTACGATTATTAAAAGAAGTTACTAACACAATACACTTAAATGCTTGGGAAACATTTTACATTAACACAAATCAAGAAAAACTTATCAACAATGAAGACGGACCAATTCAAAATTCAGTTTTACTCTCATCTCAATTTATAAAGAAATTAAAAATGTAATTCTGGTTAAATATTTTATACTGGCTAACCATACATCCAAATTGTTAACCGTATGTTATTATAAAATTAAATATTATTTAAAAATGTAAACATTTGATAATTTGTGAAGTGCCTGATGATAGAATCTTTGTTTCAGAAAGGCCTTGCACAAAATAAAAAATTATATATTGGAAAATGTTGAATTTGTTTATACTAGTGATAGTACGATTTCACGAATAAGTTAAATAGATATTTGGCTCTTTCAGCATGATTTATTCCTAATATATTATTATTACTATATATAATATATAAATATTCCTATTATCTATAATCGTACATTTCATGTTTTATTCATTAATAAAAACTACGCTGATGGATTATAATACCTTCGAACGGATGGTAACAGAATAAAATTCGACCTCATGATTGAGTGATTAATCGTACATAAACTAACTTAAAATAAAATGTTTCCTAGACGAATTCTTAGCTTTAACTGGATTATCCAGACTTGAATGGACAAAACTTATAATTAGAGTTGAGAGCAGTAACTACACATTAATTCCGATGTTTATGGACAAATCTTGAAATCACCATCATTGGCCAGTAATCATACTGTATCCGGAGTTCTATAAATAAAACGTGAAACTATGGCCATTGGCCGATTAATTATACCATATCCGAATTTGTATAAGCAAAACTTGAAACTATCGTCCTTGGTCATCAAATATTGTTCTTCTAAATTAAATAAATATGGCTAGCGTACACAATAATTTCATGGAACAATAATTCAGTATGACTCTTAATAGTGAGTTTTTGCAAACGTATATGTAAAAGCTATTACATGTAGTTATAATAAAAAGTGAATAATAAATATTTCATGGTGACTCGTGTTTTTACGTTTAGTGTCGGTGGTAAAAATACGTTTCAGAATATATTCCTTTGTCCGTCGCTCTTTGACTATAAAAACACTAAAATCACAATAATGATAATCAACAAATAAGTTATTACTTTCATGTCTATAACATAATATGTTTAAAAATTACAAATTATCAATTGTCGGCTTATAAAATAAAACAATTTACATTACTATTTAGTCATAAATCCTATCAAAACATCTAGAGGTAAGCTTACACACCAAATCTAAAAAAATGATCCCTTAGTTTCTAACCATTTAGATTAGGAGTAGTAATAATTTTAAAAGCTTAATTTCCAGTAGCTTTTGGCGTAGTTTTCTCAGCGTATTAGGTTTAGATGTCGTGGTCCTAAAGGTATCGATGTGATTTCATGTGCAATAGTATAACCGTCCTAAAACGTCATGTTTGTTTGATAATGTTTTACTTGATGAAGACGTTTGCTTAAATGGCAAAGAGGCCTAATTGACTGTGTGGGAAGTTACAGTTACATTTAATTATATCTGATCAACCTAAATGCATATCTGATTTCATGCAGATACTTTTGAACGACTCCAAGTTATATTTGTATCCCAATTATATTTCTTAAATGAAGTGCAGTATATTCTTCAAATAATTTACAGGATTTAGTAAATTGTTTAAAAAGCTTTCAGACAATTTCAACCAAATTTATATATTTAATACATTGGGGTTTGTTTTAAATGCAATGAAAATTTAAATATTACTATTGTAATGAATAACACGTAGTTTTCTGTCCCAATTATGGTGTAGTCTCTACACATTAATTACGAAATTGTAATATCTTTGCTGTTAAAGTAAAAATATTCATATCATATCTTTCCTTAAGCGTTACTCTTTGAGTCTGATTACACATGTTCCAAAAACTTTTATTCTAAACAGCAATAGAACCAAGTGGAAATTTGCAAATTGTTAAAACATTCCTTAATCTGGGTGTTTATATAATACATACTGACTCTAGGATCTTCAATTATAACCCCTATATAAACCACATCAATGATTTATAATGCAATAAATATGTTTATGTAATTATTGGAATATTTTATCATTACTGAGGTTTTAAATTTGATTTTAATTCTTAATAGATGAAAACATTTGTCGAAATAGAATAATAATTTGTAAATCTCTAATCATTAAATTATTTTAACAAGTTGCGTTATTATTATAGGTTATTTCGGTTCCGAAAAATAGTTAAAAAGTTATTTGGAGACCATTAAATGATTAAATAAATTCGTCCCTATCGCCATTTAAATGGGTGATTGCTTGTGTAACGATAATGTTTTCTAATCTAATTTCCAATTAAATAATATACAAGTACGAAGAAAATAAAATTGTTTAAGGAAACCGAAATACTATATTAATAAGTATAATACGTTTTAGAAACTTCTTTGAAACTAATATTTTAGTGTTTATTTTATAATACCCCTCCCCCACCCAATAAAGCCTTATGATGTACAATTTACTAGCTCGTTTGTATAAATCCTGTAATAAGGTAAACAAGAAGCTGTAATTCTTTTGTGATATACATATATATATATATATATATATATATATATATATATATATATATATATATATATACATTATATCATATATATTACATATACATACATATATAAACGTATAAAGTATAATAATCACTAGAAAAAACTTAACTGAATATACTTTTACACAAATTCAATATTTAATTTTTTCTCATATATTATGCATCAGTGTATTATTGTTTAGTATACTATTAAAAAAATCTATTTAAAAACTGAAATGTCCATTTTGAATATAGAATTTTAAACCATTTATTCCTCCGGATCGTGGTAGATGGTTTGGTTCAAAAACAGTAAAGAGTAATACTGAAAATTAAAAAGAATTTATTAGTGTTTTATTATACATTATTTCATAACATTCTTCGAGAGTATACTCCTAGAAAGAGGTATAGCGCTGCAATTATAATTAAAACTTGAAAAATTTCTGTACTGAGGCCAGCCAGTTTTAAGGGTAGAAAATCATTTATTTAACGAAATCGAAAACCCTGGCACAACTAACTTTTGAGAAGAAGGTGGATCGATCTTGTAAATTTTCATGGGAGAGTCCCGACACACTTATGACATTATGAAAAAGGCATACAGCTAAATAATTTTATGGTTTCAAATCATTTAAATTTTAATGTTATTTATTTAGCTGATGATTTTTTTAAAAAGGTAACATTTTTTTATAATTATTAGTAAATGTCTTAACCTTACAACCACTTTTCTCCGACACAAGAGTATAATATAAACTAAGATCATATGACTTTTATATAAAAATATTGTTAGCATATTTATTGAAAATAGAAGTCTACAATAAGAGAAGGAAATGTGGTCTTACGTAGAGTAAGAAAAAAGTGAGTAGCTTTAAATAAACAAAAACAAAGACAAAAATAAATATTATGATATTGGAATGTTTGTTTTGAAATGTATAAATAATTCTAATTAGGAATGAGCTTCTAGGATGTAAGTAGCTTTAAGTTAACAATGTGAAGGATAAGAAAAAGTGCTTTACATATACAATAAACAAACAACAAAATAAAACCCTCACTACACTAAATAGGAAATAAGCTTTGAGCTCTCTACAAGTAAACTTTTTATTTATTTAAAACAAAGTAAGTAATTAAGTAACAATATGGAATGTAATACGTATTGGACTTCCGTTAACAGTATTCACACTTGATTGATACACATATAATTATAACATTACTGATAATATTATCCAACTATAAAGTGTCCTAAGATTTCCATCAATAATACTAAACTGCGGTAAGTAAAACGTAAAAATATTAAATGAACACCACTATAATTTAAAACATATAATGTGTACTCTTATTACCATAAAAGGAGGAGTCTTGCACTTCTAGTTCGGATAATACAGTTAAATGTCCCATAATATATCTTGTTGTATATATGTTGTCATAACTTGCAGCTTGTTATTAAAATCAAGAGGCCTTTTCTCTGATAACATTCTTTTGGATAATACAGTTACTCATCACATATGTTATATTTGTATAAGAAGCTCCCAGGCTCCCAAGTGATATACAAAATCTTGTGATGTGATATACAAGTATCATTTACTATCAGAGTTAGAGTGCTCAGTCATATTTAAAGAGTGTGTGTATTAAAATGTATATACATTTAAAAAAACTGCAAAACAAACCAATTTTTAGTATAGAACTAAAAATGCAATAAACATGGAGTATGACATTATCTTATGTTTGGTGAATTAGCAGAAGTCTGTGATGTGATAACCAAGTATCATCAAGATGTGAGAGACATTTAAGAAAGCAGGTGCACTCGAGTGAAGTGCATAAGTGGTAGAGTGCTCGGTCATATGTTGAGCGTGAATGGAGTGCTTGGAAATGTTTCATACAAGGCGTATGATCCTACCACGTGTATGGTCCCAAATACATAACCTCTACAAGTGAAGATGAATATATGTTTTTTAAACTGTATAACTACGGCAAAACTCTTGTAATTTCCCATAAAATGTAATAATAATATAATAGTTCAATTAGCAATTAAACTATTAAACATTTTTTTTTAATTTCGAAATATTTCCTAATATATTTGTATAAAAACTTGTAAAATACTCATATAATTTAAAAGTTATTTTTCGGTTTTAAGCGATATCGTTTCATTCGGGACATGATATCAAATTTAGTATTAGACCTCTTTGCACAAATGACATAAAAGTCGTGAATTAATATATTATTTACATTGCTGTAAATTAAATTCTGTTTCAAAATCCTAATAACTAATTTTGAAATCATATAGAATTGTTCAATAGTGTGAATTATTACTAACATGAATTGATGGAATAGGAAGTAAATGTTCATAAAATGAAAGCTATTTTGAACATGCAGCTTATTAATGGGTTTGAGGTTAATGGTTTTAAGCTAGCTAAATTCGTATCGTATGAAGGATTAACATAAAATAACGGTATTATTTACGTGAATACTGTTGACCGTAACAGCAAAATTAATAAATTATTTTTAGAATCATTACGATAACGGATGATACGACCTTTCTTATTAAATTGTATAACAACTGTTGTACGAAATATGTTACCGAGCTTCGCTGTAGTAAAATATTTGCAAAATATGGAAGACACATAATCCTGTGACAAGGAGTTTATGCTGTTAAATAAATAAAGTCTATGGCGATTAACGTAAGCTTTTTTACAGAAAAGGAGAGAAAATTGTATTTACCGTCTGTTTTCTTTCACATTTCAATAGTGGAGAAAAAAATTCTTTTATATTTTTACGAATATTTAGGACCTAAAATAGTGTACTAAAAAGAATAATATAATATTATAAAACAAGATTAGGTTTGTAAGCTAATATCTATGCAGTTTAAATTTTATCAGCAAACGATACTTATAAAACAAAACTTATTTTCATCTACAGATATTTAACCCTTTAATTAGTTAATATAATGCAAACAATCACTCGAGCTCAACTGCACTTGTAAAGAATACACTGTTTTGAGTAATCTAACGTTTACTTTAGATTACGTCCTTTACCAGTCAGCTATTCGTACTCCTCATTTTTATTTCTATATACTTGAACACGTTATTGTTATTTTGATCCAAGTAAACACCCTGTTTATTACTTATAACGAATATTTTGTAAGACTTACAGTCATTAATAATCGTAAGTTTTCTAGCGAAATAATACTTATACTTAAAGATACTGTAAGACATATTTGTAACATTGAATACACCGAAGTGCAAGTCGGTGCACGTGTTACACGTCCTGCATATGTAGGGAACACATTTTGCCTCAGGGTTTGGCCACAACATATGGCTGGCGAGGGGGTTCTACTGCAACAAGTGCAGACACATTAGTCGTCGCAACATGTTGCGTGACATATATTCCACAAAGGAACCAGCACTCCATCACTTTGCATACCGCGCTATTGTGTCTTAGTATCATTGTCTGTTTAGGAAGGGATATCTTAATGTTATTGTGGTAAAATTGAACTTATTGCTTTTCTAGTTTGTTTATCGTTCATCAGTTAACTACAGTATACCCAGGTTTTTACTGTATACAATAGTATCCATATAAGATTCAATTTAAATGCAACCGTATAGTAATTAAGAATTAGTCTATACGTATCAATACAAATTATCGAATTATAATGTAAATTTGAGAGAAGTTTATAGACAATTGGATCTATTAAATTGACTGCAAAATTGACTGGCCATACATTTTTAAAAATAAATACTTTGAATAACTATTATATTTAAAGAGGTATAAGTCAAGAGCCTAAAACTAAGAAGCAGCTCTAGCCGACTTACAATGCTCATTTATTTGACAATAGTAACCAAATTATATGAGCCGTTAGTCCCTGAAATAGATTTAAATATAAAATGCGTACTTAAAAAAATAAAATAAATAGTTTAGTATGTAAGTTGTAAAACTGTTTTGCAAAGTACAGTATTAGGTATGAACTTTTAGGAATATTTTAATGACATTCGTAGGTTTTTGTGTGCTTTTTACAGACTTCAGAATAGTGGCAGACTAACTGCTGTAGTTATGTGACTAATAACAGCCTAACCAGGTGAAAAATAAAATAAACATAAAAAATATCTTGTTCTAAATAATATCATTACTAATTATAAAAGAATTTCTATATGGTACAATTAAACCACATTATAAATAAAGAACAGGTGTCAGATGGTGATTCAGGAGCGTCTCGAATTACTAAAGGAATTGGAGAGGTCCTTTTCCTCAACCTCATTCTATGACTGATTTCAATAGTCATCAAGTGTCAAGTGTGGATTATTATTTTCTCAGTACTATCCGATGATAATTATGTCATGTATGAGTACAAACTTTAATATCATTTTAATGATACACTTGATACAGTATTCACAAATTTATAGAACAGATTTATAACATAAAGGTTTCATTAAGACTGGGTTATAAACCTATTTTCTTCAAATTAAGCTGATAAATGGTTTTTATTTTAATAGGAAGTACTCTTATTCCACCCGTAATGGAGTGACCAACGTTAAAAATTTGGACTTCTTATCTCTGAAGGGTTTAGTTTGTCATTTAAAATAATATGCCTTTGACGTCCCTATTATTCGACAGTGATTTTCGTGCGAAGCCGCGGGTAACTGCTAGTAATAATTATGATGGAAAGTTTGGCTTCACACTTTTCAATTGAATAATGTATGTAATACATTTAATTAATGTTGATTTGAATATATCAGTATCCATAATACTTAAACCGTTAAAATTTTATGGATGAGTCATTTTGTGGAATAATTCCACAAAGACAATTTGAATAGCCTGACTCCAATGGAACTGGCACTGAAATATGACCCTAAATCATTTGTGATTGCCTGTCATTAAATACGCGCGCTGAGAGTCCCAGGCTGCTATAAAAACTAAACTTTCTTTTTCCATTTTTCATACTGATGCATTTGCATTCATTTTCTTTTGTTTTATAATGGCTGGACGTAATATTATTGTGAATTATGTGCTCACCTTGTAATCCTAAAGATTCAGATATGTCAGAATCCAATAATTTTATCAAATTGTAAGCAATATTGGGTAAACATTATATTAATTAAGTGAATATTTAATAACCACATTGAAATTATTACAAATTTGTACGTAAAAATTAAACCTTAAGATACTTACAAATTCGTCTGTAAACTCTTTGGCTATCATTTAATAGTCGCTTTACGCCATTCCAGAGTTATATATAAAAATATTGTAATTACCCTCGTGACAAAATCTCTAAAAGTTATAGAAGTATTTTTCATTGTAATATAATGTGAGTGTGTTCATGTGAGGCACTTGACTTAAAGAAACAACTTATGCTTTAATTACCAATTTTGAGAATTCTAAATTCTCTGAAGTTCAAAATTAAAATAATTTAACATATTTTACTGCTAGGACACCTTTGGGTATCAAACAACTATTGTACTGAAACTTTTCCATATCAAACAGTGTTAACACGAGTATATAAATGTGATTAGTACGTTTTACATTTTATATTTAGTTACATTTTAGTAAGCCAATATGGATAAAAACGTAAATAAAGGCAAATAGTATATATTACATTTCCATAAAATAAAGGTTTATATAAATTTTAAGACGTCTACTTTTTATTATATATAAAGCGTCCAATTATTTTTAGAATGAGCAATACAATTTTATGAAACTGACTTTTTATCAAATGCTTACCATGAAAAATAAGAAATTAGATTCGTTAAAGCCAACGAATGTAGGAAATGTTTTTCGAAATACGAGCGTAAAACTACCATAGGACGATTCAATAATTGTGTTCTAAAAAGATTAAACAAACACCGTTACATATACAAGCTTTGTCTTAATACATTTTTAAAGCTTTTTTGGTGGATTATGTAATATTGACATATTAAAATATAAAAGTTTTAATTAAATTAAAGAAGTTAAGAAAAAGTTTGTTAAAGAACTTTAATCCCGGGAGCGAATATAAAAGGGGTATAAAAACAACAATCCGCTGAACCAAACTAATAGTTTCCATCATTATTTTAGAGCACATTGAAAGCAATATGTACCATAGTTTTCAATATGATTGTTATTAAATATTTCATCTTTTTTTATTAATAGTAACTTACACATTGCAATCATTTACTTCCGTAACTATACTAGTATTGTTTTCTTGATTTCACTATTATTAGGTTTCAATACTATTCGATGACCCTTTGTTTGGCGAAATAGGATAAGCCTAAAATAAATACCATTTAAAACATTTTGATCACGTTTATGATAATATTAATATAATTAGGATACGCAAGGTAAATTTTTAAAAAATATTTTACTTATTATTTTATAAATTTGTCACAGTATATTTGTTCAACAAGTTTTGGTACAAAAATTAATGATTCTGTTCAGAAGTGTAAAAAGTAAAAAGGTTTTAAAATGATGGACGAGTGTCGGTGAGAGTCGTGTTTGTATTGACACAATGTTTTGTTTGTCAATACGCAACACTGAAACTGAAGCACGTGCACAGATTACAGGCCGGATGTATCAACTGATGCGTGTTTACTGTCCAGTAGGCTTATCATAGCCCAGTGATTAGTAGTTTGTACCTAGAGTATTACTCAATTATGAATAACTTGTATATATATATATATATATATATATTTATATATATATATATATATATATATATATATATACATATATACTCACTTACGTAATTTCTTAAATAATTAATTTGTTTTTTTCGTCCTTGTGAGTGTTTGTATGAAGTTCACGTAGCTGTATTAAAGTATTAGTAAAATTTGACAAGTGTGTCATAATTCTCATCATATTCTCCAGCATATATTTGATTAACAACGTAGTATTATGCCACACCACGTTTAGGGTAACAAGCTGCTCGTACAATTTTAAATATAAACTCATTCCATTCTCAAGATTCTTTGTGGATAGCTAGTCATACTTACTATCACACAGAAAAAACCTTTTCTTCCGGTTGAAAAAAGAGAAACTGTCTAAGTATACAGATTGATGGGTTTTAGTAACACTCTAAATGAGTTGGTCTAAATGGTTGGATTTTAATTATCATAGTTATATTGTCATGTAGAAGTTACCTTTCATGCAATATTTAAACACTTTTCATTCAGTTCTTTTTTTGACATGTTTTGCGGACAAACACGCATAAATACATTTTTACCAGCTCCTCAGGTGATGCTAAATATCAAAAGTGAATGAATAAACACACAGTTTTCAACAAAAATTCAAATATTGATAGTAAAGAACCTCTTTCTACATACACTATTAAAAACCTGAGAGGTCCTGCAGGATGCAATATTTGTGAATAAATGTGGTGAAAGGCCTTTGGATTTGAAATTAGTTATAATGGTTCCTCTTGGTTCAATACAGGACTGTATTGATTTAGAGATTAAAAGGTAAAAGAACAGAAGAGTTGTCCTTGTTGTAAGTCAGTTACATCAGGTCGGTAAAGAATTTCGTTACGTTCTGTGACGAATATACGGTGTTGTATTGTTTTATTTTTTATAAAGTGGTTATTTTTAGAACTTTCAAATGAAACGTATATAAACAATTTATGTATGTAAAGTATTAAAATAATAGCCACTTAATTGATATACGAGTTAAAATTAAACATTATGAACTGCGATATATTTCAGTAGTATTATACAGATAATTCAAAAAAATATTTTGATTTAAAATGTAGCAGTACTTTTTAAAAATAAAAAATAAAATTATATGCGTAGCAAATCTTTTATTCACCCTCCTCTAATTCTTTAAATTCGCTATATAAATTTAGAAACCCCAGAAAGATAAATTTAGTACATGTATGCCACATGGCATTAATAAAATAAGTAAAAAACTTACATAACGTTAAAATACCCATAGGGGTTAAAATGGGGTGTTGTATTTTTGTGTTTAAAACTTCCCTTTTCCTAGAAAAGATGCACTTTGACACATATACACCTCATAAACGAAATGGAAAAAGTAGCATTTTAATGAAAATCAAGGGTAAAAAAGGTTTCAACCCCCTATTTAACTAATTATAATTATATCCTTAAGGAGAGGAACGATAGGATTACTTGCAGTTTCCTGTGTCCGTGGGCAAAAACACGACAGGGCAGCGCTAACACAAACATAGACCGCGTCCATTCATCACCAACACAATAGACAGGAAGATTGCATCAGTTTTGCAATACAATGTCCACCACTACTCCAGCCTTCACATCCTATGACTAATAATATCCCACAATCCCTCCACTTCGGCCTATCGATTCCATTCTTCGCAGTGGTTTGTGATTTCACCTGAGTCGATAGTCAAGGATTGACGATCAATGTGCAGAAGAAAGAGATTTACATAACCACTTCTTCATATTAAATAATTCACGTACAATTGTGTTCATAATAAAGCAAAACCGTTATTTTTTATTTGAAGGTAAAATTTAATTTATCCTTACTGTGATTTTTTGCTGAAAAAGAAATAAAATAAAATAATACATAATATTAAACATGTCCTTTATCATAATATTATACAACATAAAGCATTTCTAATCACTTCTACTTAAACCTAGTTTTCTTAAAATAAGTTATTATTAATAATAACATCTTTGGAATTTAGGTGTTATAAGAAACGAAAGAGAAACATGTAACGAAAGAATGTTAAAGGTTTGTATACATTAAGTTTTAGTAACGGATGTTCTGATAACAAATGTTTGATTATAAAGGTATTTCGAAGTGATAATCTAGAATATTTAGTAAGAATATTAATAGTAAACTCTATACGTAAGAAAACACGTGATAACCAAAACGTAAAATAAGCAAAATATTTATGAATTGTCCACTTTTTTATAAATTAGGCTGTTTTGCATAACTATATATACTAGTATAACAGCACTTTAAGTAGAATCTCAATATAAAACAGATTTAACTTAAAATATTAAGGATGTACCAATTTACTCAATTAATTAATAATTTAACAACAACATAGCTTTAGCATAATATATTTCCATGTTTACAAGGAAATTTATTAGTGAACAAATATAGCTATTACTATAAGTTTACGTTGATCTTGACAAAGATATTTGAAAAATCTAATAAAGCACTACATTTTAACATTTAATCAATGTTTCACGTAAACAGTTAAGTACTGTATGTATACACATTTTGTCAGTAGCGAAGGAAACAAGATTTTTCCGGACATTTGCCATCGTTTAATGAAACAAATAATCAATAACACTGCGTGTATTTATCTGCAATCTGATCTCTTCTGCAGGTAAATAACTAACCTAACACATGATTACAAACTAGGCTACAATAAGCAAATTCTGTGTGAAAAATTATGTGTTATGTTAGATATTTACCTATATTTGTTTTTTAGTTAGTTTCCTTCACAATACTTTCATCGTCAAAAATAAACTTCAATCAAAGAATTTGTCAGTAGGTTAACATAGACAGCTATTACAATTTTATTACATGTTTATAGATTAATTCGATCTCGATGTCTGTAGTAGCATACAGACAGAAAATAGTAATTCTCCAGGCCTTTTTAGGCATTTACGTGTTTTAAATACTGGATATACGTTTATATTGTTAACATACGTGTGACACACTGGATGTTAATCCATAAATAGACAGTTGCAGGAAAGTTAATAGAAAACCGAACGCATGTGAGTTGACACTTTAGATTGTAAATTGCGGCGCTCGACTCATGGCTTTGAATCACTCAAACATTTTATGAATTTCATAAACTGTAATTCCATTGTTTATTGAATAAATGTCATTATCTAAATTGAAGAGATTTCCCTCTTTATATCCTATTTGACATGGACACTTTATGATTTCGTCTAAGGAATATAGAGAGTATGGCAATGAGTAATCTCAAACTAATATATTTTTCAATTACATGAACATTTTACTAAATTTAAGTTGCATATAGTGTACGTTACAAGTTCTTCAATACGAAACAGGTGTTCCCTTGGGTTTTTGAAATAGTTTGTAACCAGACGGTAGTGTTTGTGTTTACAACTAATGAAAACACATCCAAACAAATACAGTGTCTGAGAGATTGTGGATTCTCTGTAGAGTTTCCTTTACATATCCATGTGTTTGTTTATTTTTGGTTACCGTGAAATTTCGGCTCCTTTTGCTTTCTACGAAAGATAGTCTTCATGGCAGCACTTACCGAAGATTTCTACATAACTTTACTACCAGATATGATCGTCAGAACCCAAAACCACCCTCTGTAAAAAATGTCTACAATACATGCTATATAATGAGGCTTGGGGAAATTATAACTCCAAAAATAGTCTAAGCAAGTTATTAATATTGTACTTTTACTTGTTTAAATTTTGTTGTTGACGATGGAAGGTGTAAAAGGATAATACGTTTTCAATCATTTTCTATTTGTTACTTACTTTGACACAACGTATCGTGGATTGAAATCTATTCTCTTCGTCAGGTAAGTACATATATTTAACATTTGTTACATTTAACGATGGAAAACGTCAAAAGTTCCATTATTCTTTACTATAAATTATGTTGTTAGTAAGATGGAAACGTTTGAACATTTAATGGTTGAAATACCATATTCATTTTAAGTCGTTGCTGATTTTCTGTAACCACCCCTTCACTGATATTAAATTAAGAATTACTGGTTATTATAATATACTATAAAATTGTGTTTTAATCAAATTAAAGCTATCTATGCTTAAGTTACCTCAACAATAATATAACAATTAATATGATAATAAAAGGTAATTTTTATATATTAAAGAAACAATCTTATTAAAGGTTATAAATATTTCTACATACTGTGAGTGTATATATATATATATATATATATATATATATATATATATATATATATATATATATAAGATTGTTTCTTTAATATATAAAAATTACCTTTTATTATCATATTAATTGTTATATTATTGTTGAGGTAACTTAAGCATAGATAACTTTAATTTGATTAAAACACAATTTTATAGTATATTATAATAACCAGTAATTCTTTTATTTAAAGTGCTTGTAAATGGAAAGATGGAATTTCAAGTTCTAAATATCACACGCGTAATGCAAAAGAGGCAGTAAAAAAATGTAGGCAATATTGAGAAAATTACATTTCTAATTCCAATGAGTATGTACACAATTTTTAATATATTCAGAAATATTTATATATATATATATATATATATATATATCATAAACTACTTTCTAAATCAGTATTACAATTTCACATGCTTAATGGCGCAGGCAGATTCTATAACAGAACGTGTAGGTTCATACTAAACACGTTATTACGTCATCTTGTCACAGAATATCACTTACCTGCCTTTCCTGAACTCTGTAATATTCAGCGATATCAACATTTTCTGCGCGTCTGTGGGATCATGCTCTCTTACTGTTTCTTACTGTACCTTTAGATACTTGAATTTCGTGGACGGAGAATATTTATAATTTGCTATCGTGATTAATGGGGAAGAATCTTTGTTATTATGTTTCAAATATCTCTTAAATACAAATTTAAGGGATATTTGAAGCTTATTAAAAAACATTGGTAGTATTAATCCAATGGAGAATGGTCTACAAGGAGCTTTTACTCTAATCTTAGCTAGAAATGTATATTATAAGGAGATTGTTTAGCAGAGATGAATGATAAAGGAAAAAATCTGTGACCAAATCCATTTACTAAGTTTAACTTTTACAACATGAGCCAGGGAAAGAATATTAAACCATCTAGTGTAGGACCTACATTGTAGTTCTTTTAATTTTAAACCAGTATAAAATTATAAAAAGTGTATAAAGTTATAACTCTTTAAGTTCGGATTTGCGGCATTTTATAATATAAATATTCTAAAATAGATTATTCAATTCCAAGCGACTATTATTTTTACTAAATTTTAGTCACTCTTACTATATAATGCAAAGCTATTTTATTCTTTAAATTTGCAAGTGGTAATTGCCACGATACTTTTTCCATAGAACAATTTATCCGGATTATAATAACACTTTGTGAAAATTCAAACTTGCTGCTATTTTCTTGTTGTTGTTTCTAACTAACTACTTACTGTTACTAACAAAATGTTTAGGTGTGCTGGACTACTCATGGATCAACATCATCACATTCCTGGGTTGTATACATTGAAGGTATATTTTCATACATTAAGGATACAATATTTCTTAAAGTAATCGATTATGTACATAATAACACAGGTTGCCATACACGTCTAGGTAAATTCCGTATGCAGCTATAGCAACTGTTCTCATGTTAGGTCTTACAGAAAGTTTCTACATAACTTCGTTGGAGAACATGACCAATATCTCTACTATATAACCTGACTGAAAATGATAATGATAACAGCACAGGGAAAAAGCCCAAACACATTTTTAAAGTGGTACAACATTTGAACTTATAAATATCTAAGGTAAGTTCGTTGACCAGATTGGTAAAGTATTTCGTTCCAATATGGGGGCCGTTCATTATTATTTGTAATTTATCAGTTTGTTTTTTGTATATTCGCATTTAAAATCTTTCATTTATAAAATTAAACATATTCTTATTTCAGCTGTCACAAAGTTCTCCTACTTCTTTCGTCTGAGCAAGAAGAACTAATTTTAAACGAAAGATTGTAACCGTGTTCTAATTAAATTTTGCACTTACTTTATTTTTACTTAATATATAAATTCATAACTAAAATGTAATACTAATGAAAATATTTACTGTGAAATGCAGTCTTTATTTACGACGGAGGCTCATCTCGTACAAGGGAATCTATTAGACCTGAATCTATAATTTTTAAAGCAATTTAAACTTGGATAGTAACATATTTTCCAGTTTAAAATAAAAAAATGCGTTTAAAGCATTGAGTAGCTCTGACTTAATTAGTAATCCGCTCATGTAAATTACAACAAATCTCATTAGTCATTCTGTTTATAGCTCGTATCGCTGTTTACCGAATGTTTTTCCACGATTGATTAATATTTGCTTTTTGTACAGAAAACCGTAACTAATAAAATCATGTCCGATCATTTATAGCCCACTAATTATTTATTGGCTTGCAAATTAAGAGCTAATGTTTTTTTACACTGAAATATATATTTCCTAATGTAGGTTAATTATAATTTTTATTAAATTTTTATTCTTCAGAAAATAGTCATTAATTTATAACGGCTAATATTATAGAATATGTCAGATTAATCTTTGTGGTGAATACTTATTTAGCCATTTCTATTACAAACATGTTAATTTGTCATGTTTTCAATAAAAATTGAGTCCAAATAACCCTTTGGTATTATGGCTTTTGTTTGGTATAATATTTTTATTTTTAAAGAGGATAATGAGTCAAAAAGGCAGAATTTAGGGAAAACCCATAATCAGCCTTATAGAAATATGGTTGGAAGTAAATATGTGATGTTTACGGTATTTAAAGAAAAACATTCATAAGAGGACGTTTCATGCTATTAATTGTTTGTAAATTATTTACGCCATAAATCATTGAAACCTATGTGACTCTCAGATGTACAGCTGATATAGTGATGATCAGTTGAAGAGAAACATTTTTCTCTGCTTATTTTTATTAACAGCATTGCCAACATTTTCATATTTAATCCAAATGGAAAAAGGTATTCTACGTTATATTAAACACTTATTGCACTTATTACTACTTTATTTCTATTTACCTGGCAATAGTTTCTTCAGTATGCAAGAAATTTAATCATATTTTAAAATATGGTATTGTTTAATGATTATTTATTATATTTTATACAGCATTTAATCTGTTATCTGTTTATTTTACAGTAGGCCAATAATTAGTAACAAAATTAATAAATATATGTTTTAAAATATATTACTGGCTGAGCGTTAGTGAAAACTAACAAACATGAAATTTTGCCTAAAGCGTAGTTTCTACTCGTATTAATGTAGTAATGAGTTCGATGGTCCTTTATTTCACTCCCTGAAATTTTGCTGATCATTAACGATTTATTTTACGTTGATTTTATGGTTAACTATGATGGCAACGACAAAATAGTATAATAAATAATATTGTAAGCAAAATGCATATCTAAACATATAAAAGTTTAACATTTGACTGTTCAAACATTGCAAATGTATTATGTTTACAAAAATAGGCAGTAAAAGTAGGCAGTAAATTGAGACAGAATTTTGTACCTCAAGATAAAGATTTACATAGAGGTTTTCCTATGAACATATATTTTTTTCTATGCATCTTTTATTTCAACCTTCAATACTAAATTAAGAGTGGTTATATATCTGTAAAACAATTAAAGCTTTGAACAGCACATATTATACTTGACACATTTTTATTCCACTGGAATCATTTGGTCCAGTCATAATAGTCGAGGCATACATATTTCTGTTACCGCTTTCAGAGTTAATTGTATTATGAGACACTACTGTATTTCTAAAGCTGCTTTGATATTCTCAGTCATAACATAGTCGTAACAATTGGCACGAATATTAAACATATTTATAGATAGAAATTAACTGAAAGAAGTTGGAAATTGTGAACTCCAGCTACTTGAAAACTCTTATTATCCGAACAGACTGTACCTTTAAAAGACAACCGTCACAAGGAGTATTTCAATGTGGCAAAACAAAAGGAGCTCAGAATACAAAGACAGTTAGGTGATGTGCCAGAAGAATACAAAAGCAATTGAATGCGGCAGACGTTCCCTTTGTTGTCACTTCGCGTAAAAGTTTTGGCTCATAGGTAGCGTCCAGTTAGCGAGAATACTTTAAACATGGTTTACCTCCCCTTTATTGTAAAAGTAGAGCCAGTTATAATGAAACAATATAGCTAAATACCTTAAGGTTTGCACCCTAATAACCTCTTCTCTTTTATGGCTTTATTTTTAGAAGTATGGTTAATATCATATTTTAAACATATGGTTAATACGTATCCGAACTCCTTTTTATTTCTCTTAAAATGTGTAGGTGCTGTTTTAGCATTCTAGCAATAAATTATAGAGTATTGTATTGTATCTCTAAAAAGTAATAAACATTTTGTTTGTATGCGTATTATTTATATGTATACTTAAAAAGAGAAATATTCGATAATTCTCAAGAATTACGGCATCTTATTGAGGCTTCACGATGTTCTATGGGGCTAAAATCAATATTGGCGGCCAATACTTCTGGCTTAAGACGAAACTGTAGTTTTAATTATGGAACAAGTTGACATCGTAGAGTTTTTTTAAACATTTTGTAATTGTTTTAAAGAATGGAACATTACATCAGATTTTAATTTCAAGACTCTTAAAGGAACTCTTTCACTCCGTTCAGTAAATATGAACTAAGCTAACGAAACCTAGATATATAATAACAAGTAAAGCCTTACTTTGCAATAATTCCTCTTTGTTGAGCCTTTCAACTTTGGCTACTGTAATGTTGTATTTTTGTATATCCTTATTAAATATTTTTAAGCACATCATCTTGTGGTATTTTCATTTTTTTAAATGATGTAATAATTAAAAGTATTCTTTTGTCTAAAATTATTTATTTTCAGACAAATTTTTTTAATTTTACTGAATTATATTATATTCCAATTGATTATACGAATATAGTAAGCTAAAATAACGAAATATTTGCTGGGTTTAAAATGGAAATATAAGTTTCAGAACTTTCAACCGTTTTTAGCCGTAAGAAGCTTTTGATATGCCTGAACTTTTGAGACCGGGCAAGGGTTGGATCTTAATATGAATAGACCGCCCTTCCCACATTCCACCGTGGACATCTTCATATTTCATTCCGTCTGCTGTGCAATATTGATATGTCGAAAATCGAGGTTACGACGTGGAATTTATCGATTCAGTTTGGAATTTTATAAGATAAGCAATGCTAGTTAGTCTGTCACTCACACAAATTAGGTGTTTTGTTTTGTACCCTCAATTGAAAAATTACTTCTATAGGTCTAATTGCAATAAAAAAATAAACATTTATTATTTGCAAGAGTGCAATTAATAAGCAACATATTCCAAGAATACAGAATAAAGATTACTTTCCTATGACGTAACTTCTGTTTTGCATGTATTTCCCCAAGGATAGTATGAGATACAACTTTTTCAAAAGGGCTTCTCATCATTCATGAGAAATGTAATTACTCAGTGTTACTAGTGTTACTGTTATTAAGGTTTGTAAAGATCGGTGTGTGTGGTATGTTCCATTGGGGTTTTACTGGGATCAAAGGTTTTTAACATAAAAACTGTATGTTCAGCGAAGCGTTTGTCAAGAATTTCTAGAAATGCCGTTTCTTACAGACCTTATAAGAGCAAACCTTGAATACTTATATATACAAACTTTATCAGCTATTACGTTAGCATATTATGTACCATATATCTGTAGTTGGACATTACAAATGTTAACTTATTACCGATTTATACAACATCCACATAAGATTCTATTAAGTTTCGATAAAAGAAAATACGACCGTAATCGAGATAATAAGGAAACAAAATAAGCAAAGAACAAAATTTATTGACACAAATGCAGTGCCAAAGGGAAGACAAAGACAGTTTTTAACAAAATTCTTTCATCCTGGACAACTTTCAGTGTCAATACTTGAACTTGGAACTGACAACAAAGAATCTTTCTGCAGCTTCCAATCTCTTTTGTCGCCTTTGTGAGGGTATCTTCTGTCTGTCACCTTCTTCAATTTTCCCTACAAGTATTGTTTTGGCATATTGATTTATCGAACTCAGTTTGTCTATGATATAAATTTTTATAATTCAATATAAAATACTACAGCATCGACACAACAAAATAAAACTTTACATCCGGTGTTTTTAATAAAAAAGATTGATATATATATATTTTACCCTTTAAGTTTCACAGTTTTTATTGTCAAGTTTAAATATAATATTTTAATAATAAATACATTTGTTTTTATTACAAGATTAAGGCCAGGATTTTTATGGTTACATATAAAATTCTGCATATATGAAACAACCCTATGACAGTTTCTGACAAATCTTGTTTATATCGATACAAATCATGATTTAATAACTATAACGGCCATTTTTAAATTGTATCTTTTTAAATTATTTAACAATTTAAAACCAAAAATACAAGGTTTTACGAAATATTATGTAGTTAAAAAAAGTCATGTAATTCTTTTCATTTAATCAGTTTTTAATGTTATTGTCCTACCGGGTCTCCTTCCAAATAGTTTTTTAATAATTTCATAATACAATACCACTTTCAATACAGCAATATTGACCGATTTTTTAAAGTTCTTGGAGCATTCAAAAGCAACAGAGTTGTTAAAGTTAACTTACTATATTTACGTTCTAATTTTGTATTCTGGTTTGGGAAGTATACAATTATTACTTGAGGATAATAGGCACAATGGGTAGGTGTAGCCAGAATAGTAAGTATATATAGGTAGGTTCGTCAGACGTAGAAAGAATATTTGAATACAAATTAGTTAATATATGTGTATACAAAATCAATTATTTTCTAATTTCTGTCCTGCAATCACCACAAATTCCGATCATGACCCGGCCATGAAAACGGTAACTTTCGAAAACGTTTAAACCTGTTACAAAAATTGATCTTCTAAATATTTCGCCTAAGATTTTTGGCCGACTTGGTACACGATTTCGTTTAAGTATGGTGACCGTTCAAACTAAGAAAATTCACAACTCCGTTATTTATATGCACCTAAAGAAAATGTAAAACATGTTTGGAATTCTTATAACTTTTGTAAGCTTTCTGTTCTAAACAAACTTTGAATATCTACAATTTTTTCGAGCTTTTGAGTACATGTAATCAAATAAAAAATAATGTAATTTCAGTTGTTAGAAATATACAGGTTACAATCTTATAAAATTGAATTTCTCATTGTGCAACTTATAGAGTGTTATAAATAATACCACAAACCAAACCACACAGTTACGATATAAATGTTCTATATAATGATACAAAATAGTTTTTGTATAAGATGATGTTCTTTATAATGTTTCTGTATTATCGTATACTAACACTTTTTGGACTCAAAATGTCGATGCCAGGTGGCCGTGGTCAACGAGGAGATGATATTGTTGACGTCATCATTTATAATCTTAGAGAAAACTATCCGAGAAACCTACTAATTACTCAGTACCACAATTGACCTACATCAGATGAAGCCACAGTCAAGATGTCACACACTGCTTACCCAACTATCTCTACCTATCAGAAGTAATCTCTTCTCTGTCATTTATCTTCCTTCTCGGGTTTGATAGAGTAATTTAATTAAATATTATGTCTGTATAAATGTATACTTCTCTTCCTGTCGTATTATTTTTGATATTTAATCAGGTCATGAATGAAGTGGTCATGGTCTGAACCTACTGGGATCAGTGTCAACTCAAAATATCAAACCAGGGATATTGAAAGCAGGAAAAACGATTAACCTTTGAAGCTTGTTTGCTTAAATTTTATTTCATATTAATTATAACCCTAACGAAGCACATTCATGTGAAAAAATGATAGGAATGAAAAGTGAGTGCAAAATGCAAGCTCTATATTAATAGTTTATTTTGCATTTTTGAACCTTTTTCACAGTTTTTTCTACGCTCCTAATATTTTTTTCTGTCAGTCGTTTATACTATATCGTCGTTTTAATTAGTTGATTACATGGATAATGAAAATACTGGGAGAGAAATATCTTATTTAAGTGCTCATTTATATGAAACTTTACAGCTATAAACGAAATGTCTTCATCAATCAATAACAAATTAGGCTCAGACAGTGTGGTTCAATATTTATTCTAGTTATGAAATGTTTATTGTGTTAGTAAGGGTGAAACTGCAACACTGAGCAATTACACACAACTCTGAAGTGTTACGCTAGGTGCCGTCAAAGGCTGTATCAATCGTGGCCACAGGATCGTGCTGAGAATAGTTGTACATTTTGTTTGTTCCCGGGATGAAGTTTATTGTTCTGATTAATTCAAACAGTACTAAAACTGTCTGTGAGTACCTTAAGGGGAGATTGATGGCATGTTGAGTTAAAATCTTCATACTTCATTTTATTACTTAAATCTTATTTTCTAGATCTTCTTCTCTAATTGAATTTTAATATTATTTCAATGTGATATCCACATCCTTTTTAAATATAAAATCTGCACTGTATTGGAATTCATTTGATTGTATTAGTCTTATAAAATTTCATATGCAACGCTTATTGGAAATGCGTATTTATTATTAGAATATGTAGCAAATTAGATTCAAATTGTAACTGAAGTCATAAACCTAAACCAAAACCATAAAACTAAGCACCTAAATAACAGAACAAAAAATGATATATTTGTTTTTATGAAAAAAATATTTATAGATATTTTTAACTTTTAATTTGGCACAGAAAAAAATAAAGTTTAAACACAATAATAAAAAATACATTTGTTTCAATAATAAAATTGAGGTTACACATCTGAAATAAATCTTTATAGGTATAAATTGGCTTTTAAAATGTTTTCACGAAGGTACTGAAAGACCAAATAATGTTATAACACTGTAGTCATATACAGTACTACAAAATCCAACAGAATAAACCAAAACGAAATAAACCATCTTAATGTATTTAATATAGTGGTATGTTTTAAGAAAAGGAACACATTGAAATTTGAAGTTCCGAGATCCATCTCTCTCTCTCTCTCTCTCTCTCTCTCTCTCTCTCTCTCTCTCTCTCTCTCTCTCTCTCTCTCTCTCTCTCTCTCTCTCTCTCTCTCTCTCTCTCTCTCTCTCTCTCTCTCTCTCTCTCTCCTCTCTCTCTCTCTCTCTCTCTCTCTCTCTCTCTCTCTCTCTCTCTCTCTCTCTCTCTCTCTCTCTCTCTCTCTCTCTCTCTCTCTCTCTCTCTCTCTCTCTCTCTCTCTCTCTCTCTCTCTCTCTCTCTCTCTCTCTCTCTCTCTCTCTCTCTCTCTCTTTCCTCTCTGTGTGTGTGTGTGTGTGTGTGTGTGTGTGTGTGTAATAATAATAATAATATTCCTTTATTGCATAAAAACAATTTACAAACAATTGCATTGCAAGCGTCAGTAATGGTACAAAAAAATACATCAGTTATTTGATGATTTGTCAACTAAAATTATTATTTAATGGAAGGCAATAATCAGAACCAGGGATTTTTTCTCGTTGCTCTTAATTTTCAAAATTTTCATCCCAGCGGGCCCATCATGAACTCATCAACAGAATAAAATGCCTTTTGATACCAGGAGGTGTTTTAGACGAGCTTTGAATTTTTTTGGATCAATCGAGTTGTTTGATAACTTCAGGGAGCCTATTGATTATTCTGACACCAACTTGTGACGGCAAGTGTTCAAAAAGCAATTGTTCTGTGTTGTTCGATTCTAAAGTTGTCCCTGCCTCTAGTCTCGTACTGATGGACATCCCTACCCCTGCAGCAACTCACATTTGAGTCTACAGTACAGGGCGACATCGAGAATATAGAGGCAGGGTAAAGTCAGCAATCCAAGCTCCCTAAAGGAATCTTTACACGACTCTCTGGGGTTCAATTTTGAAAGAATTCTGACAGCTTTCTTTTGAGTTCTAAATACTCTTTCGAATTTGTACTTAGAACAGCTGCCCCACAGTCTCAAGCCGTAAGTCAAATGTAGATGTATCAGGCCAAAATATGCCGTTTTCAATACATCCAAAGAACAAAATTTTGCAAGATTGCGCAGGACAAAAATGCCCGAGGCAACCTTGGAGCAAACCTTTTCAATGTGATCGTCCCCATGTCAGTCCTCGGTCAAGGTGCATTCCAAGGAACTTAATGGATTCAGCTTTCATCAAGAAGAACATCGTCCACCATCACACTGCAGGCCGTAGTTCTTGGTCTTGTTGCTGCCGGAGGCAAAAAATTCATGACGTTTGATTTCGAGCCGTTTGTTTTTTCAGATTGAGTTTTGAGAAATGCTCGATGCATGAATTCAACTCAATAAATGCCTTCACTTCGAGATCGTGTTTTGATTTTGATCTGATGCAGAGAGTCGTGTCGTCAGCGTATTGAGTCACCTTTCCATTCTGGATTGATGACGTCAAACCTTTTGACGTAAATTATGAAAAGGACTGGCCCTAATATTGATCCCTGAGGGACACCATAGGGCATTTTCACTTTGCTTGACATGGCATTCGCGATCTGTACGCACTGCTCTCTATCCTGAAGATAAGAACGAGAGCCAGTCGTGCGGCAGACCCCGAATACCACTTGTCCTCAACTGGTGCATCAGTTTTTGCATGATGCAACACAGTCAAAAGCTTTGGAAAGGTCGAGGAATATGCTTTAGCACATGTGTTCTCTCCTTTCCAGGCCATCGACAACATTGTGAATGAGATCCGTTACAGCATCGATTGTCGATTTGTTTTTCCTGAACCCGAATTGTTCGGGACAAAGAATTTCATAACGGTTCAAAAATGTTTCGAATTGTTTGAGAAATGCTTTTTTCAAAAATTTTGCTGAAAACAGGGAGGATGGAAATCGGACGATAATTGCTTGAGATGCAAGGATCGTCTTTCTTGAAAATTGGAATGACTTTGGCTGTTTTCAATGCAGAGGGGGAAAACGCCTTGTGCAAAAGAGAGATTAATCAATTTTGTGATTGGTGTCAAGAAGTGCTTGAAGCACCTTTTGATTAACCATACAGACATTCCGTTGATGTCGCAAGACTTTTTTGGTCTCAGATCTTGCAGGATACGGGCCACCTCAGCCTCACCTACAGGAAAAAGAACCATAGATGAGACCGGTCCCGTCAATGGCTCTTCGCGAGAGCTGTCCAAGATAAACGAGTTATCTGGTTCAGCTACGGTCGAGAAAAATGTGTTAAATTCACTTGCCACTTTAAAAGGGATCGTCAATTGTGTCATTTATTGTTTTTAGTGTCGGAACCGAGAATTTGGAAAAATTGTGGTTGGTTTTTGCTGCTATTAATGATGTTCCACGCACTTTTTGAAAAGTTTTCTGATTGTTGTAATTGGTCTTCGACGTCTCGTGCCTTGGCTTTCTTTATTTCTTTTCGATAATTTTGTTTGTAATTGCGAAAAAAGTTTTTGAACTCTTCATTTTCAGTCTTGACATATATCGAATGGTAAAACATGAGCCTTTCTCTTAGTTCAAGAATATCCTGGGTAATCCAGGTATTCTTGCCCTCTTTGATACGCTCTTTGAAATTTTTGAAACGGGCAAGTGATGTTTAAAATGAAAAATTACTTTGCCAAGAAACGCGTTGAAGGCGTCCTCTACTCGGTCAAAAGAATCCAAGAAAAGACCATGATTCTTTCTCGAGATATTTTTTGAAAAGATTTACATTTGCAGCTTTTAAATCTCGTTTTGTTTTCATGGCGGGAGGTTCAGATTTTTGTTTGGATTTTGTGAAAATGGCTTCCTGCGCGAAGTGGTCAGAGATGGCCGCGTCCATTACAGAGACCGAAACATCAGGAACATTTGTGATGACGTTGTCGATGGCTGTGCTCGATGTGGCGGTCACTCTTGTTGGTGAGTTTCACGGACCAGTTTAAACCGAAAGAAGCAAGAATATCGCGCGAAACCGCTGGGTCAGGGGGTTGGTGCGATCCATCGCGTCGATATTGAAGTCACCAACGATAATGAACTTCAATGATTTTGAACTGAACAAATTTAGGAGGATTTCAAGGTTTTCAAAAAGCCTTCAATGTGTTTATGGTTATCAAACGTCTGTAGTGTACAAAAAATGTTTATTGTTGGCGTATGCAAAAAGATTAAATGTCTGCTTTTCTTTTATCTGGTCACACAATATTTCGAAAACAGACTGACCTATAAATTATTAATTGTGCACAAATCTATTCTTATATGTTGATTATTGAGTTTGGTGATGGTACATGTCACTGCGTGGTATTTGGCTGAGTATTAGTGAATATTTTTAGCAGAATAACCAATTTGGCAATAAATTCAATATACCTGCAAGATATTCTAACAGTTGACATACACACCCTAAATATCCTAACACGTTCAACATCACTTTAGTGTCTTAGTGTGAAGTTTTCTATAATTTAACCAAATGTTTGTAAATATGTATCTTGGACCACATATTGGAGATTATTGCCTTTTAACTTAGATAGAAAAAGTTGTTATGAATTGTACACAATATATGATTGGCAGACATAAATTGAGGAATCAAGATTATAAAGGTCTTACTCAATGTAGATATATTTTCACAAACACTGGACATATGTGGATGATAGTAGAACATTTACAGTTCACTCGTCCTAACACGCAACTTTACCTTTGTTTTTCTTTCAGTTGAATCCACAGAGAAGGAGAGAGAGAGAGAGAGAGAGAGAGAAATGGAGTATATGGCTGTGTTAAGAGTTTAGCAATAAAGAATTTAGTATCACTGTTTTATGATAATTACTATAGGAGTAATTAGACAGGAACCTGTCTGGGGATGGGGCAAAGGAGGCAAGATATGTATGTCTCTATAACGCATTAGAGAGAATATGGCTTTCATCCAAGCGAGTAGGAGATACAAACAGGAATCATATAATGAACAGGAAAAAATGGACCTATGGCAAAGACTGGAAGCTGTAGCTAATTTCACGATTGAGGGGACTTAGAAAGCCGCATATTGCGGTGGACTTTATAAAGAGATGTTGCTATCACAGAATGGCCCGAGAGTCAAGTAATCGCTAACTAGGATAGCGTCGGAGTGGAGAAGCTATCTATTTTTGAATTTATGATACAGGGGTACATTGGATTTTCTCTGCATGTTTCACTCGATTTCTCTCTCATTCCGTAGAGCACAGCACTGATCAAACAATAGTTCTGATAATTGTTCCGTTATTCAAGTTGGTAAATAACAGCATAATTTACTACTTACTCATAGGAAACTGAATATTAGAAATGAATCATAATGAATATTCATAATTTAAGGATAAAAAGGACATATTTAACCAATAATAGACTAAACAGACATTAATTAAAAACGAACAAGGCCACGCCACGCCAGGTAGTTCGATTGTGGTCATTATATAGTGCAATAAAATTAATTACTATACTTTGGTATTAATGCCGAATTAAACCTAGTTATAGTTTTAAATAATAAAATCAAGAAATACAGTATAATAAATTATTGTAAACTCTATTAGATATTTTGTTTATAATATAGTTTATCATTAAACGACTATTTTAATATTATATTTTAGGTGTTCCTCCCATATCTTAAGATTCCGAACGTTTTTGGTAATAGTAGCGTGTTTCCTACATTAAATCCAAGGATGAGCCTAACATGTTTCAAACGTCTGTTGCCCCTTATTCGAATGATAAGAATATAGTACTTCGATGAAATAATCGTATTTCGGAACCTATTTTAAGGCTATAGGCAGATTCTTGCAATGTACCTGACGGCCATGGGAACTATGTTATTGCATCTTCTCACGCAACTTCACCTTCTGCAAGTTGTAATATTGAGGTCTGTAAGTTTCTGCGATTGTAACGCGTACACAATTTACGTTTTAAAAACCAACTTATTGTAATCCAGTTTATAAATAATTTATCTGAGACGTATATAGTTATTTCTTTAGCTATGTAGTCGTTATTGGAGTGCATAAGGTATTTTATTGCACATATATCTTCATTTATTTTAAAAGAATCATACAACAGGTTATGGAAGAATTTGATGATATTAATCCAATTAATACGTGCGCGTAATATAGTAAAACAATATCAGGGGAGTAAGGGTACAACCTGTAACGATTTAATATTGACATTTAGGAAAAACTGTAACACTAATATTTTTCAACATTCTAAGGTATTCAATCCTGTTTCATCCAATAAGTATTGACGGATTTTTATCTTTAGGAAAAGGTTAAAACTTGACTATTTCTTTAAAAATATTTGTTATTATATATTGATAAATAAATCATTCTTCAATAAAACCTTTATTTAACTAAATTTCTACTGTGCATATGCTAGTAGGCATATAATAATCATCAGATGGAAAAACCAGTAAAAGCTTCAATATTTATTTTGTATTTTTTTCAAGAACATTTTTGTGCAATATTTTGGTTGAGCATTATCGAAGCCTAGTACTCGAGAGGTTGGATTAACTCATTTCTAACTGTCTGTCTGTCTGTCCGCAAGGAGGAATTTGTCTTGCGAAATATGTAAAAGACTGTTCATACTACTAAAATGGCCAATACTAAATTATTCAACTTCCTGAATCCACAGGAAACTGATGTACTGCCTTGGTTGCTATTAATCTAAAAATCAATAATTAAACATCATAATCATATCATTTTTGTCCTGTTAAAGGGTCTCAAATATTACACGTTAAACGTAAACACACGTAGCATAATTTATGATATGCGTTAAAAGTTGAAGTGCAGAAAGAACAGAATGTGGGGAGTGCAGGGGAGATTGGTTTGACGAGTGGCCCTCTCCTGAGTCACGAGAATGGTTGTCTCTACTCCCGCCCAACCGTTCTACTCCGGTAATGGAATTGGTAATGGAAACCGACAACATGGAACAGGAGAGCTTTCATTATCACGTGTGAAATCTCATATCGTCGGAAGTTGAGTCGGCTTTTTAACAGTGATTAGCTTTTTAAAATATCCAACTCTTAATTTAATTTGAGACATCGGTCACTGTCCATCAAGTTCTTATCCAAGCTACATTAATACTAAGAATTTAGCAGACATTTTAATCACAAATGTATTTTATATTTCGGTTTAGAATAGTAAATTTTGAATTTTTCTATAACTATCGTGCTGCATTTTAGACATTAGCTGTTCAATGTTGTGTTTCTGCAGTACCTTCTTTTGATTTAAGGGCATTTATTCCTGTACAGACCATTTACTTACCTTTTCTTAATTCCTTTTCTTGCCAGATAGTATTATGACACTTCATTTTGAAAAATAAAATAAAGGTTTAGATTCAGCAAATAGTGATTTTGTTAATGCGCTCCTTTGGAAAATAAAGACATTGTTTCTATGTAACAACCTTTATACTTATTATATGAAACATTATCCATCTTACATAATGGTAAGAATAATTAGTTGATGCAATACCAACTTATCCTTTTCATCCCTATTTTAAAAACCAAGAATATTATTCAATTTTAGACTTCTTTTATTTGTTTCTGATACGATCCTTTACTCAATATTCTTATCAAAAGAACTTATTGTTCCTGGAAGTAATGTAAAACTCTGTCTTTTATATGCATTTTGTATAGTCAATAAAATAAAATAAATGTTAGAGCCAAACAACTTAAAATATTACAAGATAAATAATTTCTCATAATTATAATGAAATAATAAGCTTCACAACTAATAAGGAATGTTAGTTTATAAATGTATAGTTCATACTACATTAAAGTACATAACTTTGAGATGTCGCAGTCCGTGTACTTAAACCGCAAGCCCATAAAGACAGTCAGCACGTCCAAACAATAACGCAGGAGTTACAGTTTAATCTGCGCGATGTTTCCGCCCTGATAAGTTTTACACAACTTTAGGTCTCATTCTATGAGAACTATTGTGAACCACAGTGCAGTTTATTAATTGTTTTAAATAATTAATTTTTACTACGCATACTATAAACTGTCAAAACATATATAAAGATTTTTTATAGCCTGACTTTTGAGTTAAAACAATTTTTAAGACTGTTCCATGTTTTAAAACTCCTTCTTTCTTAGTATAATTTTCATATTGCCATCCTTTCAATTAAGTAAATCAGGATACTACAGATGTCCTTGAACTTCTACCAGTTCCAATTCGTGCAGAAACCATGGTATTTTAACTTACACCGTAACTATTTTTGAAATCTTTTGGTACTCAAATAACATTTATTACAATAATATTATTTGGATAGTGGAACCATTATATTGCATTTCTTAAACACGCTGGCTGCGGCGGACAACCCAGTTGCGTCCTATCTTACTTTATTAGACTACATTAGATCACTGTATAATTCACTCCATAAAGTTCTTAACAACATGCATATAATTAGACTGATATTGTACAATAGTTTGCCAACAATTATTATAGTTGGTCAGTTATTGTACAGTAGTTTAACAATATCTATTAAAGCTAGACAGTTATTGTACAGTACCTTAACAACATGTATTATACAGTATTTGGACAGCTATTGTGTAGTATTTCAAGCGATCGTAGATTAATAATTGCAAATTTTAGGGAGGAATTGCAAAGAATAAAAATAAACATAGTAAAATTACTTTTTCTGTCTAAAAATCTCATAAAATTCACGGTGGTTTATAAAAAAGTTTACTAGTATATAATATAAAACCTTGATAAGTCAAAAGTTACTGTATTATAGTAGAGCATGTGGTAATAGGTAGTTAAAGTGTTAAAGATAAACATGCATAATAAATTTGAAAAGTTGTTCTAAAAATTATCGGTAAGTTGTCCTAACAGTTATGTGCTGACACTAGATTTCATACGATGTAATTATAAGTAGTTTTTCTATATTCTATATAAAATTTAAACCAATAAGCGAATAAATTATTATCATATTGAATTCTATGTCTCTAAAAATAGTTGTTTTAACCAATCGCTGTTAGAAAGCAATCAAGCCACTATGAGTCGGTCATTTAAGCGGTAATGAAAGCTGTCCTGTTGTGTGTATACGTTTCCATTACAAATTCTATTACTCGTGGTAAACCACTGTTGGACCAGGCGCACAGACAGTTTTATTCTTCGCCTTTACTAATACTCAGCAGAAGTAACAACCTTTAGAACTTAATATCTTACTCCTATTTTCTAATACTATATTCTTAGTGAAAAATATTTCATTTTAAATTTTTCTCAATATTTTATTTTCTTATATTTGTTTGTAGTTGGTATCAATATATAAGCATTGAACTAATAATTTATAGGTAGAGTATCGGTAAATACTGGTAAACAGAAAATAATCTCTTCACATGTGAGTTTTATATATATAATTACAATATAATACAATACACAATACATAATTACATAATACAATATATTATAATTACAACTACAATGCATTTTAAGTGGTGCAATGTACAACTTCTTATCCCACTGTATCTATCCCATAGTTTATCAATTTACATGTAGACATGAAAGTAAATTTAGAACTAATAATAAACTTTCGACTGTTTCATTTAGATACAAAACATCGAATTTATTGAGGTTTATTTTTTACTTCAAACACGTACTAGTAGTAGTATTTATTGTACTCAACGTATACGATTAAAAAAAATTATAAACCTTAAAAGTACTTACATTATTTTCAACATCTTTTCTCCTACTACTCTAGAGCTTAGATTTATTTAGGGTTATTTTTCCATCTTGTACATTTACAATTTAATGCTACGTAGACTGTTAGTACATGTCCTGATAATGGACCTAAAAGTCTAATAGGAGTACCGCAGGTATTGTACATGTAAGTATCAACTGATTTTATTTACTTTAAAAATGTTTATATAATTATACATTTCCAAATTCTACATTACATTTAAATTTAAGTCTCTTAAGTCTCTTCTACTTTACAATGTCATGTTTATGATTTAAAATGCTTAGTGTCTTTAAATTAAGTCCATTTAACAGGTTTCAATTTTTTATACTTTCTTTATTGCGTATTGAAATATTTAATGCAGATAAGTTTCAATACTACTATCCCTAGCTCTAGCCACCCTGTTGTATACATTCCATTAACAATAGGTTGTCAATCCAGATTTTCCTTTTCAATTATACTATCACTCAACTGTTTTAAAATATCGTATTTCATTATACTACCGATATTTAGGGTTTTTACCTTTGTATTGAACGTTTTAAAGTTACACAGCAAAATCGACATGTTTCAATCTTCATAACATTATTTTGAATTGTAAAAAGTTAATTTTAAGAATTTATTTTATATGTATACTATTAATATAATCGTTTTTGAAGAGTACCTCTATCGAGTTTTTTATAGCTACTGTCTTAGTTATATGTTTTCTGTTTTGAGTTTTATTATTTTATCATATAATTTAATAGCAGCAGATTATACGTTTGGTTACAAATTCTCTTTTAAATTTTCTCCTAAATCACTCATAAACATCTAAATGTGAGTGATTTATGAGATAAATATCTAAATGTCTCAGTTTTGATTTCTTAAATATTACTACTAGGATATGTAATCCATCAAACTCCACGTTGACTGATAATTTTACAGATTTTGCAAGTGGATCGAGTTCGGAAATAAATTACTATTATTTTATGATCTTTAAAGAGATTTACCAAAATTATTGGACTGAGTTCTTGTTTATTCTTGGTATAACACAAATACAAGAAAAATTGTTTGTTTTGCTTTTTAAAAGAAAGCTATATTTTACAATTATTTAAAAACATAAGCTTATTTAGTTTTTATATAATTAAAATTTTATTATATTTGTTTTTCTTTACTTTTGTTACTCTTTTAATCATCTATAGCTTAAACTATTCATAATTCATAAAGCAATAGTTACGACGGGTCCTTACTATAACATATAAGTAAACATTGTTTTAACTTTGTTATTTACATTAGATTTAAAATTTTATAATTATATTTTATGACTAATCATGCCTCAAAATATTTATTATTTATTTACTGAGTTGACTACAAAATTAACAACCATTAAACGAAACAAAATAAAAATATTAAACCCTAAAACTTTCAGTGTCACACTCATTTAGGTTCCTATCCCTTATGGTTACTTCCACGAAGTACTTGTTCTCAGATTATCTGACAGAACAAGCAGGAAATTTAATAGTTGTTCTATACATTTATTTTCATTACGTAAAATACTTTATTTTGATTTTGATTAGCTGATATAATCACAGGTATATCACCGTTATCTAATATAAAATAAAAGTAATCTTAAGTAAGTCATGCAGTTTCATTTCTACATCGATCAGAATGACAAAACCCATTTGAAAAGTTGTATTGTATTTTCTTTTTATGATTATCAATACAGTGTCACAGATGAAACGCCAAAGCAACAGAAAATCAATACTAAACCACAAGCCCATCTTTAATGCAGGTCCAACTCCGTAATAAACTTCAAGTCCGAGATAGAGTGGTGTGATAAAAGCTCACCAGAATCTCAATTACCACAAGCTCTGCATTACAATTACAACTCTCACTTTGTAGCTTATCGCAATTAGATCTCATTCATTTTATTTGTATCACACTTGTTAATTAATTAATGTCCTTATATTATTCACAGAGTTCAACCAATAACGACTAACATAACGTTCTTTAATTATTTTTGGTTGAAAATAATTATCCTTGAAAATAAATTTAAGTTAAATTAGTATTTGTAACGTTAGTATAGTTTTTAACCGGTACGAGTTTTGTTATTACTATTTAAATAAGTTTGCGCAAATTGTGCTAGTATAAATATATATGTGCCATACAGCTGTATACATTACTGTCATACAAGTGCCACAGTTATTAAAAATAAAAATTGTAAACACTACTTATATTTGTAACGAATACAATGTAAATTTCGGATTCGGTTTAACTTTAACTGTTATTAAACCGTACCTGATAACGGATTCACTGAATCCGAAGTGTATATAGTACAATATTATCCATTAAAACTATTGCAAGTGTTAAAGGTGTTTTATGTTTATTAATTCTACTAAACTAAAGTGTTAAATAGAAGTAAAGAACATTAAATTTAAAAAGAAACGGGGAATGATAACAGGAATAGAGATATGTTTACAAGTAATTTAAAATGACTTGCTTCACGTTCATTGTAATATCCATTACTCAACAGGAGATAAACCATCACGTGACACAGAGAGAGTGAGTGGAGTTGTGTCACTAATGTCAGTTTTAGTTGTCGGAGGTTGGCAAGAGTGAATCATTTATCACATGGCAGTAATGGGTCGGATACAACCAAGGGTCATCAAGGGACATTCTCTGTTAACTTTTGGTTTCGGTCAGCACCGAAATATAAAACAAACCGTTTATTCTGTAAACTGTGAATTATTACGTTTAGTATTTATTGCGCCCTTCTTGATTTTGAGGAACCTGTACAATGAATCTTTTGTATATAAGTTTGAAAAAGTATTTACAGAACAATTTTCATATAAATACACATGTAAATATACTTTAAAACAAAGCGCATTATTGATACAAACATTTCGCTATGTCCGACCTACAAAAACATCGTCTAGTTATAGCTATGATTTTCTTAGTTACAGGATGATTGATCGTAATCAAAATGTCACAGCGTTCACATTTGGAAGAAAAGTGTATTAAATCTTATCTTGAATTCCCACCGGATTCGATATCCAAGTATTAACAGATAAGTAAGGATCGATGTCTACATACTGGGCATATAGTGACTAGCATGGCAAATCGTAGGACACTTTGATTGTATTAGGTCAGAGAAACAAACAGACAACAAATTTCGGTGCTTGAATAACCGGTTGTGCTTCTCTTTTGAAGGTAGGAATATGGTTATCCTTCTTTCATTAATGACCTACGCTCCTTAAGGACGTACCTACCAGAATAAGAGCTGACTATAACATAACTAATTTCCAAATTACAAATCACGTTTAACTTAGACTGTCACACCAGTTCTTTTAGGTAATCCTGACAAGGAGTCCATGAGGAAAATGTCTTATAATGTACCAACCAAAATAATACATATAAAAAGGATACAGAAAACTACAACGCAAAACGTTTGGAGAAGCCAAACATGTTCATTAAGTATCCGGAATATGGATGTCATTATCACATTAATAGATAATTTAGACCCAGAACTTATTGTTTTCTCAGGCCCTGAAAATAATGTACTCTTTTTAATATACTTTATGCAGAAAAGTAATTTACTGTACTTTTGATCGTTCCATCCTTTTCCGTTATTATGCCTGTAACGTGTTCATTATGTGTCAGCAATTTTAAACAGTAACCAAGATAAATAACTATTCAAACTATGTGAATAATATTTATTGATGGTAACTCATTTGACAAAGCAACAATAAAAAAACATACTATCCAAAACAAAAAATGTAACTACAGCTGATACAATAATAATAACAACAACAACAGTTATAATAATAATTTTATATTAGGAATATGCATATGTCATATTTCCTTCTTCAATGTTGATTTGTTTAGAAGTCCTTGCGCGAAAACCACAAAATCTTGAAGTCGAATGAAATAAGATATGGGTTCTGGTCCAAACTGTATAATTTCGGCTGGATTCAAAAGTTGTCTGTGTCTAAATAATGTCTATGCCTATTTCGCTAAATAATTCGATCGCCAGTTTTACACGTATTTGCTTCCTTTTTTCCCTTGTCACCAAATATGTTTTCTCTCTCCTTGATATTTCGTAGTTCCTTTTGACACATGTTTCATCAAGGCTGGAATTAACTGATTTTCATAATTTAGGAAAAAGGTGTTTGTTCTCTGCCCCGTCAATCTCTGCACATGTGATGTCAAATTCTCTCTCGGAGTGTTGTGATGGTAGGAATTAAAATTCTAGTTTAATTTGTCCAAAAGCTGTCTTGTAAACATGTTGGATACTAAAATTGTTCTATAATCCAAACTCTCTGATTTCTAGTAAGTGTTATAAGTGGTGCTTGTTACAATTTTGCATTAAGCTTAAAAGTTCATGAAAAATTAAATTATTCAGGAAATAAATAAAATAATTTAAATAAAACTAAAGCTTATCATTATATTTTTGTATATTAAGCATAGAAGATAATACATTTTAACGATTCATAAATAATTGTTAAGTTGTGATTGGTCTACTTATTTCGAACTGAATATTTTTATGGCTAGAGTAATAAACATTTTAAATAATATGATGTTTAAACGTTCTATTAATATGATGAAATTGAGCAAATTTATGTAATAATATCGCAATGATGATTGAAATCGTGGCATTGGCACTGAAGTATGACCCTAAATCATTTGTGATTGCCTGTCATTAAATGCGAATGCTGAATCTAGCCAACTGTGAAAATAATATTTTATCCTAAATCTTTCATACTGATAGATGTGCTTAATGTTTGTTTCATAAGCTTAGCTTACACTATTATGTACCATATTATGCTCATGTAATTATGTACCATATTATGCTCATGTATCATTATCCTGGAAAGCACTAATGTCTAAATTTATTATCCAACCTTTAGCGAAGTTACATAACGCGTTATTTAACATGTCTACTTATTTTTAGGATCTTCTCCCTGACTATCTGTCTGAGTTTTGTTCACGTGAGTGATTTATAACGGGGGTTTCCAAAAGTTCTTGCGATTTATTGTGAAAACATGAACAACTCATCTTATGTATATCCATGTAACTCTTGTAGGACACTCATGGTCAGTTTTATGATTTTAAAAATGTTTAATGTAGTGATATCCTGGATTGTCACGTGTTTCGGTGGATCCGTTTTAAACCCGTTTCTTAGAAAGTACCTAAAAGGAAAGCCCATGTACCAGGTTCCAAGTAAATCCGTTAAGAAATCTTGTTATGATAATAGTTGTCAACAACAATATCAGAGTTTTTCGCTAATTTCCATATTTTCTTCTATAAACATGCATAAATATCGTGTAGTAGACTCTACATATGTGAGACAACCCTAACGATAGTTGCTACATTTTAACAACTTTTAATTTTATTAAAGATATGTTATTTCCGTGGTTAAATATATCTATATTCCTGCTATTGTATATTAAATAAATATTAAAATAATGTTAATGTTATATCGTTAAAGCTAGGAGTGTTCTCAATAAATTTTCATTATGTTGGAGAACTAATACAAGTTCGCAAGTTAAGGTCACAAAATATAAATCAACATTTATAATATAAAACCATAACTGTAATATATATATATATATATATATATATATATATATATATATATATATATATATATATATATATATATATATGTGTGTGTGTGTGTGTGTGTGTGTGTGTGTGTGTGTTGGTAGAAAAAGCGTTCTTGTTGGAGCCGGCAATGTTAAAACGTTTATATCATGATATATGATTATTATTTTTTCATGATAATAATATTACTTTTAATTGGTAATGGTAATAAGTTTAACAATATTAAACTAGGTACATACATACTATAGATTTTTTACCATGTAAATAAAGGACGGGCCAGCTAGGGAAGGAAGTTTCTAGCATACATTTGGCCATTATTGCAAGAAGCAAAGGCAAACATTTTGAAATAATACAAATAACCAAAAAAGCAGTATATATAAAAGTACATCATTTTTAACAACCATAACACTAGTAGTTTTCATTTAAACATGAATTAACAATATTTTGTATCACTCTATAATATATTGATAAACGTATTTCAAAATCATCAGAGTTATAAAGGACGGTTGGTGAGGATGTTTTGTCACCGGAAACAAACTTTCATTATTTTCAAAATGTATTTATTTGTATACCTCAATATAATTACCACACCCTTTGAAACAGTTATATTTTGGATAAGCTTATCTCAAAGAAAATATTATATGTATTGATAATATTATGCAGTAAAAGGAGCACAGCTGTATCTAAAAATAAAAACAACAAACAAACTTGATTGATGACCATTAGAACAACGTTAAACATTTACAGTCATATTTCAGATTGTAAATTATTGGATGTAAACATTATTTTAAAGCTACGAGTAGCACGAATCTAAACGTATTTACTTCTTTCAATATATATTAAAGAAACGTGTTTATACTTTATTGCTTTTATATTCAGTGTAATACCCTCTAAATTAAATACTAAAAAGAATGTAGTCGTTTACTAAAACATATCAATAAAATGAGAATTCTCCCATTATGTGACAGCCAAAGTGTTTTAAAGTATAACATTGTTGATGTGACGTAAAGGTCAAAGTCATTTCACTACAGCTAGCTGCTATCTTATAGAAAGTTGTCACTGACAGCCTGATTTGGTTAGATGTTTTTTTTAGGAAATAAAAGTGATTCAATATAAAACTAAAAAGTAAGAAGCTAAATTATTTAAAAATCAGTAAGTATTCAGATGTCAGGGTGAATGCACGGTGTGAGAGGGAGGAACACGAGAGCAGTTCACAAAGGCAGATATCTAACGTCGTGTGTACAGTGAGCAATGCTTGCACCGAAACCATGCATTCCATGGATTGTACATTGATACGTCGCGTCTAATGTAAAATTCTATTACAAATAAAACACACACACAGACACAGTCGCAGGCAATTGTAATGGAAAATGTGGTTACACACATTAGGTGACCTATTAATTAGTGTAAAATATCAAATGTGTGTAACTAAATTTTAGCAATTGTGAGCATTAGTTTCTATATTTCTTTCTATTTTCGTTTACATTTTGATCTCAATATTACGTTCATATAATAGATTTTCAGAGTTTCCTTTAGTTAAACTAAATAATTAGTTATGTTCAACCCGTTAATAATTTAAAATTATTTGATACTTTAATGGAAGTTAAATACAATTTGTTAAATTTACAATAACATACAGTTCAGTTTTAATGGCTATAGTATTTGTACATCAGTAATTTAGTGACAGGCCTTTTCAGATACATTGTTCATACAAAATTAATCTATTTAGATATATAATAAGCTTTTCAAGATGTGATAAAATCTTCAAAATAGTGTTTATATCATCACACGAATGTATACAAAGATAATATAAAAAAGTATATTTGAAATTTAACAGACTATAATGAAAACGTGACGTTTTTTAATTAATTATTTGCTGATACGGATTTGTGTACAAATTTTCTAATTATATATTTCTCATGCCTTTAGGAGAGGCTGTGTTTAGTTTGAACACAAATCGACGTACTCTAAGTTAGTAATTTGTGACAGTGCTAGCTATATAGATGGTCTGTTAAAACAAAATTTTATCGAATTAGTGACCAAAGTTCTAAAATAAGTACTATCTATTATTTTATTTTATTACAGAAATGAAGAAGAAGTTAAGAAGTTATTCTTGGAACAGCAATTAAATACGTTTATCGTACTACATGATAAATTAAAACAAATAATTACCGATGTATGATAGTGTAATTGTATTTTTATAAAACGAGTGTAACGAATATGGAATATTTACAAATTTAAAACAAGTGAGCCACGTTACTGAAAATGGTACCTAATATTCTGATAAGAAAGATCCATTTGCAGTTAAATAAGTCATTCCATTGATGCATAAAAGCCTTGAATTGTGCAGTAACAATGACTGAGAAATGGATTTCGTGATTGGCAAGAATAATGCGACTGTCAATTATGTGTCACATTATATAAACCATTTATTTTATTTTATCCTGGAAAAAACTGTACTGACCACTGTTTCCCCCTCATTTAAGGAACATTTTAAATTTTTAGACAGTCTTACGTTATCTATTGTGTTAAAAATTTCCAAGAATATTCATCAAATCGGTTCAGTAGCGTCAAAAACAATATGGGCATAAATAAAGAAATGAGCATATAAACAAGTAAAGTTACCTCCTCCATTAATTTTAAGCCGGTGTTGAAAAAGAAAATGATTATTAGGTGCACTAGCGTTGGAAGGGCCGGAATGGAAAGGGTTTCGTCAAATTATAGTTTCATATTCACTTCTTATTTTTTAGCTTGACTCACTCCACTCACCAATCGTCAAACACGTTAATAAATGTCTACTCAGCACCAGCTATATTGTTATGAGGCTCTTATATTGGTGACTTTCTGTCTCTTTATCTAGTAACCTGTCGGTGATACGACGTTTGTCAATGTTACTAACGATTGGTTTTAAGTGTATCAAGCTAAAAAAATCTGAGAAACATTGATCGATTCATATTTTAATATCCTAGCATTATTGAGTTTCACGAAACAACCAACTCTGACGGTATATTTATCTCGTACGATAATCTTCCTCCAATGGTTATAAGAATAACCAGGTTGTGCGGTCATACAGTTAATTCAGTGAATACAGTGATTCTCCGCTCCTAAAGTACTAGCATTGCTCTATTTCTGTTACATATATTTCTTTAATAATTGTGTATATGTAAATAAAGCCAAATACTTTATGAAAAGATTTTTGGAAACCTATGACACCCAAAGGGATTTATTCTTATTGCTTATGACCTAACAGTAAAACCTAATAATCAGAAATCGGTTTATTTAAAGTCTATATAAATGAAATAAAATAATGGTAAGTTGTAAACATCACATATTTAGTAACAAAACGATGATTTATCACATACACTACGGAAGATATTACAACTAGGCATATTATTCTGTCTCGTTGTTTCAGGTGATGTTTCAAACGACTCATACACGAGCGTTTTCTGAAACCTGTAGTAGTAGACCATAACATAAGAAAGAACAATTTCTAATGCAATAAAATGTGTAGTTGTATAAAACTAATGTTTAATTTAGTGCTAACTAATAATAAACTAATAATAATTGAACAATCAAGTTATAATTTCATACAAGTCTTATAAGGTTAAGTTCACGCTGTGGATGGTAGAGGCAGATCCTAACGTAGTACGTGCAAGCCATACCAGAGCCATACTAAACACGTTATTACATCTTGTCACGGAATATCACTTACCTGCCTTTCCTGAACGCTGTAATATTCACTGATATCAACGTTTTCTGCTTTTCTAACGCCAACTTGCTCTCACTCTTTTCTATTGCATTATTTTATGTTATTATGAGTTTTATAGTTTACTTGTCATTAGATTGCGTTAGTTTAATATTAATCTCGCTATCATCAGATACGGTTTCAGTTTTATTCTTATTAAAACAGATACATAATACACAGGCATTTTGAAACTGAAATATATAACCTTAGATAGAGAAATCTAAATAGACAGAAATCTTTATCTCCGGAACCACTTCGGAATATTTGAATATTAAATCAGTACATACATAAGCAATTGGAATGACAGGTTGAAATAAGAGATTTATAGTAAGCAGTCGTATATTTATTAAAATTGACGTTCCATTCGTTAAGTTATTTCTGAATTCTTACTTGTTGCTTTTCAACAATTTAAATACAATGGAACGGATCGCGAAGTCACAGGGAAAAGTGCCACAAATGATATAGTATGAATGTATACAGTATTTATGTGAAACGCATATACGAGTATAATAGGAATGTATGTGACATTTAGTTTGGTGTTCCGTAGGTTTCATTTACTAGACGTGCGAGTTAATTGAAAAGTGAGAATGTATAGATGTAGTTCCTCCAGCGCGGAAACAACTCAAAAGTTTGTGTTCAAAATATAAGTCGTAAGGCCGTAAGTATAAAACTGGAGCAACATATATTTATGTAACTACTTCAAATAATTATAAGGTTTGAAACAATGGTGTTTCAATTTATCTTTAAAACAGTTCTTTTGGGAGTTTTTATTTTGGTCTACCCAATATTTTTCAGTTTAAAAGGTTTATACGCATTATGTATATTCCTTGCCATTATTGTACCCACTCTTGATCACTTAATGTTTTTTCCCAGTCTTAGATATCCATTAGGGGTATACCAGTCATATTTGCTGTTAGAATATTCGAAGAATAGGCCTATATTAGAAGATTATGGATCAACCCATTGTGAGAGGGTTTTGTTCTCACATCTCTTAGCAGTACGGGATACGGTATGATGTGAGTTAAAAGTAGGCGTTAATAGATGAAGGAAAATAATATCACGAATATATATGAATGTTTTAAAAGAATAATGAGAGAATGGAAGTAGGAGAGTATCGCTCTGACATGTGGTAGACTGTGTGTGTGAGTAAAGACGGACAATAGTCCTGTCCGAATAGTAGTCCCCACGGTTCTACATGGGTAATAGCATTGGTAACGGAAGCCAACAAATGGGACGTAACAGTTTTCATTACCACACTTGAACATCACGTCTCATTAAGGAGTACCAATGGTTGGCTTTCTGGTTAACCTAGATCAACTTATTTATAGACATAGAATAACAAAATATTCCCTATAACCAACTGAACTACTGGGACTGATTATAGTTGTCAGTTTGAGTTTTCATACTGAGCACACTGTCTATACTTAACGACATTATACTCCTAACAGTGACACAGAATATATTTCCGTGTTCTTAATCTTCTCTTATACTTTGTAAAACCATGACTGGCCTAAACTAGGGACTAAACCTGATTTATAGTATTAGTTGATTGATCTTATCTCCAACAAATTTTATTTTTATGCTACAAGTATAAATTAAACCATTTAAAGTTAATCTTAAATAGATTTTACATTGAATCCAGATGGATTTTATAAAATTGTCATCAGATTTTATATTTATTTTCAACATATTTTAACTGAATCTTGATACTTTTGATCTGTATCTCGTCATATTTTATAATGATTCCAAACGAATTGGATAAAATTATAAACAGATTTTACAACATTTTAAGAGATTTTATTTCGATTTCCAAATCATTACATAACTTTATCATTACATTTTACAATAATTAATTGTAAAATATTTACAGATTTTATTATTGATTTTGAATAGTTTTTTGTTTGAAAAAAACTATTTTTTCATTTAAATCATTGCCTTATTAAAAGGACGTAGAAGTATTAAAAAAAGGTAGAAAATAACATATAAGACTTTAAACATAATTTATATTAGAACAAATTAAGAAATATATAAATTTGAATTTAGAGAAAATAAAAAATACAGTTGGAATAAATCCTAAAGAAATAATGAGATGTTACAGTGGCAACTAAAAATAAATTATTCTGTTAAACACATTTGTATGGTAAAATAATAACAAATGTATTTATAATTGTAAATGTTATTTTTCATACGATTTCAATCACATTACACAAAAATTAATTTTAATAACGTTTACTTAAATAGTGTAACGAACAGTTGTTTGCCAATGATTTTGGCGGACTGGTACATTTCTGTCCGTCTTACTGTATTACATAAACTGCGAAAAATGAAGAACAGATTTATCTCTAGAAAAACAGTTTGACTACTACAGTAGTTTAAAACGATTAAAACTTTTCATTTTATTTATTTTATTTTAGACAGTACTTTCCATTAAATTAATTTGAATATGTCTCTTGCCTTATAGTACAACTGATGTATTCTCTGAAAATACGTGTGACTACTAGTCTCATGGAATTTATCACAGTATTTTAGATGTTTTATTTTAGATAGTATTTTGCGTTGTGTTTGTTTAATAAGGATTTATGTTGTCCCAAAACATTGTCTAGGAGTCCCATATTATTATTTATTTATATTCCTATATAGCATTTATTACTTAGTTACTTATAACCTAGAATGAAATGTTGTTTACAATTGTTCTAGAATAAGACCTAAACCACGTAAACTTATCAGGGCGGAAACGTCGAGCAGATTAAACCGTAACTTCCGTGTAATTACAAGTACGCACAGTCAGGACGTGCTGTCTGTCTTTATGGGCTTGTGCTTGTAAGTGCAAGGAGTGCGACGCGATTCCTGATTATTATGTACGAAATTATTTCATTATATTTCATTACTCATTATATTTAGAAACTAATTAAAAATTTAAATATCAGTAATTAATTAAATATTAACTAATATTTAAACTATCCTAATTAGATTTGAATACATTGTAGAACTTATGTATCCGCTTGCAAATAACTGTAATTACCACAAGTACTTACAGTTAATAAGATATAATTTTATACAGTATTAATCAATTATATATAAAAGTAAAAAAATATACACAATTTTTAAGAAATATCACTCGATACATTAATATATAATACTGTATTTTAACTGTAAGTACAAAATACAACTAACTTGTATGAAAGGCAAAGAATATTCATAGGCGAATAAATAGTTTTATATACGAAGTTCCTTTATCAACTCTAAGTTTAATTTACAAAAGTATAAAACAATTTAGTTTAAATTTATCCAAGTATTGCTATAAAGGTAATAAAATGTTTAATAAAACTTAATAAATTATTAAATATTTTTTTTATTTTCACACATAATGTGTAGGCTCCTTCATTACTATTTCTGGGAAAAGGCTGGCTGTTATTTATTTCCTTGTTAAGAATAGGATTTCTTGAAGTGGCAGCTATAAAACAAAAAATATAAAATTCAAGACAATAAAGTAAGAAATAGGAAGCATAGTCATAATAAAACTTCTATGCAAAGTAATTAGTTTCGACAAGGAAGTTGATAAAGGTTCTCCTTCTACAAACTTAAATTGTTAAAAGTTTGCCTTGTAAACATTATTCTAAATTGTTAACAATAATTAAGAAGCAATGCGTTGTTTTTACATAACTTTGGAGAAAATATTGGCTTAATTACCAGTTTGAAATCTACGGTGTTGCAGATTTCCTGCAATGAAATAAGTTATCGATCAATGTTACTTATTCCATTGCAAATATTTTTACATAATGTATGATAATTTTAGACGAACGTATATATTCATTGTAGAGTACAGTTAGTGTTCTGTAATTACAAAATCATTGGCAATAAATAGCTATTCTCAATTTATGGGTAAAGTTTAAATTTTAAAATTTTTCGTAATTCTATTGTTTAAAAAATTATTATACATGAGGTTTTATACGATAAATTTTCTTCTTTTCAACTTTCAATACGATTTTATAATAATTCGTTGCTCATCTGCCGTCAAGTTTGGAATTTGAAAGTAAGGAATATACACCATACAATAAAAATACACCAAAACCAATTTAAAAAATACTACTTCAAAAGAATTTGTAAAAAATAATAACAAAGTTAAATATTCTACACCTAAAAGCTTTCAGAACACAAAATGACCCAAATTCTCCAAAACCCTAGTCCAGAGAAAAATAAACATGACAGTAAACTGAGTAAATCGTAATATGAAACGATTTTCATAAAACGTAGTATTTTTGAGTAAATAGTATTCACATATTTGTTTAAAATAATATATTATAAGGACATTTTTGTCATTTTTAAAAGCCAATCACTTTTTAAGAGCACTCAGGTCCCAATGATATGTGATTTTCACACGTGGTAATGAAAGCTGTCGTGTTCCGAGTTGTTGGTTCCATTATCAATTCCATTACTGGGGTAGAACAGTTGGGCCGAGAGTAGGGACATAACCATTCTCGTGAGGCAGGAGACAGCCACTCATCAAACCAATCTTCCCCTACCTGAAATATCGCTCGTTCATATTTTGCTGCATAATAATTTAAGTAATAATTAATAGTTTAAGGTTATTTACGTTATGGTTTTCCTTTTTATTAGGACATTAAACATCAATAACTGCAGTCAAATTTGGCTATAGAATATCGTAGTCGCCAAGTACCGTACGTATTTAGACCAAATTGAAATTTTATAGATGTAATATTTTCTGTATTGTGTCCCTTGTTGGGCTTAAAAAAATTCAATTATTTGTCTGTCTATATTTCTGACTGTTAGCACGATATCTCAAAAACAAACTTACATATAGATTTGAAATTTTGCGCGAATCTTCATTTCTCTACAAATAACACCAAGTTCATGAAACAGCAAGAGGTGTTCTTATGGGTAACCAAGGCGGCACCGAGAAAATAGCAGTAGAAATAAATTTGGGAAAACACACAGTACACTCATAACAGATGTTGTCATGTGACGTATTAACAAATGTAGCGTAATTACCCTAACATATCTAACATAAGTTTTTGTTCACTTAGTGAATATAATTTTGTTTAATCGCTTATATTAAAAGCAAAGAATAAAAAAACGTTAATGTATCATGTAGCAAGATATCTTGAGAAATATTTAACCTGGAGATTGAATAAGTGTTGCAGCTGTAGCGTATAGTCAGTATTACAATAATATCAGTAAAAATGTTATAGGTTTCAATATGAAAAATCAGTATGGAAGTAAACTTAAGATCACATTTAAAATACCTATATTAATAAATTGTTTTGTTTTTCTCGACAGAAAAAGCAAATCGCTCGTTAATTAAATTTTGTTTTTACTTTTTACTAATCAAACACTAATGTAAACATCTGTGTACGAAAGTATCAAATATAATTGTAATGGCTTATTATTTTCTCAATTAATTATAAACGCAGAAACGACAAACTAGATTTCTGTATTCACTTGAAATTTTGGAGGTATTGTATTAAACCATTTCTATATCAAACTTTACTATGTAAAATCTGTGTAAATATTATAATACAACTACATATTATTTTACTGAACCCTTTATTTTGTGTTTATAACCAAAGTACAAACTTCAGTTAGACAGCTTTATGTTTTTTATTTGCATGATGACAAGAGTTTAGATCCAAAAGCGTGCAAAACGGGATCGCCACGGTATCGTCTTTCTCATAAATAGAAAACCTGTAAGTTATCTTTCAACGTGTACAACTCACAGTTTTCATCAATTTGTATCCTCCAACTTGTCTCTAAAAAGCTTTGCGTAATATTTACTGTGTCAGAACAATTTTAATATCGCTAAAAATACACGAGAATTTTTGAGTAGTGATATTTATATAACTCTCCGAGTAGCGCACATTTACAATTTTTTTTATTATTTTATAAATACTTTGTAATTACCTTATTTTCTGACAAACTTATATTTAGATTGCAGTTCTCATGTTCAAGTTTTTACTTGAGTTTTACAACAATTTACTTTAGTAAAGTAGAAATTTTGTAGATAAGGTAAAAATCTAGTGAAAAATACGTTGTTCGGTTTTGGTTTAAAGAATTTTATTTATGTCTATTTACTATAATAATAATAAAGTAATACATATAACGTTTGGATGAATACCCAATGCGCTGTTTAAAGTTTTCTTCACAAGTAGTTTAAATAACAAATTATTTTAAAATTACATTTTGAAATTATTTTATTTATTAATATAAGGCTTTTTCCATATAAACATGAACAATATGTTAGTAAATTATTTACCATAAGCGTCATCAAAAGTCGATGGCCACATTCTGTTACGACACTTTAGTTTTGCCATGAATCGGACTCCAATGCCATTATTTGTGCATTTTATAAGGGTCAGGCTAAGGCAGTAAATTATTTCGTTAATTTACTACTTACACGAATATTGGTATTTAATAATATCATTCGTGGTGGTGAGTGAGGGTTCATCTCCCGCGTTTAAAGATTACTTTGATATTTAATCCATATAAATTATTCATTTATAATATTTACTCTTAAGACTTTAACATAAAACATTATAATTATTAATCATCCATATCCTTTGGTATTTTATCTTTTACTGTTATTTCTTATAGTACAGGTATATGTGGGAGAAAAATTGAGTCTTAAGGTTTCTTTGCCCAGAACATTTTCATCCAGTACTTTAATTTAAATAGTAGCAAAGATTTACGATTCATAAAAAAGCAGTTGAAATGTTTCAAACGTGCATTAATCAGTTTATATACTACAGACGCCTACTTCAGTATCACTCTGTAAATAACTATGTTATTAACATTAATGTTGCTTAGTATTTCAATAGTAGGAGCTTTGAGTTTATAACATTTAGTCGTAAATATAGCAAAACGTTTTCAAGGAAAGTTTGTGAGTATTTTAAAAACGCATATCCTTGTCTGAATTTAAAATACCTTATTTCAATAACTTTAAATTACATATGTTACTTTATTACATAATTACAAGGATTAGTAAACCTAGAAAAATAACTCGTAAAACAACTGTAGTAATGGACAATGTTGACTCTTTAAGAGTTGTAAAGAAGTGGATTCTCCAGATTCATCTTCAATAGCTGTAAGATACTAAAGGGTAGCAAACATGAGGGTCAAATTCACAAAACAATACGTACTAGATTACATATACAGCTTAACGCTAAAATACTCTATAACCGATTAACACAGTAAAACGTTATCTTAATAATCAAATTTTATTAGTTAAAAACATCATCAGTTACTTTATGACAGCCAATAAAAAACGGCATTACTTTATCTAAGAGTGTTAAAATTTCAAAAATAATAAAACTGTACAGAATACAAATCAACGAGATTTTTTACAATTATAGGAAGTTTCAGAAACTATCCGACAAAAGCTATTTCGCATGTTTTGCTTTCAATACAAATGTTTCAAGATATACTTTGAAGTACAGCAAGCCGCCATGGCAATATATTTTCATAACCTCGTAAAGTCCAATCACCAATCACTTTATTCCAGAACATGGTGAAACATTTTTCCCTTGAGACAATTTTGTATTTTATTTTTCAAGTCATTATAAACCTCTGTAACTCACTTAAACTTTTTAAAATTATAGTATTAAAATATTATATCAGCTTTTGTTTTCTATGTAATTCTTATATTCAAATTTTAATAAAGAAAGTATTGTGAAATTAGAATAGTTATAGACATATAAAATATAGGCATTTGACTACATAATCACTTTTCAATTTTTGTAAAAATAATTTTTTTAAATTATTATCTACAGTACGTCCCTGTGTATCCCCACGATATCTCGAAAACGAACGGACCTATAGACTTGATATTGTTTAGAGAATTATATATATATATAATTATATATATATAATTTTATATATATATATATATATATATATATATATTATATATATATATATATATATATATATATATATATATATATATATATATATATATAAAACTCTCCGAGTAGCGTACATTTACCATTTGTTTATATTATTTTATAAAAACTTTGTGTAATAGTTATATATATATATATATATATATATATATATATATTATATATATATAATATATATATGAGTATGGGGAGCAGTGTTAATGATGGTGCATGCCACTCCATGGTACTAGACAGTGCTATAGAATATTGTTAAATCGGTCTTATTCGTTATTACAACGACAAAATAGCAGAATAAAATAATGTTTAACAGAATCAGTAGACTTATAAGAGATTTTAACATGTAACGTAATTAACACAAGTCGTCTAACTATCCCACCATATACAGCAACAGGTTATGATGACTTTGGCGTGTAAAATGTTATAATTAAAGCACTGATAAGAAATCCAATTTTTTGAAGAATGATGTATCATGTAGCAAAATATCTGGAGAATGGTTTCATATGTTAATTACATAGACAAGAATGAGTTATATGATGTTGCATGACTACATATGGAATTTATGTGAGGGTCGTTAAAGCTTATCATTCAGTAGGCTGATACGATTTCTATTCTTTTTTGCACGAGGATTTAAACACTTAATCTCCATATGAATGTCTGTTGTTTTATCTGTCAATAATGAAATGAACAGTGGACTTAACATTCCCATTCAGCCTCAGCCAAGCCTTGGCGTAATCCTGCTTTGTACGTAGTTTTATAACTAACAGCATGTCTTTATTTGATTTGTATATGATCCCTTATTACCCTCTAGTTTTCGTGCTGAAAATTCATGTTTTATTAGAGTTATCTAGTTATTATGGATATTTTCTTCTTAACTTTAATGTGTTATGTTAATTACACATCTAAATATAAGGTATAGTTAGCTGTCTTAGAGTATTTTCACTAACTTACTTTTCGCCAGCATTATCAGGTAACCATTTGGGTTATCCATTTTTTTTTTACTTGTTACTTCTTTTTAAGCTGTATACTTTTTTTGCGGGTAGAAACAAAGAAGCATTGTTTGCGATTTCTACAAGATATTGTGCGTGTTTCTGGTCGGTTATCCCTTTTACTATTTCTGTTTCTTCCGCCTGACCTTTCATTCTTTACACAAACGATTTACCTATATTTTGGATAAGTTTTTTGGATTAGATGTTTATTTAATTTATTTATAATTCCTAGTTCCACCTCTACTATAACATTTATATTAATAAAAACCTTATAGTGGAACCAAAATCTTAATTATTTACTGCAACCATGCTCTTATTAATAGTGAAATCTATTTGAGTAATTCCTTAGTTTGGTTATCTCATATTTGAACAAAAATAATATGAACTATTTGAAATAAGTTCGAAGTAATATTGTTAAATCTTCACTTACACAGTAATTTTCTATATGTAGTAAAATTCCATTTTCCTGTGAACGTGCGCAACATATAAAACACTTCATCACATCTAATGATGCAATTCCATTCATCTCTCTTCTGTGAATGGGACGACATTCAGGGACATAAATGCATTTGTCACATGCCTTCTCGTCTACAATATTGCGCCATATTCTTAGATGTAATATACTTCGTTCTTTCCTGTCTTATAAATTGCACAATTGTGTCTGAAACTAACTTTTATGTAAGACATAGTGTACTTGTTATTCTCTAAACTCTGTTAAGATCTCGTGAAAACTCTTATAATATATTCAATAATTATTTGTGTATAAAATTAATTTTGCATATGTTTAATGTTTTTTCAAAACTCATATATGGGACGTTACAAGTTTTTGTTACGCTTAGGTAAACATTTTAGGTTTCATATTTCTCATACACAAGCTCTGCCCAAGAGCAAAATATAAAAACAACATTAGAAGAAATGAGAAAGTTTTGTAGGCTCATAAATTATACTATTGTTATGGGAACTTTGTAGTCATATTAATAAAATGACGCTTTTCCATTTTATCTGGTAAAATAAACGTAATTAATAATTAAAAAAATTAATAACTGAGCATACATAACTGACATTAAATAAGCATATCACTATCACTAAAGAAGCTTAAAAAACCCATTTCCCTCTGTCTGTACGTTTACGTACGTTTATCTGTTAGTAGGCACTTCATGGGGTTTGACTGATAATTAGCGAATATGTTTGCCAATAAGTATTGTTGGTTATCATGATGACATTGAGGAAATAAGAGACCTTGCCTAAGAGAATCTGGCTCGTGATGATCAGAGGACAAATAGACAGAGATATATTTTGTCACATCATACATTAACATTTCTGATCATGAAACAAATTATGACATTGCAAGTGTTATTACATTTAGGCAAAAGTTTTGTTAATTTGTCACATATGATCATCCTGTTTGCTTACAAATTCGTTCAAAGTGCTATTCTCTCGTTACCATCATGGTTGACTTTTACGTGTTAGTAAAATTTGAATTTTAACAATTTAATGCCTAGTTATATTTTTAATAAACTTTGCAAGCAATTCATACAATATTATGTGAGATGTGCTAACAACTGTAATAAGAAAATTTATATTTATCTTTTTATAATGTTTGATACAGACACTCACGCAGAAGCTTTTGCTACTGCATATTTTGATTGTGTTATTTTAATCTATTTTTAAGAATAATTAGTTTTGATAATCTCACCTTTACGGGTGAATCCTATAAAACGATAAATATGTAGTGTCAGCTGGTCAGCTGATTTAAAAATATAATTTATTTTTAATATTGTAAAAGATATAGACCACCTGTTTTGTCTTGGTCATTATTATAAGGATTTATCATCCTCTCTCTGTAAATACAATACTATTATTTTGACTAATTATATATCTTTAATTTCTTAATTAGGGAATTATTTAATAACATATCATTCCCTATATTGGTGACCCCGACGTGATATGAACACGCAACCTTCTGATAAGCCTGCTTACATCCTACCTGACCCTTCCCCACAGCCTCAACCAAGAAGCGCCCACACACCGGTACCCAGCATCGGTACACCTGCTGCAGACCCGGGACAACGCAACACCAGAGTACGCTACCAGATTTGGTCGCAATGTGCGTTTACGGCTTGATCCCTGACTTCCAGTCTCCCTAGGGGGCTCATGTAGTGTCAGCTGGTCAGCTGATTTAAAAATATAATTTATTTTTAATATTGTAAAAGATATAGACCACCTGTTTTGTCTTGGTCATTATTATAAGGATTTATCATCCTCTCTCTGTAAATACAATACTATTATTTTGACTAATTATATATCTTTAATTTCTTAATTAGGGAATTATTTAATAACATATCATTCCCTATAAATATTTTACATTGAAACAAAAAATAACGTTATTTCTCACCTGTCTACAACTTATGTAAAAAGACATAAATATGACTATCCTATGTTTACGCTCATTACTTGTGCCTGTGCATAAGGAACACAGGTGGTAATGTTTTCATGCTGACTCAAATCTTACATAACATGTTTTTGATGACTTTCACCCGTAACAGCTCATTAGTGTCAACATCTGACAACTAAAACAGATATTAGTGGCAAAACTGCACTCATTCTCTCAGTGTTACCTGTTAGTTTATCTCCATTGAATAATGCAAATAACACGGAGCATCAAGTAGGTCATTTTAATTTACCTCCAAAAATGTTCCTGCTATTAATTAAAAAGTTTTAGATTTTAATGTCAAGTACTACTATTATTTTTCCATGAACTATTACAATGTGAATATTTGTTTTAAAACAGGAAGTAAAATACGCATTTTATTATTAAGAATATAACTTACTTTCTTCACATAGCCAATATATTAGTGCTTAGAAAAATTCTTTCACATATTTCGCTAAGCGTTATCGAAGTCTATCACTCGTTTGGCCTGATACACTTAGTTTTTCTTTTATGTTTACACTATATCTAAAATATTGACTCATTTAAAGACTTAAATTTTTATAAAACTTCATTTTACATACAAAAAACATGCTGTTCGATGATTGTGAATGTTACTCCATGATATTTAGCTGTTTGTGAATATATATATATATATATATATATATATATATATATATATAGATTTGATTTTAAAATGTTTACAGCATCTTTATTAGTAATTTAAAAAGATTTATTCCAGTAAATTAAAGACAACGCTTTTTAAAAGGTTTTACACTGTATTGCCGCAGTGCATCCTCCCCCGCTAGAGATACATTTCGTGGAATGTAGGCAAAAGGCCTATATTAACTTTCAAGTAAAGTAAAAAAAAAAACTAATTAAAACGCTATTTATCTGATTCATCGGGTTTTAAACAAAATAATGATGCGACATTTCCATAAGTATCATTGAAATTAATAGTATTAACGATTATTTTAATTTACATAAATATTAAAAACATTTATTTATTAAACATCACATTTAATAAGAGTGTTATTATACTTATTCCCTGCTTTACGAATTTTTTAGGTTATTGTAACTCGACTAAACAATAATATGTATTAATAAATAACTACTACAAAAATATGTACTATAAATAATAACTCGACTAAACAAAGATGTAAAGGTTGGTTTTTAGGTTCCGAAACACGCATAAACTGAGTATGAAACCTGTTAGGAGAATACATAGAGAATTAATTAATTGATGAGCAACACACAGAGAACTAATCAGCTGTGACAGCAGTTACTCCAGTTAAGTAGGTGTGGTTTTCATTTTAATCTCAAGCAACAAACTGTTGTGATACAATTTCCATCACTGAACATTATTCAGCATAGCTGAATTATTTAAAATCAATCGGAAATAAATATGTTTATGTCTCTAAGTTATCTGTATTAAATAAAATAATAACAGTATTGCATTGTACATGAGTTATTTAGCTACCAGATAGTATAGATTACCGTGGCAAAGGTTTTACAAAAGGGAGAAGATATAAAAGTATAAAAAGTCGCTCTAGTCTGGCAGCAATAGCGGAAGCGCGTGACATTACTCGTTGTGCCTTGTGAATGCCTGCACACAGTGCCTTGTGGATTGTGCGCACGCGGCATACGCGCAGATCAGAGAGAGCATGCATCTGCAACATTTGTGTTCTGAGATGTCACAGTTCACACATATGTGTCCACATCTACGATGAGATTTTATTATTCTATAAATACATGGGTGATTGGTGCTCATACAACAAAATAAATCTATGATACTAATTAATATTCATAACACAGTTGAGTATTCGGAAGATTTAAATACATTATAATGATTCGGTATTATAGTTTAGTTCGGTTACAAATATATTAGTTTTTTCGAAATTTATGCATTAGATTATGTTTTAGTATTTTGTTTATTTAAAAATAAAATAATGCCGTTTCAACGTAGATACGTAATAATTAAATTTATAAACGATATTAAGTAGTAAAAGTTAATAACTAAACCCAAAATATAGTAGTATTTAGTGTAATTTTTAAAAAGTTTTTAAAGTAATTGGCTTACAAATAAATATGAATAAGATCGATCTGTACATACAATCAACTGCAAAATTCATTACAAGAAATCACTAGGGGCAATGTTAGAAATGTTTCATTTATATATAGGATATTATAAACAAATAATATAATGTAAATCATTATTGAAGACTATAAACAGTACTAATACTTTCAGAAAATAAAACAAGATTATGCACATTATATACAAGGTGTTCGAAAAGTCTGGGTACGGCTTAATATTCTACAAACCATAGCAGATAACATCAGATAAACTTTTCACAGTGTCATATGGCTATGTAAACTATTTTCCTTGCTATTACCATGACATGCCAACCATGGGGGGGACGGCCTACAGAGGAAAACATGAAAATCTTAAATTAAAGCATGGGTCGAGTGATACCTCATTTGAAAGAGCTCACTTAGTAGAGTGGAATGCCGCAAACCGCATCTCAAAAGGTTTATCTAATCAGAAATGGCGGGTTGTTTTAGGTACACATTGTGAAGTACATTATGTGCTGCCATTTCTGACTGGATCGTCATATTCTGATGCGGTAGGCGGCGTTTCACTCTACTAACCAATGTGTTTTCACTGACTTTTTTAATTAGCAAATTATGTCATAAATTTATAACACAATAAATAAAACTAAAATGAATTTGTCGTCTTTATGTTTATGAATGAATTAAGTTCTACCATTGTTCTTTGTTGGTGAAATAGTTAACTTACCACTTAATTTATAAATTAAATTTTTTTGTTATTTTTATAAATACTAATCAGTGAAACTCATGTATTGTCTTGAACTTTAAACGATACTTTCAAATAAAGCAAATAATTGAGATTTTAACCTACATCATACATTTATATTGAAATACAGCCTAAGTTCCCCTTTAGTGTACGTTAAATGTTACCTGACAGTTTAACGTAAACTGTATTGGCCAAATTAAATCAAATTAGGAATATCACGTTATCACAATTATTATTTCGACATGAAGGGTCCATTTACGGTATAATAATTCAACCCATTGATGAATATAAGCCCAGAGCTTTACATTGACAGTGAAATATAAATGGATTACGTAATCGGCAGCATTAATACGACTGTCAATTATTTGTAGGTATTATAACATTTTTTGTTTATTAAATTTCTTGGAAATATTCATCATCGTTTGTACCATCAGCTACCGAAACAGTTTACTTTGTTTATATTCTGTGACATATATATGCAATATTAAACATACATTTACAAATTAGTAAATTAGCAGTAATTTGTAAAGTAAACATTGCGCTTCCCCTCTACTCCCACAAATACGACGGCCTAACTTTATTGCTGAATAAACTCGTTGAATAAGAAACGAAATCTTAATAACGATTGGAAAGATTTTTAATAATAAAAGTCGCTTATTTGTACAGTTTATCAATAAATGTAGACAGCTAGCCTTTTAATAATAAATGAGGCGTATTTTTGGTTAAGAATGTATATACAACTTCATTAGGGATTAATTATACATTTTAAGGAATATATTGTGGATAGAATTGACTGGTACACATGTTCAATGTCTAGATACTTGTATGTATCGTACTTGTACAAAAAACTTATGATTGGCTGAGCTACACCTTTAACTTAAATTTTACTTTGTAACCATAGATATTCATCTTTCAATTGTCAAAAAGCACTCTAACAAGTGATCAGAAAATCATATTTGCCGAATGAGTTAATTATACCAAAAGTTTTGTGAATTTGTATAGTTTTTTTATTTTAATCTCAATCAAAACTTGCTCATCCGTAACATAAATATAAATAGTAATTAAATGAGAGGAAATGCAACAGCTTAACCCTTTCTGGGCCAGGCGGCAATATATTGCCGTCGGTGACACGCAATATATTGCCGCCTTGATATTCGTCGTTTTCTTAAATAAATACGACGTCAAATGATTAAAGTTTTATGTTTTTTTATTCCCTGCTATATTTTTAGATAGTTAATATGAATATAATTTTTATTTTGGAGGTCTATGCATTTTTATTTCGTAATTGTCACGTGACATTATCAGGTGACTCGATCTATTGTTGTTAATTCTTTATGCTTTAGTGTAATCGTACTATTGTATGCTGGATTCTTCTTCATTATTTTATTTTGTGGTTGTAAATATTAGTAGTGTTAGTAGTGTTACCTGCTTAGCTATTGTGTGTAGTAGTTACAATGACTGACAATTTGCGATCTCACGGGAGTGAAATTGTAAGTAGCATATTTGTAAATATAAAAAGTGTAAATAAATTTCAAATAAAATTGTGTAAATATTTCTTGGTAAATAGTGTTTTTAACTGTATTGAAACTGCTTATGGATCCTACAATCATCTGTTTACCGGTTCATCCATAATGTGAATATTTATTTTAAGCTTTTTGCAGTGTAAGAGTCAGTTGCTTTATCACTTGTTGCGAAGTACAATTATGCGTATTTATACAAAATGTGTCATACAAAATTTATTTATGAGAGAAATAACACAAACTTTTGTATGGTTGTTCCTTTATAAATGTAAAATACAATAACATAGCTTCCTACATTAAAATTATTTTTCCTTTTTTAGTTATTTACAAAAAAAATAAGAAAATAAAATTTTTTTATGTAATCCATTAAAACATTATTTTTTTTAAATTTTAAATTACTTAAAACTACATCTATATATTTTTTGTTGATAGTATATATCTATACGAGTAACTTGGTGCAACTTTTAGGTCATTATCTAATGTTTATGAAAAGTTGTAAATTTTAATCTAAGAGACTGCAAAATCGCCAATTTTAGCCTGGCACTTTTGACTAGTCACAAGGGGAAATGATATGTGAAAAAATTTTGCAACATCTCATATTTGGTCCTGGCCCTGAAAGGGTTAAGAAAATGTTTTGTGAACGAAGATCTGAGCACGACGATGGACTGGTGGGTGGGTCACCGAGGCTGAGTTTGAGTAAAGGTAGAGAACATACCGGCCACTGGTAATAGAATTTTTAATGGAAACCGACAAACGGAACAGGGCAGCTTTCATTACAACATCTCATCGTTGAGTGCTCTATAACAATGATTGGGTTTATAGACAACCAAATGAGTGCATTTATTAACACAGAATCATAATCGAGACATAATAACTTTTCACGTGAAAAGTATTATTCCATATTAAGTTATGAGGTTACATTACTTGTTATATAAGGATTTTACTGCCGTTATAAACACGGTGTTAATGGTCTTAGCTAGAGATTTAAAACTTTATTTTCATATGTATTTTAAGAGTCTTAACTTGTATGTTTTACAATACACTATAAATGGATGTATAATAGCATAGTCACACGATGGGAATAAATAAATTATATTTGACTTGTCTGTCTCACTTTAAATCCACATAACATATCGAGACACATGGACTTGAAATTTTGCATATACGTGAAGTTCCATTTATATTTATTGTATGTACAATAAACATCTAGTGTTATGATGGTGCATTTACTATCCAAGATTTTATTATAGAGTATATTTTTGCTTTACTGTTATGGATTAACTTAATGGCGATGAAAAATTTCAAAAAAAATTAAATTGATCACAAAAATAACATTTATAAAATGTTACATAACAAACTTTCAGCCTAAGGAAATGAGTTACAGAAATCTTTGTATGCAACTTCATAAATTTGTATATATATATATGTATATACATATATGTATATATATACGATTTAATGTATATATTTAATGTTTGGACATTTATATATGTATAATATATATATATATATATATATATATATATATATATATATATATATATATATACATTAAATTTGTGTAAGTGGCAATAGCCTTATTTAATTTATATATACATTTAATCGCAAAAAGTATTTGCTCCGCCGGGACTCGAACCTTATATTTATATATATATATATATATATATATATATATATATATATATATATTGGATGCTTTTTGACGGAGGGAAATTTTTATATTAACGTAAGTATATACATTCTTCATTCATTTAAACTTCAATACGGCAGCAGAAATAACCTAGAGCCGTAGGCGCCTTTAAACTCACGTTGGTGTTCTAACCAAAGTATGCATTTTTTTATCGAAGGAACAAGGCAAAGTCGACAATGACTTCTGAAATGTAACTCATTCGAACCAGAAGTGTTCTTACCTATGGAAAACTTGAAACTAGAGGGAGTCATATTTTTTGGGTAACATTGAAACATTTCATAATGAACAATAAAATTATATTATCCTTAGATATATGTATTTCTAATTCAACATTATGAGGACTTCATCATATTACCACACTGGTAAAAATAATTTTGGTGTTACTGAAATTGTTGGAACTGTTCATTAAGATATTATGGATTTTGCAGTAACACGTGTATTTCACTGGTCCTCATGATAACTGTTCCATTCTCCAACATATTGATTCCAAAACATTTTTTTTTTTTCACTTAACTGGAGGTTGTAATATTATTAATTTTTCTTTTGCTTTATAATATTAACTCTTTCTTTGCCCATGCTTAACTAGCTATTGATATAAATAAATAAACGTTTGATTTACAATTATTATTGAGTTTGTTTGTCACATGTATGATACAGGGTTTCATGAATTATAATGCCATGGGCACATAAAACGATTATATCCAACATATTAAAAAGTTTTGGTGCATGTTAGGTTTGAATTTATACAAAAAATAGGTTTGAGTTTTGAAAGATTTGGAATCATAAATTGGGTAGATCTCACTTGAGTTCAAATCCAGTTTTACTTTTTGTGTTCCATTGACACTTATTCATCTTCCAATCATCCTTGTCGGTTTAGTGTGGATTTTAATACTGGCAATGTTAATCCTTTAAGATCTAAGAGTTGCCATCCAATATTCGAGTGGTCATCTTCTAGTAAATGTCTATTCTGTTCTTTTACAAAAATCGAGATTCACCAATTTAAAACAAATAATAAAATGTATGACTGTATTTAATAACTCAAATGTTGATTAACTTTGTGTTTTTTTAATACATTTCTTGACGAAAAAAGGTTCTTCTCAGTCTCATATTGTCACGATTCAAAAGAATAAATTCCATTATTGTAAATTCACCATCTGATATAAATTCGCTTTATAACTCAAGGTGTTGTAAACTTACTTTGCATAATAATCTCCTTGTTTTCGATTTTAAGATTGTATGTCTTCTGTGTTATTTGGTCTAAATAAATTACTTTATTTTGTCTGATGATAAATTTTACAATAATTTATGTATTTCTATCTTACATGTATGATAATTTGTTTTATGTTAATGTTAATTCTAAACTAGGTTGCTATTTTATCTTAATTTTAAAATCTATTGACTTTTATATGTTTATTGTAAGTTATCAAAAGTGTAGGTGTGTATGGATTCTTCTTGTATGGATTCCTGTGTGTGTGTGTATATGTGGTATAAACTTAAAATATTTATTAATCTTTTATAAACAAAAATAAAATAATATGAAGCTTTCAAAACAAAACTGTAATAATTTCTTCCAGGAGTTTTCAGGGGTGTTTATTATGCCATTTGAAAATGATATTACGTACCTCATATACAATATGAAATTGTGAGCAAACTGCTAATATATACACTTCAAACTTTCAAAATCGTAACATAATTATTACATTAACTAGAATGGAAAGGATCTTAGAATAGTTAGTTTTGTTCACCACTGTAATTATTGTATCAAATGTCAATCATTTTCAAGAACACAAAAGTAACAGCAATTTGCGTAAAAGCTAAAGAAAAGAAACAGAACAGCAAACTAAAGCTAAAAATTACGCGTTAGAAAAACTAGAATCAAATAACAAGTAATAATAAGCATACGTTTCTGAAAATACAGAGTTTTAGGGATTTTGCAAACCAATCAGTGTTAAACAGCACTCAACTCTCGATGGTATGTGGTGTTCATATGTGATAATGAAAGCTGTCCTGTTCCATGTTGTCGGTTCTCATTACAAATTCCATTATCGGTGTGGAACAGTTTGGTGGGAGTAGGACACATTCTCGTGAGCCACTCGTCAAAGAAATTTCCCCATACCTGTACTCTCCTTAAATAATAAGTTTTGCGTTTTGAGATTTTAAAGACAATCATTCTAACGAATCGATAATGTACCACTCGGCGATCAAATCTCTCCCTACTTATACTCTTCCTCGTACTGTCTTCGATGCAGGTTTCCATAACCACTTGAATTACTAGCGTAGAACAGATAGGCAGGAGTAGAGACAACATTCTCGTGAGTATAGGGTGTTTGTCGATTTAATTTCCCCCTCACTGTACTCTTTCACTTACTGTATTTCGTGCATAATAATTCGAAATAAAATTAAATTATCGATCTTGAACCAATAGTATACTATTTTATTTCAATTTACCATTTACTTTATGACAATTATCGATTGTTTTTATTAGTGTACCTTTAGTCTGTATATGCTCTTACATTATCACATACAGATATTATCATAATTAGTCCGAATAAGGCACCAGCTAGTTACATTAGATCGCCCTTATAGTTTGGTACTACTATCTTGGACTTCTCTCCCAACCATGCCGCCTTCCAAAAGCCTTCTTTTGCTAAATTTATATTGACAAAATTATCTCTCATTTAATTATAATTTATTATTTTCGATGGCAGAAAAAACAAGATTTAATATGTATAACACACTCATTATTATAGTTATAGAGTGGTAACGTTAAACTAATTAAAATTGTTGTGAATACCTAAACCGTTAGTATTCTTCAAACTAATTATTTTTATTGTGATTCTCTTCAGTCACTCGACATTCTTTAAAAATTTATTAAAAAAGTTTATTTTTGAATAGGTCTGTTTAAACCGGTAAAATTTATATTAAACGTGTAGGATTATATTTTGTCTTAATTACGCATAAATATCTTTATTTCAGAATTGAATTTAAGTTTCCAATTTTATACAAATATTTTGTATAGTATTATTAAGTGTACTGTTCGTAGAATTGTAATAGGAAACTATATTTCGTGTTATTATTAGCATATAAACTATGTTTTCTGTTACAGAAACGTTGTCATTTGTCATAAATAAATCCAAATTGAACTTTATGTTTCATTTTGTCTTGGTTTTCGATTATTGCTTTCAAATATAAATGTTCTATTTATTAGTATAAATATCTTTAGAAAACTCATAGAATCGAAATAAACAAGTCTTATAATACCATATTTCTTTTTTTCGTTTGGTCCCCTCTTCACCTATTTTCTTCTAGAACGTGGTTACATATGTGCAAATTCCAGGATCTTAACTTAGCATTGTGAATGGACAAATCATAATATTGCCAAAAACCATTACAGTTTAAGCACGTTCGTTTGTGCTCTAATAATGCATATTTACAACAGCAAACTTATGATTTTTTCTTTTTTCTCAGAAGAATAAGATGTAAGCTACTTAAACTGATCAGGGCGGAAATGCCGAACAGATTGAACTGTAACTCCTGCGTTATTGTTTGGACGTGTTGAATGTCTTTATCAGTTTGCTGTATTGAAAATTCTTTTTTGTTCAAATTCAAAATTATAGACGAGCAATATTTCTACATATTAATGAAAACACAACTCATTCATTTTTTTATATATTATTTATACAATATTTGGGAACTATTAAAAATTTTTCCAAGATTTCTTTGGATGACAAAATAACTAATTATTTTTAGATTGTTCGTGTGTTCTATACAAAAGTTCTATTTTTATACGCTAGTCATAACAGGGTGGCTAGCAAATACCAGATGTTTAGGATTCATATTCACACAAATAAAATTACTCGATCTAAAAATATCACCTAAATAATTTATTAATTATTCTTGTTTGCTTTCGATTCCAATTTTAAATGTAAATACATTAAAAAAATGTATATGATTATATAATTATTGTTATAACTTTATTGAATATTACTGTTTAAAGAAATAGAACTATCACTTTAAACTGCTGTTTAGGAGATGAGAATTATTCCAAATCGCAAATTGTTCAAACTATTCAATGCGCAACAATAGATGCTCCAAGTGGAAGGGGAAATGGTATCAGAAGATATCCTCTCAAAGGTGACAAAATAGATTGGAAGCTGCAAATAGATTCTTTGTTCACAGTTCAAGTATTGACAGTGAAGTCTTTAACACGATGAAAGTATTTTGTTAAAGCAGTCTTTGACTTTTCCTTTGTGCTTTTTATGTCTTAAATCATTTATTTATCTATATAGCAATAAAACTATATTATTAAAAATAACGGTTTTAAAGTTTATAAAGTTTGTAATGTGTATTCTTAAAACTTTTTTGTGTAACTAACGTCGAATCCCACGTTCAATTTTCAAAGCTATTTCTTCAAATCACTGAGTTCCTAATACTTGAGTATAAGCGGAGTTTTCTTGCATTTATTTAAATACATGAGGTGCATGAGCAATATAATAGTAGATTTTGTAATGACACCCAGTCGAGGAACTAAGGCTGCCAACCTGCAATCCTAAACGACTGTTCATAAATTAACGTTATGAATAAATGGATTTAACTATATTTGGTATGGACTAATGGATCATATGTTAGTCATAGTTTATCAAGTAAAGTTAATTAGGTCAATTTTAGTTAAAGGGATAAATATTATGGGTTATCGACATTTTTCAAAGTATATACCTCAAACAATTAGAGGATTTTAAAGGTTAAGGGATGCTGAAGGTTATACATGCGCAAACGATTATTCATTTTACTATAATAAGAGACATACCATTGCAAGGCTAGCAACTGAGTAGTAATATAGTAACAACATGTACTACTGAGTTAAGATTTTTTAGGAATGTTACAAAGTCGTTTTTAAGACAGTTTGGCCCAAATAACTCTATTGGGAAATACTTAAATTCTGTATAATTGCTGCTGATGACAATATTAAAATATATTTTTTTTAACCACTCGATTTATTATTTGAGGAAAGCAATAGAAACTCTTTAAAAATATAACATTATAATTGATCTAAGATATTCACATCTTTTACCCGTAAAATAAAAAAAAATTATAAACTCTACACAGCATACCCTCAATTTCCGATATATCAATATTGCACGGCAGACGGAATGAAACATGAAGATGACCACCTTGGAACGTTGGAAGTGCGGTCCATTCATATTAAAGTCCAACCCTGTCTAGTCACATATCCGAGAGTCTTAGTTATTTTATTATTTCCAAACACAATGTAGTGGTAATATAAACTACTTTTAGCTCGCTGTAATAATTTTGGTTCTGGTTTTATCAACCTAACTCCCCCCTATCAATTTACTTGCATCCTTTCGTGGTATTTCAATAAAGGTTTTAATGAGACATTTTAATTGATTATTGATTTGTACAACTGTATGATCCAGTTCGTTTTCGTAGTCTAAGACATTAAATAATGTTTGTCTTTGTTGGGGTCCTACAAATTTAGTTTATTGCAATATAGTTTCATGGCTTCGTGAAAGCCTTAGAAAATTATTTTATCAAATTTTACTGATTTTAAATTTAAAAATACGGAAAACTAGAGTTACCTTTAGTACACCCTACTTAAAGTCTCATAACCTGGACTGTACTTATGTTCTAACATACAATCAGAATTGATGACAGAGTGCGACTTCACATCCGATAACCTTTGTATTATTCTTTCATCTAATTGTACTCTGTACCACTTAAGATTTAATAATGATAATAATAATTTGTATTGCAGTTTGACAATTTGTACATTGTCTTGCAAGAGTCATAACTAAGGCATTCACACATACATTCAAACATACATAAGCGGTGATTCATTCTCTCATTCAGTACTATTAGGACCGTCAGACCCGCACAGAGATTAGAGATTAATCATCCCAGCTGCATGTCAGTAACTCATCGACAGAGTAAAACGTATTTGACACCAAAAGGTGTTTCAACGGAGCTTTGTAATGAATAAAATTTTGAGTGAGTTTTAGCTCTTTAGTGAGACCATTAATTAATTTGCCACCAACTTGTTTGGGAAGGTTCGGAAAAGAAAAAGTTCTGTGTTCCTGAAGACGTAAAATATCCCTGCCTCTAGTCCCATAAGTGTGGACACCCTGCCCTGCACTAAAGTGAACAGTGAACTGCAGTATAATACAACTACAAGAATATAAAGACCTTCTCATAAACTTTACTCAAAACAGAAAGAATTGAAATTGGTTAATAGTTACATGTTTGAAGTGGATCGCCTTTTTTTAAATATTGGAATTACTCTAGACGATTTTAAAATTTATAGAAAAATTCTTTTTCAAAAGAAGCGTTTATAGATTTTGTCAGTGGGGCTAAAATGTGCTCATAGCATTGCTTGAGCAGCCACACAGACATACGAATTTTGTCACAGGAACTAAAACTTCCCGTTACATTAATATTGCCACTTTCTATTTTTATTAATCTTTTATTAAGCATTTAAGTTGCCTACCATGTCAGTACGTACACAAATTTAGGATATTATCATTTTGTATACATAATATCCTAGTGAGTATCCAATGTGGTACGTTGCAGTTCAAACATTATATGTTGCCATTGACTACCAAAATCCCGAACCTTACATTTCTGCTACTAATATCAATAATTTCTTTCGATCTACGCAGAGAATTACTTAACCAAGGAGCAAGTATCTTGAATTTTACATGGTAGGCATTTGTGGACCATGAGAATACATATCAGTCCTCCTTATCAAATAGGCTATATTGGATATGACCATTCCTTTTAAACACTTATCTGAAATTACACTTATTTCGCCTCTAACGATAGTCCCTGTCTTGTAATAGGGTTTCAAAGTATTTTTGCCAAGGTCGACCATTATATTCCGTTACGGTGGTTCTTTATTGCCTTTGTATTTACAACGGTAATAATTCTATGAAGTAATATCAACAGTCGTACCTTGAATAATTAATTGTCTCTTGCAGACGTTCGAATCATTCCCAGTATTTCATGAGCAGCCGATAAATTGTCGTCCTGGTCTTGTAGTGTCAGGTTTGTAGCATCTATAACAAGGAAATTTATCTTAGCAACTGTCCTTTGGAAATAGATCGTGGACGCCTGCGGGATACTTAGTCCTCGAACATTTTCTTCCGACGAAGCATTTCTGATTATGGTTCGTCAGTAATCTTCTTTAAATATATACATAAACACACACACACACACACACACACACACACACACACACACACACACACACACACACACATATATATATATATATATATATATATATATATATATATTTCTGGTGTGCCTATGTTTGTGACTGAACCCTGGATCGATTTTAATGTAAGATATTAAAATCCTGCAAGGTAAGGTGTTTAATTCCTGCAGGTGGATTCAAGAATGGTTTGGATTTAAAACCTTAAGCAATGACAAATTAAATTTAGAATATGAGAGATACAAGTTTTTAAATCGCCTGAACATTTTAAACTGCAACTGCGAGTCAATTCCATATATTCAATAGCGTAACGCTATTTGAAGGAACTAAGTTATTACGCATTTTGTCTTTAAAATAAAGTTCTTATTAAAGTGTTGTCTATAGATCATATACTTTTATCTGATTTATGTTAAGAGAGTTTACACTTATAATTGTATTATTCTTCCCTTATTTTCACACGAACACGTTTATTGCAAGGATAATACCAAAACCTGTCTTACAATGTTCTAATTCTAGAATTTTTAGTGAAAAATAAGTGTTATGAAAGCAAGGACAAATAAAACATCGAGGAACAAATGTTCATAGCGAGACACATACTTTCACCAATGCTAAAATAAAGAGATGTTAAAAAGAATTTTACGAGGATATGAAATATACTGTCACAGTAGCTTGTGGCATTTGAAGATATATGATACATTATTTATTTGTAACAGAACATAAGTGAATAATTTCTTTTGGTAAATAATGAAATATTTTGTTTTGTATTCTCATAGTTCGTGGATTGGTTAAAGTTGTTCTAATAAAATTGTTAATTATAGTATAAATACTGAGACTTAACAATGGAAAATCAATCTCTTTCGATCGTAAAAGATAAACTTTAACTAATGAATCGTATATAGTAGGTAAGTTAACTTTACCACTGTCTCATTTAATACCACCAGTTAATTGTTTATTCATCTGTTTGCAATAAAATTTATATTTAAAATATAGTAAATTTAAACATTTATATTATTATGTCACGTGGAAAAACATTTGACAAACTGTTAGGATAAATAAAGTGTCATGCATATTAGTGGGAAAGTTGCCTATTTCTTCATGTTAATGCCTAGTTGCTAAAAAGTTCCCCTCTATTAAAAAAACGAACTTAAGGAAGGTCCTATGCCTGTTTTCACACAATGTCGTCTTTTCTTAAAAAGGTGTTAAAATTTGTTGTATATTGTCTTGGCTGCAGATCGCAATGAAGACTATAGCTAGTCTCTAATTTTATTAAATGATATTTTTATTTAACAGAATTAATTTTCATATTATATATCTCTGAACTGCGGATTAACCAATAAGAATAAATACTTACCTCCGTCAAACAGCTCAAACTGTATTCATAAACAATTAGTGTCCAGAAACAATATATGAACTAAAGATTCTTCTGAAACAGGTTCTCAAACAAATCTATTTTGAGTTTATTTGTAAATTTTACACGCTATATGAAAATGGTGATGGACTCCCTGTTATCTTTTTTTCAAATTTATATCTCAATAGTATAGAAATCAAATACATAATGTCGAACTAGAATAAATACAGGAATAAAATACTGATTTACCACAGATATGTAAATGATACTATTGTATTATACAATGGTAATGTCCGCCAGTTACATCTTTTCCATAAATATTTCAACATCATTGCCCAAATCTGAATTTCACTATGGACACCGAAATTTCAAATCAACTGAACTTTTATAGACCTCATCCTGGACAAAAGCAACAGTAATTTTGAATATGTCATTAACCGTAAACATACAACATTAAAACAAACCATCCGTTCCACTTCATATCATCCATAGACGTAAAAATGGCCGCTTATAACTCTTTGATTTATCGACTTCTCAAATTACCACTAAATGTAATCAATTGTAACAAAGAATTAAATATTATGAAACATATTGCCAAGATTAACGGTTATAACAACACTACAATAAACAAAATAGTAAAGAAAAAGAAGAACAAAATATTACTCGGTAATAATAGAGAAAATGTAATAAAAAAGACCTGAAATTCCATGATATAGACCTAATATTTAAGAAAAAACACACTATGAACATTTTGAGATGTAAATCTCAGAATTTGGACAAAAACTTTCAGACCAGCGTTTATAAACTGATTTGTTCCTATTGCCATAGATTGTTATATTGGACAGTTAGGCAGATCATTCAGCCAAATATTTAAATAACATTGACTGAAACCTAAATTACATAAACAGACTTCATCATTTACTCAACACTTGATGGATGAGAGCCACACAATAAACGGAATTGACGAAAAGATGGAAGTATTACATCAGTGTCGCAAAGGCGGTAAATTAAACACGCTTGCATAATATGAATATGAATATGAATTTGCAGAATATGAAATTTATAAACATTATAAAAGAAATTTTATGGTGAACTTATGTTAAATGAGAAGCTAAAATTCAGCTCCCATTATTTGTCCAACACAGAAACTCATTACTCCAACCGACCGATCAGCTGATCACGTCGATGCACATGGAACTGGAATCACCTAGTGTCAGTTGCCCTGTCTTATACCGGCCGCGATGTTCTATTATGTTTATTCGCGTGCGAAAGGCTTATAAAATGTATTCCTCGTACTATTCATTTACTTATTAGTTGTGTTTGTACTGTGTTCGAGAATTTTAAATTATGGCGACTCCACATGGATAATCTAGGCTTCTAATATTTATAGACACCAGATTCAAGAAGATGACTTATCAAAAGTCGAAACTATAGTAGTGTATGTATATAGTCTGAACTGTTTGACTAAGTTACTTAGTTATTTTTAGTAACTGAATTATTGAACAGTTTTATTACACCATTTTCTATCAATTTGAGCTGTAATTAAAAGAATTAATAAATGTATACATACCTGCATTTAGATTGTGCAATATTTCTTTCTTTCTAATTAAGTGGTAGTCTTTGACGATTTAAAATTTTACAATAATGAAATAAAGCTGTGTATATAGATAAAGCCGACTTCAAGTAATAATTTTAATCAATACAGTACATTGTATGATCTTCACATGAATTGTAAATATGATGATGACTTATCAGTACGAACAACGTCATACAGGAACTCATTCAGTTATATAAATTATATCCTTTACGGAAGAACGAAAGGATTACCTGACGTGACATGTTTGTTGTGAGCAAAACAGGACAGGGCAGCGGTGACACAAACACAGTCCGCGATCATTCATCACCGACACAATAGACAGGAAAACTGTATCAGTTTTGCAATACAATGTCCACGACTACTCCAAGCTTTGTGTTCTATGACTAATATCCCTACTTTCCCTTCACCGCACTCTAATGTAACGATGTAACATTCAATGTAATAATGATTTGATATTCCCTAAGTTCGGCAGTGAATGAAAAACAATTAGTATGTAGCAAGCAGGTAGTAGTTTATGTAACGAAACCTGAAAAATATAAACTATATTTAAAAGAAATATATTAAGAATTTTTAAACTACAAAAGTATCACATTTAATTTAAAAATAACTAGTTATGTTGCATTTCTTCTATAGGAACACAGTATTCTCTATAGTTCGATTTTAAGGGTCAATGCCATAAATCCAAAGTTTTCAGAGTAATTCTTTACATTGCATGATTTATCGCTTTGTAGCAGTTAAGACTTCAAGCGACAACATTCTAATACTAAATGTGATGTTTTTAATGGACATTATTTTGTATACTTTAAATACATGAACACTTTTGATTTTCTATTTTCCAAAGTGCATAATATTAAAAAAAACATGTTAAAAGGAATAATGCATGTAAATAACTGAAAAAGAACTTTCAGTTACCCAAGTTTCAAATGTAAGATCTAAATACAATACAGTTTTTTTTTTCTTTTTGGAAAGCTTCTTTATTGTAAAGCCAATTTCTCTGTGACTAGTAGTCCCAGAAACAGGACTCACATGAGTATAGAAAATTACCTCTTAAGTTAGTTTAGCAAAAGAAACCCGGTTTGACCTTTTTTTATAGATAAGAGAAAAATATAATCAAATGTTTGTGTAATTTTCTTTAATATTAACCAAACTCTATATTTATAGAATGTTTAAAGTAAAATAATAAGAAAAAACCAGTATAGTTCAAAAGTTTTACTAGATACCACTTATTTGAACACTTTTATTACGATTCCAGTGATGTTTCAATGAAGTCCGTCAATGCATAAGCGACGGTGCATGACAGTTTTTAAAGGTACGCTTAAACAAGCTGGAGCAACAAACATTTAGTTTTTTCATAGGTATTAGCTATTTTAAATAAATTTTAAAAATCTTAAAAGATACCAAATGTTTTGAAATTTAAAAAAATCATACAGTACTTTTTCCAAAAAATCTGTTAATGCACAAGCGAGCAAGACCACTTTAAAGATACGTGCCAGCACGAGCCAGAAGCACCAAACATGTCACAGTTGAGAGGTATCAGTTGTTGCTCTTGGCTTGTGCAAGCGTATTATTTGTTGGAAAAAGCACTGTTGAAATTTATAAAAGAATTGTACAATTGTAAATAAAATTAAAAAATGTATACGACTGATTTTTTTATTTATTTTTTTTTTTGAGAGAGAGAGAGAGGCAGGAAAAATGCAATTACGCACGCAGGTGGCCAGCCTGTAGTATGGGACTCCCCTAAAAACGGGTTTACCCACTAAAAACCTCCTCTATTCTTTAGGATTCTAACCTGGGATTGTTTATCACATTACTTCAGGCTAGGCCTAAATTTGGCTTAAGACCGTGGTGTTCGCTCCTTATCCAGCCGCTCGGTCAAGGGATCTGGCCCACTTCGCGGTCCAGATCGGATTTCTTTTCCAGGAGGATGCCCCGGACAGCTTGTTATATGACTGATTGATAATAGCTAATAACCGTTATAAGAAGAAGTACGTTTCTACAAATATATATTACTATGTGTATTAGAATGATAAACGAGACGTAACAATGTATCAGTAACTTCTAATCTCAGTTTTAACTTTAGCTGTAAAATGCTGATTTTACGAAAAAATACCACCTTATTTATAAGGAAATATTATAATAGAACTGCATGTAATGTCCTTAAAACATTACAAACATTTATACTGGGATAGTGACATAGTTTCACCTCTAAAATCACAAATACGACGCTACCTTTGAAGAGCTCTGAGTTAATTAGTAATCCGCTCATGTAAATTACAACAAATCCCATTAGTCATCCTGTTTCTAGCTTGTGTCACTGTTTACAAAGGTTTGCACTATCATGGATTGTTTATTTGTATACAAGAACTTACACCGAATAGTCAAATAGTATACAAACAACGAAGCATTTAAGTTCCTGGCTTAATCTAACTTAAAGTTTTTTAAATGATTTTTTCGTTCTTCTTTATAACTTTAAAATAAAATGAATAGAAGGGGATATACCACTTGAGATGGCCTGACTTCTGAGCCAATCATAGAACCATGACTCTCTGATTTATCTGAATATATTAAACTCTCTTAATTATGAATTTAAAAAAAAACTCTATGTTCCAATTATAATTCTTTGCTTAAAATAGTTGAAATGTTTAGAACAATGAATAACCAAAAAGGATACAAAATAAAATGCGTAACAAGAAAGTGCAATGTAAAGAGAATCTCATACGATATGATTAATAAGGCAGGTAATTGGTTGCTTTTTACAGCTAACGCCTCGCTGAAGAGATGAAATTACAACGTTATCTCTCTCTCTACTTTCCAATTTCTTCTTTTTTACGTATCTTGTTCATCTATATAGCCAGCCATTGGGTAATCAAGAATCATATCAATGCTGCTTATAAAATGTTACTATTTTTTTTTAATATAAATATATTTTCAAAAGGGGAATCTGCAGTTTCAATATTTCATGTTTAAAAAGTAATATTGAGGGTTCCCTTTTATTTTCCCCGCGAATATCACGTATTCTGGAATAAATGGATCTGCCAGCTGACATACAATTCTGATCTAGTGGTCATTCTTCATATACATGGTAGGAGTGTGGTTACAGCATACTAAGTATCGGCTACGCTGAGGCTGAATGCAAAATGTTAACCTTATAGCTACCATATGTTGCTATTTAGCATGTTGAAGAACAATATGATTTTATGGAATATAAGTTTTTGTTTTGTAATGGATTTTTCCTAAGAGCAATTCAGAATTTTTAACGCTCCTCCGAATTCTATTGAGTGCTATACAATATAATCGAACTCAATGTTTTAGAATCAAATATTGTCTTATATTTCATCTGATTCGGTTAGGAAATTATCAGTTATGTAATATAAACAGAACAAATACCCTTCAGTGAAAGTTTAAGGTACGCTCAGCTCATAATTCGTCATTACAAGAAGCGTGGAAGTTTTGAAATTGGAATTCACACTGTTCCATAATAATTATACATAAGTTTCACAATGATAATTATATTCTCTTACAATAATATTTAGAATGGTTAGGTGCTGCAGATGTTAAAACCTGTTTGAAACTACGTCCATCTGTCGTTAATTATATTTTATTTCGAAAGTGCAAAAGACATAAAACATCTCATCAAAAATAACGGTGCAATTTCATTCATCTCTTTTCTGGGAATGATACAGTATTCAGGGAAATAAACACGATTACTACCGTCTAGTTCATTACGTTCCATTATATTTTTAATTCCCTATGATTTTCCCTTAGTGGAACTAGAAAATGGAATATAGTTTAAAAATTAGTTTGAAGGACAGAAATGATTCTAAAATTTATAAGAATTGAAGTTGGAGATTAAAGATGTAGGTTATATAATAAAACAATTTAGTTCGATGAAAATAAGTAATATAACATTTTAAATTTAGAGATACAGTTTTAAGTACTGAGTTCCCTTATCAACTTAACGTTTAATTTACAACAGGATAAGGCAGTTTTATTTACCGCTATCCAGATATTGATCAAAAGGTATAGCAAATTCGTAATGAAACTAATGGCATCAATCAAAAACTTGTTTATTTAACACTTAATGTGCAGGCTTTTATATTTAATATATTCCGGGAAAAGGTTCTGTGTGATGAATTTCTTACCAATTTTAAATTTTCGTTTCATGAGATGTCTGGTTAGAAAACTAACATTAAGCAATTCAAAGCAATAAAATAAGAAGTATTAGTATAGCAATATTAAAACTACTCGAGAGAGTAATTAGTTTTTACAAAGAAGATGTTCGCAACCGTTATCACCCTACTACGAAATTAAACTGATAAATAGTTTGTCTTGTAAACATTATTCTAAACTTTTAACAATTATTATAAAGCAAGATATTTTTTCACTTATAGCTTTGGAGAATCCTTTGGCTGAATGAGCCATTTTAAATCCTTGGTGTTGCATATTAATTTATTCTAGTGGAAAACGTTATCGATTGTTTCATTGCAAACATTTATGATAATTTTAGATAAACGTATCATTTGTTTACATTCATTTTACTGTACAATAGTTTTTTTTCAGATCATTGTCATTAAAATACTGTTCTCAATAAATGGATATAACCTTTTCTTAATTAATTAATTAATTTATTTATTTCATTCCAACGGCAAAACCAATGTTTACAAATCAAATCTATAACATGCAAATACTTAAATATACTAGTATCAGAATACTAGCATGCAAGCAGTATAAATACAAGCAGTATGTAACAACTTGAAAAGTATACTAAGAATAATAACAGCGATAAATATGTATATATGTATGTATATGTATATAATTGATCGTACCTTTATTGTTTAAAATATTGGTATACATGACGTAAGAGATGTTATTATGTGACATAATAACGCATGGTAGCCTAATTAATTACTCTAAAATAATTAGCATAATTTTATGGTCACTTGGTGTGTAGAATTTTATTATTTAAACACTAGTATGAAAAGCAGTTGAATACGTAAAGGTATCGTGTTGTAAGATATTTCGAGAAATATTTCCTATACTTCATTTTTACATACTCAAAATTGGGTTTTATTATGTTGCATGTTCAACCATGGAATTTTCCTGAGCGTTGTTAAAGGTCACTCAGTACACTGGCATAAGTTTTTGTATATTTGCAGGATTAGAGAATGCCGTATGATTGATTTTCGTTCTATCAATGACTTTAAATTTTGCATTGAACTTCAGATAAGCATGTTACTTGTCACATGGTGTGGTGTACTACTTCCATGTCATAATGTAATATTCTGTAACTGAATTATTTAACCAACAAATTTTAAGAACATCCGAGTTTTGGAAAAAGGAACTCATTATTACCTGTAAATGAAGTGTTGCAGCATCATCCTATAGTCTGTTATAATAATAAAAATTTAAATTGTTTGATTTTCCTTATATGAAATAATATGTACTGAATTAAATTTAAATCTTAATGAAATATCCATATTAATGAAATTTTCTTGTTTACTCTCAATATACGAGGGTCAGTCAAATATAAACAAGACTTTTAACTTATACGTTTATTAAAGCTAAACAATACAATGATTACATGTTACTGCTTAGCTTTTCTACATAGTCTCCCTCAACTCTCACACACTTTTCCCAGCGTGAGGATAGCTTATGGATCCCTTCTTCATAAAAGATTTGAGGTTGTGTCTTGAACCAATTGCACACAAATTCCTGTACTTCCTCATCACTTTCAAAACGGTTTCCACCAAGTGCTTCTTTGAGAGGACCAAAGAGGTGAAAGTCACATGGAGACAAATCTGGGCTGTAGGGAGGATGTTGCAATGTTTCCCAATGAATTTGGCGTAATTTCTCTTGGGTCAAGGCAGCTGTGTGAGGCCTAGCATTGTCATGAATCAAAATGACATCTCTGATTGGCTGATTACGCCTTTTGTTCCGATAGGCTGCTTTTGCTTGCTCAAGAAGTTGACAGTAATAAGCAGCGTTCACAGTATGACGTTCGTGTAAAAAGTCAATAAACAAAACGCCTTTGCAGTCAAAAAAATGGTGGCAAGAACTTTCCCAGCAGACAACCGTGTTTTGGCTTTCCACAGGGCGAGTTTCGTCTTTCCTTCGCCACTCCATTGACGCCATTTTGGATTCAGGAGTGTAGTGATGGACCAACGTTTCATCACAGGTTATTATGCGATTTAAAAACCATTCCCCTTTCTCTCAAGCCGATTCAAAAGCCTTTGGCAAATGTCTCTCCGGGTTTGTTTTTGATCGAGAGTCAGAAGCCGAGGGACCCATCTTGCAAAAATTTTCCGAAAACCCAGATGCTCTGTGACGATGGAATGCACACTACCATGACTAATTTCCACTTCACTGGCAATTTCATCAATCGTTAAGCGTCGATCATTTTCAAGAAGTTCACGAACAGCACAAATGTTCTCATTAGTCAAACTGGTCCTTGGACGCCTATTGTGACTTTCATTTTCAAACTGTTTCACGTCCGCCTTTGAACTTTTTAACCCAATCGTACACTTGAGAACGTGATAAAGTCTTATCCCCAAACTGAGTTGTCAGTCTAACAAAAATTTCACTTGGTTTAACACCTTCGTTTGTCAAGAACTTAATAATAATTCGTTGCTTAACTGCAGGTACAACCTCTTGTTCAGACACGGCTACAATGACAAACAAAACAGCACTGAGAACGCATTGTTGCAGCTTTCCCCTTCCCCCAGGCTGCCCCCTACCACTACTGCAACATGGATACCTGCTACAACCTGGACGTTGGGTATAGTAATAAAAGTCCTGTTTATATTTGACTGACCCTCGTAAAATGTAAATCGGTCAGTAGTTAAGAATGTTTTATTAATGGGACACTAAAATAAGCATCTGTGTACGAAAGTATTAAATACAATTATGATACTTACTTTTAATTTTGTAAAATAGTTATAAACACAGAAAACATGTTTGTAATTAATCAATCTGTATTGTATAAAATCTGTAATTAAAAATATTGTATGTATGTATACTACTACATATTATTTAACTACAAGTCCTGTAGTTGTGTTGATAATCAAGATACTGTTTCTGTTAGTGTACGAGTACAAGGAATAACGTCGTATGCCCTTCATTCGGACAGCTTAGTGTTTGTTGTGTGATGACAAAGAGGATCGCTACTGTACTTTTATATCGTCTTTCTGACATTTAAAAACCCTATTTTTGATCTTTCAACATGTAAAAATTACAGTGGTCCTTAATTTGAATCATCAAAAGTGTCTCTAAAAGGTTTGCCGTAATATTTATTGTGTCAGAAATATTTTAATCCTGGCAAATATAAGTGAGACCTTTGAATTGTGACATTTTTAGAGCTCACCGATTAGCGTTAATTTTGCAAATGTTTAATACTAATATTTTTCTTTCTAACTACTTTTATTTAGATTGCAGTTCCCATATTCAAGTTTTATTTTAACAATATGGAAATTCTATATATATAATCTTAGATAATGTTATGGTTAAATAAAATCATTAAATCTTTAGTTAAAAATCAAGTGAATCATGAGTTGTTAAATTTTGTGTGTTATTACTATACTAATAATAAAGTAATGTGTGTGACTTGTGGATGAATACCTATTGCACTGTTTAAAGTTGCCTTCATAACAAATATTGAACAATAATACATTTTTTTTTAATTAAGTTTTGAAACCATTTAATTTATTAATGCAGAATATTTCTTTTTAGTAAAAACATGCAATGTGTTAGCAAATTAATACACCATGTGCGTCATCAATAGTCGATAGCTACAGACTGTTACAACTCTATTATAGCGTTGCCACGATTCGGATTCCAATGCCATTATTTGTGCATTCTACTAGGGTCAGGTCAAGCAGTAAATTGTTTCGTTATATTACTACCTATACGAATATTGGTATTTAACAATACCATTCGTTGTGGAGAGGAAGCTTTTATTTCCGTGTTTAAAGATTACTTTGTTATTTCATCTTTATAAATATTTGATTCACCATTTTTCTTCTTAAAACTCTAACATATTGGTCTTGATTATATTTGATACATTATCTTCGCCTCTTATTTCTTGTAGTACAGTTATAACTTATTTACGAGACTCGTAAATCTCAAGTCTTTCATTTTTATTAGAATAATTTTTATTGCAAAGAAACCCTAAATATTTCCAAATATTAAATCAAAAAATTAAAATAAACCAGATTAAATATAGGAACATTTCAATATCAATAAACTAAAATTATTTTATTTCATTGTATTCGTTTACTGTAATTTCCAGATAGCAATTTGATTTTGAAATTATGGTGGTTATATCTTCAACATTACTTAAGATTATATAAAATAATACACGGCTTAGTTCGGTCAAGTTAAACGATTTTCTTCCATACTTAATAGTTTAAATATCAGAAAAGAATTTTTGAACTGTAAAATAGCTGTGTCAATGTTTAAAACTGGCATTAAACAGTTTTATATGTTACCGACGTCTACTTCTGCAGCACTCCGTAAATAACATGTTATTATAATTTTTGTTATTTAGCTTTTTATCTGTAGGTGTTTTGAGTTGATACGTAAAGATTTTAAAACGTTTTCCAGGAAGGTTTGTGTTAAAGTATTTGAAAAACGCAGATTTTTTCAGAATTCGACCTACTTCCGTAGTCTGTATTTTGAAAAAATATCCTTCATTACACAACTTTAAATTACAGTTGTTACATTTTTACACAATTAAAAAAGGAATAAACATAGAAAACTATATAGATCATCGGTATATTAAAATAAATCTTTGTTTATAATCCTAATAGAAACTTTATTTTAAATAACTTTTCAATGTTAAGTAACGGAGATGTTTAGATTTTCAATCGGCATTCTATGTCAACTTATTTAGGTGGGAACTTGTTTCATCGACACATACACACCGTACGTATTTTTAGTTTAATGGATCAATATGTCAAATCTACAGTCAAAGGGGAAAGTGGAAACGGTAACGGAAGATATCCTCCTAAAGGTGACAAAAGAGATTGGAAGCTGCAAGTAATTCTTCGTTATCAGTTCGAGTTCAAGTATTGACACTGAAGTCTTCAAAGAATTTCTTTTTAATCGTCGGGTTGTCTTGACCTTTGAGCTGAGTCAGTTTAAACTTTCATGTACGTGTTTAACTATTTATTATAGTAATTATAATAATTTTATTTAATGAAAAATCCTCATACAAATTTAAATTCCATCTTTCATAAATATAAGTATATAGTAGATCGAACTCATTTGTAGATCAACTGGATAAAACATATTGAACCTCTAAATGCTAGTATACTTTTGCGCACATGTATCATGCAAAATTTATATAAAAAAGAATAAAGCTTTATTTTTACTTTTTATTCTTAAAACCATACAGATTAGGAGACTTTTATCAAAAATCTCTTGAATCTAAAAATGAGAAAATCAAATTCTAAACACATATCCAATAAATCTACCTGAGATATGTTACGGATACATGGATCTCAGCCACAATAGATATTGGTTATGTATTCAATGTATTTACATTGAATTTTGTTTAAATTCGTTGATGTAGAATTCGTTAATACTTTACGAGTTACTTAAATCAAATTTATACAACGAAATTGCTATTGACAGTAATTAATGTTTCATAAGCCAGTGCTGTTGCATAATTTTATTGTGTACCACCCTAGTTAGGGTAAATAAAACCTTTGTAACAAAGGAACCGATAGGGTATGCTGGAGGAAGAGTGGGATATTAGTCATACGACTCAAAGTATGGAGTATTGGTGGACGTATTTCAAAATTGTTAATTCTTTATACTTGCCTGTTGTGTCCGTGATGAATGGTCTGTTTTTGTGTCATCGCAGCCCTATCCTGGTTTTCCTAAAGGTGAACAGTTTATGGCAAGTAATAGAAAGGATTTTTACTATTTTCAATGTACTCATCTTCTTAAAAATATTAAAGCCCCTAATCTGATATGGTAAAACAGATTATCATAAGCATTTAGACGTTTTACGAGGACTCAGCAAGCCTATAAGGTATAATTATCAAGGAATTGCTGGCAAACTTGTATGATTGATTCTTGTGTGTTCAATACTAACTGATGAAAAATTAATATAACCACACAAGGTGATATTTAAACAACGCAATACCTTTCCTATGGTTCACGTACTCATCATTATGAGCTGTAAGATTTCAAAAGGGCTACGTAACATTGCATGACTGTAGTATTAGTCAATTTTAACTCTCTGAGAGCCAGGTTGTAAAAACGATGAGTTTTAACAAATTATAATAGGTGAACAAATCATCAGTATTTCGTTATTGATTTGTGAATCTTAAAAGCAGTAATAATAAACGTTATTACTTTAGTTTAAGTTGTTGCTAAAATTATAAAATTAAGTTTCAGTAACTATGCGACAAAGAATATTTCGTATGTTTTGGTTTCAATAAAAAATATACTTTAAAATACAAGCCTCCGGTGCAATATATTTTCATATCCTCGTAAAGTCCTTTGTAACAATCTCTTTAAACGAGAACATGGTGAAACTTTATTCCCTTGAGAGAACTTTGTATTTTATTTTTTCCAGCCATCACAAACCTCTGTAACTTAGTTATAATTCTTATAACTATAGTGTTAAAATATGAAGTAATATAACATTTTTCGATGTTATTGTATTCCTTTATAACGAATAAAGAAACAATATTACAGTTACAAGAGTACTCTTGACATATACGATATACGAATTTGACTATATAGAAACTTTATACTAATTGTAAAAAATTGCGTATAGACTTGAAATTCTGCATGAAACTTCATATCCATATAAGGAATACCGAGCTCAATGGTGGTGCATGTCACTCCATGGGAAGGGGTTAAGTATTAGATAGTATATTTATATTGGTCTTAGGGGTATCCATGATGGCAAAGAGTAAATAGCAAAATAAATGTTTGTAAATAAACTCAGTACTCCCATAAGATATTTTAACATTTGACGTATCAATACATGTAGCCTAACTGTCTCATCCCATACAGCAACATTTTATGATGACTTGGTCTGAAATTTTCATAATTTTAATACTGATATAAAATCCAATGTAAAGTAGAAGCGTGTGAATAATGTAACAAGATATGTCTAGAAAGGTCTCATCTATGCACTACATAGATGAGAATAATTTCTATGATGGTGCATTTACAAAGATGGAATTTAGGTAAGGTTCTATGTAGCCTTTCAATCAGTAGGCCGATATAATTTTACTTTTTTGTGAAAATTTGCATCAGGCCTCAACCAATCCTTTTACACCGTACGTTTTTGGCCCACTTCTACCTTGTACTCCTAGTACTTAGTTCTATTTCTATCAACATATCTTTATTCACTGAATATAAAGGTCCCTATAGTATATCGCGATTACCATGGAATATCCCCTATTCTTAGTGCTCAAATTGAGTTAATTACAGTTATCTAGTAACTAATAGGTATGTTTTTACATCCAGTATGTTATAAACTAACGTTATTTGAATTGTAAAGGTTCTTAAATTCAAATTTGTAATACTTAATTACTCATCTAAATGTTTACTGCTCTTACAACTTTAGATTAATTTAAAATTATTTTTCTGAAAATCTACTAAGGATATTACCAGTTTAAATATTTAGTTGGTCTATATTTTGTACTTGTTACTTATTTCCAACTTATGTACTTTTATTTTGCAGGTAGAGACAAAGGATCCTTGATTGCGTATCTCTACAAGATGCTGTGTGAGATTACTGGTCAGTTCCTTTTCTTGCTATTTCTGTTCTACTGCCTTAGTTTATGAAACATTCATGAAATGTGTTCCTCTGTACACGCATCGCCTAAAATATAACGTCATACCAATTATTTTTAAACTTTATCCACTGTATTTAATCTTAATTCTTGAATTAAACGTATTTTCCATGTTTTACTCGAGGACTCTGTATTTTTATTGTTTCAAACATTAAAGTTACATTATATATATTAGTCACATTTTACTTATGTTGAAGACATTAATAATGTAACTTTCTGTAATCAGGTGCGATTTTTATGTACACGGCAATGTGAGTGCAAATGTGAGTGGTTTTGTCAACAGTACAAGTCACCATAAAACTCTTGTTGGCGTACTCGTACCTTGAAATATGCTCGTACATATAAATTAAATATATATGTTACTTAAATATACTTATTTAATCTAATTTTGCAAATTTCTAACGTTTCTATGTATTTAATACCCAATTCGAGCTATTTTTCAAGTAATATATTTTCCTGTGAATGTGCGCAACATATAAAACACTTCATCACATCTAATGATGCAATTCCATTCATCTCTCTTCTGTGAATGGGACGACATTCAGGGACGTAAATGCATTTGTCACGTGCCTTCTCGTCTACAATATTGCGCCGTACTCTTAGATGTAATATACTTCGTTCTTTCCTCTTATAAATTGCACAGGTGTGTCTGAAATTAATTTTCAATTTAAGAGCTACTAGTGTACAATAAACGCTTAGCTTTCCCAACTCTTACCATGATAGGCAATCATGGAATTTTTTAAATTTTTTTGTAGTTATTTGTATATTGCTTTTTATATGTGAAACTATTCATTGTTACTCCTAAAAGGAACATTTGTTATGCTTAGTGAAACATGTTACGTTTCATATTTCTCTTATGCCACCTCTGACAATAAAGCAAGTATAAAAACGACATTGAAATAAATTAGAAAGATAAAATTAGAAAGTTTTGTAGGCTTATAAATTACACACTTATGTTCACTACATTTTATATTTCTACTCAATCATTATTACCATTTCCAAGGCTACAGGACACAAACAAATGCCCAAGATGAATAAATCTGTATAATTTTTCTTATAATCATACAATACTTTGTAATAACTCTTCTCTACAGCATATAACAAGCCTGTGTTTCGTGCTAGTAACAGAAGGAAGTTTCACACCTAGATTCACTACACAATTTATTAAAATCAGCATTAAAATACAGCAAAGTATGTTTTAAATGTTTCTGACAAAATTGAGATTTATTATCTTAACAGCTAATCTTTCCCGACGTCTATCACTATAACGGATGTAAAAGTTACATTTCTGTCTGTATTTCTATCTATCTGCCTGTCAGCACTCCACGGAATTTAGCTGATAGTTAGCTAATATATTTTCCTTTAGTATTATTTTTTAGCATAACAACAACGTGAAAATAGCAGGTCTTGCCTTGCAGAATATGCCCTGGTATGATCAGCGGACAAATAGCTAGGACAAATAGAAGACAAATATATATATATATATATATATATTTATATTATATAAATGTATATATATATATATATATATATATATTTACTATTTGTCTTCTATTTGTCCTAGCTATTTGTCCGCTGATCATACCAGGGCATATTCTGCAATAAAAGAAATTATATATATATATTTATATAAATATATATATATATTTATTATATGTCTTCTATAGACAAATAGAAGACATATAATAAATATATAAATACATATAATAATATATATATATATATATATATATATATATATATATATATATATATATATATATATATATATATGATTCATAAGATTGTAGACGAGTGAAGATACCAGATTCGAATATGTACCGTAAAAATAATTAATGCTATTGAATATTTTAATATATGTTACAATAAAAATCACATTTTTCTATTAGTGTTATTATATTTATTACCTGTTTGTGTTCTACGAATTTTGGTACGTTACAGTGTAACTCGCTAAATTGATTATATGTGTATTAAATATTATTTAAAAATTGATAAACAGAAGCACGTATAAATTTTGTATGAAACCTGTTAGAAGGATTCAAATAGAATTTATAAGTTACGCAGAGAAGTTATAAACATCGGAAAAGTCCTATTTGGAAGATGCAGCTTTTATTTTAAACTCAATTAACAAATTTTTGTGTTACAGTTTCAATTACTGAACAATACACAAGATGAATACAATTCAAAAAACCTGATTTTTTTAACTCTGCATATTTATGTTATGTAGCATGATTGGAATACTTTCAAACGAATAGTAAAATACAAAGCATTATTCAAGACTGCTTAACAGCATTAATAGTTTCCGAATATGAAATAGGATTATGCACTTTATATATTGACTTTCAATTTGGAAAGAATTGTTTTGACGTCACCATACTAACTGTATTCAATAAAATACTAACAAAATTTTAAAGTTATTTATTTAGCAGATATTCAAGTTAGATATTGAAAGGTTTTTAAACAAATAATAAATTGTAAATAATTTTTATTGAATACGGCATAACAGCACTGATATTTTCAGGAAATGAAAGAAGATTATGCCCATTATTTATAGACTTCGAAACGGTTTAATCCACTCGGAGGGACTACCCCAACGATTGGTAGAGTGAGGGACTGCAAAATATTATGTGATATACAGTACATTGTGTCTGGCTGATAAATGTCTTGTAAGGGATTGTCTTGAACGTTTTACAATACTTTGAGGATAATAACCTGCACTATACATGATATTGATTTTTTTTTAATTCCACTTAACTGTTACCTGACAGTTTTAAGTGAACCATATTGGCAAAATTAATGTAATTAGGAATATCACGTGGCTGCAGTTATTATTTCGACATGAAAGGTCCATTTACGGTTTAATAAGTCAACCAATTGACGCATAAAAGCCCAGGGCTATACATTGACAGTGAGTCAGAAATGGATTACGTAATTGGCAGTATTAATACGACCGTCAATTATTTGAAGGTAATATAACCTTTTGTTTTATTTAATTTCTAAAACATATTCGTCATCACTTGATCCCTCAATTACCGAAATAGCTTCCTTTTTGATATTCTGTGACATAGTATATAGGCAATATTTTTTATACATTTACAATTTTGCAGATAGCTGTAAGTCAATATGGCATTTCCCACTCATTTGACGTGTAAAACTCTACCCCCCATATATTTACATAATTATTGAAAATGGTAAAAATTGGTCCATTTGAACCTTTGATTTCTTTTTGTCGAAAAGTGACTATGTTAATTTAGTTGTATTGGTAATAAACTTGGTAATGATGAAATAAATAATAATAAACAAATAAGGAAACAGAGTAGGCCCCTAACCAGCAAAGGTCAATTTTATTATACTTATTAAGACATGCGATAAGGTTACTTTGTTGGATTGGATTTTTTCATATAAAACTAAAATATTTTAGCTTAACCTGCAATTTCGATTTCGTAACAAGCTTTTGAGTAGGATTATAAATTATAGTTAATAATGGCAAACAGGATAGACAAAGATGAATCTAAAGAATGGCAGTTACACTAACCTACGTTCTAGTTTGATAACAGTATATATTTTATCACTTTTAAACGGCACTCAACTCTCGATGATATGGGGTGTTCACATGTGATGATGAAAGCTGTCTTGTTCCATGTTGTTGGTTTCCATTACCCGTGTGGAACAGTTTGGCGGGAGTAGGGAAAACCATTCTTGTGAGTCAGGAGAGGGCCAGTCGTCAAACAAATGTACCCCTACCTGTGCTCTGATAAATAATGTTTTTCCTGAATAATATTTTTGAACGAAGTTAAAGTTTTGGTCATAAACTGGATATCTATGATTTAATTTTAATTTTCCCTTTGTCTTAAGACAATTATCGATGTTCTACTTAGTGTAAATTTAGGCTTTATACGCTTTTAAATTGTCACACAGGTTGTATAAATAAGACATCAGCTAGTTAAACTATTTAAATTAGAAGTAGATTACCCTTATAATTTAGTACTGCTATCTTGGACTTCTCTCCCAACCAAACTGCCTTTCCACAGCTTTCTGTTCCTCAATTGTTATTCACAAAATTATCTCTCATAATATTTCGACGTAATATTTGCAATGTTAAAATAAGATTTCATACTTAGTAAATACTTTAACTGTGATATTTATGGAAAACGTAGAATAATAACGTTAAAATATTAAAAACTTTAGTGAAAACCTAAACAGTTGGTTATTACACTTCCGATTAATTATTTTTACAGTGATGATCTTCAGTAATTTTGTAAAAATGTATTTAAAATGTATGAGTTTGTTAATAAGTTTGTTTAAACCGATGAAACTTATATTAAACCTATATAATATAAGCGTATATTTTGGCTTATGTACGCAAAAATATTGTTATCTTAAAATTGGATATTGAATTTCCAGTTTTATATAAATATTTTTTCTAATATCTTTGAGAGTAATATACTTTAAATTACTAAAGAAAATTATATTAATATATTACTATAGGCATGTAAACAAAGTTTTACTGTTACACAAAACGTGTACGTGTAAAATAAAGCTTTATAACTAATTTTTTCTGGGTTTGTAAATTATTTTGTTACTTCCATGCATACATTTTCTATTTATTAGTAAAAATACCTTTAAAATTGTCAGAAAATTAGAATAAATTATGCTTATTATACAATATCTATTACTCCTCTTATCTTTTTTCACATCGTGCTTATATAACGAAAAAATCCGGGATTCTGACTGTTTTAATCGGCTCTTAGTTTTACATTTTTCACACAAGGACATTCACAAGTTTCAAAAGTATAGACCTCAAACTATTAAAGAAGTTAAGGTATGTTGAATGAACTTCACTTTAGTACGAGACATACCATTGCAAGTCTGGCATTTGAGTAGCAATGTAGAAAAAATGTTTAAGAAGTCGTCTTAAAGATTTTTAGGGTCCCTATCAATTTCTTTTAAGAGACATTTGAAAAACTAAATTCCGTGTAATTGCTATTAATACAAAAGATCCGTTTAACATAATTCATCATAAAAGACTAAACTAAACATTCTTTACCCATAAGATAAAAAAGGATATACTGTACAGCATAACCTTAATTCCTGAGATATCCTTGGAACGTACAAAATGGGGTCCATTCATATTAAAACTCAACCCTGCTTAGTCACATATCAGAGAGTCTTAGTTATTTTATTATTTCCATACGCACAATACACAGTACTCTCGAACTCTCTAAACTGATGTAATTTTGTTATGAATAAATAAAAAAAACTAAGGGGTAAAAAATTATATAGTTTGTTTCTGTAGTATTATAAGTTATGACATTTTACCTCACTCAAATATTTTTTGTTTCTGATGTTATCAAGGTATTTTCCTCCGATCATTGTGTTGCATCCTTTTGAGGACTTTTTGCATTTCAATTAAATATTGTTTGTACAACTGTATGTCCTACTTTGCTTTTATTTTGTAAGACTTAATATTTGTTTTTTTGCTGGGTCTTAAAAATTTAGTTTATGAAATCATAGTTTGTAATTGCGGTATCAAATCTTAGTGATTAAAAATTAAACAATGTAATTCTTGCATATCTCATTGAAACATTTGGGAGTGCCGATGGCCGAGCGGTCTAATACCATTGACCTTGTACTGTATCGACTCTCCCCTTTATTCTGTTTGATAAGATCCTCGCACAGGCCGGTGGGCCATGAGGGCGGACAGAATAAGGCTTGTAAGGAGATCGGCCTCTCCTTACAAAAAAAAAAAACACAAAACAAAAGAAACAAAACAAAACATACTTGAAGTATACAGGTTTTAAAGTTTTTAGAATTTGAAATTTTTGCCTTTTACTATTATAACTATTTTTGTAATCAAACCATTTAAATTAAATTATTATTAATTATATTAATTAATTAAATTATATAATAATTTTAAATTAATTATGTAACCACTGAAGTTGGACCATCTGATAGGTTCAATTTGTACAAGTTAGATCTTTATTTGTTTTCATAATTTAATTATCAAACTTCAACAAATAGAATTTGTCAAACGTATAACTTCATTTTACACTTAGTAATACCATAAGTATTTAAGGTTGTCTGACTTACTTAGGTAAACTCTTTCCAAATATTTACTACTGTACTTTATAGTAATAGTGATTTATTCGCCCATTTTATTTCCTATAGGTTACAGGAGAATATTGTGACTTAATCATCCTTTTAAGTCCTTTATACTCATAAACCATGTTAATAAAGCAAGAATCTAAAATTTTTTATTATTTATTTTAAACATTATAACTAAAACAAATTTATAACTGTAAAAATGTTACAATTAAAAACATATATTCCAACAATATGTCTGTCGTACTACTCTATTTATAGTACTTACATAATAGTGCCAGTGCACGTCGATATACAAGAATAAATGTCATAAGAGGACATATTTTGTTTGAAAACAGTTTAAGCATTTAAGGCTATTAAATCGGTTTTAATCCTAGTATGTTTTACGTAAATTATCGTCGCGTGTTAATGAAATTTTCTTACTGTTCATTATTATATATACTGTATATTGAAATATTTTGTATTAATAAAACAATACATACAAATCGAATAAAAAAAATACTTTCCTACAGCGAAATGAGTAAAGGAAACTTTACATTTCATAACTACTGACATAATTTATTATACAAAAGTGTTTTATAAGCTTGGAAAGATAATCAGAGGTTTACTTAAGTTTAGTTTTCACCTAAGCTAACAGCTAATGAGCTAGAAAGTTGAACGTTGTAGAAGTTTGCCGCTTCAGTAAGCTTTAAGGCAAAGTTTCATCCTCAATATTAAGATTTAACAAGACATTTCGTTAACAAATGCAATTAGAATGATTAATTATTTTTAACTAGAAAACTTTAAAGAATCCACAGTACAACGTGTATTTCAAATTATATATTGATTTAGTGGTAAGTGATGAAGAGGTTTTATTATTAACGAATTTGAAGGGAAATAAAACGTATTATGCATTGCTAATTGGCTAACAGTTAGCGAAGACTATTGTTTAGCAGCCTTTATCACAGTTTGCCTGTCTGCATGATATATTAAGAAAAAGCTGATCTATAAACATGAAACCTTTGCAATAAACTTCATTCTTACAAAGCCAACATCGTGTTTGATGATTGTGCATGCTAGTCCATGGGATTTGACTGAAAATCAGTGAACATTTTCAAATTATTCTCCAGGGGAAACCTTATAGCAAAGTCAAAATTACGGAAAAATCAATTTTTTAAAACAAATTGAGTACAAGCAGACGACATCGTAACATTTTACATAGTAACACATGTAGCTATAAACTTGTGGATATTGAATGTAACCTCACCGAGGCCGGTTACGAGACTCGTGGTGTCTCGTACTCCTACTTTCTTTATAGATCCTGTTCTACTCTCTTTAATCTTTTTCAAATAATCTTTTACATCCTGTAATAACTCTTTCTATTTATATGACCGTGTAACGGGCTATTTTATTTATAAAGTGGTATATATCTCATCAATTCATGGGTAAAACTGACAACTAACACATAATTTTCGATCAGCAGTATTTCGTGATTTTTGCATGATTTACTACATGAGTGTTATTAGTAAATTTATAAATGTCGGGAAGATATTTTGCTTTGGAGATACTCCACGTTCTGTTACTTCAGCATTTTCATTTGGTCTAAAAATGCTCTCTTTGGTGTTATGTTCTAAATGATACGTGGAGACATTTTAGGCCACAGCACTACATATGTTGACTCGATTGAACTAAGGATCATATGACACCACCTCACCGTAAAGAGGAAAGACTATGCTTTCCTTACAGTTATATTTTTGAATTATGTTTATTTTCAGGGAATGTACTTATTTCTAGATCAATATGTTATAAAAGAGGAATACGGCATTTAGAGCTTCATGTTACCTTATTTCGGAAACTGCTAATAAGGTAATACAAATTGTTCCAGTTTCTGTGGTAGTCATATAAATTTCATAGTGCTGTTTGCGACATTGCGGCAGCAGATTCATCTGATGTTAAGTGAGGGAAAGATGCTCACGCGATTCTTATATGTGGGATTCCTACTCACTAAGAATTTGCCTTGCAAGTAAAGGCGCTTGCTAAAAAGAAAACTCTATTTTTTGTGTTACGTTACATTATTCCTTTTTAAATTCTTTCTAGTACTATGGACTTGTAGCGTGAATAAGGGATACTATAAAGTGTTCATTTATTTAAAGTGTACAAAATTATGTACATTATAAAACATCATATTCTGGGTTAGAATCTGGTCGCTTGGAATCTAAACCACTACAAAACGATAAAGCGTGTGATGTAATGAATAACTCCGAAAAATATAGATATCTGGAATTGAAACTGGAAATAGAATTATAGAGAATAAATCTTTTCTTTGGAAAAAACATATCATAGCTAGTTCTTTTAAAATTAATTGTTATTCTTTGTAATTATTTGTTGTCATTGATAATTTATTATATACTATTGTTTTAAAGGTAGTTTACTTTTTTCACGTTATCTTTTGTAAAATACTACCTGATTGCTAAATAATCGTTTTAATCTTTATTCATTCACTACCGGACTGAGAGAATATCATATCATTGTCGCATTGAATTTGATGGGGTGCGGTGAAGGGAAAGTAGGGATATTAGTCATGGAACACAAAGGCTGGAGTAGTCGTGGACATTGTATTGCAAAACTGATACAGTTTTCCTGTCTATTGTGTCGGTGATGAATGACCACGGACTGTGTTTGTATCACCGCTGCCCTGTCCTGTTTTGCTCACAACAAACATGTCACGTCAGGTAATCCTATCGTGCCTTTGTAAAGGATATACATTTAAATAATTACATGCATTTCTTATGAACTTGTTCGTACTGATAGGTAGTTATTAAATTATAATTTATGTGAAGATAAGTATTGTATTTATTAAAATTAAAATTTGAAGTCCGCATTACTTATATAAAAAGCTTCATGTCACGATTTTAAAATTGTAAAGCATCAAGGACTTTACCGCTATAATAAGAAATAGTTATTATTGCACTCATCGACTCGCGGGTACGTTTACAATTCATTCTTTTAACTACAAAAAATATCAAAGAAATAAGAGAAATTTGGATAATAATTTTGTTAAATCAAAATATGAATGTAATAAACTTAGAGACCAGCTGTAGTACGCATTGCGATTTGTATCCAAATATAATATATACTTGATATCATATATCACAAAATTAAACAGGCTTTTAAGAAGATAAACGATATCATGTGACCACAATATTAGGACTTTTCTAAGTTGAGGAAATGACGAATTAAAAAAGAGAAAGCCAGACCTTCCTATTAATCTGCCTATTTTTTGTACTTTTATCCTAACAGCTCCTCAAGTCTTTTTTTCCACCCAACATAAAATGAGGTAGAGATTAAATTCACTAACTTTCTTAATATTAACTTTTTTGTAGGAAAGCAAGATTAGACAATTATCTTGTGGCATAAAATGAGACAGTGTTTAAAGTTAACCACCTAATAACTAAAATTTATTAGTTTTGGGGTTTTGATTAAATATTTAATCATTTATATTTGATTTGATATTGTAAACTATTAGTATTAATACCACAATTTACAAATGCATTCGGACATCGTAAAATAAACCCACTATCAATGAGAATTGAAAACAAAATATTTTAATATTTATAAAAATAAATTATTCATTTATATTTTGCTCCAAATAAATATGTTTCATATTCCTTCAACTACCACAAGATACTACTGTAACAATGTATTTTCATAACCTTGTAAAATCCTCTCTGAAATCTCATTATTTAAGAATGTGGTGAAACTGTATGTCTCGTTATAAATCTTTGTATCTCGAGGAAATTTCGTGTTCTATCTGTCCTTACTTCCATGACATGATTAACTAAACTGTATGTCTCGTTATAAATCTTTGTATCTCAACGGAATTTCGTGTTCTATTTGTCCTTACTTCCATGACATGATTAACTAAACTGTATGTCTCGTTATAAATCTTTGTATCTCGAGGAAATTTCGTGTTCTATTTGTCCTTACTTCCATGACATGATTAACTAAACTGTATGTCTCGTTATAAATCTTTGTATCTCGAGGAAATTTCGTGTTCTATCTGTCCTTACTTCCATGACATGATTAACTAAACTGTATGTCTCGTTATAAATCTTTGTATCTCGAGGGAATTTCGTGTTCTATTTGTCCTTACTTCCATGACATGATTAACTAAACTGTATGTCTCGTTATAAATCTTTGTATCTCGAGGGAATTTCGTGTTCTATCTGTCCTTACTTCCATGACATGATTAACTAAACTGTATGTCTCGTTATAAATCTTTGTATCTCGAGGGAATTTCGTGTTCTATCTGTCCTTACTTCCATGACATGATTAACTAAACTGTATGTCTCGTTATAAATCTTTGTATCTCGAGGGAATTTCGTGTTCTATCTGTCCTTACTTCCATGACATGATTAACTAAACTGTATGTCTCGTTATAAATCTTTGTATCTCGAGGAAATTTCGTGTTCTATCTGTCCTTACTTCCATGACATGATTAACTAAACTGTATGTCTCGTTATAAATCTTTGTATCTCGAGGAAATTTCGTGTTCTATCTGTCCTTACTTCCATGACATGATTAACTAAACTGTATGTCTCGTTATAAATCTTTGTATCTCGAGGGAATTTCGTGTTCTTTTTGTCCTTACTTCCATGACATGATTAACTAAACTGTATGTCTCGTTATAAACCTTTGTATCTCGAGGAAATTTCGTGTTCTATTTGTCCTTACTTCCATGACATGATTAACTAAACTGTATGTCTCGTTATAAATCTTTGTATCTCGAGGAAATTTCGTGTTCTATTTGTCCTTACTTCCATGACATGATTAACTAAACTGTATGTCTCGTTATAAATCTTTGTATCTCGAGGAAATTTCGTGTTCTATTTGTCCTTACTTCCATGACATGATTAACTAAACTGTATGTCTCGTTATAAATCTTTGTATCTCGAGGGAATTTCGTGTTCTATCTGTCCTTACTTCCATGACATGATTAACTAAACTGTATGTCTCGTTATAAATCTTTGTATCTCGAGGGAATTTCGTGTTCTATCTGTCCTTACTTCCATGACATGATTAACTAAACTGTATGTCTCGTTATAAATCTTTGTATCTCGAGGGAATTTCGTGTTCTATCTGTCCTTACTTCCATGACATGATTAACTAAACTGTATGTCTCGTTATAAATCTTTGTATCTCGAGGAAATTTCGTGTTCTATCTGTCCTTACTTCCATGACATGATTAACTAAACTGTATGTCTCGTTATAAATCTTTGTATCTCGAGGAAATTTCGTGTTCTATCTGTCCTTACTTCCATGACATGATTAACTAAACTGTATGTCTCGTTATAAATCTTTGTATCTCGAGGAAATTTCGTGTTCTATTTGTCCTTACTTCCATGACATGATTAACTAAACTGTATGTCTCGTTATAAATCTTTGTATCTCGAGGAAATTTCGTGTTCTATTTGTCCTTACTTCCATGACATGATTAACTAAACTGTATGTCTCGTTATAAATCTTTGTATCTCGAGGAAATTTCGTGTTCTATTTGTCCTTACTTCCATGACATGATTAACTAAACTGTATGTCTCGTTATAAATCTTTGTATCTCGAGGAAATTTCGTGTTCTATCTGTCCTTACTTCCATGACATGATTAACTAAACTGTATGTCTCGTTATAAATCTTTGTATCTCGAGGGAATTTCGTGTTCTATCTGTCCTTACTTCCATGACATGATTAACTAAACTGTATGTCTCGTTATAAATCTTTGTATCTCGAGGGAATTTCGTGTTCTATCTGTCCTTACTTCCATGACATGATTAACTAAACTGTATGTCTCGTTATAAATCTTTGTATCTCGAGGGAATTTCGTGTTCTATCTGTCCTTACTTCCATGACATGATTAACTAAACTGTATGTCTCGTTATAAATCTTTGTATCTCGAGGGAATTTCGTGTTCTATCTGTCCTTACTTCCATGACATGATTAACTAAACTGTATGTCTCGTTATAAATCTTTGTATCTCGAGGGAATTTCGTGTTCTATCTGTCCTTACTTCCATGACATGATTAACTAAACTGTATGTCTCGTTATAAATCTTTGTATCTCGAGGGAATTTCGTGTTCTATCTGTCCTTACTTCCATGACATGATTAACTAAACTGTATGTCTCGTTATAAATCTTTGTATCTCGAGGAATTTCGTGTTCTATCTGTCCTTACTTCCATGACATGATTAACTAAACTGTATGTCTCGTTATAAATCTTTGTATCTCGAGGGAAATTTCGTGTTCTATCTGTCCTTACTTCCATGACATGATTAACTAAACTGTATGTCTCGTTATAAATCTTTGTATCTCGAGGAAATTTCGTGTTCTATTTGTCCTTACTTCCATGACATGATTAACTAAACTGTATGTCTCGTTATAAATCTTTGTATCTCGAGGAAATTTCGTGTTCTATTTGTCCTTACTTCCATGACATGATTAACTAAACTGTATGTCTCGTTATAAATCTTTGTATCTCGAGGAAATTTCGTGTTCTATTTGTCCTTACTTCCATGACATGATTAACTAAACTGTATGTCTCGTTATAAATCTTTGTATCTCGAGGAAATTTCGTGTTCTATTTGTCCTTACTTCCATGACATGATTAACTAAACTGTATGTCTCGTTATAAATCTTTGTATCTCGAGGGAATTTCGTGTTCTATTTGTCCTTACTTCCATGACATGATTAACTAAACTGTATGTCTCGTTATAAATCTTTGTATCTCGAGGAAATTTCGTGTTCTATTTGTCCTTACTTCCATGACATGATTAACTAAACTGTATGTCTCGTTATAAATCTTTGTATCTCGAGGGAATTTCGTGTTCTATTTGTCCTTACTTCCATGACATGATTAACTAAACTGTATGTCTCGTTATAAATCTTTGTATCTCGAGGAAATTTCGTGTTCTATTTGTCCTTACTTCCATGACATGATTAACTAAAAGTTCTAGTGTTAAAAAATTGAAATACAGGATTTGTTATTATCCTTTTATTCATGTATCTGTGTGGAAATAATAGAAAATAATAAAATTAGAAATGTGACCACTCTTACAAATCAGAGAGATATTTCAGATAAAAAACACTTCAGTGTGAAGGTATGTTTACTGATTTTCAGTATATCTTCATTTGCTTAAAAAAGGTATCACAGTATTTGGATAATCGTTTTATATATACTTTTTTATATATTGATTTTTTTGGTGGGAGGAAGGAATTCTTTCCTTATAATAATTATTTAAAACGCTAAATTATGTGTACGTGAGTAGATAGTACCAATTGTTCTACGACACTTTAAGAGCTAGGTGGACAATTTGGGAGACATTAGCAATTTAAATGAAATAAACTGTCCAAAGTGCAATAAAAAGTTTTAAACAATTAAACGTAAGGATTTTTGTAACAATGTCTAAAAACCATAGCCTTCTCTTTTTCATGAAAATTTATACGAAACAAAGCAATATGTATTTTTCAAAAACATAGTATTATGTGTTTCATAAAATTTCTTTTAAAACCATAGTATTGTGTTTATAATGTATCTTATTTAATGTTGATGTTTTGAGACATTTGTATAAAAGTATAGTCTTTTCTATTATCAGAAATTTCTGTGAAACCCATAGTACTGTTTCAGAAACATGAATTCACATGGAAAACAATGATTATTCGAAGCCTTTGTTTTTGAGAGATTTCTCATAAGTCACTTTGTTATGATATAATTTCTTTTTTCATATGATATTTGTATTGTGTGAAACAAACTGTAATTTCTGATAATTTCAATGAAAATTATTCTCATTTGTTGAAATAACAGAATAAAACATTTCCTCGTAACAATATTGTCTTTTTTGATCAAATAAGGTAATAAAATCAATTAAAACCAGAAAAAAAGTAAATTTGTCTAAAACATTACTAAAATAAAGATTTTTATTAAATAATAAAGGTTGTATATTACAAAAATAAGTAAAAACTAACTCTAAAAATTCACTGAAGCTTCTAGTAACTAAATTGAAACAATATGAGATAAAATATAATACGGATTAGATTATCCATTTTCATTAAAAGACGTGAAAGCATATGAAAAATTAAGTTTTGACCCAAATACAGATATCAGAAGATGTCTATAAATATCTAAAATTATGAAGAAAACTTTAATATTGTTTCAAATATCAGAAATGTATGAATGGGAACTAAAAATTAATATATTGTACGTTAAACAAGATGATATATGTCATTCAAGATATGTTATCACACATATTTCGGAAGAAATTTACAATTCGGCATATAATACTGTCTCGTTGCTCTACGTCAAGTTTCAAAGGACTCGTACAGCGCTTTCTGGAACCTGTAGTAGATCATATCATAAGAAAGAACTATTTCCGGTTCAATTAAATATATCACTGTATAAATATAATACCTATATAGTATAAGTAACTAAAAATCAACTAATATTTTAATGAAAAAGTTCAGTTTCTTTTTACGTTGTAAGTTCACGCTGTCGATGGTAGAAGCAGATCCTAACGTAGTACGTGCAAGCCATACCAAAGCCATACTAAACAGTTATTACATCTTGTCACGGAATATCAGTTACCTGACTTTCCTGAACGCTGTAATGTTCACTGATATCAACATTTTCTGCTTTTCTGACGCCAACTTGCTCTCACTCTTTTCTATTGCAGTATATTATATTATTATTAAATAATATTTTACTTAGTTTCATAGTTTTAATGACTTTAGATTACGATAGGTCATTCTCAATCCCGCTATCATCATAAGTGGTTTCTATTTCATTCCCATTATAACATGTGCATAATACACAGGCATTCTTAAACTACATCTAAAATAGATGTACTTTCAGATATAAATCTACATAAAAAGGAATATGCATTTCTAGAACTACTTTCTAGTATTTTAATATTTAATTAGTATATATTACTCATACAGCAATTAGAGTGATGGATTGAATTCAGAGAATTATAATAAGCAGTCGTATATTCATACAAATTGGCACTCCATTTTTTATGTAGTTTCTGAATTCTTGTTGCTTTTCTACTATTGAAAGGCAATGGAACGGAATCTTGGAGTTACAGGGAAAAGTGACACTTGTGGCGTATTATGAATGTATACAGTATTTATGTAAAATGCATATTGGAGAATAGTAGGATTATATGTGGCTTGTGGTTTAATGTGCGATAAGATTTCTTTTAGTAGACATGCAAGTTAATTCAAATGTGAGAAGATAGGGATTTTGTACCTCTAGTGCGAAAGCTACTGTACAGATTGAGTTGAAACCATGGATTGCCTTAAGTATAAAACTGGAGGGAACAACAAATATTTATGTTACTACTGCAAATAATTAAAGGTTCTACAACAATGGTATTTCATTTTCTCTTTAAACCTATTGTTGAGTGAAGTGTTTATTTCGATCAATCCAATATTAATCTTTCAGTTTAAAAGGTTTTATATGTAAAATTTCTATTCCTTCAATAACAGCTAAGCATGATTCCAGCCATCCTTTATATATCAATGATCTGTGTTATAATTATACTAACCCGTAAATTAGGGGATATTACGTGTCAACCCATTGTGACAGGGATATGTTCTGTCAATCCTTGGCAGTACAGGAAATAGTGGCAGCGAAAAACTGGAATTGATAGGTATAAAAAATAAAATCACCAATATATGAGAATGTTTTCACAAAGTATGAGAATATGGGAGTAGGATAAGATTGACCTTATTTGCGGCAGATTCAGGCCGAGAATATCCCTGTCCATACACTTGTCCCCACGGTTCTACATGGTTATTATAATTGGTCGCGGAAGCCACAAAATGGGACTGGACAGCTTTTATTATTACACGTGACACCACGACTCATTAATGAGTGCTCTATGCCAATGGTTTTCTTACTGGTTAACCTAGTTCAACAATTTATAGGCAGAGAATTATAAATTATTCCTATAAACCTTTTCATGTGACAATCTGTAATGTATAGAGAATCCTAATATTAGATTCCTTGTATCTTGGATAATACTAAAATCTTTTCTATCCAAGCAATCGCACTGCTTACACTGATGATAGCTGTTTCAGTTTGAGTTTTCATACTGGCTACATTGTGCATCTTTAAACGAAGGTATACTCCTAACGATCTACTTATGTTCCATACACTTTAAAATTTAGTGATGACATGATTGTAACCTGGCGTTTGTGCAGACTTTTACAAAAATATAAATAGATTAAACGTGAACTTCATCAGAGATTACATTCTTCTCAAACGTATTTAACATTGATTGTGAAACTAATAAAAATTATAAACTACGTTTAATTGCTTTGGAAGAAACTACAACTAAATTAAATCATTGTGTTAAATTATTTTTGTAGGATAAATTTTCAATAAATGTATTTTTAATTATTCTGAATTTTTATTTTCATACAATTTCTAATCAAATTACAACATATTTTACTTAAAAACCCTTTACTTCAAATAATGTAACAAACCGTTGATTGCCTACGATTTTGACTGACTCGCGCATTTACATGTCATATTATATTACATAAACTAGGAAGGCTGCAGTTAGTTTATTAACTTCTCCTGAACTTATAGAACGTTTCAGAGCTCTCTTACTTGAAGAGACATAAAATGCCTGTAGGGTACATATATTATGTATTCTCTTATTTTAAGAAAAACAAATTGAACCTCTGAAAAACCGATCGACTACTAAATTCAAAACACTACATTTGATAATTGTATTTAAAATGTTTTATTTTATTTTTAACAATATTTTGCATTATGTTAATTTTAATATATATTTTTACTTTGATAGATATTTTCATAGTTAATTCAGACATTAATTTGGTAAAGAATGTATAAGAAAGTATAGTAATAATAAAGCTAATACAAAGAGTAATTACTTTCCGAAAAGAGGATAATAAAGGTTGCCATCCACAAACTTTAATTGTAAAAAGTTTGCTTTGTAAACTGTATTCTAAAATTTAACAATTTATTATTAAGAAGGAACCTATTGTTTTCACATATCTTTGGACAAACCTCTGGCTGAATAAGCCATTTGAAACCTCCGGTGTCTATTTGAAAACGTTATCGATAGTTTCATTCTGTATATTTATGGTTAATGTATGATGGTTATAGAGCAACGCATCTTTTTATTTACGTTATTTGTTCAGTACTCTTGTTTATGTTCTGTAATTGCAATTCATTGCCAATAAAAGGTTGTTCCGAATAAATTGTATAATTTAACATATTTTCATAATTTTTCGTACCTGCAACGTTAAAAATATTGTTATACATGAAGTTTTATACAGCTTTTTCAATTTTTATGCGATTTTATAATAGTTTTTATTTTATCTACCATCATTTTTTTAATTTTATAAAATCGAGAATATACACTGTACAATGGAAAACTATATCACGAAAATTACACTAAACTAATAAAAAAAATAAAAAATTACTTTAAAAAAGTTTTTTTAAGAATATAAAAAGTCGAATTTCCGACATCTAAAAGCTTCCATATCACAAAATAAACCATGTTTTCCAAAAACCGAGTCTACAAAAATGAAGCATAAGAGCAAACTGGATTAAATCATAGTATTATACGATCTTAATAACACGTACAGTTTCTTTTAATAAATAGTTTTTAAATTGCTGTTTAAAATAAGATATTCGATGGAAAGTTTTTGGGGCTTGAAACGCCAATCACTTTTTAAGTGCACACAACTCCTAACGAAGTGTGATTTTTAGATGTGGTAATGAAAGCTGTTGTATTCCATGTTGTCGGGTCCATTACCAATTCCATTGCCGGAGTACAACAGTTGAGCCGGAAGTAAAGACATAACCATTCTCGTGAATCAGGAAAGAGCAACTCGTCAAACCAATCTTTCCCTACCTGAACACTCCCTCGTTCCTATGTCACTGCATAATAATTGTACTGGTAATTTATCATTTAAGGCTATTTAAGTTTTGGTTTTCCATTATAATAAGATATTAAAAATTAATACCTATAGTAAAAGTATTTGTTACAATATCGTGATTGCCAAGAACTTATTAAGGTATTGGTATTTATACTTTATGTATTGTATCACTAGTAGGGTTTTTAAAATTGTATTTAAATCTGACTGACTATCTTTATGCCTGTCAGCATGATATCTCAAAACCTAACTGATCTATATATTTGAACTTATGCGCGACTCTTCATTTCTATATGAGGAACACCAAGTTCTATGACGTTGCACGTCGCAGCATGGGGTGTGGGTGAGCAGTAACGTATATTTTTACATTGATTTTATGGGTAGCTATGATGGCAACGAGAAAATAGAATAAATACATTTAGAAGTAAAATCAGTACACTCATAAGAGATGTTATATTGTGACACAGATGTAGCTTACTTACCCTTACATACCCAACACCATTTTTTGTGTCACTAGGTGTGTAGACTTTTATTATTTTAACATTGATATGAAAAACGGTTTTGTAATCAAAAACTTCAATGTATCATATATCAAGATATCTCGAGAAAGATTTAATCTGTAGTCTTAATTTGCTATAAAATTTTATTTCTTACATAGTCAAGAATAGGTTGTATAATGTTTCGTGTTTAACTATACATTTTTCCAGAGCGTTTTTTAATCACTCAGTATGCCTCCATAGTCTTTGTAATATTTACAGGGCTGAAAAAATTGCTTTGCCCTTGATTGTTTGTCGTGCTTTCTAGCAATGATTTTAAATTTTGCATTAAACTTCAGCAAAACCTGTTATGTGTCACATTGAGTAAAGACCTTCCTTGATATATTTATGTAATATTTAGAAAAAATGTACCTCATCATTTTAAGAACATTACACTATGTCCGTTTTTTTTATAAAAAGAAACCAGTTATTATTTTTGTGTAAAAGTTTGCAGCTAGATATTAAAAATAGCATTGTTGGTATTGAAATAATATAAATAAAAATGTCTTGGTTTCCCGTTTTAGTAATTATCACATTGAAAATAAAATTTTGTTTATAATCTTAATAAAAAATTTATTTGAATTAATTTTAAAATATAAAAAAAAGAAAATTTTCTATTTTTAACCGGTATTGTATATCAAACTACTTAGGTGCATACCTGTTTAATCGACTAGTTTATACACACTGTATGTCTGGACCTTTTTAGTTTAATGAATCAATAAGCCAAAAGTATAGTGAAAGGGAAAAGTGGAATCAGTAACAGAAGATATTCTCTCAAAGGGTGACAAAAGAGATCGCAAGCTGTAAGCAAATTCTTTGCTTTCAGTTCGCAATTCAAGTATGGACACTGAAGTCATTTAAAAGATGAAAGAATTTTTTTTATCGTCTTTTTCTTTCCCTAAATAATTTCTTCTAAATAATTTAAGTTAGTTGAAAGTCTCATTTGCTCAAGTATTTTACAATGTTCGATATTAATTTTGGTAAGAGGTATAGAAGAATCCTCATGAAATATACATTGGAATTTTATCAAAAGTTGGTTAGTAGATCAATTTCATTAGGAGATCAACTTTATTAAAAATATGGAACCTCTAAATGCGAGTATACATTTGCGCACATGTTTCATGCACAATCTATATAAAAAAATATTACAATAGAGATTTCTTTTGACTTTTCATAAAGGAACATTCAGATCAGGGCCTTTCTTTATAAGCGCTCTTAAAATTTAGATGAGAAGCACAAATTCCAAATAACTTTCCAATAAGTCTATTGGAGATATGTTACAGATATATGGTTTTCAGCCACAATTGTTATGAGCTAATGGATTCAATGTAACCGAGCATAGTTAATAAGTGACCTTTCAGCAGACGGTGTGAACCTCAAGAGGAAAAATTATACTGACTGTTGTATAAATGCATGGATGAAGAATTCGCTAACACTTTACTAATTACTTAAATTACATTTATACAATCAGTTGTGAACGCGTTATGATAATATAACAGTTATCAATCTTTCATAAGCCAGTACTGTTGCACACTTTTTGATTTTACAGACGCACTCAAACCATTGTAACAATGGAATCGATAGAGTACACTAGAGGGAAAGTGGGATATTAGTCATACGACACAAAGGCTGGATTAGTGGTGGATATTGCACTGCGAAACTGATACAGTCTTGATACTTGCCTATTGTGTCAGTGATGTATGGCCGAGGTCTGTTTTCTATTATGGTTTTCTAAAACTAAGCAGTTGATGACAGGTATTCCTTTCGTTATTTTTACATACACTATATACACAACTATTTAAATTGTGTCAGAATTTATTAAAACAAACATTTTTCAGCATTAACAATGATATTATTCAAATGCATTGTAAATTATCTTTATTATATTTATTTGCTTTATATCCTGTTTAAGAGATAAAAATGTTGATTCTTTCTATCACTATTAAAAAGCTACAAGGTGTATCCCCTGTATTTGTCAAAATAGACTTTTGGTAACTTAATGACCAAAAGTCTATTTTAACAGATACAGTTGTAAAAGTTCAATTTCCGTCGTCTGTACGTTTATCTATCTGCCTGTCAGCACTTTACGGGATTTGCTGATCGCTTGCGAATATATTTTCCAATGGTATTATTGGTTAATGACAACTTGAAAATAGCAGACCTTGCCTAGAGGAATATGCCTCTGGAGAATCAGTGAATTAATAGAGAGGCAGATATATTTTGTCACATTATACATTTAAATATTTCGTCTTTAACCAAATAACAAACATGTGTCATTGAATTAGGGCCAAATTTGTGTTGTACTGAGTTTGTTTTAAAATTTATTTTCTCGTTGGCACCATGGTTTCCATGTAAACCTATGTATATAATTTCGCTAACTGTCAACGAAATACCATGAAGTAACATTCTGTATGATCAAACCTTGTGTTTTATGTATAAATGAAGCTTCATAAAAATTTTCAAGTCTATATATTAGTTATTGTCTTACATGTCGTGTAAATATTCAAGAAGAAATCCGGTTTTACATCCCTTTGAGTGATTGACTTCGGCCAAATATTCGAAAGAATCTATCTAAGTACTAATATACGGGCTTTATAAAGATATTCATTGATGTCTTAGCAACTAAAATACATATATGCTTGCAACAGTATAAAGAATGGAATAATTAATTAGAACAATAATAGAGATATTTCACGTAAAAATATAAATTTATTTATAAATACTATCTGGAATACGAATACTTGTTTCAGATAATTTAGAATGACCTTGCTCCGTGTAATTTGCATAGCTTAACAGGAGATAAACAAACACGTCATACTACAAGAATTAGTGGAGCTGTGGCACTAATATCAGTTTTAGTTAGCAGAGGTTGGCAAAAGTGACAAATTTATCGCATGAAAACTAATGGGCCGGTTGCACTTAAAAGTAATCAAGGAGAATGTTATGTATATTTTGGTTATCCACACGTAGATTTTCCACACAGGCACAAGTGTGAAAAATAGTTTTCCATATTAAGTTGTAGGCAAGTAAGGAATAAAGTTATTGTTTTATCCAAATTTAAAATAAACCAACCTCTTATGGGATTCACCCATAAAGACTCGTTTCCAAAAATTCCTCTCAAAAGATATTAAAACAACAAAAACAGTATACTCAGCATCAAAGCTACAACGTAAATATCCGTAACAAACATTTAAAGAATATAAAAATAAAATGTCCTTATTAAACTTTGTAACACATTATACACAATAACTTACAAATTGTTTCTGAAATGTATTGAAAAATATAATTATATTATATATTGCCACGTGATTCAAAATTCAAATTTATTTGACGCTTAAAGAAATTCAGAACATTTTCAGTTATGGTTAATTAAAAAATACTATTAATTCTTAATTAATACATAGGTGTCCATAATAGGTTTTTCACAGTATTTCCGCACTCCACCCCTCCCTTATAAAGATACATTTCTTACAATGTGGGCAAAAGACCCAAATATATTATTAATGACGTTAAATTAGAGTAAAAAAACCCAAATTTGTCTATGAGTCTTATTATATTTAATAATTATTTATGTTTTATGAAGATATTGCGTTATTGTGTTAATTGCTTGAATCAAACAATGTACTAAATATAGATGTCAGGTTTGTTTTAAAACTGAAGGCCAGAATCACGTTTAAACCACGATATGTATGAAATCTGTTAGTAGAAGAGAAAAAGAATTAGTCCATTGAAACACAACACACAACGTGCTAATCAGCTGTGATAACAGTTACTCCTATTTAGTAGGTGTGAGTTTAATTTTAAACTCAATTAACAAACTTTTGTATTACAATTTCCATTAATAAAAATTACACAAGCTAAACACAATTCAGCATAAATCAATAAAATAAAACCGTTAATTTTAAATCGCTATCTTTCTATATTCAATAGTATAATGGGAAGCAAGTAATAAAATGTAAAGCATTATTGAAGTTTTCAAAACACACTACACAATTTTTCGAAATTAAAACAAGATTATTTACTATACATACAGACTTTTATTTTGGAAACAATATTTTGACGTCAATATACTTATTTTATTCAATAAAATATTTATAATGCCAACTTTTAAAGTTCATTTAGCCATCAGATAGTTTTATTTATCTTGGAAAGTTTTTACAAAAGGGACAAGATTCCGAGATACGGGCAAAGTTTAGCTATAAAACTTGTCACAGTACAATTTATTAGGATAATTTGTTGTAGAAAAATAAAGGAGTAATTCTGTAGAAACACAAAAAAATTTAACTGCAAGCAACAGCGGAGTACTCGTGTGGCTTGTAAATGTCTCTTCGCAGTGTCTTGTAGATTGTCCGCACGCACCGCCCCAGCATGCGCGCAGATAACGTAGCGGATTTATCTGCAAATTTCGTGTCCAGAGATCTCAAATGCAAGCATTCAATAGGTCACACATACACGTCCACACCTATCTTAACATCCTATAACTCTACAGAAACATGATATATTAGTGCTGATGCCACTTAACTGTTCTATGATACTAAGTAAAATTAACGATTATACAGAAGAGTTATATACCTATTTATAATGCAAATATCTGTCGTTGCTTCCGTACAAAATTATTGTTTTTTTTCAAAATTTCATGCATTATATTATATTTAAGTATTTTTTCAGTTATAATAAAAATCATTAATGCCGTTTAACGCTTAACTTATTACACATATATAAATATATATTATTAAAAATAACATTTATTTATTATATTATATATTATATATTATATATATCAGTTTCTTACATATCTATGGATTACACCAACGATTGATAGAGAGGGGGACTGCCAAGCATTATGGGATATATTGTATATTGTGTCCGGCTAAAAAATTTCTTGTAAGGGAATGTCTTAAACGTAAACGATAATTTGGAAATAAAGCAGATAATAGATATATTATTTTTTAAGTTGAAACGTAATACCAGCATCATGCATTTATATTGGAATAAAAGCATAACTTTCCCTTTAGTGTAAGTTAAATGTTACCTGACATTATATATTGGCCTAATTAAATCAAATTAGGAATATCATATGACAGCAGTGTTTATTTCGACATGAAGTGTCCATTTATGGTTTAATAAGTCAACCCATTCATGCACGAAAGCCCAGAGTTTTACATTGACAGTGAATCAGAAATGGATAACTTAATTGGCAGCAATAATGCGTCTGTCAATTATTTGTTGGCTATTACCTTTTTGGTTTATTTTGTCGGAAATATTCTTCATAAAGTTTTCTTTCAGTTACCGAAACAGCTTATTTTGTTAATATTCTGTAATTTATGTAGGCAATATTAAATATTAATTTACAATTACTATCCAGCATTTATAAAGTAAACGTTGCACCACCCACTCTGTGGTTTATACTTCTACCAGTAATAAAACCCTAATTATTGCTTAATAGAGACAAGGTATAAGAAACGGAATATTACCAGCAAACTGCTCGACCTTCAAACAAGAATATAAGTCACCTAATAATGTAGGTAGAACGGAAAATTTAGATAACTAGCTTGTCAGTATTAAATAAGGCATTTTATGTGTTTAAGAATATATACTAAAAGGTCCGTAGAGATTATTCATACATTAAAAGGTATATGTTGTGGGTAGATAGATTCGTATTTCTTTTGTATGTCTAGACACTTGTATAAATCTTACTTGTACAAACATCTTATAATTGGCTATGTCGTAGCAAAACCTATCATATTATAGGGTGAAAACTTCATTTCTGTCTGTCTATTTGTATATTATCTTGTAAATATGAGAACCATGCTGTTCTCATTTTCCTTGATGAAAAATAAGTTATTCTTGAACATTATCTTTTACTGCTTAACTATATATTTAAAATTTTACATAAAGCTCCAGTGCTATATAAGGAACACTAAGTACTTTTATTTCATATACGGTCACACACATTGTTCAAAAAGAAGTGTAACAAGTGTTCAGAAAAACTTCTACTTGCAAAATAAATTAAAAACCGTAAATTTGTATAAATAATGGTGTATTTTTTATTTGAACTTCAAATAGAACTTATTACGCCATAACATAAATAATGGTTGAAATGAAATAAGTAGATTTAAATACCATTGATGAATACGTATGTTTGTAAACGAAAAAACTGAGTATAAGAAGATGGATAGGTGGCTGGTTCACCGAGGCTGAGTGTGAGTGAAGCTAGAGAACATACAGACCCCGCAGTTCTACAATGGTAATAGAATTTTTAATAGAAACCGACAAATGGAACAGGACAGCTTTCATGACAACATCTGATCGGTGAGTGCTCTATAACAATTATTGAGTTTAGACAGACGTAAAGCTTCTTTTCTAAAGAAGCAAAACCTCGTTTTATAATAGTAAATTTCACTACCCGGGATTTAAATATTAGTGAAAAATTTTTACTTTACTCTTACGGGCAAGCATGGTGGCAATGAGGAAGTTGCAAGAGAAATATAATAGTTGCAACTGATTGTACTTCTTGTCGTCACATTTTTAAGTTAACAAATAAAATATTTACAAGGTATATATTTATAATATATATATATATATATATATATATATATATATATATATATATATAAATTCAACTTCTTTAAATACATTGGCCGAGTTTAATTTCAATAAACATTGAATCATAAAAGGTTCTTCTTCCGCTGGGACTCGAACTTAGATCTCTCACTTGCTGGCCAAATAAAAATAATAGAATCGTTAAAAGTAAGGGCTTTGTGGTGTATGGTAGCACACTCACCCGGCAAGTGAAAGATCCGGGTTCGAGTCCCGGCAGGCCAAGTACTTTTTGTGATTTAATGTTTATTGAAATGAAATTGAACAATTGCAATTTATAAAATGTTTATTAATATAAATAAATGTCGTTTGATAGGTACTTGGTTATCTGATCATTTGTTAGTTTGGTCATTTAAACCCATATGTAACAGATAAGTCCAAATACAAAATAATTGAATCGTAAAAAGTAAGGGCTGTCTCACTCACCCGGCAAGTGAAAGATGTTGTAATTTGTACGTGAAAATTTAGTTTCTGAGCACGATAGTGGCCGAACCGTTGATCGCAACTGAAATATAAATATATACAAGGATTAGGAAATAAAATGGAGTATAAAAATTACCTAGTGACTTTTTGTCTTATCTCTTATCAATGGTTCGGTGATAAAACGATTGCTTAGTTCATTCCAGTGATTTTTACTTTCAAAGTAACGATTCGAGCTCGATAGCGGCGGAATGATTAGCGGCAATAGCTAATATTAAATTTAACTTTCTTCCATCCCCACATCGGGAATTGACTGAGCGATAGCAAAGTGTCAATAGTAGATAGGGACAGAATATGTTTTAAATAGTTTTATTATACAGTGATTCGTTATCAAAAGACTGACCTGGAATAATAATCTCCTGATTTAAATAAACCCGCTGATCAAGAAATTCTTTTGATGAAACTACTGTACACATATTCTCGTAAAACACACACAAACCCCATGTTTTACTGACCTACTCATATGCAAAGTCTAGCCTACTTCCTGGTATAATACAAACTTAAAGTTTGCATAATTATAGATTAGTCCGTGAAGTCACTAGAAAACTCCTGAAAACAATCAATTTCTTCATTTAAATTATTCCAAACTTGCACCGTGGATGACCAGTGCAGCCTTTTTTCCTCAGCTTTGTACCGCCTAAAGCAGAGGTCGTAGCTAAAATCCGAGGTCAGAATCGGATAAAATCAAATTTCCGACAGTAAAGGTCCAGTCACTTTTCGTCGTATCTCTAACGGTTCAGCCACAAAACGCCCTTGAAGTCAAAACTGTCGTTAAATCCGGAAACATTCAACAGATCAGGTTCTACTTTTAATTCCCATAACCTTAATCTAATGCACAGACATAGCCTATTCCTGAATTCCGCTTATCCCCGTATTTGGAATTAACCCCATATAGGGGCCTGGGGCCCCAGCGAGCAGAAGGCGGGTATTCTCTAGAGAATTTACTAAGCGTTAGTGTTCTCTAACTATCCGCAAGATATCTCGAGAAAGTTTTCATTTATTGACTTTAAACTTAGCATGAAACCTCATTTATAGATGAAGCAGAGTTCGACTATAGTGCATGTTCCGCCAGTGAATTTGGCTGATCGCCATTGAAGCCTTATCATTTTCGATGCTGAAAAAATACTTTCTATTATATCAACCTTCTATCTTGCACGATAACTGGTGGATCTCGTCTTCCAAGTGCCCTTAGTCACTTTGTTAGTCCCGTAATATATGGGCTGCTCATGGGGAATAACTAAGTTTTGAAAGCATTAACACTAGCATTAAGAAATGTCGTTTTTGTACCACCTATTTTGTGTAAATTGAACTTCTAAAACAAAAATGCATCGTAAATTTGAACTTTGGGATAACTGCCACACACGAAATCTACTCTTATTCCAACTTTGCTACGTATCATAATTTTCCTGCCTTGATAAAAAATAAATAACGTTTCTAACAGTAAACTTATAAATTTAAAAAGTCAAACAAGAGTTTTTCATATTTATTTTACATAACAACCCAGTCTTTTTAAAATGGTGGTTCGTTATGATATTTACGTTACTTTTAGTAAGTCTGACCTTGGCACCGAGTACTTCTAAATGCTGAGACGCTTGTCTCATCAATATTATGTACATCTGGACCTAACTTATGTACTATCTCGCTCTCCTATGACGACAGTGATATATTTCACATCAAGTTCATTCACGTACCTTACCTAACTTTTTATGTTTTACGAACCACCCGAGAAACTTTGCGACTATTCACGTAAACTGGACATATGTGTCCATGAAGTATATTATGCAATACACATAACATTATATCCCTACTGAATTTCAGGATATGCAAAAACGGTTAAGCGGTTTTACAAATAAGTTACGGGTTATTGTTAACACCATAATTATGAAAGCGTACAGTGTTTTTCCATGCTACATTTATTCTTGCATGAAATTACTGTTAGGGATATTTTGAATATGATTTTATAAATATGGATGTCTTGAACGTATCTTAAACATTACTTTTACCTATCGAATCGGTTGCATTTTAAAAAGCTGTATATAATTTTATCGAGAAAAATTGTTTTACACTCCTTGACCACTACATGTGGCGGTCTGCAACTCTGTAATATATCTCTATATACTAATATTTTAAGTAAGAAGTCTAAAATCCATCCCTAACCAAACTTTTAACTCTATAAAATCTAGAAGTTGAAAATTACCAAATGTGTCCCACTTGGGATTCCTCCACCTCATGAGTTCCAGTCCCAGTTTTTTGAGGCTTTTACTTTCTTCACCAATGAGACAATATTTTTTTCGTTTGAGCTGGGAAACGACTGTGAAAGTGTTTAAAGCCGCACGAACGATGGAGTGGCTGAGTGGCAATATTTTAATATTTATCAGAATTTATTTCTTAATTTTAGGCCGAGCAAAGGTGAGTTCTCGTAGTTTAATTTAAGTTATTTATTGGGAGATAGTTTCATTACGTATTTCATTATTAGAGTCTAATCAAGATTTATATTTATATTGTTTTTTTTTATTTTATTGTACTATTACGTTGGCCCCTTGCATGTTACAACATTTTTAACAGACAATACTAGAAAATGAACAGCTCCTTTTGAAGTCTAGTTGTTAAATATGTTTCTTTATATCGTCTTCGGTAGAGATGGCGGATTTTAAAGCAATATACGTGATCTACGCACCAAATCGATTGAGATATTATCATTAACGATGGGTCAAATGAAGAGAAAGCAGTTGGAAACGCATTTCCACGATTTAAGTTATTTGCGCTTACTGAATAAGTGGAGACATTATATTTTCAGTACAACACTTCTAATCTTAGGGGCTTAGGTGCTACAATATAAAGGTTAATATGGGCAAATTCTACGATATCGAATTTGAGTACTATGTTATCTATAAAACTAATAGGATTAAATAACTTTTGAAATTCTTCAAATAATCTACCAACTTTTTATTGAAGGTCATATATTGAGCATTGCCTCTATTTTTACATTGATACTTTAGTTTAACGCACAATTTTTATTATTTTTTATTAAGACCTATTCTAACCATAATTATATTGATGGGTTTGGAATCATTTCAGATTTTTACCATTTTAAGAAAATAAGAAAAAATTCTGAAATTAAGACATGTACGTAAAATATGTGTAAACATGAATCTTGAATGTGTTTCAAATATTGATAAGACGGATATAACTGATTTTTTATCGCATACTGGCTGGTAATAAATTATTCTATTCTTAGTGTTTTATCAATGCAATTGACATTTAGAGTGTTCCGCTCCGCCGATCATGATAATTACGATCTTGGTGAAGATGAAAATTAGCGAATCGATCCATGACTTTGCGGTATTAAAAACGTTGATAAGAAAATTCAATTAAGATAAATATTTATAACCTTCCGCTATCTTAGTCCAAACTTACTCAGTTTATAATGGAACGTGGACGTGTGTTTCTACTCCTCTGTGTGTGCATTTCTTTAGTGACAGGTGGAAAATTGAAGCAAGTTCCAGAATCACAATTTTCAAACCAAGCTTCAGATGACATTCGCAGTTCAAACAATTCGGACATTTTCAAGAACGATTTGACCCCTGCAACTGACTCTCCAATGAAGGGAAACGGAAACGATGAGATAGCCACTACTTCTACAACAGACATTTTGCTGGATGAAAGTAGCACAGACAATGTAGATGTTCCATCAATGAACGCCTCGATGTCGACAACCGAGAATCTACTAAATCAAGTCAGTACATCAACGAGATATATACCTTATTAATGGACAGTTCGACGTCTACAACCGATAACCCCCTGGATGGAAAGGAACGTCGAAAAGGATGACGTTTTATCAGAATCTAGAAGTGGTAAACCTGTGAATGAAGGCAGCTCAGGTGAGGTAGATGTTTTATTAAAATCCGGTTTAACGTTAACAACCAAAAACCTCTTGACTGAAAGTAACTTAGATTCAGAGTTAAATGTTCTATCAAAGAAGCTAGACACCAGATCATATAAAACTCCTAAGGAATTTTCTATGACATCACGATTGAAAAATAATAGTGCCACTCAAAATAGAAGAAGACGTGTACACCACTCCAAGAAACCAAACCGGGATAGTGCATCCAAAAAAATAAAGAAAATACCGTACAATAAGGAATATGACATTAATAAACAAGCGAAATTAAATGTTAAACCCATAAACAAAAACGGATACAATTGTGGCGATTTAATTCTCCGGGAAGATTACCCGCATTTTGTTGGTACAAAGAAACCGAGCACTTCCCACCAAAAATATAAAAAACAAGCTAAAGTAAACGTGGACCAGCCCGATCTACTTACTTTGGACCCTTCACCACGCCTTCACCACGACACAGATTCGAAGAACCAAATTTGGGATGACCCAATTTGGAGTGATGACGAATTTGCTTTTGAGTCTTGGAAAACACCTTACTGACGCAGAGATAGCAAGAATTACTGATTACCGATTTACAATAAGAATTCGAGGATTAAGGGTCTGTATGTAACCAATACGTATAACCTTAATATTTAAAAGGAATAAATAAATCTGTTGCATCTATTGGTTATCTTTTTCAACATCATACATTTAAATTAAAACAAATTTAACTTATATCTTTAAACTTCTAGTAACTTAGATAAATACTGCATATGATTTTCATATAATGTATGTGACATTTTACCACTATCAATTTCTTTATTTTAAGTGTAAACACTGTTTTGATTTTTGCAAATAGTATTTATAGTTCATACATATGGACATATATAATATATGTCTTATACACAATAAATGGCAGAATGAAGCTTAAAGATAGAGAACAGGTAGAAAGAATAAAACAGTTTTAATAGCTGATTAAATTAAATCATGTTGAGTACTTATGTTTCACAAATTATTTGTACAAACACGTAATGAATTTGGTATTAATTGGCATCATTATATGGTATTAGTTTTAAACTCTACGGATTAAAAAATACAAATTGTGATATTCCCAAAATTTCTTCTTTAAAAATAAATCCATAAAACGTATTCGATTAGTGTAATTTTAATTTGTAAACGTTCTTTCTAGAACCAAATTTATCTACAATTTTCAAACAGAATAAAATATTTGAGAATGATATGGAGATTGTTTTGAACACTACTCTACATATACATGTATGAGAACTTATGACAGTTGAATACTGACTCAGATTGGTTTTAGTAATTTTAATGAATTGAGAAACTTTATGGAATTCGTTACTTTGGTGCAGAATGGTAAACCACAGGGTACATGACATGTTTTTTACACGAATGACTTTTGAAAATGTTTAGTTCAATGGTTAGTTATATTTCGTCCCTTTAAGTGGTTAAGCTCGTCTCTATTTTGTCAAAACTTCACCTAACTATATTGCTGTGATATTTGACATTATTGCAGCCATGTAAAGATAGAAACAAGGTACGCCCACAAGTAATCATGTAAACTCAATTTTACTGTCTTATAGTAATGATTATTTTGATCCAATAAATGGTATTAAATGATTTTTCGGCAATCAAATTTTTGTTTTGTAGATAGTCTGACAAATGCGGACGTACCCAATCATTATCAGATGCGCTACTAATAATTAATTACGTACTTCGTCTTAATTTGGTAAAAAGCCGGTCACAACTTTGGTAGAGAGCAAGATGGAAGGGTATCCAAAAATTTAAAATCAGCAAACAAAACTTTCACTTCCATTATATTTTTTGTACTTCGTACTGACGGTCACACGATAATAGTTATATAATTTTCAGATAACTAGAGAAAGAGACTGGAATTAAAGTCTTTAAGCGTTTCTGGTTATCTAATGCTTATTTAACATTTATTTACGTATTTGACGGTTGTTTTTAAGTACATAAATCCAAGAAAAATTTGATCTGCGATGAATATTCTTATTGCATATCTGTAATTAACCTTTTCTATACACTCCTATTTCAAAATCGATCAAAATTGGCTGTGGTTTCAGCTGATGGTTAATTTTTCTTAGGGAAATTTTACGTATCGATTTTTAACAAAATCAATTTGTGCGCTTATGTGATTAAATTTACTCTCCTTTATTATAAGATGCTCTCTCTGACATGTCACGAAATAATTATTTCTTCTGAGTTATTCTTTTTATACATACAGGAAGTCACTTAAGTCTGGCACCAACCTAACAGCTGTCGAAAAGATAATAAACTATTTGAGTTTACAAATATTACACTAAACATTCATATTTTATGCGAATTTCTGGTTTCATCATATCAAGCGGCTGACCCGTTGATAGAGCCTCAAAAATATTAAATATAAACACAGTTTGATTTGTAAATCACATTAACAGACTTTGATAGAAGAGTAAAATGCCGCGAAACAAACCTGAAAAGGTTCACCTAGCTTGATACCGGAAGTGAATTTGAACGGTCAACACTAACTCATTATGCAATAAATTGTTAGTGTTAAGTAAGTATATAAAATGTTTTTGTCAGGAAACTATAACTATGGCACTTCAAATACCATGGACAGAAAGTAAATTAAGAGCCGAAAGTAAATTGTTTTGATAGAAGTTGGTTTTGTGAATGAATGGAAGTAGACGGTTTTTGACCAAAGAGAACTTTACACACATGTATTTATTGACTATGTATTTAAGGAGGTTTACCCTATCCCACCAGTACTGATGAATGAAATAAAATTTATGTCTATCTGTACCCATGATAAGTATCAAACGAATTGATATATGTGGTGGACATTTTTTGTAAAACTCTACCCCACATACATCTACATCGCAATCGAAAATAATAATCATCGATCCACTCAAAGTTTTTATATTTTTTGTCAAACAATTACTATAGTTACCTACAGTCTTATTGGTAATGAGGAAAATTACGAAGAAAATAAGGAACCAGAATAGACAGCAGATTTTAATCATATGCCATTTATTATCACATGTAATAAAATTATTTTCATTGGGTTGGTTTGTTTCCTAAAAAGGTGGAATATATTGTCTTTATCTGCACTGTCATTTTATGACAAACTTTAAAATGGGATTATAAATTAAAAATGGAATGGGAGGTGCACGTATATAATTATAAAGAAGTAGTTAAATTTACTGACGTTCTTTTCAGTTAAGAATATATATTTTAATGTAAGATTAATTTGAAGATCTAAAAAACTTTAATTTGGAACATAGCTCTAACTTGGATAACTGTGTGATGTACTCTAGATTGTAAACGCTCTTATATATATATACCTATACAAGTGTTTGCATGCTCGTATAACAGTACCTTTAAAATAGAGGGATTCTTGATTACCGAGAAACAAAATTATGTATCACACTGGATCGTACAGTTTTATATATGTGAACATTGTTTGAGCGTTTGTGGAGTCCCTCCACCAGTTCACGGTGAAAACAGGTTGATGTATTTGTGTGTGTGTTAGTATTTGTGTGTAAGACTCTATTTTACAACACCTTTCGAATTAGTTAGCTATGAGGGTTAAAATTTGATTCGGAACTCCTCTGTTTGGTTCTTTGGAAGCTGCTCTCCTAGACAGGATGTTCTCCTTTGTAAGAGGAAACGAAGACACTACACCGATCTGAAGTCTTGGATGCATTTAGTCTTTATCTGCATTGCTTGTAGCTCAGTAAACCCAAATGTAAAAAATATTTATAAGCAGACTAGTTTAAAAATTTAAAGTAGTCTTAAAAATTTAATGATTTCAAGAAGATAAAAGAAGCAAACATTTTCTTAAAAAAGCCAAATTGGAAGGAACGGAGTAACAAAATGGAGTTAACCGTTGTTAAATCTTAATAATTAATAATTAAATTTAAAATTAATTATGTAAGAATAGTTTTTTTCTGAAACATTAGCCTTTTGTTGACTTTAAAAGGTATGCCCTTTATCCTGGGACAACTATCGTTTTTTCCCTAAGGGTACCTTTAGGCTGTATAGGCTCTCACATTGCACAAACAATATTTAAATGAGTAGTTGTAATTAAATTAAGCACTAGCTAGTAATACGCGCTAAATAAATAATGAGTGACTCTTAACTAAACAGTTAATTAGGAATTTTCTAAGCTTATAATATTTGAAGTATACATCTTCAAATAATTAACATTATCTAAAAACGTAGATAAATTCGATAGTTGGGAAATAGGTCTGTTTATATCGCTTGAATTTAAACTAAACCATGTAGTAATACAGTTTAGCTCACATACGCAAAAATTTCCTTTTAAAACTTAATATTTAAAATTTAATATGATTGTTTTATCTAATATTATTGAGTACTATTCGTTGAATTGTGGATGAAAGTTTTCTGTTCAAAAGGAAAATGTTGTTATATGATGTAAATAAATGCTCACTAAATGTATGTGAAAAAAACCTACTGTATTTTTTATTGGTTTAGGTTTGTAAAGTATGTTATTAGTTCGAAATATTGATAATCTGTTTATTATTACAAATACCTTTAGGAAGCCTAGACAATAAATACGGCTTATCATTCTATATGTATTGCTATTCTTATCCTTCCATTTATTCGTATCCTAAAATATTTGTTCCCTTATAAATAGGTCATTTATTTGCTGTATGTGTAATTTTGTATTGTGAAAGCGCAAACCATAATATTAAGAAAGGATTATCACTCTTTAAGTGCGTTCGTTTGAGCTGTAAAAATGTATATTTACAAATCATTATTTTTACTTGCGATAGTTATCGTAGAAGAATAAGATGTAAGCTACGTAAACTTATCAGGGCGGAAATGCCGAGCAGATTAAACTGTAACTCCTGCGTTATTGTTTGGACGTGCTGACTGTCTTTATGGGCTTGTGGTTTTCAAAGAACTCTATTTGTTCTCATAATAAATTTTAGACGAGCAATGTTTCTAGATAATAATTACAACACAGTTTCTTCACTTCTTTTTTATCACATATCATAAGGTATTTTTTAAATACTAAAAATCTTCTCAAGGCTTTTTGTATGAATAAATAATATTTTATTTTTTCAACGTGATTTAATGTACTAGTTATATTTTCTTAAGCTAAGGCTAACCAGGTAGCTGGGCAAATATCAGATGGGTAAGAACTATATTCATACAAAATATAATTACTCTACCTAAAAAACATATTTATTAAATTTCGAAAATAAAACTTTGATTAACTATTCTTCTTAATTGTCAATGCAAATTTAAAAGTTAATACCTTTTTAAAATTATATACTAATAAATCATTTTTATAAACTAATAAAACTTATTTTGTTTAATATTACCGTTTGAAGAAATAAAACAATTATGATTTTTAACTGATGTTTAATAGTTGAAATTTATTCAAAACAGCATATTATTCAAATGATTCAATGTCTAAAAAATTGCACGAAGTTAAAGTAGAAATGCTAACAGAAAACATCCTGTAAAATCTGGAAAAATGGATTGGAAGCTGCAGAGAATATGTTTTTATCAGTTCAAAGTTGACATATTTACACTGATGTCTTTAACATGATGAAATGATTTTGTTAAAACAGTCCTTGAAATTTCCTTTGTATCGCATAGTTTATTCATCAAATAATGTTTCATTTTCTAGCAATGTAACTATATTATTACAATAACATTTTTATTTTTCAAGTCTTCGTTTTGTAACTAAATTAAAATTGCGTTAAATTAAAAGTTAAATTTTCGTCTCTTAAATTAACAGGCTCAACACTAAGACGTAATAATAACATTTTCATAGAGTATTTATGCACAAGTTGCACTCGTAAATTAATTGGATATTTTTAATAAGACTCGGTCGAGTATTGCCCAGCCTGCAATCCTAAAAGACATTTCATAAATCAACATTATAAATACATAATTTTAACTATAGCTGGTATAAACTAATGAATCGTGTTAGTTAAAATTAATCAGTACAATTTAATAAAATGGACAACTCTTAAGGAATATTTAGATTTTTCCAAAGTATATCGAAAGTGTTTACAAGATTCAAAATTATAAACCTCAAACCATTAGAGGATTTAAAAATTTTGGGATTGCTGAATATTAAACATTACACAAACGAGTACCATACATACATATACATATACCTTATATACATTTTATCGTAGCCTTTATATAATTGTAAGGCTGGCTATTGAATGGTAATAAAATAATATCATGTATTCCCTAGATAACACTTCTTTTAGGAATATTTAACAAGACTAAATTCAGAGAAATTGCTGCTTATAACAATATTAAGAATGATCATTTCATCATAACACAATTTCTAATTTGAGGACTACAATAGAAACTATCATGTTACAATTATAAAAACTGTAATATTTCAAAGATAAAACTAAATATGTTTTTCCCATGAAATAAAAAAATCTGCAGCATATCTTCAATTTCCGAGATATCAATATTGCACGGCAGACGGAATGAAATATGAAGATGACCACCTTGGAGCGTTGGAAGTGCGGTCCATTCATATTAAAACCCAACCCTTTCTCGTCACATAGCAGAGAATTTTAGTTATTTTATCATTCTCATATGCACTACATCATATTACTACAAACTCTCGATATTGAAATTACTTTTTTAAGAATGTATAAAACAGCTAAGGGCTCAAACCTTATGGAGTAATTTAAAATTTTGTGTAGTAGTAATAATTATATTATTTTAAGCTCACTTAAATATGTTTTGGATCTGGAAGTTATGAGTCTATCTTCCATCGATTATTCTCTTGCATCCTTTTGAAAAACTTTGTATTTCATTATATTATCTTAATTTTTTGATCAGCTTTAAAAAAAATCTAATTAATTAGTTGTTTGTACAACTGTATTGCAACTGTGTTATATAATAAGATTATAAATAAAATCTATTTAGGGTTTAGTTTATTAAATCGTCGCTTGTCTTTTATCGTACAATCTTAGAAAACTGTGGTGTCAAATCTTGGTCAAATCTCTGTGGTGTGATTTTAAATACAATATGTAAAACTAAAGTTACCTATAGTTCACGTACTTTCTCACGTAATACTCACACCCTGAACCAGAACCAAAATTAACAACAAAGAGTACGACTGCAGCATCCAATTATATTTGTATAATTCTATCATGCCATACTCTCTCAAAGTAAACTTTCTGTTTCAGTTACGTGATTATTTTCATATGAGTTATTGTAAACATTATAGTTTCTCGAAAAAAATATTTTAATACCTGTAAATATTTCCAAACCTTTGTATAAGAAAATTATTTAAATTTTATTACGGATAATTTTTAAACACACGTTTTGAAGGCATAATTAAAAATTAAATTGTTCCTAGATTTTTCATTGAAAAAATTACATATTTGAAGTATGCATAATATGTAAATATTTGTAGGAGTGAAATTTTAGCCTAGTAACCCAGTGTGTAGCTAATGTGGTACATAGCTGTACAAACATTGTTTTCTAAATTTCACCACCAAAATCCTGACACTTTCTTACTAATATTAAGAATTTCTTTTGATCTCCACAGTAAATTACTTGGTCAAGAAGCTAGTATCTTCTATGTGATTTGCTACCTTTTTTGTGATTTTGGACAGAATGAAATAGGGATACAATGAATTAATTAATATCATTTTAAAAGATTTAGTGCATTCTTTTAAAGATTCAAAAATTATATTCATTAAAATATAAGCTGTCTTTGTTTATTAGCCATCATACATATTTTAAAATTGTAAAGAAGAACGAAAAAGTCATTTAAATAGCTTTCAATGTCAGAAAGTTTAAGACAAGGACTTTAATCCATAGTTGTTTTAATCTCGCTGACTATTCAGTGTCAGCTGTTGCATACAAATAAACAGTCCTGCATAGCGCTGTTTACAAACCTTTTGTAAACAGTGACAGAAGCTAGAAACCAGATGACTAATGAGATATGTTGTAATTTACATAAGCGGGTTTCTAATTAACTCAGAGCTCTTTAAAGCTAGCGACGCATTTGCGATTTTAGAGTTGAATGTCACCAACTTAGTATAAATGTTTGTAATGTTTTAAGGCATTAAATATAGTTCTATTAAAATATCCTTCTACAAATATGGCGCCATTATTTTGTAAAATCTGCATTTCTAAAGATAAAATTGAGCTTAGAAATGGCTGATAGTCACACTGTTTCATCTCGTTTATCATTGCAATATGCATAGTAGCATATCGTATGCCACTTTGTGGTAGAAACATACTTAAAACCCTACATCAGTAAGGAATTGGAAAGGGGAACATTTTAGAGATATATTAATTTATAAAACATTAAAAAACGTAATATATAATTTATAAATAAGAAAGATATGAAGATAAACGTGATTTTTCTCATAGTTGGAGACTTTCAGAAAAAAACTCGCCTTAAATTAAAAAAGAAATATGTCAGACAACCAAAGAACTTAATACTCCTAATATAAGCGTAGTTTAAAAATGTACAAGTTGATTAATATAGAAATGGGTTTTATATAAGAAGAAAGTGTTTTACGTTTGAATGATAAAAAGTTTTACCTATTAAATATAAAAATTTCTAATATTTTTGTTTTACAGCATTAGATTGTACAGGCTTTCACTACGCAGATGAATGAATACTGCGTATTCCTGTCCGTTTGGTATGAATATGAATATTATTATTTATCCACCTAAAATGGAGATACTCTCTTAAACTTTGGTCATAGTATGAGGTTTTTACATGAAGTGAATATTTGTCTAACTATTATTCTCTAATAGCCAATGCGTGTATACAAAACCATTTAGGTTAAATTATTTTTTCAACTAAATTAATTTTTATCAAATGCTTCTGATATTCATTTCACCTGTCATATATGTATCCTTGGATGGTAGATTGAACGATAGGTCCAATTTTGAAAAAATAAGTTTTTATTTGTTACGTCTGTTTTAATCCTAGTATGATTTAACTACATTATCCTGGTGTTTCCATGAAATTTATTTACTGAGAATTTAAATGTTCATTATAATATATTGTTACGGAATATTTTGTATTAATAAAACAATAAATACATTTCTAATCAAAAAGCAATTTCATAAAATTTAATCAGTGGAGGAACGTTTACATTTTATAACTGCAGACATAGATTTATTAGACAAACCGGTTTTATGAGCTTGGAAATATAATTAGAGTTTTACTTAAGTTTAGTTTTCACCTAAACTCACAGCTAATGAGCTAGAAAGTTGAACCTTGTAGAAGTTTGACGCTTTAGTAAGTTTTTAGGCAAAGTTTCATCCTCAATATTATTGATTTAAGAAGACATTTCCTTAACAAATGCAATTAGAATAAGAAATTATATTTAACTGGAAAACTTTAATTAATCCACAGTGCAACGTGTATTCCAACTTGAGAAGTTTATTTCGTGGTAAGCAGTTAATAGGTTTTATCACAAACTAATTCGCAAGGAAATAAACAGTATAAACAAATAAGCACATAACTTTAGAAAATCTGCATTTCGTGACTTAAGAAGAACCGAGAAATAGATTTTATCAGGTAATAAACATAAGTTTTTTTCCAGTTATTTATATGAGTTTGGTTTTGTAAAGGTATAAAAATGTAGTATAAGTTTTACTTTTTGAGATACTTCGTTTTGACAAGCCATAACCCTCTGCTACTACAGTGTTTTTGTTTTGTTGAAAAGTGAATAATCTGGTGTAGGATTGCTCTTAAGTGGTGGCCATATACCTTATCAGTTCATGCGTGAAACTGATTCCTGACACATAATTTTAGAACAGCAGTATTTCGTGACATAAGAAAAAGCTAGAAATTAATATTGAAACTTCAGTAACTAAAATATTTTTGTTTCCAGGTATGTTTGTATGATTTACATGAGTATTATTTCGTACATTAGTATAATTCGGGTATATATTTTACTTTTTGTTATACTCCATTTAGATAACAAAAGCATTAATTCTGTCACTTCAGAATTTTTATGTTTCTAGTGTTGTGGAAAGTGAATCAATTGGTATAAGAATGCTCTTTCATGTACATGCAATTTATTATATGAGACGTCGAAAAGTTTTGGGCCACCGCACCACATATTTTGACTCGACTGAACTAAGGAACATGTCATCACCTCCCTGTACAAACTATGTTTCCAATGCAGTTCAATTTTGGGATTATGTTTAGTTTGTGGGTATCTATTCATCTCTAAAACAATATGGTATAAAAGGAGAGAGGGCATACAGAGCTGCATTTTACCTTACATTGGAGACCGCTAATTAGGTAATATAAAATTTGCCTGATTTTATGGCAGTCATACTGTAGTTATATAAAATTCATAGGGATGTTTGCAAAATTGCGGCAGCGGATTTATCTCGTGTAGTAAGAAAACGCTGTTTTGTGTGTCGTTGTACTCATGTAAATACTTTATCTGAAATTATTACTGAGAATTATCCTTTATCCGTTACTGAGAGAGTATCTTGCAAGTAAAGACGCTTGCAAGGACGAAAAATCTATTTTAAATGTTTTAGACGTAAAAATTTCACGATAGGTAATCGTCTTGTGCCTTTCGTAAATTATATAAATTTTCATAAATCTGTAACTGTCCGATGATATTGTTCGTACTCATAAGTAATTACTAAATGTATATGAAGATAAATAAGGTATTGATTAAAATTAAACCTGAAATGTTATACAGGGTGTCCAAAAAGTCCCGGGTCGGTTAAATATTTTTCAAAATATTTAAAATAGAACTACAAAACCTTACAAAAAGTTACTGGACACAAAAATCTATTTTAACACATATTCAGTGATCCGCTACTTCCTCAGGGAGGCGGCCCGCTAGGAGTCAGAAGAAAATCTTAAATGTAAGCATAGGTTGATATGCATATCAAATTAAAGGTCTATATTAGTAGAGTACAGAGCCGCAAACCCGACCTCAAACGGATAACCGAGTCAAAAATGAAAGCCGTTCAAAGATGGCAAGAGTATGCAACTTAGGTTAATGTAACAAAATACACTGATGAGCTTTTTGACTTTAACTTTACTAACATTACAAAATGGATATGAGGTGTTTCTTGAGTTTTTTGAGGGTCATTTGAATGACTGATTCAATTGTAAACAGTGTTGGGTTAGTAAAGTTAAAATCAAAAAGCTCATCAGTGCATTTTGTTACATTAACCTAAGTTGCAAACTCTAGCCATCTTTGAACGGCTGTCATTTTTGACTCGGTTATCTGTTTGAGGTCGGGTTTACAGATCTGTACTCTACTAATATAGACCTTTAATTTGATATGCATATCAACCTATGTTTACTTTTAGGATTTTATTCTGACTCCTAGCGGGCCGCCCCCCTGAGGAAGTAGCGGTTCACTGAATACGTGATAAAATAGATTTTTATGTCCAGTAACTTTGTGTATGGTTTGGTAGCTCTATTTTAAATATTTTGAAAAAATATTTAACCAACCCGGGACTTTTTGGGCACCCTGTATATTTATATACAAAGCTTTATCCTACGGTTTTAAATTCGGAAATCATCAAGGGATATACCGCTACAGGAAAAAAGAATTATTGCACTTATTGAGTTATACGTATATGTACGTTCATTAATTCTATTAACTATAACTCAAATCCATGTGAAAAGGTATAATAATTCTCTTTAACGATTCCGTTAAATCAAAAGATCATTTAATAAACTTACAGACTATATAAAGCCTTCATTGCAACCTGCAGCAAAGACAATAGGCTTAATCACAAAATTACACACCTCTTTATGAAGAGAGACGATATCATGTAAACACATTCCTAAGAATTTTCTTCAGTCTGTTCTTAAATATTGATGAGGAATTAACAAAGAGAAAGAATCAAACCTTCCTACTAATCTGCATGATAGGTTTTTCTTACCTTTATCCTAACAGTTTGTCAAGTCTTTTTCGACTTTACATAAACATGACATAGTGATTAAATACACAAGATTTTTATTATGTCAACTTCCACGTAGCAAAATATGATTAGACACTTATAAAAAATGAGACAGTGTTCAAGAAGTCAAAATAATTTTTTTAAGTGGATCCTGTTACGATTGAAAATTATTGATTTCTATATTGTAAGCTATTAGTAACTATACCATAGTTAACAATGTTATTTGGACATTGTAAACAACAACAATTCCACTGAATATGAGAATAAAAAACAAAATAGTTCACTATTTTTCTAAAGAAATTATGCATGTATGTTTTGATCCACATAAATATGTTTCATATATCCTCAAATGCCACGAGCTACTCTGGCAATATATTTTCATATCCTCGTAAAATCCTTTGTGAAATCTCTTTATTTGAGAATGTGGTGAAACTGTAACGCTATGAACCTTTGTCCCTCGAGGGAATTGAGTGTTTTATTTGTCCTTGCTTTCATAACCCTCATAATTCACTTAAAATTCTAGTATTGCAAAATTGTAACATAGGTCTTGGTATTATCCTTGTAACGTAGGTATTTGTGTGGAAATAAAAGAAGAATAATACAATTAGTAGTATGACTTTTCTTAACATATCTGGCATGAATATTTGATCAAAACACAACACTTCAGTAAAAATACGGGGATTTGTAGTAATTTTCAGTATATCCTTATTTGCGTTGAAAACATGTCATCTGATTTGGAGATCACAACGCCCTCAGTAACTTTATATATGCATACATATTGTTTTTGGCAGAGAAATTTCGTTTCTAATAACTCTGAAAAAATTGATTTACGTGTTTATACTGTATATACTGTTACGGAGTGTATGACTTTGTATTAAGCCTTGTTAAACTGTGCATCTATTAGCGGTTCAAATATCTAATGAAACATGAATATTCAATATTTAAGTCAGAAGTTCTTATTCGTTGAAGTTATAAGATTTACTTATAATATGATATTTATATTTTGATATTTGATAGTTGGCTAAATTCGAAGAGATAGTCTTAAATGGCCAATTATTCGTCAATATCTATGTATGACTGTTTATTCATGCGATATCTCGAGAATGAATTAACTTGTAGACTTAAAGTTTCATCACGGTTCATTTATACATAAACGACATTGATTTTTTGACGATGCATGTCACTATAAGGGATTTAGATCACCATTAGCGAACATTACTCTTATTTTAACTACGATGCCAACGAGGAAATCGTGTACCGAATGACGATAACACACGGGGGTGGTGACTTCTGAGGTTGTAGTAATAAATACTCGAATTGCAAAGTTTACTCATAAGTTCAATTTAATTTACTAAAATTTACAAGCACCACTTTTAGATGGTAAATTAAATATATGCCTTGCCACGTTGCTGCCATTTATAATATAAGAACTAAAATGAAAGCAAGGACAAATAAAACACTCAATTCCCTCGAGGGACAAAGGTTCATAGCGTTACAGTTTCACCACATTCTCAAATAAAGAGATTTCACAAAGGAGTTTACGAGGATATGAAAATATATTGCCAGAGTAGCTCGTGGCATTTGAGGATATATGAAACATATTTATGTGGATCAAAACATACATGCATAATTTCTTTACAAAAATAGTGAAATATTTTGTTTTTTATTCTCATATTCAGTGTAATTGTTGTTGTTTTACAATGTCCAAATGAAATTGTTGACTATGGTATAGTTACTAATAGCTTACAATATAAAAATCAATAATTTTCAATCGTAACAGGATCCACTTAAACAAATTATTTTGAATACTTGACACTGTCTCATTTTTTATAAGTGTCTAATCATATTTTGCTACGTGGAAGTTGACATAATAAAAAATCTTGTGTATTTAATCACTATGTCATGTTTATGTTAAACCGAAAAAGACTTGTCAAACTGTTAGGATAAAGGTAAGAAAAAACTATCATACAGATTAGTAGGAAGGTTTGATTCTTTCTCTTTGCTAATTCCTCATCAATATTTAAGAACAAACTGAAGAAAATTCTTACGAATGTGTTTACATGATGTCGTCTCTCTTCATAAAGAGGGGTTTAATTTTGTGATTAAGCCTATTGTCTTTGCTGCCGGTTGCAATGAAGGCTATATATATATATATATATATATAAGTAGATATGAATATGGCGGTTCTAGACCACTTTTGGAGTAAACAGAAAACCAACGGAAAATACTGTTTAAAGGACAATAAACGAATCTGTAAAATCAAACAGTAAGGGGTTCCTAGACCACTTTTGGGACAGTCAGAAAATCAATGTAAAATACTGTCCATTGAACCATAAACAAATCTGAGAAATCACGAATGGAAAATAACCGAATCTATAGCTGTTTTACTGTTCATTGTAGGCTTCTACATTTATAAGCTGTTTTAATGAAAAAATCCAGAAATCTTCGAAATCTTTATTCCACGAAGTTAATTGTAACACAGTCTTTATCTTTAATAGTCTTCTTTCCAGTAACAACCAAGTGTAATTTTTCATTTTTATTCAATTCTTTAATCTTTTTTTCATCCAAAACAGTCAAAAATCTGTTCGGTAAGTGTACTTTACAATCTTCCAACTCGGCAATTATTGTAAACCCGAATTTATCTTTCATTTTCTCCAAATTCACAATTTTGTGTTTCTTATTTTCTTCTAATTCTATTAATTTCTTGTATTCTTTGAACTTTAAATCACCAACCTCATTTAATTCCTTTAGTAGCTCCATTTACATAAGAAAAAAATTATTGAAAAAATAGTATAAAGAATTTAAATTACCCCCTACAAACCAATATAGTACTATTTTGTCCTATAACTATACTATTTTTTCAATAATTTTAAGTCTTAGTTTACAGATTTTTCTATAATAAATAGAAGAATCTATCACTGTTTCACCAGAAATTGTGCTGATTTCTGTCAAATTCAAGTAAAAATCATTAATTTTTAAATTCTAAAAATATTGAAAAAATAGTATTATAGAATTTTAAATTACCTCCTACAAACCTTAGTTAAGAAATTTTCCCTATTTAAATGGAGGGTGAAAAAGTAACATGTCCGTTTTGCAAAAAAGAAATTTTAAGAAGAAACTTCGATCGACATTACAACTCAAAGATTCACTTAAAGAACAAAGACATTTACTACAAGGAATTGAATCATTTAAGACAATGGGCCAAAGAAAATCAAATTGACGATCATGAAAAGATGTTCAATATTGAACAATTACGAGAATTAAAGAGAAATTTCAAAGTTGAAAAGAAAAATCTCAATCTATTTGATGATGAAAAAATTAATTCAATCGCTGAAAAATTGGCTATCGAAACTAATGATAAAACAAAGTCTGAAATGATCGAAGAAATTGATAAACACAAATCTGAAAATATCATTGATGTAGAAGTTTTATCGTCTATACACGGTCTTTTCAAGCAATACATTTTAACGAATTTAAACGATAATTTCATGCCACTTTACAAATATCTTTCTATTTTGCGGCCAGAGATTAAGAGTTTAATAGAAAAATTTCAAGAAACTGTGAAAAACAGTAAAGGATATATCTCTTTGGAATGTGAATACGAACGTACTTTAGTGAACGGTGAAACACAAACTTGTCCAATGTACTTTACTATAAAAGCAGACGAAATCTTTGACATAAACGACTTTATTACTAAGCAATTTAATAAATTAACACATCGAGAACAGACAAATCATCCAAATCGAGGTTCTGGATGGACATTAAAACGCTGTAAACAACTGATTTTGAGCCTTAATAAACACGAATTTATGAACGCAGGATCATATATCGATTTACCAAAGAAAATCAAAGATAAGAAAGCTTGTATAAATATCAAAAATAAAGATGATTATTGCTTTATTTATTCTATCCGATGTGCTATTGAAAAACCAGAAACTCATGTAGACAGAGCAAAACAATATGAAAAATTTGTAAATGACGAGATATTTTCAGGTTTCGAGTATCCAATGTCCTTAAAAAGATATACAATTATTTGAAAAACGAAGTCACAATTCCAAGTACAAATATCCAAAAATGTCTATAAATATCTACAGTTATGATGAGAAACTCAATATTGTTCCATTACAAATTTCTGAAAAATACGACGCTGAGTTAAACATTGACTTATTGTATGTTAAACAAGAAGACAAATCTCATTATGTTTTGATAACAGATTTAAATAAGCTCGTTTTCTCTCAGTTATCTAAGCATGAACACAAAAAATTTCTATGCAGAAGATGTTTAAGCCATTTCTACAAATCTGGAGATTTAACAGACCATTTAGAAATTTGTAAAAATCACGAAGTTTGTAAGCCAATTATGCCGTTTTCCAGGTCAAACAACTAAATTTACTAATTATCAAAAGAAGTTTAGCCATCCGTACGTAATTTATATGGACTTTGAAAGCATATTAGGGAAGATTCCCACATGCAAAAACAATCCGCAAAAATCGATCACAACCAAGATTCAGAAGCACATTCCATATGGTTTTACTCTATACTTAGTGTCTAATGTGACCAATCGTATGTACAAGCCGATATGTTATCGAGCAAAAAATGAAGAAGATTTGCCAAATGTTCCTGCAAAATTGTTTGAAGAGCTCAATAAATTATCGAAATACATAGCTACAAAATATAATTCTAAGAATAAAATACCTATGAAATTGACTGAAGAAGAAGAAATTTCATATCAAAATTCAAAACGTTTTGTCATATTTTGTGAATGTGAGGGTTTTGATAATCAAACAAGAAAAAAAGTACGAGATCATTGTCATTTAACAGGTAAATTTCGAGGTGCTGCTCATTTATCTTGTAACTTGAATCTCAAATTTCCTCAAAATATTCCCGTTTTCTGCCACAATATGTCATGTTACGACACTCATTTGTACATAAAAGAATTGGCAAAACAATATGGTAATGTTGATTTGATCGCAAACACCGATGAAAAATACATAAATTATTCTGTAAATTCTGGATATGGGTATGAGTTTGAAGATGATAAACCAAGAAAGTTCATCAAGTTTTCTTTTCGTAGATACGTTCAGATTTATGGCATCGTCTATAGAAAAGTTAGCTAAAAACCTCAAAAAAGATGATTTCAAACATACAAATCATTTTATACAAGATGGTCTGAACGCAATTCTAGATAGACAACCAAATGACGAAGACGAGATTTTTAAAATTCTATCTGGAAAAGGAATATTTCCCTATGAATTTATCGATAGTATTGAAAAACTTGATTACACAGAAGAATTGAGAATTCAAGATTTCTATTCACTTTTGACAGATGAGAGCATATCTGAGAAAGATTTTTCAACATTATTTAGCTGTTTGGAATAAATTAAAAGAGAAAAAATCTAGGAAATTACTCCGATCTCTATAACATTCAAGATGTTCTATTGCTCGCTGATATCTTTGAAAATTTTAGGAATATTTGTTTGAATTGCTATAAACTTGATCCAGCACACTATCTAACAGCTCCCAGTCTTGCATGGGATGCTATGTTAAAATTAACGAATATAGAATTACAATTAATTAGTGATTATAATATGTATTTGATGATCGAAAAAGGTATTCGCGGAGGCATTTCTCAATGTATTAAAACGATATGTGAAAGCAAATAACAAATATTTAAAAGATTTTGATAAGGACAAAGCCTGAAAACTATTTGTTGTACGTCGATGCTAATAACCTTTATGGGTATGGCCTAATGCAAAATTTACCATATAACGAAATCAAGTGGATGGATCCTAAAACGTATACAACAGCAGATTGGAAAGAAACAATTTTGGAACTCACTGGCGACGAAGATTATGGCTATATTCTCGAAGTCGATCTAGAATATCCGAAGAATTTACATGAAAATCATAAAGATTTGCCTCTTGCTCCAGAACATTATAACAACAAACTTTGCACAACTCTACTGGATAAAACTGAATATGTTGTTCATTCTAGAAATTTGAAATTCTATCTGGAACAAGGTATGATTTTGAAACATGTGAATAGAGTGATTGCATTCGATCAGAAGCCTTTTATGAAAGATTACATTGATTTTAACACAAACATGAGAACCAAAGCTACAAGTGACTTTGAAAAGGACTTTTATAAGCTGATATGAACAACTCAGTTTTTGGAAAATCTATGGAAAATGTGAGAAACAGATGTGATATTAGACTAGGAAATGAAGAATTTTCAATGAAACAAGCTAAGAAAACAAATTTCAAATGCTTTAACATCTTTTGACGACAACTGTATAGCGAGTCACATGTACAAGCAGAAAGTTAAATTTAACAAGCCAATCTACATAGGTTTTTCAGTTCTTGACCTTTCAAAATTGTTAATGTACGAGTTTTATTACAACAAATTAAAGAAGTTTGATCCAGATTTGAATCTGTGTTACATGGACACAGACAGTTACTTCCTAGAATTGAAACGTGATCCTTACAAAATTATTAAAGAAAATATAGATGATTTCGATACGAGCGATTATCCAAAAGATCATGAATGTTTCACGACTAAAAATAAGAAGGTAATAGGGAAATTCAAAGGATGAGTTAAATAGCGAAGTTTTAGAAGAATTTTGTGGTTTAAGATCAAAGATGTACTCGTACAAATATCTAGATAAAAACCCAGTTAGGTGTAAAGGAATTAAGAGAAGCGTTGTAAATAAAACAATAAATATCGAAAACTTAAAGAGATGTTTGTTCGAAGATAAAGAAGAATTTAGGGAGATGACTGTAATAAAAAGCTATAAACATGAATTGTATACCATCACCATAAACAAGCTGGCACTGAACGCTAAAGATGATAAGAGAAATGTCCTAGAAAATAAGATCGATACAGTACCGTATGGATATAAAGGCGAAGCAAAATCTAATATATTAGATGAGTTAAATAAACTTGGAAACTTTAACATGTAAATGGAAGATGATTTGATTCACTGCCACAAATGCAAGAAAAAAACGAAAAATATAGATTCTAAAATCGTTCAAACTCAAAACGGGTTGTATAGAATTGCAGCAAAATGTTCAAAATGTAAGACAAATAAGAGTAAATTTATAAAGAATCCAAATGAAAAACAAGTAAAGAAAGAATCTAAGAATAAGGAAGAAATCGAGATTGAAGCTAGAGAAATTCATGCACCAGTACGAAAAAAAGTTTAAAAAGAGAAAAATTATAACTTTAGGAATTGACGATTTATGGGCAGCAGATTTAGTTATAATGTCTAAACTATTCAGATCAAAATGATGGATTTAAGTATATGTTAAATGTTATTGATACTTTCTCAAAATATGCTTGGTCAAGAGCTATCAAAAGAAAAAACGGTAAAGATGTTTCAAAAGCCTTCGAAGATATAGTAAAAGATGCCATAAGGATCAATCACAAACCTCCTAACTTACTTCATACAGATAAGGGTTTAGAGTTTAAAAATAAAGAATTTAACGATGTTTTGAGGAAATACAACATTAAGATTTATCATACTGAAAACGAAGAGAAATCAAGTATTGTAGAGAGATATAACAGAACTCAAAATGAAAGAATGAAAGTAATTTTTGAGATTAATAAAAACTTTAAATGGATCGATATTCTTCAAGAAATCGTAAAGAAATATAACGATACTGTTCATAGCACAATCAAAATGAAGCCTAAAGACGTAGATAAAGATGCAGAAAAAGAGTTATTAGAGTCGGTTTTTAAGTATGTTCCACCAGAAATTCACACGAAAACTAAATTTAAAGTCAATGATCATGTAAGAATTGTTAGTAAAAAACAAACATTTTCGAACAAATATAAGAACAATTGGTCAAGAGAAATCTTTGTGATTTATCAAATTAATAACACAGATCCTGTAACTTATAGTATAAAAGATTTAAATAATGAAGAAATAACCGGAAAGTTTTTATGAATATGAATTGAGAAAGTCAAAGATTTTTTCTATATAAATGGAGGCTCAAAAGAAATGTTCAATGTGCAAAGAAATAAAAGGTTTTGAAGCTTTTTATAAAGATAAAAGTAGAAAAGATGGAATTATTTATAATTGTAAAGATTGTTATAGGAAGTATCATAAAGAGCTGTATGATAAAATAGAAAAATTAACTTTGGAAGAGAAAGAATGTCTTAAATGTAAAGAAACTAAAAACATTTCAGAGTTTAATAGTCATCCCTATAGTAGAGATAAGAAAGACTCATATTGTAAAGATTGTGTAAAGAAGAATCACCATAGATTATATTATGAAGATACTCAATGTGAATGTGGAAGAACTATAAAATGGTTAAATAATTATCAAAAACATTTACAAACAAAATATCATAATTCAAGAGTTTTTAGTAAAATTGAGTAACATTTTCATCGTGTAATTTAGATATTCTATAAATCAGTCGAGATTCTGCCATATTTGTAGTAAAATGATTTCCGTTGTATAAAATATTCAAAGATTCTTTCATTTGGTTATACAGATTGATAGAATTTGGATCTCCTTGTCTTAATAAAATTTCCATTTCTGGGTAATCAATTTCAAAGTTCTTTCAATCTTTTCGGTATTTTTCTCTTTTGAGCTTTGATAACGTAATAAGGATATTCCCACATGTGATTCTTCTTAATTAATACAAAAACATGGTGTTTTTTCTTAGCAAAATCTTTACAAACAAGGTTCTGGTTTCATTAAGTCAATTTTTACACTTTGTTTTGCGATTATTTCCGTTTTTATTTCATCTTTAATTTGCAAGTGTTTAACTTCGTCCTCTAAATATTTAATCTTGTTTTCAAGTTTGTACACACCAAATTTACGAATACTTGGTAAAACTTCTTCTAAAACCCAATCTTGAAACATTTCTGATATTTTCATTTTAGATTTCAAGATTAAAGAATATATGCCTGCTTCATTGATGAAAACAGTGTTTTTTTGAAAGTTTGAAGGCGGGGGCGAATCACCCCTACCTTCAGAATGTATGTTTTTGAAGCTTTTTTTATATTTTTCTTTGACATGTTCTTTAATTGCTTTCTTCGTATCTTTATATTCTAACACCTCTGCAACATCTTTCGCCTTAAACCAAAATTCATTATTTTCGTCAACAAATGTTAAAATTTCTTTATTATTGAATTTGAGTAGATTCACAACTGACTCCATTTAGATAGAAAAAAAATTTAACTAGTAATTTTTTATTTTGAGAATAAAGCCCAGATTCATTAACGAAAAACAGTGTTATTTTGGAAGTTTGAAGGTAAGCTATTTATAGCCCCCCTTATATTTAGATTAAAATAGAAGTTTTTATCATCTTCGTCAACGTTTATTCTGATCGTTTGCATAGTATTTTCATATTCTAGAATTTTTGCTACGTCTTTAGCCTTAAACCAGATCACATTGTTTTCGTCAAACAATCGTAAAGATATGTTTGTTATTGAATTTTAGTTGATTATTGAGTAGGTCTACAACTGTCTCCATTTAGATAGAAATAAAATTTAACAAGCAATTTTTTATTTTGAGTATAAAGTCCTGATTCATTGATGAAAACAGGGTCAGGATGAAGATTTTGAAAGAGTCGCGATTCGATACCCTTGTCAGAATCTATGTTTTCAAAGCTTTTTTTTGTATTTTTCTTTAAACATTGTCTTTATTCGTATTTTTTGTGAATATTTGTGAGGTGGCCCTCGAGGGCTACCTTATCTTTTAGATAAAAAGTATTGGTATTTATCATCATTATCAACTCGTTTTGAAAGTTTGAAGGTAAGAACGATTTCGTTCCCCCCTTGATTCATCATTCTTTCGACAATCTTAAATATATTGTTGTTTTACTCTCATTATTTATTAAATTTCCCTCAGAGTCTTGTATAGTTAGAACGATTTTTTGAATTCTTTTAATATTTTTTCTAATTGGAATATAATCGATTTCATTCGGTTTTTCACTGATTTTTGATCCATAAGCAACATTTGGGAAAAAAGTGTACAAAATTTCAGATTCTTTGTGTAAATGTTCGGTATGATTTTCAAAACTAGGTTCAACGAGATTGCAGTGCGCTTCAATTACATCGAACGGTCTAAATTTTGGCGTTTTATTTCCTAAATATACCTGATTTGGCTCAATAGTTTCTTGAACAAACCCTAATAAATCTACAATAATTGCTGAAAACATTATTCTTACTGGTGATTTTATTTGAATTTTATTAGAGAGATAATTTTTTTGCATTTCAAACTTGTTTTCGTCAAAGTTTAAAGATTTATCTGATTGTTTGAATGTTTTCAGATAATTTTTAAGGGAATTTTTTATTTGATCGAAAGTATAATATCCTTTGTTTAAACCATAATATTTTGTTATGTTCTTCTCACTAAATCCTATACAATAAGGAGAACTTTCACTAATATTTATTACAAAATTGTCAGAATAAAAACCGCTTAAACCGATAAAATAATTTGATTCTTCCTCTAAGTGTATAGGATGTTCCAAGTTTAAAACTAATTTAGAGCTTTCTGAAGTCAACTTGAACAGCTTCATTTTAGTTATTTAAATGGAGAAATTTTTTAAAGCAAAAAGATCAGATAAAACTTCAAACGTTTGAAGAAAATAAGAAAGATCAACCAATCAGATTGTTAATTGTTGGTTCAAGTGGATGTGGAAAAACAACTTTATTATTGAATTTTATCTACAATAGGTTGATTCCTTATTCCAATTTGTATGTTTTTAGTAAATCTTTAGAACAAGACGCTTATAAAAAATTACAAGAAAGATTTGAAAATATTGAGAAAAACTTAAACAAAAAAATATCACATTTTTATAATGCTTCTGAGGACATAGTTCCGTTAAGCGAATGTAAACCGAATTCTTTAATCGTTTTTGATGATTGTATTTTAGAAAATCAAGGACGTTATTAAGGAATATTTCGTAATGTCTCGTCACAAAAATATCTCTTGTATCTATCTTTCCCAATGCTTTTCAAAGGTTGATAAACAAGTTATAAGAAATAATCTGAATATGTTGTGTATTTTTAAGCAAGATGATCACTATTCGAGAAAGATTTATAAACAATTATGTGGGATCTGATATGAGTTTTAACCAATTTAATGAGCTGTGTGATAAAATTTGGAAGGAAGACTACGGATTTTTAAACTATTAATCTAACTTTGAAGCCTAAAAATGGTAAATATCTGAATAAATTTTCTAATATAAATGCTGCTCAGTGGTCTGGCAAATCTACTTGATAAAATATTTGTTACAAATTATTTTTACATTATCTTTACTTTTTATTTACATTATGAAAACAACTGAAAAACGGTAAATCTGTTCACGTTTTACGTTCCACGTTCACGTTTTTACGTTCCACGTTCACGTTTTACGTTCCACGTTCACGTTTTACGTTCCACGTTTCGTGTTCCACGTTTCAAAATTTTCCTAAATAAATGGTGAACGTAACTTCTGAAGAAGCGAAAAAACTTGATCAAATCGAAAAGAAATTAATCAAAGAATTTAAAGAACAGATTCGAATTGATGAAGAAGAACAAGAACTTATTCAAAAAATTAATCAACCTGTAACTTCTGCAATAAAAAATGTTGAGGGCAAAATTGAAAATGTTTTAAGCGATAATCAAAATTTAATGAATTTGGTTCCAGTTGTACGACAATTTGCTGATATTTCGATACCAGAATCTGAGTTTGAATTGCCAAAATTACCATCTTCAACACCATTTAGACCTCGAATCATTGAAGACTCTACCATAGTTGAACCAATAAGTCCTGGAACAACGGATATAATAATTGGTGAAATTGGTAAAAAATTTCTTCCTAGAGCGAAGGATGATAAATTTGGTTTGTATTGGGATAGAAAAAAGAAAAGTTTTATGATTGGAAATTTACCCGTTAATTTTGAACAAAATGACATAATTATTAATGAAAAAATGTACGAAGGTACTCAAGGTTTATGGAGATTATTAACAGACAATGACGTTCCAAAAGATAATTTATATTCTGAAGAAGATTTGAAAAAGTATACAGAAATTTTATGGGAATCTGACTCAATTTACAAAAATAATGATCCATCTACTAAGAAGCCTAAGTCAAGTAGAGGTAAAAAATATATCAATTTGATTAAACCAATTTGGGAAAAACGAATCGAAGGATCAGGTGTAAGAAAATACAATGATAATAAGATTGAGTACAGATATATCGACGATTTGACAAAACTCGATGGAATTATAAATTATATTTATGCTCAAGAGAAGGCTGGAAACAACAATTTTTTGAACGAAAATAAAAGCGATTAAAGATTTTATTTCGAACAAACTTGATGAATTGATTGAAAAACCTGATGGAATTAAATATTTAAAGCGAGTTTTGCCAGCAATAAGTTCATCTATGATTGAAGGTAGCGGACTTTTGAATGATTTTATCAACAATTTACCTTTTGAATTACACGTACCAACTTATCAGTATCTGGGGCCTGGCACAAAACTCGAAAAAAAAAGACTAAAAAGAGGAGATCCTGGTATAAATAAATTAGACCAAGCTGCTATGGAACACGATATTTTTTATGCAAAACATAGTGACACAAATTCCAGACATATTGCGGATAAAACTTTGCAAGATAAGGCAATGGATCGATTTTTATCAAAAGATGCTAGTTTAGGTGAAAGATTTGTTGCACTTCCAACAGTTGGAGCAATGTTTTTGAAGAGAAAACTAGGAATGGGAATTGAAGAGAACTTGAAATTTTAACTATATAAATGGAGGTGAACGTAAATTTCAGTAAAAATCAGAAAGAAAAAATAAAATCCGCTTTTAAGAAAAAAATACCCGTTAGTATTCAATTTAAAATAGATCAACTAAAAAATGGCGAAGATAAGATATTTTTAACAAATAGACAATACAATAAACTCGAAAAACATAAGAAAAACAATAAAGGAACCAGAATAGAATTTTCTTATAATCAGTTGAAAGAACTTAAAAATGGTGGACTTTTGAAAGATTTATTAGATTTTGGAGAAAATATTCCAGTTGTTAAAAATGTTGTTCCTTATGTTCGTAAAGCTGCTCCAATCGTTAAAAAAGATGTGATTCCTATTGTTCGAAAACATTTTAAATTGGTTAGATAAAGAGTTGGAAGATGTTACAGGATCTGGATTAGATGAAAAAACTTTGAATTACGTGAAATCAAAACATTAAAAAAAATTTGAAATCAAACCATTAACATTCGGGGAATTGGAAGAAATCTGCAAAAATATTAAACATTTTAGAGGAATTTTCATGAGAGATACATTACCCGAAAAAGTTAAGAAATTCGAATGTGGAATTGTGAATTTAGACTCGATTATGGGAAGTGGAACGCATTGGATTTGTTATTATAAAAATGATAAGAATGCATGTTATTTTGATTCGTATGGAAGAATTGAGGACAAACCGCCGATAGAATTGATCAAATATTTGAAAAAATCAAGCGTCTACTACAATGACTCTCAGATTCAAGACTATAAAGATCCCCCAATTTGTGGTCATTTATGTGTTTTTGTTTTGAATGAACTGAGTAATGGTAAAGATTTTAAAGAAGTTGTTAACAAATTATTGCTTAATAAATATGGATTCACAAAATATTTTTGACGTATTTGGAACACAAAATTATTCAAAATGTAGATAATAGTTTGAATTTTGATAGTTTGAGAAATGAGTTTGATAACAAGTTAGAAAATTTATTACAAAACCTTCCAGATTCAGATACGTTTGCTGTCGAGATTGAAGATTTTAAAGCAGAATATGATAACAAACTTGCAAATTTCATGAGTTCAAATGAAGTTGCTGATAAAATAAAAACATTGGAAAAAGAAGTTGATGATGGTGTAAAAAAATTATTTACCAATTTAATGTCTCATATCGAAAAAGCTGATAAAATTACTGAAGCGATCAAAGTTGAAAAGAATTATGTTAGTTTGGCTAATAAAAAAAGAATTGTCGGTGTTCGACCTGGTATTGACAAACATGATGTTGTTGTTAAAGAACAAATTTTAAAACCTCTAAAATTATCAGAAAACATCGATATTGTTGATTTACATGATCCGAATGTTAAAAATGCCTTAGATTTTAAAGGAAAAAGAATTAGCGGTGTTAGTAAAGGAATTAATCCATTTGATGTTGTTGTAATGATTCAATTAGAAGATCCTATTAAAATGTTTAATGAACTAAAACAAAATTATGAGAATCATAAACAGCATGTTAAAGATTTTACAACAGAAGTCTATGACAAGTTAGAAGCCAGAAATAGAAGATCAGTAGACGATGTTGGTGAAATTAATGAAAAACTTACTAATTTTAAAGAGTCTTTTGATAAGTTTAGTTTAGATGCTACGAAAACTTTTGAGAATATTGGTCATAAATTTGTTGAATACAATGATTCTTATGCTGTCAAATTTCAAAAATTAGAAAAAAAACTTAATAATATGGAGGAAGATCTTACTGAAATAGGTATTCGCGTAGGGTTTTATGCACGATAAATTTTCCCTAAATAAATGGCGCTCATATACTGTGTGAGGTGCAAAGAGAAAAACTGCCACAAACGATATAAAATACTATGCAAACATCAATGGAGTTAAAAGAATTTCGGGAAAATGTGCTGAATGTAACGCTAAAAAGAGCCAATTTATAAAAACTTGAAATTTTTTCTTAATAAATAGAGATGGCGGGACATTACAGTGCTTTCGATCTTTTTTATAATGCAACACGAAAGAGATTTGAAAAAAAGAACATTGGGATGACATTTCTCAAAAATATGAATTATCCGAAGATATGATGAGATTATACGTAAACAAATTGAATTGGTATAACATTGCTAAATATCAAACTCTGTCCCCAGAGTTCATTCAAGAAAATATACATTATCAATTAAAAGATCATATGTCTGTTCTTTGTCTCTATCAACACTTGAGTATAAAGTTTTTGGATGAAAATAAAGATACAGTTGATTGGAACAATATTATAGATAGCGGTTACTATCCTGTGCAGATTTTATTGAAATATGTGGCCGAAATTGCAAAATTTAAGGAAGAGAATCCTGAATATGACGAAGTAGATCATTAAAATGACTCTAATTTATATCTTTTCTTATAAAAACGTACATTAGATCGATGAAAAAATGATACATGATGTTTAAAATTTCTAAATTTTCTCTTATTAAATGGTGGACTACAAAAAGTATTCAGGCGATATTGAAAGGGCGGAGTTTAAAAATTTCTATCCAATTAGTAAACAACATTTGAATGAACCGAATAAAAGAACTGAGTTTAATATTGATTTTGGAGATAACTTTTGCTCGTCTAACTTCCAGTTTTATATTTCTGGAACTTTAACAAAACAAGATGGTCAAGCATATCTTGGAACTGATAATGTTAGATTAATCGATAATTTTATACCGTTTTTTATTTTCTAAGATTGAAGTAAGAAAACACAATAAATTGATAGAAGAAGTCGAAAACTGTGGCCAATTAAGCACAATTAAAGGAACTATTTCGTATTCAAAAAGTGATGTTATTTCTCAAACTTCTAATGGCTTTGAATCAGATTTTAAATTTGGTGTTTTTGAAGCAGCTGGAAATTTATCTCATTTTGGATTAGGATTTTTGAAAATGTTACTATTTCCGATCTATAAAGGAGGATTTTATCTAAGTTTTATAAGAGCAGAAGACGATGATGTGATTCTGAAGACTGCAACTGGAAATGTTATGCCTGTTGATGGCAAAATTACAATTAACGAGTTTTTCATTAGAGTTCCGATGATTGATTACAAAACCACGAGTAAAAATTCAGTTGATTGATGAAATTATAAAATCTCAAAACATTATGTTTAATTTTCTAGATTGGCAATGTATTGAACAAAAAGGTATTTCCGGAACAACTTATTCGTTCGATATCACAAATATTTATAGAAATATCTTCAATCCCAAGTTCGTTATCATCGGTTTTCAAACAGATAGACAGAATAATCAAGAAAAAAATCCTTCAAAGTTTGATAGTTTGGATGTAAAAAATATCAGAGTAAAATTGAACGGTTCTTATTATCCAGATGAATTACAAAATTTAAACATTTCCGGTGGTCTTTTCAGAATCATGTATCAGATGTATCAAGATTTTAAGAAAGTTTACTACAAAAATATGGAAATGTATTACAACCCCAAAGAATTTATAGCAAATAGACCTATTTATGTCATTGATACAACAAAGAGTTTGACAAATATTTCTAGTTCAAAGAACGATATAATTATCAATATGGATTTTCAAAATGCTGTTACAAACGCGATTTGTTATGTGGTTGTGGTTTCTGAGAAATTTTTAGCCTATGACGTGATTAAGAAACGATATTAGAGAAATTCAGTAGTTAATGATGTTCATATTGTTCTCTTTCATTCCTTCTAAAACTTCAAAAATATACTCTTTCGCTGATGAAAAATCTCGATTTCTTCCGGAATAATCTTTGTAATCATAAACAAAATATCCTAAATAGTTGTACAATAGAATGAAATTATTTCTTTTTATCTCGGTAGTTGAAATATAAACATAAACATTTGCGCTGAAAAATTTATATCTCGGCAGACTTAGTTCCATAGCTTCCATTTATTCTTTTTGTAAATGGAAGAGTATAATGCCAACTGTTACAAGTGTTATAATAGAGGAGAAATTATTGATAAAAGATTAGTTTGTAGAGATTGTAATTTAATTTTTGTATGAAAGAACCTAAACCTAAGAAATTTCGAAATAAGCTAACACATTTGAATAATCTGCTTAGAAAATTACAATATGGAGATAAGAAGCAAACAAAATTTGGTCTCAGAATTTAGGAAAAAAGAACAAAAATTTTTACTTATCTCTTGGAACCGTTGACAAAATTTATTTTCCTTTTCAAAGAAATACATTAGGTTTGTAGGTTTAAATACACACGTTTATTATGAGAAGATTTTACCTATAATCTTTCACTATTTGGACATTGAATTTGACTACGATTTTAAACCTGAAATCTTTGATGATTTTATAGTACATTTGGAGAAAGTAAATGAAGAACCTCGTGAAAAGAATGCGGTTTTACTCACATTCTCCCCGGTTTCTCGAGTGATTGTTAGCAAATTTCATTATTTCCGTTTATAGATCTTTTATTAAGATTTCTGGATTTTTTTCATTAAACAGCTTAGAAATGTAGAAGCCTACAATGAACAGAAAAACAGCTATAGATTCGGTTATTTTCCATTCGTGATTTCTTAGATTTGTTTATGGTTCAATGGACAGTATTTTACATTGATTTTCTGACTGTCCCAAAAGTGGTCTAGGAACCCCTTACTGTTTGATTTTACAGATTCGTTTATTGTCCTTTAAACAGTATTTTCCGTTGGTTTTCTGTTTACTCCAAAAGTGGTCTAGAACCGCCATATTCATATCTACTTATATATATATATATATATATATATATATATATATATATATATGTATATATATATGAGTCTGTGAGTTTATTAAATGATTTTTGATTTACGGAACCATTAAGGGGGGTTGAAGGCCCCATTCCCGCCCATGTTAAAAGTAAGAATTTTAGGAACACATATCTGGGTAACCATAGCAACTAACAGCATGAAATTTTGTATGCTTGATTTTTGCATCATAATAAGTAAAATAAACTACAATTAGCTTGATAGGTAATATAACTTGAAAATTATAAATTTTTTTCGATCGCAAATTTTTTTTTCAAAAATTTTTAATATTATATTTTTTTTTATAGTTGAAGAATTTTATTAATAATTGTAGTTTATCTTGTACATTACATATATACAAACAGCCAGTAAAAATTTCAAAGCAATAACTCTACTAGTACCTGAGATAATGTTTCCTAAAACTAAAAAATGCAACTTTCGGAAAACGACATAAATGTAAAAAAATCAGCTTATTATTGTGAATATTTTACCTTAAAATCCACCTGGGCAGTATTGAGAGGATGCTCCTTCTTCTTCTTCAAGTTTCTTTCTTCTTTTATCAATTCTGGATTCTTTGGTTGCATCCTGTGCTGCCCGTTGAGCCTTTTGAAGTCGAACCTCATCTGCTTTTTTCAGCGCCACAACAGTGTTTATACCGTAGTTAACAATCCCAAGTTCTTTCAAAACATTTAATCTACCTAAGTTTCCATCATTGAATGTCAAGATTGCATCAAATACTCCTATTTCTAAAGTTTTTCTTCCAACAAATACATTCTTAGGTATTCTACTCCAGACTATATTGTTGAAAGACTCGTTAACGTTTTGGGTTTTTCCATGTAGGCATTTTTTAAGGATACTAGGATCAGCCAATGATTGAAAAAATAGGTTTTATTACTTCCATTACTGCAACAGGAACTGTATTTTTATGCTTGAAGTCTTTTTTCTCATAAACAGCTTTATTGTACTTGCACCAAGTTTCCGGTGCAGGTGGACATAGCTGATGGCTCGGGTGTTCATCCGTAGAGATGTAATGGAAATATATGGACCATACAGAACGTTTCATTTTATCCAAAATATTTACATTAGCTCTAATTGCATTGCCATAATATGACTGAAATTTATCAATAACTTTATCTGTAAGTCTACCTACTCCTTTTATAGATGTACCATCTGACAGAGGTTTACCGCCAAGCCTTGCTTTTAATTTTCGCAGCCTTGTGCCCATTCTCTTGGAAATATGCCCTATACATTCAAGCTTCTCAACAGGGGTGTCATCACCATAAGGATTATCTTCCACTACAGCCAGATTAGTCGCCGTCACCTAAAAATTTTACATTTTACCGAAGGATCTATAAAAAAGTCATACGAGCAGCTAAAGCGTATGATGTAAATAGAGCCTTGGGTAACTGCGAAAACTGCTTGGAAAATCATAAACGACTTATCTCGAGATACAAATTTGAGCAAAAACACCAAAGAAATTGCAATCAGAATTGAAGACAAAATTGTTGAAAATCAAGTTCAAGTAGCAGACGAATTCAATAAGTACTCCTCTTCCGTTGCTACAGTGAACTCGGTGTTCACTGAACCTCGATTCGGCAAGGGAGATGCTGTTGAACCAGTTGCATCCATGGCTTTGGCTCCTGTGTGTGAGGGGGAGGTAGCACGTGTGATACAAGGGCTGAACTAAAAAAAAGTGTGATGCCAGCGGGATGTCAGTGTGGCTTCTCAAACGTTGCTTCAGGCACATAGTGAGGCCACCCAAAACTCTCCTGAAGACGGCCAAAGTCATCCCGATCTTCAAAAAGGACGATCCTTGCCTTGCAAGCAACTATCGCCCAATCTCAATTCTGCCTGTGTTTAGCAAAATTTTTGAAAAGATTTTTTATGAAAGACTTGCAAGCTTTTTAGAAAATAACAAAATTCTGAATCCAGAACAATTTGGATTTAGGAAAAACAGATCTACAGTGGATGCTGTGAACAACCTCTTGGACAATGTTGTCGATGGAATGGAAAGATGAGAACATGTACTTAGCATATTCCTCGACCTATCCAAAGCTTTTGACTGTGTGCATCATGAGACACTGTTGCACCAGTTGGAGAAATGCGGCGTGCGGGGTCTCTCGCACTTGTGGCTCGCTTCTTACCTCAAGGATCGAGACCAGTGCGTGGAGATCTCGAACGTTGTTTCAAACAAAATTAAAATGACCCACGGTGTCCCTCAGGGCTCCATCCTTGGGCCTCTCTTGTTTCTAGTTTACGTCTGTAGATTGAAATCAGTGATCCAGCATGGAACGCTGGTTCAGTATGCTGACGACACTACTCTCTGTCTCAAAAACAAATCAACCCAAGATCTGGAAATCAATTCTTTCATAGAATTGAATGCATGCATTCAGTATTTTGCTGAAATAAACCTGAAAACAAATCAGTCAAAAAAAATGTCATACATTTTAGCCTTCGACAAAATGATCACACAGCGCGCCCTGCTGTGTTTGTGGATGATGTTCGTTTAGAGGAAACTGATTCCACAAAGTTTTTGGGAATGTTCCTAGATAGAGGACTGACCTGGGCTGATCATGTGGACAATGTATGTGCAAGAGTAGCCTCAGGCATATATGCCTTGCGGCATTTAGCAAAGTTTTGTTCCCTCAGAGTTTTAAAAATGGCCTATTTCGGCTTAATCCACCCACACTTTGCGTATGGAGTGAGACTCTGGGGAGGTTGTTCCAGAAACAAAATGGAAAGTGTTTTCAAGCTCCAAAAAAAAGCAATCAGAATCATTGCAAAGCTGAATTACAGAGAGTTGTGTAGGGAATCTTTCAGGGAGCTGGGGTTGCTGACTTTGCCCTGCCTCTACATTCTTGAGGTGATCACGTACTGCAAATCAAAGTGTGATTTGGTTCGTGGCGGTGACGTTCACCAATATGGGACAAGAGGCAGGGACAATTTTCGAACTAGCCAATACAGATTGACGTTATCACAACACCTCCCGCAACACATTGGTGTCAGACTCATCAACAAGCTCCCTGAGAGTATAAAAAATTCCATCAATCAAATTCAATTAAAAACTTGTCTCAAATGCCTTTTGGTGTCAAAAGCGTTTTATTCTGTCGATGAATTCATGATGAGCCGCTGGTAGGTCTAAATTTTGCACAGTATTTAAATAATCAGTTTGTATGTGTTTGCTCTGGATCTGGAGTCGGTATGTATATGTTTGCTTTGGATCTGGAGTCAGTTTGAATGTGTCTGAGCGAATGTATGAATTGTAAGTGTGAATGTGTATGAAGGTATAGTTGGGACTATTTATTTTTGTTTATTACAATTGCGATACAATGTTAAATTGTTAAAAAAATGCAATAAATATAAAAAAAAAAAAAACATACCGTACGCCACGCGTAGGTATCGATCGTCAACAGACTGCAACAGCAGCCACGCACTCCATGCCGCCACTTGTCCCCTCATAATTTTTTAAACAATTAGGTTCATGACTTTTTATTTTACCTTCGTTGCCTTTTGTTTTTTCACATCCACTGCAGTACTTTGTCAACACTTCCACATCCAACACTTTTCCGGTATCAACACTCGTAACAGTACAACACGCATTTTTGGATACGAATCCTCTCTTTTGCCACGTTCCATCAAATGCAATTGGAATGTCTGTACTAATTTTTTTTCATCTTTATCATCTATATTCTCATTTATTGCTTCTAATGTGGCATTTTTCATACAACTATCAGTAACAGTAGCTAGAGAGTTTCAGAGAGTATTCGTATATTTACTTACATAGGTGCAAGGCGAAGGCAATTTCAACATTCCACACAAAAGTTTTCCAGCTTCTGGCCCCTTTCCAATGCACCGCAAACCATAAAACATTCTTAGATTGATATCAAAAGTATTATTTTTATCAATAAAATTAGAAGATTCTCTTTACATTGTGCCTTATTGTTTCACATTTTATTCCAGCTCTTTTGGCTGTTATTCATATTTAATATTTAAACTATTTTAAGCATATAATTACAAAAGGAATATCGCGTTATTTGGTGATATTTAGAGTTAAGAGATATGTGTAATATACAGATAAATCTGAAAATAATCTAGAACTATAATCTATAATATTGCACATAAGTAAGCCCATGTGACAAGATTACCGTTAATGTACAAGTACAACAAAACAATCTTTAAGTTTAAACATGCTTTTGTAGTAAATTAAATGCCAACTTTGTGTTTTTATATAACCATTAAAGTTTCAGGTTGACTCAAACTTTTACTTTCAAAGTAAATAATAAATTTAATGCCATACCAAATGTTTTCATTAGTGTGTAGACTTTAAATGTTTTGAATATTGGTGTAGGATAATACGAGTATGTTATTAGTGGTAGTAATTCCTAAATATTTGAACGTATACGTTTAAGGTTATCACATAAAATTAAGAAAATGATTGTTTATTTATCAACCCAACAAACAACATAACTATTTCAATCAACAACAGTCAATCACATTTCTGAACTGAATAGTAGAACACCCCATCAAACAACGTCTAAAACAAATCTCCCAAACACTGGAGGAGCAACAACCCATGTCGAGAGCCATTGGATAGTCAGGACTATACCACATTCGGGTGAAGAACATCACCTCATATATTTTCGTATTAATCTTGAACGGCCAACCGCTCAACCACGCGGAGAGTAGCCTGAACGACGGGGCCATTAAGAGGGCAGCGTCGTCTGCGTAGTGGGTAGCAGAGAGGCATGTCATTGATATACCACAGAAAGAAGATTGCCAAAACAACTATTCTGATAACGACTCCTAAATTAAAGTTAGTTCACAAATTGGTTGTGAAATTCTCTATTTCAGTGGAAATAGAATCACTGTTCCCCCATATGATTGGAATTTACAGATGAATTTATGTTCTCTAGCCAATAAACTAGGTTGTGGTTCTAAGAAATCTACATAAAAGTTTACAAACTTTCTGAATAGGTTTTCTTCTTCGGATCTTCTGGCGAATAAAGGTTATGTGACTTTAGATAAAGAAGAGATTTTAATAGGTAAACGTTACATTTTTCGTTCTTGATATTCTAAAAAGATTCCGGACGGTTAATAACATATTTCAGTCTCCTAATCATTAAAAGGGGGTGAAATTAAGCCACAGGTGGAATTATCCCTACATATTGGAAACATTGGGGTACTTACGGTAGTTTTTTTACCAGCATCCGGTGATATATTTTCGATATCCATCAACTTTACTCCTGAATTTAAATAGAGTCCCTGTCTTCACAATGATAGTCGATCTATAAAGCAACTTTAACAGGCATACCCTATTCAATTGTCTCTTGCAGATATTCGAATCGTTACCAGATTTCATGAGTAACCGATAAATTGTCGTCCAGGTATTGCACTGTCAAGTATGTAGCATCTAACAGAAATTTATGAAATTTATCTCTGCAACTGTCATTTGCAAATATAACGTGGACGTCTGAAGGCTACTTAATCCACTAACACTTTTTTCCGACATAGAATTTCTGAATACGGTTCGTCAGCAATCTTTATATATATATATATATATATATATATATATATATATACACACATGAAACTGGTCAATAGTGATGTTTCGGATGACCTAGCTTGCCCTCGTCCGGATGTGGTGGTCATTGACGATTTACGCAAAATCATTCGGGTCGTTGATAGCCCATGCCCATGATAGCCATGCCCTATAAGGACGGTTGGCGCGCCATAGTCAAGGCTAAGGAGTGGAAATAAACCGCCTACGCCTCGCTCGCCCAGTTTCTCGCTATCCGGTGGCTTCACAGTGACTGTGGATGCATTTAGAAAAAAATTTTTAACTGACGTTTTTAGTAAATACTAGCTGTTTCCCGCGGCTTCGCACGCGTCTCTTAAGCTTTGCCCGTATATTTCTTTGCCTTCAAATAGTGTTTGGATATTTTAATATACGTAACTACTGTGTTGTAATTGCAGTTTATAATGTGCAGGCGCTTTGATAACTTTTATATCTTGCAGTACAGCCTGGTGGTTAGTTACATCAATGGGCATTGCGTATGAGGTACATATGAATGAAGAAATGTTTCAAGTTATAAATCCAGCTTTGTTATATTTGATAACGTATTTTTAATTGAACGCTTATTATTTTCGTTGACATCACTTACAATGAATGTTTCGTACTGCTATTTATTTTAATTGATGATGCCATTTCAAAAGAGTTGCAACGAAATTCGTACACTGAATTTGGAACGACTGGGTCCTAAATATTAAACGAGGTCGTGAAAACGTTGATTGGAAGGTAGGGCCCACGATATTAACACCAAAACACCGTGCCGGTTCGTCGAGGGAGCGGGTAGCCAGCTTTGATCATAAAACTCCGACCACAGAAACTCTAAGATGTCCTCGCCCTACGGAAGCCAGAAGAGAAGAGAGCAAGAAACCTAATTCCAGAAGTCTAGAGACCTGAAAACTAGAACCAATCAAACAGGCAGAATTCCACAGAAACATCTAGAAATAGAGATAAACCATCTGGAAAAAACAGACGACTCGACCAGCTGTAGGGAAACAGCTCCCGGCCCGTCCAACGGCCAACAAAATAAAGTGGCAAACGCCACATCCTCCCCCTCTACCCCGGGAGTGATAAGAAAAAAAACTCAAAAGGATAAGGTAGGAAGTCAAGGACGGAAAGAGTAGAGACTACAACTGGTATCGCTGTAGTTAGCAATCTGCTAGATATTGCTCTAGTATGGATATCCTGCACGCTCGCGAGGCGCTCCAAAAGCGTAACGGCTGAATCCATTCCGACTGACCACACTACTCAAGAATAAATCTTTTTAATTTAAAGAGGCTTGAGGAAAAGCCTTGTAGTAGTAAAAAAACTCAAACAATTTTAAGTAATTTCTGTGGTAGCTACCAATAAATAAAGGTCTGAAGTGTTGACACAAGGATGGGTTTATTCGTTTCTTTCAAATCACTAATACGCTCGGTGGTTAAAAGGCTACAAGAGGGTGTTCCAGTAAGGTTGGGAAGGAAATTAAGTAAGTGTACACTTATTAGCCAAAGCACTCCCTAAGTCTCCACCATCCGGGTATCTCCACCCCGGAACCCAAGGGCCACTTAAGCACCCGAATGGAAACCCCGAAAGGTTGGTGGAACTCCTTGAACCACCAGGAGAGTATTACTCGAGACATAAAGTCTGTATTTTTGTTCAAAGATGGGAGGATCAGAAAGGATGAAGAGACCATCCCAAAGTGAAATTAAAAATATGAGAAAATTACACCCATCACAATATCAACAGACCTAAGTTTGCGTTGTAAAGGCTAATTTAGGTAATAACCTGGTACTGGGCAAAATTTAGTTAAATTGGGCCAGTACTCTCCTCCCCCTACGGGACGGCTGAGAAAAAAAATTGGTGGCCAGTGGGAAAAGACAAATAAATTTTATTTTACCATACTAGTATAAAATTTAGAGAATTGGAGCAAATTAAATCAGGCTCTTAAAAGGCGTGAAAGAAAAACTTTGTAGAGCTAAGGCAAAAGCTTTAACGGAGTAAGGAAATCATTTTGTCGTGGTAAAGTGAGTTAATTAGGAACTTAAAAAAAAAAAAAACAACTAGTTTCTTAAGTGTTGGCCAGGAAAGGCAAAAAAATACCCTGAAACCTATGGAAAAGAGACCCAAAAAAAAACTAACTGGACCAAAACCCAAACAAAACTAGGATAACAAACAATAAAACCTCTAAAACTATAACAATAACAAAGTCTTCAAAGGATCACAGTAACAACAGTAAAAAACACTTCCAATATAAACACTAAACAGCAAAAATAAATATAGCCGCTGGAAAATCTAGCAGCTTCAGAGACAAAATTATAAAGTCTTAAAGACACAAAGAGACAACAACAAAAACTAACTACAAACAATATATAGACAAACTACAATCTTCAACAATATTTTCAACAATAAAATCTACACCTATCCATCGCTGCTTAACTTAGCTGAATAACAAAGAAGAATTCCACCTACTGCCAACGGACTGACCCTACTATACAAGAGAAAAAACAAAAATGAAAAGGGAAAGAAAATGTAAGCTTGTGTTGTAAAATGTAATGGGTTGCGCGAACCAAGGATAGCAGGCTGCGCGACTGCCTTCGGGAATGTTAAAAATAAACAAACATAAAGTCCACTCCCAATGAACAGCCTAGAAAAATTGCCGAAGCAAAAAGAAAATTCTCTAAACAGCCAATGCTAACCCCGATCCCCCCGTGTATATGTACTGTAAAAGAGGAAAAGTAAAAGTATTAGAGTGTTAGTGTCGTGTAAGGAAGAGAACAAGAAGACAGAAAAAACTAAACTAAAATCACTAAGCCCTAAACTATCCCTATAAACGTCCCGGCAGCGGCGCTTTGGTCTTAGATAGGCCCAAAATATTTTTTCAGGTAGGAAACATGGGCCGACCTAATAAGTTTCCCTGACTTGGGACACCTCAAAGTCACAGCAAAAAAAAGTATTCAGAAAATCATTAGGGCAACTTTACTATTAAGTAACTTAAGTATTAGAATAAATAAAAGCATATAGTACATTGCCTTATTATTACCATGAAACCAACTTCCAGTATCACTAACAGGTGTTGGCAGAAAATAAAACCAACAAGTTTGGCTTTCAGAACAAAAATTGTCGGTTGCCATCAGCGGGGGGTAAAAGCGAGTTGTTTCCTCTCAAGCAGGTAGAAAGTTCAAAGTATTCAGAAAACCTAACAAAACACCTTTCAAATCCTTACAGATTAAGAGAGGGAAACAAAGTAAACAAAAAAATTAATAAAAGCAAGAGCAATTGTACCGTAGAAATGCAAAAAAATATGTGGTCCAAGGTGTATAGTAGCGCTACAGGTTACTACAGAAAAGTCAACAAGGTCCAAGTGAATAAGACACAAGTCTAAATAGTAAAACTCTCCCTTTAAACTATAAGCAATTTAGAACACCCAAAAAAATCTCTTTTGAGACCACGAATCCAAAAAAAAACCCAGTGAAAATTAAAATTTAGAAAGCAAATACCAAAGGAAAAAATAATTTAACCACTTAAGGCTTAAATTAGCCTAAACTGAAGATTAGGTAAGTTAAACACCCGAAGTTGAATCAAGCAAGCTGACATATCAATCAATCCAAAGAGTCCACTAGGGTTTGGTATTTTATAGTTTCTTTTTTATTTTTTTTTAACCTATAATTTTTTTTTTTTTAACTAACAGTGAACCCTCAAGGTGGCAAACTATAGTTTTAAAAGTTTGCAAAAGTAGGATGTTTCCACATTTTGGAAAGAAAAGTTTAGTTTTGTAAGTAATTAAATCACTTATATGTATGTCAGCACGTCAAATCCAACCCCAAGCTGCAACTTCATAAAAATTACAAAAAAAAAAACATAGGCCTATGTTATTTTTATTAATAGGTGAAACTAAAGGTGTACTCTATATTAAGTTTAACTGCATAAATTAAACAGGCACTAGTCAAAAGAAGCAAAAGGCTTTTAATAATAGACTATAAAAAGAATTATTTTTACAATAACATTAAAGTTTTGAAGAAGGTTTAGAAAAAAAATTGCAAACAGTTAGAATAAATCAACCCTTTAAGTTTGAATTGCCCTGGACATTCAAATAGCATAGGCCTACATAAAAGTTTGACATATTTCTAAGTAGAAAAATAATCAGATAAATTTAACAGTAACACTTCACTTACCTTGTGTGTAGGCTAACATTAACTAACAATACTTTGTAAGACTTGAAACAAATTCAAAACAGTAGACAAAAAAAAAAATCATATTAGTGCTATTAAAAATATAAACTCTTATTAACTTATTACATGTACAAATGGTGTAATCCGTTGGAAGAATAAATAAATAACTAAATAAATCAGGTAAGAATAACATCAATAAATTGCATTTGGAACTAAGGGTTGGTGTGGAGAGGTTAAAATTTTAATTATTCAGTGAAGAGGTGAAAGATCGGAAAGGAAAGCAATTTATATAAAAAACAAGAACACTTTTCATTATAAGCCAACCCATAGTAAATAATCTGGTGAAACTGAATGGGGGTATTAAATAGTAACCAGAAAGCTAAAAACTTTAAAAACAAAAAGTAGGCTATTCATAGGCTGCAGTACAACAAGCGGCCACCAACTGCATCTCACATCTGAGCCAAGGCTAAATTAATATACCAAAAGGTGCTAGCTAAGTTTAAAAAGTACAAAAAATTAAGTACAAGGTTTGTTTAAAGCAAGAGGCTACACTGTAGGTGGTATTAAAAGATAGGTTAAGAGTTAAACTTGGTCAGAATAAAAATTTATTAATTTGGTTTAAAGTAAATTTTAAGCTTGAAAAATATCAACCATTTACCTATGCCTAAATAATTAGTGAGAACAAGTTACTAAAGTTTAAGAAATACTGCAACTCAACATTTTGAATTATTATAGAACTAGGCTTAGGTAGCAGTTTACCTATTATTTGTAATACTGGTTACATTTCAATGGCTTCAACATAATGAGTCAGGAAAGAATCGACATGTGTGTTTTTACAAATTTTGTCTTATTTAACCTTATTGAACAATTTCATTTCTGCCTGTCTGTCGGTCCGTAGGTATCACACAAACGAACTGACATACAGACTTGAAAGTTTGTATTAGGCTCGATTTGTATATGGGCAACATAGAGTTCGATGATACCGTATTGAATCCATGGTTTTAAAATGTACAAACATTCGCTAACGTACAAATAGTGCTGGGATATGTAGCATTCATGTGTTAATATGTGACCATTTAAAATATCATATGATTGTCCTCACTTAGATTACAAATTTATTTATTTCGCTATTATATCATGGTTACCATAAGGGTAATGAAAGAACATTTTCTAACGCTCATCTAAATCCAATGGAGTAATCGTACACCGTTATTAAACTCAATATTGCTTAAATAAAAAACTGCTCAGAAAGGCTGTTAAATGAAATTGTCAACCCTCTCGGCTGATAGGCTCAGCCAAACTCTCTACCAACCATATCTCAATGGCATTTACGGCTATAGTCTATTTAAAAAATATATAGTCATTATAGATTCTCGTTTCATTCTTAATTGTTAAAGTTTTTAAAGTATTAAAGTATATAAGAAGTTAAGAAATTTAACATGGATTGAATTAGTTTCTAAAGAGTATCTATTGTTAGTTATTAACTTTTTAATAATATTCTAACTCTAGAAACTACTTTCGTAAGAACCGAACACTCATTATTAATAACAGATACTGAAGATAACTAGGTATTGTTATTTAGATAACAAGTTATTGTTATGTACCAGTTTTTCACCATATTCTGTATAATCAAAGGATACGTGAAATTATTATTAATACGCAGATTGTAATATTACACCCTTAGTTATAATATGGCATAAGTAGGATTTATTTGCACAAACTCCGTCACTCAAGATTTTTACCATACGTATCGGTTGAGATTGATTTCTTAAAAGGAGCGTGAAATAAATGATTGTAATAAAGCAATGATGCCACTGTAATGCATATTTATGACAGCACAATATATAGTTTTTATGAAATATATGACGTAATTACCACTAAAGAATATTTCAACGTTTTGGAATAAAGTTAAGTTTCACGTAACGTAGTTGTAGTGCGAGGGGTATATTCGCTGTCACAGGCTTAATTCCTGGAATCTGGAGTCATTTTCGTCTAAAGACATAAAAAAATTAAGCTCAGAAGAAACTAGCTGAACAGCTCTACTAACAACATTCACAAGGTCTTCTTAATGTAACATAATGTATATTGTAATTGAAAGGTCCCATGATTATACAGAATCAGTATACATAATAATATGGAAAGTCATATCTAAGGTAATCTTTCTATCTAAAATGCCAATATTGCATTTCCTACAAAAATAGATGGATGCACAAGGATCATATGCTCTAGGATAAAGTGTTTAGAAATTGATGTATCCAGATTTAGTTGACAGGATAGTTTTACTTATAAAGGTTTATGCAGTTTATGAAACTAATTTCAGTATTATTAATGCATTTACAAAGACAATTTTAATTTGTAATACCATGTAGTTATTATTATAGGTAGTAGTAGTAGTAGTAGTTATAGTAGTTTTGTGAGTGTTACAAGGCGTGTGTTTTGAATTTCTGTCCCTAACTTATCAACTATTTAAAACCTTACCTTATCTTAACTTAACACTGTTATTAAACCATCACTCAGAATTTACTTAGAGTTCATTTTATAATATTAAAGAACTTTCATTTATTCTGGTTTCCTAAAACATCTGGAGCTTTTAAAAGTTATTAAATAATTTATCTTACATTTAATAAAACTCGTAAAGTCATTTTAATTAATTTTTAAACTATATTAAATTGTTTCGAAGCGAAAAAATGGGGAAATATAAAACTTTAACGCAACATAAAGAACTAGAGAAGTTAGGTTGAAATTGGAAATATTGTCTCATTCTCAGAAAAGAGCTGAATTGCATCGTCATTTGTGATGAAATTTCTACGTGTTTTACAAATTCGCAATAAAATCTAATCAACAACTAAGAGATAACGTTTCTGTAATTTCTGACTTGTGCAGTACCAATCCCACCCAAATTAGTTATTACTTTAAACATTATTGAACTTTACTCCTTTTTTTTAAGTATGGACTGTCAAAACACATACAGGAATAATGGAAAAGAGAAGGATCAAGCCGCTTTCAAGCGCAGCTCAATTATGCAAAGGTCTCCGACCTTGACGACTGGGACGCCGACGAGGGGACTTAAAACCTCCCCTCCGCCGGTGCCGTTCAAAGTTTTTAGTGACACCGGATCGTCGTCCGGATCCGGAAAGAGGAATGAGAAGGTCGATCTGGCGATAGAGATGACCAACCCGGAAACACCTCAAGCTAAGAAAGAAGGAATTCCTCCCAGCAAGAGCCCTCTTCGTGCGGCATTCGGTCTGCAAATGCTTCGGCAGCAGCATGACGATACCAGCGAAGAGGAGGACCTGTCACTGAACAAAATGAAAGCCCTTTTGAAGGAGATGGCCAAGGCTCTCCTTACTCAGAGGAACGTGAACAAGGCGATAAAGGATGGAATTCCGAAACTCGATGATTTCCTTGGTGAAATAGAGGAATGCCGGAAGATCAGGCTGAAGGCGGTGAAGCAGAAGCGCTACGTCATGAACCATGTCATATCTGATTCGTCTCAAGCTCAAGGTCATCTGCCTGAGTCTCCGACACAAGCCAGAAAGCGAGCAAAGCGGCAGAGAGGTTCTTCGTCGGGAAGCCCTGAGCTTAGGGAATGGGATCCAGCGCCGAATCCAGTCTTCTTCTCTGCTTCCACGCAGGCTGAGGACGTTCCGGCTGCTGCTTAGTTCCTGCTCCGGCAGGGGTTCCTGCACCAGCAGCTGCTCTAATCCCAGCGTCAATCCCATCGACACCTCTCAACTCGCAGGGGCCCGCCCCGCAAACACCTTTGGGGAACTGGGAGAGACGCCTGTCAAAAAAGGAGAGGAGACAGCTAAAGCGCGCCGAGGCTGCCTCAAAAAAGACGCCTGCAAAAGGGAAGAAGAAGGCCCAAGTCTTTGAACTGGTTAAGGAGACCCCTGGCAAAACTTTCAGGAAGCCTTCACGACTCAGGCTCAAAAAGCCTAGTGCTGAGGCGATTTTGATCAAACCCTGAGGGGGGCGATCTTTCGCCGATGTCCTAGGACAGATTAAAACCCAGGCGAAACCGGAGAACGGGGATGTTTCTCCTCGAACTGGGAAAGTCGAAGGACAAGTACGGTTTTACTGCTTCCCTCAAAACCGCTCCTGGTAACAAAGGCTCATTTCGAACCCTTCAACCGAGATGTTCAGTGGAGATTCGAGACCTAGACGCTCTACCTACAGAGGACGAGGTGATCAGAGCGTTAAAGAAGGCGCTTCCAGAACTACCGGGAGAAAATGGGAGGTCTCAAGGTCTGGTTGACAAAACCAAATCGGAGCCAGCAGCGTATGGCAATTGCTGAATTAGGCGAGAAGCACGCTAATAAGCTGCTTAGCCTCCAGCACCTGAGAGTCGGATGGGTGAGTTACAGGCTCAAACAAAGGGTAATCGTGCAAAGATTCTACCGGTGCTTAGAGTTCTGTCACTCTTCCCGTACCTGCAGAGGGCCCGACCGAAGTTTCAACTGCCTCCGGTGCGGAGACTAAGGCCACAAGAAGAAAGACTGCACCTCGAGCCTCTCCTGTTTCCTCTGCAAGGAGACAGTTTCTGCTGGGAATGCTCTTGGTCACTTACCTGGTTCTGATCAGTGACGTGTTTTTAGATCCGCACTCGAACAGGCAAAAGGCCAATAATCCGTATCCTACAGGCCAATCTTCAAAGATCCTGTGGGGCTGATAATCTTCTAAATCAGCTCGTCCGAGAACTCGGTGCCGACGCGCTCCTGGTCAGCGAGCAGTAATTGGGACAGGGACCTAAGTATTTGGATCCCAGACAGTCTCGGTACTGCTGCTTTCTGGGCCCGGAACTCACAAGAAAGTCATGGTGTGGAGTCACGGACGTGGCCGAGGATTCGTCTGGATAAGGTGTAGGGATGTAACTTTCTTCAGTTGCTACCTCACTCCAAACGAGGCCATCCAAGACTTCCGCGACAAGATTGATCGTTTGGAGGAGAGCGTGCTCGGCCCCACTGGGCACGTTGTCGTTGGCGGTGATTTCAACGCGAGGGCCGTCGAGTGGGGAATGCCCTCTACCAACTCCCGGGGGACATACATCTTGGACTTCATCGCCAGAGCCGGGCTCGTCGTTCTCAACCAGGGCGACACGCCTAATTTGAGGCGCCCCGGGCAGAGAGGCATGATTCCTGACGCAACCGTCCGCGTCTGAGTCTCTTCTTTCAAGGATCTCTAGCTGGAGGGTGGTGAGGGTTACACGTACATTGTTTTCGATCTGCATGATGTAAACTGTAGAATTTCTGCATCACGGGAAGGGGCCACGCCGGTGGAACACCAATAAACTGGACGTGGTCAAGTTCACCGAGGTCATCTCTCGGGGAGCACAGGCGAATCCTGCTGAGGCTGGCGCCGAGGCTTTAGTAACATCCACGATGGAACTTTTTGCCTCGGCCTGTGACTGGTCTATGCCGCGAATGAAACTCCGCCGCGACAAGCAACCCTTCTACTGGTGGAACTGAAGAGATTGTGGAACTCAGAAGAACATGCCTTAGAGCAAAACGTGCCTCCACTAGAGCGAGAATTCCTGCAGATAGAGTTCGTAAGTCGGATGTCTACAAAGCTGCGAGAAAGTCTCTCCGCCGAGCCATCAACAGGAGCAAGGCGAATAGCTGGAGGAAACTTTGTCTAATAAACGATGTCGATTCCGATCCTTGGGGTTTGGGTTACAAAGTTGTGACCCAGAAACCCGGCGCCCGCTCTCCACCCTCCATCATGGAGGGCGCCACCATGGAGAGGATCGTCACTGCCCTGTTTCCTGTACATGCACAGCAACCACTAATTGACTTCGAACGGGTGGAGAGCGTTTCCGCTTTTTACTATTGAGGAGTTGGAAAACCTCCGTACTCACCCTGAAGAGCAACAAGGCTCCCGGCCCGGACGGGATTCCCAGCGAGGCTCTGAAGAAGATTTTCACCAACAATGCCGGGTTTTTGAATGTACAATGCCTGCTTGGTTGAAGGAGTGTTCCCACCTCCCTGGAAAACCGCCAGGCTGGTGCTTATTAGCAAGGGAAAAAGGTGATTCTGAGCTGCCGTCGTACTACAGACCTCTCTGCATGCTGGACACGGCTGGAAAACTTTTTAAAAAGTTGATCCGTTCCCCGCCTGATTTCTGCCGTGGAAGCCGTCGGGGACCTTTGCCCTCGTCAGTACGGCTTCAGAAAGGGACGATCAACAATCGAGGCGATTATGGAAGTACAGAAAGCAGTTGAGAGAGCCGAGAGCCACAACCACTTCTCCCGCCGAGTAGTGCTTCTTGTTACGCTCGATGTCAAGAATGCCTTCAACTCGGCGAGATGGGTCGATATGTTGGATGCACTTCGTGACACCTAACGTATTCCAACGTATCTGTTTGCGGCTCATCGAGGACTACCTCCGTTCTAGGCGTCTGATATACGACACTCGCGACGGAGCGCGGACGGTGGAAGTCACCTCTGGTGCCACGCAGGGTTCAATACTCGGCCCGGATCTCTGAAATATCGCTTATGACAGCCTCCTGAGATCCGAGATGCCAGAGGAAACTGTCTTAGCTGGGTACGCCGATGACGTTGCGGCTCTCATCGATGCACGCAACGTTGAGCTGGCCCAGCTAAAGTTGAACCAGGTCATGCGAGTGGTCAACGACTGGATGTCCGATCACGGTCTTTCGCTTGCTCTGAGCAAGACGGAGATCGTGATTCTCACAAAGAAGAGAATTGACACCGTCGTCCCGCTGAGAGGAAGGCGATTTATCAGAGACAAGGCAAGATCGGCAAGGACGCAGCAAGATCCGAAGAGCGTGCCCGAACCTTCCAGCAGTGGCAACACAGCTGGGAGCACGAAAGGCGGCATGGCGAAGTGGACTACTACCTCACGCAGTTCCTGACAGGTCACACGCAGTTCCTGACAGGTCACGGCTATTTCAAGTCGTACCTGAACCGGATCGGCAAGACCGGTTCACCGGATTGCATCTACTGCCTGGGCGTTCCCAACGACGCGGAACACACACCTTCTTCCGCTGTCCGCATTGGGAAAGGCCCCGCCTGGAGGCCACAAGAAAACTCGGGGGTTTTTCGGTGGATACGGTCTGCGAAAACATTATCGAGGATGAGGGGAACTGGGATTGTTTGTCACAGTTCGTCCGGGGCATCCTCCTGGAAAAGAAATCCGATCTGGACCGCGAAGTGGCTCAGATCCCTTGACCGAGCGGCTGGATAAGGAGCGAGCCCCACAGGCTTAAGCCAAATTTAGGCCTAGCCTAAAGTAATGTAATAAACAATCCCAGGTTAGAATCCTAAAGAGTAGAGGAGGTTTTTTAGTGGGTAAGTTGAGTCCCACACTACAGGCTGGCCACCTGCGTGCGTAATAGTATTTTTCCTGCCTCTCTCTCTAAAAAAAACCTTTGGTCTAACTAATAAAATCAGTTACTTTCATTGTTTGTTTTGTACCCGAATGTTTATTAGATAACATATCACTTTGAAAATAACAGACAGTTATTATAAAACAGTGTGACTTGTTAGAAAAAAAAACATTTCATCCCTATTTTAAAGGCGAATTTTACTAATTAGCTGAGCATATCTTGGACTTTCACGCAAGGGAAATGTTTTCTAATAAATCAAATGAAATGATAGTGCATGTTACTCCATAGAATTGGATGAGCATTAACAACGTTACATTAGTCCTATGGGTAAACCATTGTAAATACAATTGTATACAATCAGATGATATTTCATTATGCGAAATATTAACATATTTATGAATAGGATTAACATTTCTCATGCAGCCCCAGCGAAGCCGTCACTTGCTTGATACAGCTTACTCCTACCATATATTTGAAAAATAAACACTTTATCTGAATTGTATATCATCTGACAGATCCATCAATATCAGAATACACGATATCCGTGGGGACGTACATCTTGTATGTTAAATCACAATGGAATCCACAATACTACTTTAAAAACCCTGAAATACTAAAAGTAAAGATTCATCTTTTGAAAATATAATTATATTTAAAACACTAAATAATATTTTAAATAACAATAATTTGATCCTTTATTACCCATTGGTTACATATTTGGATAATAAAGGAAGAGAGAGGAAAGTAGAGAGAGACACAACGTTGTAATTTCATCTCTTAGACGAGGCGTTTGCTGTACACAACAACCAATTAGGTGCCTTATAAATCATATCATATAAGATTCTCTTTACATTGTGCCTTATTGTTTCACATTTTTATTCCAGCTCTTTTGGCTGTTATTCATATTTAATATTTTAAACTATTTTAAGCATATAATTACAAAAGGAGTATCGCGTTATTTGGTGATATTTAGAGTTAAGAGATATGTGTAATATACAGAATAAATCTGAAAATAATCTAGAACTATAATCTATAATATTGCACATAAGTAAGCCCATGTGACAAGATTACCGTTAATGTACAAGTACAACAAAACAATCTTTAAGTTTAAACATGCTTTTGTAGTAAATTAAATGCCAACTTTGTGTTTTTATATAACCATTAAAGTTTCAGGTTGACTCAAACTTTTACTTTCAAAGTAAATAATAAATTTAATGCCATACCAAATGTTTTCATTAGTGTGTAGACTTTAAATGTTTTGAATATTGGTGTAGGATAATACGAGTATGTTATTAGTGGTAGTAATTCCGAAATATTTGAACGTATACGTTTAAGGTTATCACATAAAATTAAGAAAATGATTGTTTATTTATCAACCCAACAAACAACATAACTATTTCAATCAACAACAGTCAATCACATTTCTGAACTGAATAGTAGAACACCCCATCAAACAACGTCTAAAACAAATCTCCCAAACACTGGAGGAGCAACAACCCATGTCGAGAGCCATTGGATAGTCAGGACTATACCACATTCGGGTGAAGAACATCACCTCATATATTTTCGTATTAATCTTGAACGGCCAACCGCTCAACCACGCGGAGAGTAGCCTGAACGACGGGGCCATTAAGAGGGCAGCGTCGTCTGCGTAGTGGGTAACAGAGAGGCATGTCATTGATATACCACAGAAAGAAGATTGCCAAAACAACTATTCTGATAACGACTCCTAAATTAAAGTTAGTTCACAATTGGTTGTGAAATTCTGTAGTTCAGTGGAAATAGAATCACTGTTCCCCCATATGATTGGAATTTACAGATGAATTTATGTTCTCTAGCCAATAAACTAGGTTGTGGTTCTAAGAAATCTACATAAAAGTTTACAAACTTTCTGAATAGGTTTTCTCCTTCGGATCTTCTGGCGAATAAAGGTTATGTGACTTTAGATAAAGAAGAGATTTTAATAGGTAAACGTTACATTTTTCGTTCTTGATATTCTAAAAAGATTCCGGACGGTTAATAACATATTTCAGTCTCCTAATCATTAAAAGGGGGTGAAATTAAGCCACAGGTGGAATTATCCCTACATATTGGAAACATTGGGGTACTTACGGAAGTTTTTTTACCAGCATCCGGTGATATATTTTCGATATCCATCAACTTTACTCCTGAATTTAAATAGAGTCCCTGTCTTCACAATGATAGTCGATCTATAAAGCAACTTTAACAGGCATACCCTCTTCAATTGTCTCTTGCAGATATTCGAATCGTTACCAGATTTCATGAGTAACCGATAACTTGTCGTCCAGGTATTGCACTGTCAAGTATGTAGCATCTAACAGAAATTTATGAAATTTATCTCTGCAACTGTCATTTGCAAATATAACGTGGACGTCTGAAGGCTACTTAATCCACTAACACTTTTTTCCGACATAGAATTTCTGAATACGGTTCGTCAGCAATCTTTATATATATATATATATTATATATATATATATATATATATATATATATATATATATACACACACATGAAACTGGTCAATAGTGATGTTTCGGATGACCTAGCTTGCCCTGGTCCGGATGTGGTGGTCATTGACGATTTACGCAAAATCATTCGGGTCGTTGATAGCCCATGCCCATGATAGCCATGCCCTATAAGGACGGTTGGCGCGCCATAGTCAAGGCTAAGGAGTGGAAATAAACCGCCTACGCCTCGCTCGCCCAGTTTCTCGCTATCCGGTGGCTTCACAGTGACTGTGGATGCATTTAGAAAAAAATTTTTAACTGACGTTTTTAGTAAATACTAGCTGTTTCCCGCGGCTTCGCACGCGTCTCTTAAGCTTTGCCCGTATATTTCTTTGCCTTCAAATAGTGTTTGGATATTTTAATATACGTAACTACTGTGTTGTAATTGCAGTTTATAATGTGCAGGCGCTTTGATAACTTTTTATATCTTGCAGTACAGCCTGGTGGTTAGTTACATCAATGGGCATTGCGTATAAACCTTCTACATAGAAAAAATACAAATTTTCATAGTGATCGGTCCAATAGTTTCTGAGTCTATAAAGGACAAACACACAAACATTCATTTTTATATATTATGATTGCAGAAACAGTTTAAACAAAATTTGTCGTTTCTCTTAAGCTTACTCTATGCTTTAAAACTATAAGTGTAAAGACATTTATATATAAATATATTTTTTGTCGCATTATATATGTTTACAAAGAACAGCTGATTAAAAATTTGAAAAGACTCTTTCACTTAATAACATATGTTTGCTGCAATGCATTTCTTACGGGTATTTCTGTAACCAGTGGGGCGGAATCCTGAATCGGGAAAGGGATAAAAAGTATCCTATAACCTTCTACAGATCAAGACGAACAAATTAAAAAAAAAATTAGGCGAATCCGTCCAGCCGTTTGTGAGTGATGCTGTTACACACGAACAGTTTCATTTTTATATATATAGATTAAGTATGCAGCTTAATTAGTAGGCCTAGCGTACCGCAGGAATTAAAAGATAATGTTGCAATCTATACGTTGATACAGATATGAAGCCTTTATAAAACCGAAGTTAGAACTTTTTGTAAGCAGTAGGCTTCTCAGACCTTTATAGACGATGTTTTATATCTTCTTGCCAACAAACTCAACTGTGTCACTACAAATATATTTGGCTGGATGTACATTACAATGGGTATAAGTATACAAACAAAATTTGATCGTGGCAACATGGCAAACTCAATTATGGTGTAGAAAATATAAGTCTTTAAAATCAGAAGTAATCACCTACACGCAGAGTAAAAAATAAGAGCCATTAGAAATTTTGATTATCAACTGAAGCTGTTAACCATAGACATTAACATAATATATAACAAGGAAACGCTTACTTCCGTTCCTAAACTGCGCAGAATCCTACCATGCATTATATCATTAGTTGCTATTGTCTTTGACTTAAGTATTCCTCCACAATTGACTAAAATAGTTCAATTGTCACTGAATTCATTGGATCAATTCAATAACTATCATAAAATGTTGGAGAGAAACTCGAATCTTATAAAAACCGTTTTAACTCTACGATTTCCGGGTCCCAAAACATTGTTATTTCAACTTAATGAGTCATGACATTGGAATACCTTTGAGTGAGTTTCAACTATCCCTGGAGTGTTTACAATGTCGTAGAAAAAGAATACGTAAATGTCATGTTTTTCAACAGAAATTGCTAGCGGAAGCCGCGGGTAACTACTAGTTAATATCTAATAATAATGAAACTGTAAATATTACGTGGTTATTCACTAAATTAACCAAGAGCATATACATAATAATCAGTCACATGTTTGGTCAACTGTTTACAAACAGCTGTTTATAATACTAATATTTAAATTAGAATTAATATATTAGATGATCGCATAGTACACTTTTAAATGTAAACCATTTATTCAGTGTACTATAAACCATTTATTCAATGTAAAAGAATTGATTTTGTTTTAATCGTAAACTTATCATTAATCTTTAATTTTATTTAATGTTCATTACTGCTTCTTATAATAAACACTCGTATACTATATTCTTATCGTAAATTGACTTATATGACCATTTTCTTATTTCTAAAATAGTGTCCCGTCACTAAATAATCAATTTTCTTCCATGGGTAATGTATTTGCTGTTTGAAAATGATTTGTAGGACCAATTGAACTCAACTTAAATTTGCTTGTGCACATGAAGTGTACAAGAAAATGTTAAATTAAATGTATTACCTGTAATATCTAGGGTTATTACCTTTAAACGTAATAATATATTTAAAATAAACCATTTAGAGGCTGAACAGCCCCTCTCTCTCATCAGTTGATTACAAAAGCAGATTTATTTTTCCTTTCAGTTAAATTTAATATGAAGATGGAATTATGGATAATCTCTGCACCTTTGTAGTCGTTTTAAAAGTTGGATATTAATTTTTTAGGTAAGAAAAACAAATTAGAAGCAATTTTAACTTTAGAATACTTCTACGGTATTATAGTCTATATAAAAAAATCTTATTAAATAACTTAATTCAACCCTTTTGATGTCTTTAACTTAAACGAAACATTTCCTTCTAATGTATAATGGAATTATTTGTGACATTTATTAATTGTAATAGAATTCCTTTTCACTAAAAGAGGAGTGCATTTGAATCATTATTACTCGTAATAAATGGAATAAAATTTAAGGTGAAGTAGAAAAAATTTGAACAAGAAGGAAAAGGAAAAAGGATAGGTTAAAGAATTGAGAATAACCGTACAGTAAAGAGAGTCTATGCAATTAAGTTCTACTCGTAAGTTTTGTCAAAAAGAGGTAAGCCGTAGTTAAATAGCATTAATTATACGGGTTGAGTGTAAGGCGAAGAGTAATTAAACTATGAATAATGAATGCAAAGCAAGAAGTAATGTTTAGGCTGATAGGGTTGTCTTACTCATTGCCAGAAAATGAAATTTCCATTTGGAACCCAATTACTCGACCAGTTGCTAGGCAAAGGACCACTTTATTGGCACACTCCAGGGACAGCTGACGTCATCCGCATGAATTCAATAGAGATACAGTGAATTGTCAATGTAAAGGCTTGTATTTTATAACAAGCACAGGGAAACTGAACAAATATAACAACCTGATTAGTTGTTGGTAGCTTTACGTTAGTTTTTTAATATTCCAATCATACTCGTGTAGTGTCAAAAATAAAAGTTGATAAAATAAATGTTGAAAATTGCAAACAATTTGGTGTAAATTAACACAACAAGTAATAAATAGTTTACGGCCATTCATATAAATATCCTTAAGCTATTTGAATCCAAGTATTTTGTGATTATTTATAAAGGGCGTTCATATTCTGTCCGTTTATGTGATTGATTCAAGGCATACTTATGTATGTATGTACTGCAATAGTTTACATTAAATCTTTCCACGCTTTTGACGTATGCAAAAGATAGGGTCGATATCCATATATTGATCTTATTAAAACGTTCCTCATATAAAAATTCTTATACATAAAAGCATTAAAATCAGTATAATGAGATCGAGTATAAGGCTGGATTAGCATACCCTTCTAAACAACATCATGCAAGCCTTATTTTAAGACAAAAATGTAGTAGATTATCCAAAAATAAAACAGCTTCGTATAAAACAATTTATTAAACAATGGTTTCACAAAATATAATAAAATAGGTCAGAGGACAAAACACAAATTAAATGGTCAGACATTCCTGTCAGTCTAAATACATATTTTATGACGTAATGTGGTAAATATAATCACTCACGATACAAAACTACTTTTTTGAATTATCTGGTGGTTTTATTGCATAGTATTAATTATAAAAATGCGTAAGTATTACGTATCAGTAAAATTTAGTGGTCATTTAAAAAGTTGAAAAGGTATTTACAGTTATTGTGGTTGGATATTTATAGATATAATGAAAGTTTAACTACGACTGTTTTGATTTTCTTATGATTTTTGGTCTTATGAAATATATGCCTTGCCACGTTGCTGCCATTTATAATATAAGAACTAAAGTATATCTTATAGGTGGGCCTAAAATATCCAATGTTCTCTGGAGTTATGCCTACGATGTTTTATTTTATAAGACATTAAGATTTTACTTCCCTTCGCAATGTGTAGACTCACAACCCGGGTGTCGGCGTCTTGGCACGAGACAATGAAGCTGTAGTCTAAGAAGGGTTATTTATAGAAGAGGAGTAGAAGTTAAGAAACTGGTAGCCATCTACTCCAATAATAATATGTGAGATACGTGAACTCGCCTAAAACAAATTCGCGACGGTATTAGCCATTTAATGATATAAATTACTTTACAACAACGTGCTCGCCTGAAGGACGACGACGCCATATCTTTTATCTATTTCTATCAGCAAATAAAAGATCTTCAAGGGTAAGTTACTTTACTATTTACAACTTTACTTTACGTTACATTCATTTTTTTACGTTTGGCATCAAAGGGCTAATTTAATAATACGAAAAGATAAATTTTACTTGCGGACAAAGCGCGCGAGGTCTGATCGGTCACATAGTTGGGCTGTTACAAAGGGTTAGAAGATAATATTCATACGCGTGCCAATTAGGTAGTTACTACTCCACCGATAATTTAGTTGCGGAACATTGGATAAAAATAATATTAAATTATACTGGTTGACTAGGTTGTAAAATTTACATTATATAAAATTTAATTAACGGTACAATCGCTTAATAAGTAATTGTGTAAACAAACTCAGTAAAATCTTATAATATTTTAAAATGTGCCACTTGGCCTAATGAAACAAGCTATACATGTTTTGCTACCTCAATGAAGCCTGTTACATAACACGTGGTGACCAAAAATCATAAGAAAATCAAAACAGTCGTAATAAACTTTCATTATATCTATAAATATCCAACCACAATAACTGTAAATACCTTTTCAACTTTTTAAATGACCACTAAATTTACTGATACGTAATACTTACGCATTTTTATAATTAATACTATGCAATAAAAACCACCAGATAATTCAAAACGTAGTTTTGTATCGTGAGTGATTATATTTACCACATTACGTCATAAAATATGTATTTAGACTGACAGGAATGTCTGACCATTTAATTTGTGTTTTGTCCTCTGACCTATTTTATTATATTTTTGTGAAACCATTGTTTTAATAAATTGTTTTTATACGAAGCTGTTTTAATTTTTGGATAATCTACTACATTTTTTGTCCTTAAAATAAGGCTTGCATGATGTTGTTTAGAAGGGTATGCTAATCCAGCCTTATACTCGATCTCATTATACTGATTTTAATGCTTTTATGTATAAGAATTTTTATATGAGGAACGTTTTAATAAGATCAATATATGGATATCGACCCTATCTTTTTGCATACGTCAAAAGCGTGGAAAGATTTAATGTAAACTATTACAGTACATACATACATAAGTATGCCTTGAATCAATCACATAAACGGACAGAATATGAACGCCCTTTATAAATAATCACAAAATACTTGGATTCAAATAGCTTAAGGATATTTTATATGAATGGCCGTAAACTATTTATTACTTGTTGTGTTAATTTACACCAAATTGTTTGCAATTTTCAACATTTATTTTATCAACTTTTATTTTTGACACTACACGAGTATGATTGGAATATTAAAAAACTAACGTAAAGCTAACCAACAACTAATCAGGTTGTTATATTTTGATTCAGTTTCCCTGTGCTTGTTATAAAATACAAGCCTTTACATTGACAATTCACTGTATCTCTATTGAATTCATGCGGATGACGTCAGCTGTCCCTGGAGTGTGCCAATAAAGTGGTCCTTTGCCTAGCAACTGGTCGAGTAATTGGGTTCCAAATGGAAATTTCATTTTTCTTCTGCAATGAGTAAGACAACCCTATCAGCCTAAACATTACTTCTTGCTTTGCATTCATTAATTCATAGTTTAATTACTCTTCGCCTTACACTCAACCCGTATAATTAATGCTATTAACTAACTACGGCTTACCTCTTTTTGACAAAACTACGAGTAGAAACTTAATTGCATAGACTCTCTTTACTGTACGGTTATTCTCAATTCTTTAACCTATCCTTTTTCCTTTTCCTTCTTGTTCAAATTTTTTTCTACTTCACCTTAAATTTTATTCCATTTATTACGAGTAATAATGATTCAAATGCACTCCTCTTTTAGTGAAAAGGAATTCTATTACAATTAATTAAATGTCACAAATAATTCCATTATACATTAGAAGGAAATGTTTCGTTTAAGTTAAAGACATCAAAAGGGTTGAATTAAGTTATTTAATAAGAATTTTTTATATAGACTATAATACCGTAGAAGTATTCTAAAGTTAAAATTGCTTCTAATTTGTTTTTCTTACCTAAAAATTAATATCCAACTTTTAAAACGACTACAAACAAAGGTGCAGAGATTATCCATAATTCCATCTTCATATTAAATTTAACTGAAAGGAAAAAATAAATCTGCTTTTGTCATCAACTGATGAGAGAGAGGGGCTGTTCAGCCTCTAAATGGTTTATTTTAAATATATTATTACGTTTTAAAGGTAATAACCCTAGATATTACAGGTAATACATTTAATTTAACATTTTCTTGTACACTTCATGTGCACAAGCAAATTTAAGTTGAGTTCAATTTGGTCCTACAAATCATTTTCAAACAGCAAATACATTACCCCATGGAAGAAAATTGATTATTTAGTTGACGGGACACTATTTTAGAAATAAGAAAATGGTCATATAAGTCAATTTACGATAAGAATATAGTATACGAGTGTTTATTATAAGAAGCAGTAATGAACCATTAAATAAAATTAAAGATTAATGATAAGTTTACGATTAAAACAAAATCAATTCTTTACATTGAATAAATGGTTTATAGTACACTGAATAAATGGTTTACATTTAAAAGTGTACTATGCGATCATCTAATATATTAATTCTAATTTAAATATTAGTATTATAAAACAGCTGTTGTAAACAGTTGACCAAAACATGTGACTGATTATTATGTATATGCTCTTGGTTAATTTAGTGAATAAAACAACGTAATATTTTACAGTTTCATTATTATTAGATATTAACTAGTAGTTTACCCGCGGCTTCCGCTAGCAATTTCTGTTGAAAAACAGGACATTTACGTATTCTTTTTCTACGACATTGTAAACACTCCAGAGATAGTTGAAACTCAACTCAAAGGTATTCCAATGTCATGACTCATTAAGTTGAAATAAACAATGTTTTGGGACCCGGAAATCGTAGAGTTAAAACGGTTTTTATAAGATTCGAGTTTCTCTCTCCTCCAACATTTTATGATAGTTATTGAATTGATCCAATGAATTCAGTGACAATTGAACTATTTTAGTCAATTGTGGAGGAATACTTAAGTCCAAAGACAATAGCAAACTAATGATATAATGCATGGTAGGATTCTGCGCAGTTTTAGGAACGGAAGTAAGCGTTTCCTTTGTTATATATTATGTTAATGTCTATGGTTAACAGCTTCAGTTGATAATCAAAATTTCTAATGGCTCTTATTTTTTACTCTGCGTGTAGGTGATTACTTCTGATTTTAAAGACTTATATTTTCTACACCATAATTGAGTTTGCCATGTTGCCACGATCAAATTTTGTTTTGTATACTTATACCCATTGTAATGTACATCCAGCCAAATATATTTGTAGTGACACAGTTGAGTTTGTTGGCAAGAAGATATAAACATCGTCTATAAAGGTCTGAGAAGCCTACTGCTTACAAAAAGTTCTAACTTCGGTTTTATAAAGGCTTCATATCTGTATCAACGTATAGATTGCAACATTATCTTTAATTCCTGCGGTACGCTAGTGCCTACTAATTAAGCTGCATACTTAATCTATATATATAAAAATGAAAACTGTTTCGTGTGTAACAGCATCACTCACAAACGGCTGGACGGATTCGCCTAATTTTTTTTTTTAATTTGTTCGTCTTGATCTGTAGAAGGTTATAGGATACTTTTTATCCCTTTCCCGATTTCAGGATTCCGCCCCCACTGGTTACAGAAATACCCGTAAGAAATGCATTACAGCAAACATATGTTATTAAGTGAAAGAGTCTTTTCAAATTTTTAATCAGCTGTTCTTTGTAAACATATATAATGCGACAAAAAATATATTTATATATAAATGTCTTTACACTTATAGTTTTAAAGCATAGAGTAAGCTTAAGAGAAACGACAAAATTTTGTTTAAACTGTTTCTGCAATCATAATATATAAAAATGAATGTTTTGTGTGTTTGTCCTTTATAGACTCAGAAACTATTGGACCGATCACTATGAAAAATTTGTATTTTTCTATGTAGAAGGTTTATACGCAATGCCCATTGATGTAACTAACCACCAGGCTGTACTGCAAGATATAAAAGTTATCAAAGCGCCTGCACATTATAAAACTGCAATTACAACACAGTAGTTACGTATATTAAAATATCCAAAACACTATTTGAAGGCAAAGAAATATACGGGCAAAGCTTAAGAGACGCGTGCGAAGCCGCGGAAACAGCTAGTATTTACTAAAAACGTCAGGTTATAAAATTTTTTTCTAAATGCAATCCACAGTCCACTGTGAAGCCACCGGATAGCGAGAAACTGGGCGAGCGAGGCGTAGGCGGTTTATTTCCACTCCTTAGCCTTGACTATGGCGCGGCCAACCGTCCTTATAGGGCATGGCTATCATGGGCATGGGCTATCAACGACCCGAATGATTTTGCGTAAATCGTCAATGACCACCACATCCGGACCAGGGCAAGCTAGGTCATCCGAAACATCACTATTGACCAGTTTCATGTGTGTATATATATAATATATATATATATATATATATATATATAAAGATTGCTGACGAACCGTATTCAGAAATTCTATGTCGGAAAAAAGTGTTAGTGGATTAAAGTAGCCTTCAGACGTCCCACGTTATATTTGCAAATGACAGTTGCAGAGATAAATTTCAATAAATTTTCTGTTAGATGCTACATACTTGACAGTGCAATACCTGGACGACAAGTTTATCGGTTACTCATGAAATCTGGTAACGATTCGAATATCTGCAAGAGACAATTGAATAGGGTATGCCTGTTTAAAGTTGCTTTATAGATCGACTATCATTGTGAAGACAGGGACTCTATTTAAATTCAGGAGTAAAGTTGATGGATATCGAAAATATATCACCGGATGCTGGTAAAAAAACTACCGTAAGTACCCCAATGTTCCCAATATGTAGGGATAATTCCACCTGTGGCTTAATTTCACCCCCTTTTAATGATTAGGAGACTGAAATATGTTATTAACCGTCCGGAATCTTTTTTAGAATATCAAGAACGAAAAATGGTAACGTTTTACCTATTAAAATCTCTTCTTTATCTAAAGTCACATAACCTTTATTCGCCAGAGGATCCGAAGGAGAAAACCTATTCAGAAAGTTTGTAAACTTTTATGTAGATTTCTTAGAACCACAACCTAGTTTATTTGGCTAGAGAACATAAATTCATCTGTAAAATTCCAATCATATGGGGGAACAGTGATTCTATTTCCACTGAACTACAGAATTTCACAACCAATTTGTGAACTAACTTTAATTTAGGGAGTCGTTATCAGAATAGTTGTTTTGGCAATCTTCTTTCTGTGGTATATCAATGACATGCCTCTCTGTTACCCACTATGCAGACGACGCTGCCCTCTTAATGGCCCCGTCGTTCAGGCTACTCTCCGCGTGGTTGAGCGGTTGGCCGTTCAAGATTAATACGAAAATATATGAGGTGATGTTCTTCACCCGAATGTGGTATAGTCCTGACTATCCAATGGCTCTCGACATGGGTTGTTGCTCCTCCAGTTGTTTTGGGAGATTTGTTTTAGACGTTGTTTGATGGGGTGTTCTACTATTCAGTTCAGAAATGTGATTGACTGTTTGTTGATTGAAATAGTTATGTTGTTTGTTTGGGTTGATAAATAAACAATCATTTTCTTAATTTTATGTGATAACCTTAAACGTATACGTTCAAATATTTAGGAATTACTACCACTAATAACATACTCGTATTATCCTACACCAATATTCAAAACATTTAAAGTCTACACACTAATGAAAACATTTGGTATGGCATTAAATTTATTATTTACTTTGAAAGTAAAAGTTTGAGTCAACCTGAAACTTTAATGGTTATATAAAAACACAAAGTTGGCATTTAATTTACTACAAAAGCATGTTTAAACTTAAAGATTGTTTTGTTGTACTTGTACATTAACGGTAATCTTGTCACATGGGCTTACTTATGTGCAATATTATAGATTATAGTTTCTAGATTATTTTCAGATTTATCTGTATAATTACACATATCTCTTAACTCTAAATATCACCCAAATAACGCGATATTCCTTTTGTAATTATATGCTTAAAATAGTTTTAAATATTAAATATGAATAAACAGCCAAAAGAGCTGGAATAAAATGTGAAACAATAAGGCACAATGTAAAGAGAATCTTATATGATATGATTTATAAGGCACCTAATTGGTTGTTGTGTACAGCAAACGCCTCGTCTAAGAGATGAAATTACAACGTTGTGTCTCTCTCTACTTTCCTCTCTCTTCCTTTATTATCCAAATATGTAACCAATGGGTAATAAAGGATCAAATTATTGTTATTTAAAATATTATTAGTGTTTTCAAATATAATTATAATTTTCAAAAGATGAATCTTTACTTTTAGTATTTCAGGGTTTTAAAGTAGTATTGTGGATTCCATTGTGATTTAACATACAAGATGTACGTCCCCACGGATATCGTGTATTCTGATATTGATGGATCTGTCCAGATGATATACAATTCAGATAAAGTGTTTATTTTTCAAATATATGGTAGGAGTAAGCTGTATCAAGCAAGTGACGGCTTCGCTGGGGCTGCATGAGAAATGTTAATCCTATTCATAAATATGTTAATATTTCGCATATTGAAATATCATCTGATTGTATATAATTGTATTTACAATGGTTTACCCATAGGACTAATGTAACGTTGTTAATGCTCATCCAATTTCTATGGAGTAACATGCACTATCATTTCATTTGATTTATTAGAAAACATTTCCCTTGCGTGAAAGTCCAAGATATGCTCAGCTAATTAGTAAAATTCGCCTTTAAAATAGGGATGAAATGTTTTTTTTTTCTAACAAGTCACACTGTTTTATAATAACTGTCTGTTATTTTCAAAGTGATATGTTATCTAATAACATTCGGGTACAAAACAAACAATGAAAGTAACTGATTTTATTAGTTAGACCAAAGGTTTTTTTTTAGAGAGATAGGCAGGAAAAATACTATTACGCACGCAGGTGGCCAGCCTGTAGTGTGGGACTCAACTTACCCACTAAAAAACCTCCTCTAACTCTTTAGGATTCTAACCTGGGATAGTTTATTACATTACTTTAGGCTAGGCCTAAATTTGGCTTAAGCCTGTGGGGCTCGCTCCTTATCCAGCCGCTCGGTCAAGGGATCTGAGCCACTTCGCGGTCGCAGATCGGATTTCTTTTCCAGGAGGATGCCCCGGACGAACTGTGACAAACAATCCCAGTTTCCCCTCATCCCTCGATAATGTTTTCGCAGACCGTATCCACCGAAAAACCCCCGAGTTTTCTTGTGGCCTCCAGGCGGGGCCTTTCACAATGCGGGCAGCGGAAGAAGGTGTGTTCCGCGTCGTTGGGAACGCCCAGGCAGTAGATGCAATCCGGTGAACCGGTCCTTGCCGATCCGGTTCAGGTACGACTTGAAATAGCCGTGACCTGTCAGGAACTGCGTGTGACCTGTCAGGAACTGCGTGAGGTAGTAGTCCACTTCGCCATGCCGCCTTTCGTGCTCCCAGCTGTGTTGCCACTGCTGGAAGGTTCGGGCACGCTCTTCGGATCTTGCTGCGTCCTTGCCGATCTTGCCTTGTCTCTGATAAATCGCCTTCCTCTCAGCGGGACGACGGTGTCAATTCTCTTCTTTGTGAGAATCACGATCTCCGTCTTGCTCAGAGCAAGCGAAAGACCGTGATCGGACATCCAGTCGTTGACCACTCGCATGACCTGGTTCAACTTTAGCTGGGCCAGCTCAACGTTGCGTGCATCGATGAGAGCCGCAACGTCATCGGCGTACCCAGCTAAGACAGTTTCCTCTGGCATCTCGGATCTCAGGAGGCTGTCATAAGCGATATTTACAGAGATCCGGGCCGAGTATTGAAACCCTGCGTGGCACCAGAGGTGACTTCCACCGTCCGCGCTCCGTCGCGAGTGTCGTATATCAGACGCCTAGAACGGAGGTAGTCCTCGATGAGCCGCAACAGATACGTTGGAATACGTTAGGTGTCACGAAGTGCATCCAAACATATCGACCCATCTCGCCGAGTTGAAGGCATTCATTGACATCGAGTCGTAAACAAGAAGCACTACTCGGCCGGAAGAAGTGGTTGTGGCTCTCGGCTCTCTCAACTGCTTTCTGTACTTTCCGTAATCGCGTCGATTGTTGACCGTCCCTTTCTGAAGCCGTACTGACGAGGGCAAAGGTCCCCGACGGCTACCACGGCAGAAATCAGGCGGGTACGGATCAACTTTTTAAAAAGTTTTCCAGCCGTGTCCAGCATGCAGAGAGGTCTGTAGTACGACGGCAGCTCAGAATCACCTTTTTCCCTTGCTAATAAGCACCAGCCTGGCGGTTTTCCAGGGAGGTGGGAACACTCCTTCAAACCAAGCAGGCATTGTACATTCAAAAAACCCGGCATTGTTGGTGAAAATCTTCTTCAGAGCCTCGCTGGGAATCCCGTCCGGGCCGGGAGCCTTGTTGCTCTTCAGGGTGAGTACGGAGGTTTCCAACTCCTCAATAGTAAAAAGCGGAACGCTCTCCACCCGTTCGAAGTCAATTAGTGGTTGCTGTGCATGTACAGGAAACAGGGCAGTGACGATCCTATCCATGGTGGGCGCCCTCCATGATGGAGGGTGGAGAGCGGGCGCCGGGTTTTCTGGGTCACAACTTTGTAACCCAAACCCCAAGGATCGGAATCGACATCGTTTATTAGACAAAGTTTCCTCCAGCTATTCGCCTTGCTCCTGTTGATGGCTCGGCGGAGAGACTTTCTCGCAGCTTTGTAGACATCCGACTTACGAACTCTATCTGCAGGAATTCTCGCTCTAGTGGAGGCACGTTTTTGCTCTAAGGCATGTTCTTCTGAGTTTCCACAATCTCTTCAGTCCACCAGTAGAAGGGTTGCTTGTCGCGGCGGAGTTTCATTCCGTGGCATAGACCAGTCACAGGCCGAGGCAAAAAGTTCCATCGTGGATGTTACTAAAAGCCTCGGCGCCAGCCTCAGCAGGATTCCGCCTGTGCTCCCCGAGAGATGACCTCGGTGAACTTGACCACGTCCAGTTTATTGGTGTTCCACCGGCGTGGCCCTTCCCGTGATGCAGAAATTCTACAGTTTAACATCATGCAGATCGAAAACAATGTACGTGTAACCCTCACCACCCTCCAGCCTAGAGATCCTTGAAAGAAGAGACTCAGACGCGACGGTTGCGTCAGGAATCATGCCTCTCTGCCCGGGGCGCCTCAAATTAGGCGTGTTGTCGCCCTGGTTGAGAACGACGAGCCCGGCTCTGGCGATGAAGTCCAAGATGTATGTCCCCCGGGAGTTGGTAGAGGGCATTCCCCACTCGACGGCCCTCGCGTTGAAATCACCGCCAACGACAACGTGCCCAGTGGGGCCGAGCACGCTCTCCTCCAAACGATCAATCTTGTCGCGGAAGTCTTGGATGGCCTCGTTTGGAGTGAGGTAGCAACTGAAGAAAGTTACATCCCTACACCTTATCCAGACGAATCCTCGGCCACGTCCGTGACTCCACACCATGACTTCTTGTGAGTTTCCGGGCCCAGAAAGCAGCAGTACCGAGACTGTCTGGGATCCAAATACTTAGGTCCCTGTCCCAATACTGCTCGCTGACCAGGAGCGCGTCGGCACCGAGTTCTCGGGCGAGCTGATTTAGAAGATTATCAGCCCACCAGGATCTTTGAAGATTGGGCCTGTAGGATACGGATTATTGGCCTTTTGCCTGTTCGAGTGCGGATCTAAAAACACGTCACTGATCAGAACCAGGTAAGTGACCAAGAGCATTCCCAGCAGAAACTGTCTCCTTGCAGAGGAAACAGGAGAGGCTCGAGGTGCAGTCTTTCTTCTTGTGGCCTTAGTCTCCCGCACCGGAGGCAGTTGAAACTTCGGTCGGGCCCTCTGCAGGTACGGGAAGAGTGACAGAACTCTAAGCACCGGTAGAATCTTTGCACGATTACCCTTTGTTTGAGCCTGTAACTCACCCATCCGACTCTCAGGTGCTGGAGGCTAAGCAGCTTATTAGCGTGCTTCTCGCCTAATTCAGCAATTGCCATACGCTGCTGGCTCCGATTGGTTTTGTCAACCAGACCTTGAGACCTCCCATTTCTCCCGGTAGTTCTGGAAGCGCCTTCTTTAACGCTCTGATCACCTCGTCCTCTGTAGGTAGAGCGTCTAGGTCTCGAATCTCCACTGAACATCTCGGTTGAAGGGTTCGAAATGAGCCTTTGTTACCAGGAGCGGTTTTGAGGGAAGCAGCAAAACCGTACTTGTCCCTTCGACTTTTCCCAGTTTCGAGAAGAACATCCCCGTTCCTCCGGTTTCGCCTGGGTTTTAATCTGTCCTAGGACATTCGGCGAAAGATCGCCCCCCTCAGGGTTTGATCAAAATCGCCTCAGCACTAGGCATTTTTGAGCCTGAGTCGTGAAGGCTTCCTGAAAGTTTTGCCAGGGGTCTCCTTAACCAGTTCAAAGACTTGGGCCTTCTTCTTCCCTTTTGCAGGCGTCCTTTTTTGAGGCAGCCTCGGCGCGCTTTAGCTGTCTCCTCTCCTTTTTTGACAGGCGTCTCTCCCAGTTCCCCAAAGGTGTTTGCGGGGCGGGCCCCTGCGAGTTGAGAGGTGTCCGATGGGATTGACGCTGGGATTAGAGCAGCTGCTGGTGCAGGAACCCCTGCCGGAGCAGGAACTAAGCAGCCAGCCGGAACGTCCTCAGCCTGCGTGGAAGCAGAGAAGAAGACTGGATTCGGCGCTGGATCCCATTCCCTAAGCTCAGGGCTTCCCGACGAAGAACCTCTCTGCCGCTTTGCTCGCTTTCTGGCTTGTGTCGGAGACTCAGGCAGATGACCTTGAGCTTGAGACGAATCAGATATGACATGGTTTCATGACGTAGCGCTTCTGCTTCACCGCCTTCAGCCTGATCTTCCGGCATTCCTCTATTTCACCAAGGAAATCATCGAGTTTCGGAATTCCATCCTTTATCGCCTTGTTCACGTTCCTCTGAGTAAGGAGAGCCTTGGCCATCTCCTTCAAAAGGGCTTTCAATTTTGTTCAGTGACAGGTCCTCCTCTTCGCTGGTATCGTCATGCTGCTGCCGAAGCATTTGCAGACCGAATGCCGCACGAAAGAGGGCTCTTGCTGGGAGGAATTCCTTCTTTCTTAGCTTGAGGTGTTTCCGGGTTGGTCATCTCTATCGCCAGATCGACCTTCTCATTCCTCTTTCCGGATCCGGAACGACGATCCGGTGTCACTAAAAACTTTGAACGGCACCGGCGGAGGGGAGGTTTTTAAGTCCCCTCGTCGGCGTCCCAGTCGTCAAGGTCGGAGACCTTTGCATAATTGAGCTGCGCTTGAAAGCGGCTTGATCCTTCTCTTTTCCATTATTCCTGTAATGTGTTTTGACAGTCCATACTTAAAAAAAAGGAGTAAAGTTTCAATAATGTTAAAGTAATAACTAATTTGGGTGGGATTGGTACTGCACAAGTCAGAAATTACAGAAACGTTATCTCTTAGTTGTTGATTAGATTTTATTGCGAATTTGTAAAACACGTAGAAATTTCATCACAAATGACGATGCAATTCAGCTCTTTTCTGAGAATGAGACAATATTTCCAATTTCAACCTAACTTCTCTAGTTCTTTATGTTGCGTTAAAGTTTTATATTTTCCCCATTTTTTCGCTTCGAAACAATTTAATATAGTTTTTAAAAATTAATTAAAATGACTTTACGAGTTTTATTAAATGTAAGATAAATTATTTAATAACTTTTAAAAGCTCCAGATGTTTTAGGAAACCAGAATAAATGAAAGTTCTTTAATATTATAAAATGAACTCTAAAGTAAATTCTGAGTGATGGTTTAATAACAGTGTTAAGTTAAGATAAGGTAAGGTTTTAAATAGTTGATAAGTTAGGGACAGAAATTCAAAACACACGCCTTGTAAACACTCACAAAACTACTATAACTACTACTACTACTACTACCTATAATAATAACTACATGGTATTTACAAATTAAAATTGTCTTTGTAAATGCATTAATAATACTGAAATTAGTTTCATAAACTGCATAAACCTTTATAAGTAAAACTATCCTGTCAACTAAATCTGGATACATCAATTTCTAAACACTTTATCCTAGAGCATATGATCCTTGTGCATCCATCTATTTTTTGTAGGAAATGCAATATTGGCATTTTAGATAGAAAGATTACCTTAGATATGACTTTCCATATTATTATGTATACTGATTCTGTATAATCATGGGACCTTTCAATTACAATATACATTATGTTACATTAAGAAGACCTTGTGAATGTTGTTAGTAGAGCTGTTCAGCTAGTTTCTTCTGAGCTTAATTTTTTTATGTCCTTTAGACGAAAATGACTCCAGATTCCAGGAATTAAGCCTGTGACAGCGAATATACCCCTCGCACTACAACTACGTTACGTGAAACTTAACTTTATTCCAAAACGTTGAAATATTCTTTAGTGGAAATTACGTCATATATTTCATAAAAAACTATATATTGTGCTGTCATAAATATGCATTACAGTGGCATCATTTGCTTTATTACAATCATTTATTTCACGCTCCTTTTAAGAAATCAATCTCAACCGATACGTATGGTAAAAATCTTGAGTGACGGAGTTTGTGCAAATAAATCCTACTTATGCCATATTATTAACTAAGGGTGTAATATTACAATCTGCGTATTAATAATAATTTCACGTATCCTTTGATTATACAGAATATGGTGAAAACTGGTACATAACAATAACTTGTTATCTAAATAACAATACCTAGTTTATCTTCAGTATCTGTTATTAATAATGAGTGTTCGGTTCTTACGAAAGTAGTTTCTAGAGTTTAGAATATTATTAAAAAGTTAATAACTAACAATAGATACTCTTTAGAAACTAATTCAATCCATGTTAAATTTCTTAACTTCTTATATACTTTAATACTTTAAAAACTTTAACAATTAAGAAATGAAACGAGAATCTATAATGACTATATATTTTTTAAATAGACTATAGCCGTAAATGCCATTGAGATATGGTTGGTAGAGAGTTTGGCTGAGCCTATCAGCCGAGAGGGTTGACAAATTTCCATTAACAGCCTTTCTGAGCAGTTTTTTATTTAAGCAATATTGAGTTTAATAACGGTGTACGATTACTCCATTTGGATTTAGATGAGCGTTAGAAAATGTTCTTTCATTACCCTTATGGTAACCATGATATAATAGCGAAATAAATAAATTTGTAATCTAAGTGAGGACAATCATATGATATTTTAAATGGTCACATATTAACACATGAATGCTACATATCCCAGCACTATTTGTACGTTAGCGAATGTTTGTACATTTTAAAACCATGGATTCAATACGGTATCATCGAACTCTATGTTGCCCATATACAAATCGAGCCTAATACAAACTTTCAAGTCTGTATGTCAGTTCGTTTGTGTGATACCTACGGACCGACAGACAGGCAGAAATGAAATTGTTTCAATAAGGTTAAATAAGACAAAATTTGTAAAAACACACATGTCGATTCTTTCCTGACTCATTATGTTTGAAGCCATTGAAATGTAACCAGTATTACAAATAAAGGTAAACTGCTACCTAAGCCTAGTTCTATAATAATTCAAATGTTAGGAGTTTGCAGTATTTCTTAAACTTTAGTAACTTGTTCTCACTAATTATTTAGGCATAGGTAAATGGTTGATATTTTTCAAGCTTAAAATTTACTTTAAACCAAATTAATAAATTTTTATTCTGACCAAGTTTAACTCTTAACCTATCTTTTAATACCACCTACAGTGTAGCCTCTTGCTTTAAAACAAACCTTGTACTTAATTTTTTGTACTTTTAAACTTAGCTAGCACCTTTTGGTATATTAATTTAGCCTTGGCTCAGATGTGAGATGGCAGTTGGTGGCCGCTTGTTGTACTGCAGCCTATGAATAGCCTACTTTTTGTTTTTAAAGTTTTTAGCTTTCTGGTTACTATTTAATACCCCCATTCAGTTTCACCAGATTATTTACTATGGGTTGGCTTATAATGAAAAGTGTTCTTGTTTTTTTATAAATTGCTTTCCTTTCCGATCTTTCACCTCTTCACTGAAATAATTAAAATTTTAACCTCTCCACACCAACCCTTAGTTCCAAATGCAATTTATTGATGTTATTCTTACCTGATTTATTTAGTTATTTATTTATACTTCCAACGGATTACACCATTTGTACATGTAATAAGTTAATAAGAGTTTAATATTTTTAATAGCACTAATATGATTTTTTTTTGTCTACTGATTTGAATTTGTTCAAGTCTTACAAAGTATTGTTAGTTAATGTTAGCCTACACACAAGGTAAGTGAAGTGTTACTGTTAAATTTATCTGATTATTTTTCTACTTAGAAATATGTCAAACTTTATGTAGGCCTATGCTATTTGAATGTCCAGGCAATTCAAAACTTAAAGGTTTGATTTATTCTAACTGTTTTGCAATTTTTTTTTCTAAACCTTCTTCAAAACTTTAATGTTTATTGTAAAAATAATTCTTTTATAGTCTATTATTAAAAGCCTTTTGCTTCTTTTGACTAGTGCCTGTTTAATTTATGCAGTTAAACTTAATATAGAGTACACCTTTAGTTTCACCTATTAATAAAAATAACATAGGCCTATGTTTTTTTTTGTAATTTTTATGAAAGTTGCAGCTTGGGGTTGGATTTGACGTGCTGACATACATATAAGTGATTTTAATTACTTACAAAACTAAACTTTTCTTTCCAAAATGTGGAAACATCCTACTTTTGCAAACTTTTAAAACTATAGTTTGCCACCTTGAGGGTTCACTGTTAGTTTAAAAAAAAAAAATTATAGGTTAAAAAAAAATAAAAAAGAAACTATAAAATACCAAAACCCTAGTGGACTCTTTGGATTGATTGATATGTCAGCTTGCTTGATTCAACTTCGGGTGTTTAACTTACCTAAATCTTCAGTTTAGGCTAATTTAAGCCTTAAGTGGTTAAATAATTTTTTCCTTTGGTATTTGCTTTCTAAATTTTAATTTTCACTGGGTTTTTTTTTTGGATTCGTGGTCTCAAAAGAGATTTTTTTGGGTGTTCTAAATTGCTTATAAGTATTAAAGGGTGGGGGGGGGGGTGGGGGGGGGGGGGGGTGGGGGGGGGGGGGGGTGGGGGGGGGGGGGGGTGGGGGGGGGGGGGGGTGGGGGGGGGGGGGGGTGGGGGGGGAGTCATTCATCACATGACAACAATGGCCGGTTACAGCAAAAGGTCAGCAGGGGAAAGTTGATAACTGAGGACCTAATACCATGCCACTCCCAGTTTTTACGCTTAAGTTGATAAACTTATGGTAAACTCAATTGAATTATGTGAACTAAGCCCATCTTTATAAAGATAAAGATTGGAATAAAACGTCAGTTAAGAGTTGTACCAATGAGATTAATTATTAACTGTAAGTCTTGCGGGTTAGTCAGTGTTTCTCTTAAGGTTAAAACTATTTTAAATTTTAAAGTTATATAAAACAAACACCATAACTTGAATTGACTAATTCGGAAAGTACGTTCGTCTGTAATAGATTTCATTGTTTACTCTTCTCTAGAATACGCTGTACTCAAAATATATGAGGTTTCAATTTCCACTAATAGGGAAATTGTTTATATTGTAAAACTGATATTGGTTAAGAGACGAAAGAAGTCAGAAATGTAAATTTAAATGAAATCACAGGTAATTAGGTTAAGGTCATAGTACAATATTAATAGCAACTTACTACGGATGAACAACAATATCAGGAAAAGTAAAGGTTGTTATATGGAACTAAGTCAACTTACGACGATGTTAAAGCCAACGGCATTGGCTCCTTTCCTCAAGGCTCCCATGGGTTCGACCAATATCCATGAATAGATGGGCAGTTGGTGTCACCGCTGCATAACAACAATCACTTATATCGGGGGTGATTGAAGGGATTCCGCCAATTGAATACCTCCTACCATAACGGATTTTATTAAGGAGCAAAGGGACCTGCACTTTATCCAGATACACCCCTCGCGCTCTAGGCCATACCAAGATAAGCTCCTTTAAATACTAGTGACGGATTTTACAAATGGGAAAAGAAGGTTGCACATTGTCCAAAGAGACCTCTCGTGCTCTACAGCCATACTGAGATCATTTCCTTCGGCTGACTAGTCAACGGGTTTTAGATTTTATAGAACAGTTGAATTATTGATAGCTGTGCCAAGTTAAACCCAAGTGTAATGCCGTTGCTTAAATTCTCATGATATTGCGTAGTAAAATGAGTTTAACCTCGTAAATCTATCACTTACTGAGTGAGTGCGCTACCAATATAATACTGAGCCTTTAATTTATAGCATTCAGTGACTTTGTATTTGGCCGTTCGTGATATCCCATTGCAGACGTAAGGTCTTGGAGACAATAGACGTAGTAGAGCTAAGAACCAATAGTGACAATGAAATTAGGAGTTGAGTAACGTTTCAGAGGTAGGAGGTCATGCAGGGATGACAATCCGACCATCCTCACCGGCAGGGAGTTGTATGACGAAGTTAGACAAACAGTTCGTTGACATTGAAATGTATAATAATTCGATACAGAAGCCTTCTCTTGATTTTAACGAAATTTTTTTCAAATAGTATTTCAAAAGCATTCTTTATGCATGTAAACCAGTCTAATAGTTATGTATTCCTTTCGTTTTTACTTCTTTAATTTCTCCTTGATTATTCAGGAATCTGGTGAATATCTACTTTACATCACTCTGTTTTTAAGTCTGTCAAAGTTCCCTATCATACGCATTATCAAATGCTTTATTTAGTAAACACTAGTTTAAAAGCTTAATTTACTAAATTAAAAAGAAAAACTACTTTTTGTACTACGTGAAAAATATGTGTATGTCTACACTTACATTTTAATAGTTTGAACTTTATGACCGTAATTTGTACCGCGTGATCAACAAGAGCCTGATAAATATAAATCAGTCTAATATTGATGTTTTGTAGTTTTTACGTTGTAGTACAAGCAAACGTATACCTCACACAACCATATTTATCACATGCTGTCTCCCGTCACCAGTCAACTTGGGCTGTAAACTCGTCGTTAAGTGACACCGCCACCGTTCATCTTACTAAAGAGCCACTAAACGTGTTTTTTACATCGTAAATTTAGATATCAAAATTATGATAAAGTTCTAATTGTATATTTCAAGTTGCAGCCCTAATCACAATAAAATTATCATAACTATAATCGTGGTCATGACTAAGAGATTTCCTTACAGAATATAAACTATAGAGTATTGTGTAACTGTTATTACTCCAGATGCTACGCTGATAGAATATAAGCAGTAACGCCAGCATAAGCTACAATTACTGAACCCATGAGAGCAGTTCACGTTGACAGTTTACGTCATTATTAACCACCTTACTGATCCCTTTACGCAATTGAAACTTAATCATCCTCTAACCTGGATGATTATTGATTAAATTACTAGCTTTTTGTGCGTCACAAATTAGCTTATATTGCTTCAAATTAATTTATTAATGAGTTTCTGAAAACAGATCCAAACCATTTAAGAAAAGAAAAATAATAAGCACTTCTTTATAAGTTTAATCCAAGTATTTATCACGTAAAAGTAAATATTTATGGCGCTGACCCTTATTGCTAATGCTTTAACTAAACGAGAAAGCAACTAGTCTCTGCACCTTTTATAATGGTGGTCGAAGTGTACGCACTACTGTGTACTAGACAATAGAATGAGCACAGAAACTATAGTTACACGCAGAATTCTATGTATACATAATTATAACCTATACGTCTCTATTCATATCAGTGTATGTGTATATAAAAATTAGGTCTTTTAAAACAGACAAATACATCAAATATAGTCAAACTTTATGATTAATTTACCTATACCTAAGTATACCTTTTCAGACTAAAAAGTGTATAAATATTTACAGATATACAAATATAAAACTAACAAGGAAATGTAATAGTAAGCAAATTATTTACAACTAATGTTCCATCAGCTTTTTAATGAGTAAAAACTTAAAAAAATTCATGCTAAGTTTCAAACCTAAAGGAAACTTTTGATTTTAATACTAGCGCAGTTTTATTTTCATGTATGATATGTTTATCATGTGGAAAACTGCATTATTAATACCTTTAATTTATAACAGTTTTTGATTTTGTCCCCATTGTGTTTTCTGGGATGTAGATATAGGGGGCTTGTCCATCTCCATGAACTCTCATTTTCATTGTATGGAAAACATGTTACCCGTGATGTTACATTTCTTTTGCGTAGGATTTGTAAGAACTGTACAATGCATTGTAGCGCTAATAAATTAGTTATTTTGTACCCCTTATAAAAACTTGCTCTACATAATAAAATTGCTCTAACATAATTTAATATTGTAATATTGTACTGCTAGTATAATTTTATATAATTTTAAATACACTCCGTGAATTTTTCCCCGCTTTTAAGCCATTATTGCATGTACAAATGTATTATATGTGCGATATAAGTTCACCGGAAAGCTGTCAAGAATATTGCATTACGAAAAACATAGGCACTCTAAATGTGCATGTGGAAAGTTTAAAGACGTCACGAAAATTTAGAAAGATTAAATAAGGAGTCCAGTTTTAGGGGGGTTAGATATACAAAGTGAAGTATTTTTATGAGGATTTGAAAATACAAATAATAAAGTGAATTTTGAGTTTAGCTCCAGTTCACCTTCCTATTATTGCTGCGGCTGGTATCTGACACTATATCAGACTTGACTCCTGGAATCTGGAGTCATATTCGTTTGAAAGAGATCCAAAGAATGTTGACGATTAAGAAGCTCAAAACGAAAAATTAACATCGTTTTGACATCACAGACATCTATAAATAGGTGTAATGGTAGTGTCATTGTCTCACCAGGTACACAATTTAGTGCACTACGATTGATAGATACGATCTCTAAGCACGGTGGAGCAACCGAGTTTTTGTGTACAAATAAGAATAAAAAAATTCTTAATTGAATATATCCTATTTCAACCACTAAACATAGGTAGTTTAGGGATTTATATTCTTTATTTATATTGTTTTAAAGTCTTTACAATTATTATTTGTTTATGAATTTTAGTCACGAATTTAGGTATGTGTGTAAGAATCAATTGGATGTATAGATCCTAAAATATAAAGTCATGAAATAGTGTTTAAAAAAATTTTGTATTTTGATCCTTTAGTCATCGGATTAACATACGTTAAGAATTGACTGGGTACCTAATAAAATTAATTAGCCATTTTCAGTGATACAATAAATCAGAAACAAAACGTTTCAAAATCTCCAATATGATATCTTAATCAGGTGGTTTATACAAATCATACCTGAGCGTGACACGCATAATGCAGGAATCACAAAAAAACGATATTGTGTGACAACTTCATGCACACTATGTTTAAAAACATGTGTTAGGTGTTTTTTCCACCCGAGGAAATCAGCATGTAGATCTCAAACGTTTTCGACGAAGTGTTACTGGTTTTCTGCATCACTAAACGATGGAAAATGTGAGAAAAATCATACTTCCTTCACAAAAACACTTTAAACAAAAGCATAAATGATTAAGTAACATCAAAGCGGGAGTCTTACTCAATTCAATTAATTTAAATGTGAGTAATAACATCACGTCACCCAATGTGCGGAGTGTTAACCATTTCCAAATAATCTATCTCATTTCATCAAAGTTTCTTTTTTTATAAATTTTTCAAGTTGTGATTTCATCATGTCCGATAATTCAGATTGGTCTCTGTTGTAAACAACGTTGGGAATTTCCAATTTTCTTAAATACTTTAAGTTTAAAACTATATATTTATTGCCATTCTTAATATAGACTTTAAAATACCAAGCTCACAGAACCCTAGTATTAGAATTGACATGTATCTCGAAAACAGTGTAAATAACAGAGTATTCCTCGGCACAAAACTTCATGTACTTCATTTATATATACAAGTTAAGAGTACACCCACTATATTTTCGCGTAGCTTCGCTGAGGTAGCATGCAAATTTTAAAACTATAACATTTAATTCTTAAGATAGTCTGTGAAGTGACAGTCAGTCAAATTTACCAGAAACAAATTTTACATTCCCCGGCAAACAGAAGAGAAATTGTGCAATACAATTTCTTACTAGAGACATTTTGTGGATAGTTAACATATGCCACATTTTAAAACGATGTGATTATAATAAATAAAATAATAAATTATTTTCTCTCGGATTTTCTAGTTTCCATTATGACTACCTTTAACACCAATTTGAAATGTTCGTTAACGCTCAGCCAAATATCATCGACTGATGTGTACCATAATCGAACTCAGTTGCTTATATGGAAATGAAGTTTTAAAGCAAAAATTTTATGTTTATTGGTAAGTTTTTTTCGTTATTTAACGTGCGGAAACAGAAATTAAATTTGTTCCTCGAGTGATATTCTTATCTAACGTTCAACCAACACACTTGATATCGAATGATATTTTTTGGACCAGGATTACAAAAGATGCTAATGGCCTTTAATATTTTACAATTTAAAATAAAAAATAATTCAGATTTAAGTATGTACATTTTTGAAAATACTAAAATTTTCCACTTAATTGAGCACCTAATTACAATATTTCTTTGGCAATTATTACACTTGCATGTTATTATTGTTATTATTAATAATTAATTATATATAAAAATTTATATAAATATATATATATATATATATATATATATATATATATAATAGCAATTTTACATAATATCTATTATTATATATATTTTATAAATAAAATTAATTATGTAATAAATAGTAAATCATATATATATATATATTGTTATTTATTTTTATTTTTAATATCCATGCATAATATTATTGATATTACATTTTACAGCCATAAATGAGTTTACTTTTTTAACAGATTTAGTTTCGCATACAGGTTACATATAATCTAGCAGTAATGGCAACAAAGGTATCACTTTGATTAGTTTATGGGTGACTGCTGGCCACTAAACCTGTCAAGCGTTGTTAAACCAGAACATGGTTAACAAATCTAAAATCGATCCCGACCAGTCTGAAAGTTTTTCACTCCAGCTCTACAGTGTAACTCTCCATGATCTAATAGGTAGTTCAAATAAGTATTGATTATACATACAGGGAGTCCGAGGAGCTCTGTACTACAACTTTTTAAGTATTACTCCCGGAGCAAGGCAAATCAAAAATATTATATTCTAACTTTAATAATTCTAAAAACTACGGAAAAAGCCGCCATTTTTCACTTAAACAGTTTTATATTTATAACGGCTTATTATGTTGGGCTAAAATTTGGTACTTTGCCGAAAAATATATACAGCTTTAAACTTAGAGCCACATCAGTCAGCTTTTAAAATCTAATATATTCTAATTAGCCTATCACTACAATTAGAGGATTTAAGTGTCAGTTAATGAAAAACATACATTAGAAGAAACATACATTAAGTGTAATTTAAACCATTCGTCTGTAATAGATTTCATTGTTTACTCTTCTCTAGAATACGATGTACTCAAAATATATGTGGTTTCAATTTCCACTAATAGGGATTAGTGTTTATATTGTAAAACTGATATTGGTTAAGAGACGAAAGAAGTCAGAAATGTAAATTTAAATGAAATCACAGGTAATTAGGTTAAGGTCATAGTACAATATTAATAGCAACTTACTACGGATGAACAACAATATCAGTAAAAGTAAAGGTTGTTATATGGAACTAAGTCAACTTACGACGATGTTAAAGCCAACGGCATTGGCTCCTTTCCTCAAGGCTCCCATGGGTTCGACCAATATCCATGAATAGATGGGCAGTTGGTGTCACCGCTGCATAACAACAATCACTTATATCGGGGGTGATTGAAGGGATTCCGCCAATTGAATACCTCCTACCACAACTCTAACGGATTTTATTAAGGAGCAAAGGGACCTGCACTTTATCCAGATACACCCCTCGCGCTCTAGGCCATACCGAGATCAGCTCCTTTAAATACTAGTGACAGATTTTACAAAGGGGAAAAGAAGTTTGCACATTGTCCAAAGAGACCTCTCGTGCTCTAGGCCATACTGAGATCATTTCCTTCGGCATACTAGTAACGGGTTTTACAAAGGGGCAAAGGGGCCTGCACTTTCTTAATCGAATGACCGCTTACGCTATGTCATGACAAGAATAGCTCCAACGCGACGCTGCTGGGCCGGTTCATCTCACGTTATTCTAAACTATCAGACATCACGTCATATCAGTCGGGCAATGGGAGACGATCACCCTATCTAGCGTTGGGAATTAAGGTACAACCAAAGACTTTATTTTTTAGTATCGATTATTTTCCACCGGAAACACGAATGGCAAGTAAACTATTTTAAGTAATCTTAATCTATTGAAACACAATTGTAAACATTATACAACTGGTAACAGTATAAATTGTAAATCAATGACAGTTTAAAATAGAATAAAACATAAATATAAAAATGCAGTTGAAAGACTAAGAACATTTAATGGAAATGTCACCGTGTAACGCAGACGTCTAAACGATTCCAAAGAAATATCTCAGACAATTCTTTTGTGAGAGTTATTAAATAAGATATTGTTCATAGAATGTTGAAAGGCTAATCATTGGAATGGTATCATATAAGACTATTTGTGTTTTATTCATTTCAATGTTTCGTTGTATATGCGATATTCGAACCTAGATCAATTAATAGATTCGTAACAACTACGATAGCTAGGGTGACATGGATAATTCATAAATAGCCTTAATCAAAACGTATAAAGTAACATTTTTGTTGGAATTAGTTATTATTAATCATCTGTATCTTATGTAAAAGTTACACAATTATAAATTACTGATTGTGCAATTAATTAAATAAACTTAACTAATATTTGTGTTTGTGTGTTTTTAAAAAGGCTTTTATTGCTTAATATTTCGTCAATTTTCATTAACATAAGCATGCATAATAAAATAAGTTAAAATCAAATTGCAAACAACAATAAATATGGTATCCGAACAAGTAAATAAACATACAACATTTTCTAAACACACAGAAAGATTTTAAAAAGTTTAAAACATTTTAATGAAATATGCCTGATTTTATCCAACTGGTGATTTTCATTGAAGAGCCATTATGTTGGTTTGTTTTATATCTCCTTAACAATTTTAGTGTGTTTCCTTTCTTTATAGTTTTGAAAATTCTTGATGCCAATTAGAGAGAAATAATTTTCAATGATTATATTGTATTGCGCTAGCATGTGCAGGCACGTGTCTAAGTAAATGTTTATGTCGAACATCGACAAGAAGTTTATTCATCATCAGCCTCAAAGATGTATCTCCAGTGAAGTCTTCAAGTTAGTGTTGATATTTGAATTTATAAACTAAATTTTCCCTGTTCTATATGTTCTGCAATAGAATAAGTTTTCTGGGTAATGCAACTTTTGTTACAGTTTGTTGATTGCATCATTTTACATAATCCACAGCGACAATACTGAGTTACAAACATTTCAATCGTTACAGTTGATTTTATATATATATATATATATATATATATATATATATATATATATATAAATATGTGATAAACTAGATTTTTATGTCCAGTAACTTTGTGTAAGGTTTTGTTGCTCTATTGTAAATATTTTGAAAAATATTTAACCTACCCGGGACTTTTTGGACACCCTGTATATATATTACAATTATTAATTGTTGTTGTAGAATAATCAGTTTTCATTATTTGCAATGATTTTAGTCATTAGAAGATTCCTACTTACAGAGAGCTTTTCACAACAGATGGTCGAAGTGTCCCGCCTTGCCTTCAACTACATTTTGGCATGCCTAACTCATTATTGGTAAAAAATAGACATGAGGTGTTTCTCAAAATGACTGATTCAGTTGTAAACAGTTTCGGGTTAGTAAAGTTAAAATCAAAAAGCTCATCAGTGTATTTTGTTACATTAACCTAAGTTTCAAACTCTAGCCATCTTTGAACGGCTCTCATTTTTGACTCGGTTATCCTTTTGAGGTCGGGTTTGCGGCTTTGTACTCTACTAATAAAGACCTTTTATTTCATATGCATATCAACCTATGCTTACATTTGAGATTTTCTTCTGACTACTAGCGGGCCGCCCCCTGAGGAAGTAGCGGATCACTGAATATGTGATAAAATAGCTTTTTATGTCCAAGTAACTTTGTGTAAGGTTTATGTAGCTCTATTTTAAATATTTTGATAAATATTTTAACCGACCCGGAACTTATAACATCGCCATAACATCGTAACATATATAACATCGCCACCCAGTCCTCTGTCTTTGCTGCTTGTATTCTCGGAATTAGTTCTTTAAAGTTATGAATAACAATACATTTCACTTTATGCCATTGCTTTCCCATCTCTGTTTTCTATATTATTCTGTTTTCTTGCTTCAGTCTAGTAGCTATACAAATGTGTATATTATTATTATTTTGGATGTTTTTCTGCCATAAAATTTGGACTTTGTCCTTGGTTCATTGCTTTGTGATTCCAATAGCCATGGAATCACTGTGTTTCGTTTGATGTCTCACATTGTATCACAGGGGAATAAGTTGTTGAATCATATTAGTGACCGGTCCGTCCGTGAGCTGGTAACTCAGCTACTGTTCTACAAAGACAAAGGAAACTAATTGTCAATGTCCAAATAAAGTAAATGGTTTTAAATAATTATTTCTGCAATCTATAGAAAACTGTTAGATAATAGTAATATAACTAATATTAGCAGCAAAAAATGACCGATAATATTTTGTTCATGCAAATATAAAATACTGGAGTATATTATAATAATAGTATTTTTGTTTCAATAAAAATACGTCTATGTGTAATTTTTATGTCTAATAGAATGAAAATGCAAAATATCCCAATGTGCAAACATCGTTCATCAAAAACTTTTGCTTTTATAATTAAATAGGATAAGGATACAGTAGCACATAATTTACAATTGATATAAAATATATTCCTTATGAAACTAATTATTGAAGTACTGTTAGGACAAAACCCGAAAACACAAAGGTTTGCCTTATGTAGTAATATAATTCTGGCATTGAGTCATTGATCCAGGGGGTTTAGTGCTTCACTGATAAAAGTCTTGGACCAGGGTTGCCAGAGATTAAGACCACGTGATGTACGAGTCCCACTGTCCTCACCTTCCAGTACTCGAAACTCTATTTGTAACTTTGTGTACATTAGTACAGTATCGACATTGTGTCATTGGTCAAGCGGGGTTAGTTCTGCACTGATTAAGTCCTTTAGATCAGAGCTGTCTAATATTAAGACCACTGATGTACGAGACTCCCTCTCCTTACCTTCCAGTACTCGTATCTATTTGTAACTTTGTGTACCACATTAGTACAGTATCGACATAGTGTCATTGGTCAAAGCGGGGTTAGTTCTGCACTGATTAAGTCTTTCGATCAGAGCTGTCTAATATTAAGACCACGTGATGTACGAGACTCCCTCTCCTTACCTTCCAGTACTCGAAACTGTATTTGTAACTTTGTGTACCACATTAGTACAGTATCGACATTGTGTCATTGGTCAAGCGGGGTTAGTTCTGCACTGATTAAGTCTTTCGATCAGAGCTGTCTAATATTAAGACCACGTGATGTACGAGACTCCCTCTCCTTACCTTCCAGTACTCGAAACTCTATTTGTAACTTTGTGTACCACATTAGTACAGTATCGACATTGTGTCATTGGTCAAGCGGGGTTAGTTCTGCACTGATTAAGTCTTTAGATCAGAGCTGTCTAATATTAAGACCACGTGATGTACGAGACTACCTCTCCTTACCTTCCAGTACTCGAAACTGTATTTGTAACTTTGTGTACCACATTAGTACAGTATCGACATTGTGTCATTGGTCAAGCGGGGTTAGTTCTGCACTGATTAAGTCTTTCGATCAGAGCTGTCTAATATTAAGACCACGTGATGTACGAGACTCCCTCTCCTTACCTTCCAGTACTCGAAACTGTATTTGTAACTTTGTGTACCACATTAGTACAGTATCGACATTGTGTCATTGGTCAAGCGGGTTAGTTCTGCACTGATAAAGGCATTAAACCAGGGCTGTCTGAAATTACAACCACATGATACACGAGGCTCTGTCTCCTTACTTTGCTCTATTCGATACTCTATTCGTCACTTTGTGTACCACATTAAAACAGTGTCGACATTGTGTCAATAATCAAGGGGAATTAGTGCTGCACTGATAAAAGCATTAGACCAGGGCTGTCTGAAATTACGACGACATGATACACGAGGCGCTATCTCCTGACTTTGCTCTATTCTATACTCTATTCGTCACTTTGTGTACCACATTAAAACAGTGTCGACATTGTGTCAATAATCAAGGGAATTAGTGCTGCACTGATAAAAGCATTAGACCAGGGCTGTCTGAGATTAAAAGTATGTAAGTTTGAGACTCCCTATATTCACTTTGATATACCCGTGACTCTAAATGTTACTCCAAGCACTGCGTTAATAAAATAAATAACTTTAGAATCACCGTATTTATCGAACGAAATTCAGATGATTATTGTGTATTTACGCCTACCGGACGTCTATATCTGACGTACAGCTAATGCCTTACGTTTAACATACCTGTTTGTTTCAAATAGATCCCAATGACAAATATTTTTCTATCTGAAAAGAGATTGTATGAAGTATAAGTCTTTAGTCAAAGATTAATTTTAATTTGTAATAGAATGTACAGCAGAAAGTTTATATTATATCAGGAAAGTGTATACTACATGAAGATAAGGGACTACGTAACAGATGTGCCTTACATTTCTACTTGTTGGGCAAATTCTTTTATTTAAAACTTTACCTGCTGAATTCAAAACCAAACCCTTCTGATATAAGGGATAGTCAAAGAAAAATATTTCAATGTATACTTCAGTCAAAAAGTGTTTACTTCCGGTCATTGCAAATTAATTTTGGACGAATATATTTTCAGTGTCATAGTAGAGTTTTCCTTGTTGCCTAATCAAGAAAATACTAAAAAACTTCTATCTGTGAAGTCTAATTACACCAAAAAGGGTATACTTAGACCTTTTTAACTTAATCCAATCCAAGATGTTTCTGATGCAATAGTTAGGATTGCCTTGTTTCTCCCTTCAAAAATATACACAATCGCAGGACCTAAAAGCATATTTCGGTCGAAAGGCGTCTAATTTGTCCATTGTAATGTACTTCTGGTCTTATGTATTTCTGACGCAATATTTGGTTTTTTGAAGAAAATATATTCATAGGTAGACTTGAGTATCCTACTTCAGTGACAAACCATCTAATGCTGGTTAGTGTGTGTTTAGGACCCTTTTATTTATTTAAACCAATGTAAAAATGCAATATTATTTTATCATAAAGTATTTCCAATACATGTATGGTTAAAATTTGTTACTAGTGCAATTCTGAAGTTAAATTAAAAAGTAACTTTTTACGCTGTCTGTATTAAGTCTAAGACACCAAATTTCCTTATCGGGATAAACTCAACAGTGGTTTTATAAAATGTTGTTACTTTCACAGCTATAAATATAAATAAATGTTCCATCCTAAATTTTGATCTTCAGCCGAAAACTGAAACAGCTATTTCAACTATTTAATGCATTTAAAAGATAGGGAACATTTCTTTGGCATACCTTATTCACGATTATATTTTAGTTTGTATGTATTAAATGACAATTAATAATACATTATTAATACAAAAAGGAATAAGGAAGGAATATAGAGAGGAATGCGAAATCCTCCAACTCCGTTGTGTTAATAGCCAATTGATTGAACCACCAGCAACTTTATATACAACAAACTAAACAATGGTTGAGTTGGGTTGTTACAATAGTAATAGTTTTGTACTCTATTTTGTACAAACTGGATTTTATACTAAATTAATTGTCTTCGATATGGAAATAACAACGATGTTTTTATGAATATCGAGAGTTTTAGGCTAATTGACCTTGCCGTGTACTTCGCTAGTTAGGATGGTATTATAAATAATAGAAAATATATGGAAATTATGTTTATAGCAAAAGTTACAAGCAATAAAAGTTTAAATGTTTTACTTCGTATTATATTTTATATTGATCACTAGTAGTTCATTACTACAAATCTATACCTTCATTTTAAAACTATTGATTAGAAAGGGATTTAATTTTAACTAATTTTCGGTAACTTTAGCTGTTAAATATTATTCAAATCGTTCAAGTTTTTTGATACTTTCACCCTTCGTGATTATGTTTTGATAATTGTCTCTGAAAATTAATAGATTGACAAATATGGAATACCCTCGGAGAAATCGTTACTAAATACATGCGGTAAATATAATTGTCATTTGTAGCAATAATTTGTGTCTTAAATGAGTATTAGCCATTCATCATATTTTCTGACTATAGTAGAGCAAATTTAGTACAAAAAACATAACACCATATTACAATAGATTTTCTGAACGATTTACCGTATATTTGAGATTAATAATTTAATGTCATAGCTTCAAAGAGAAACATTTGTACTTGACATAACTTAGTATTGTTATGACGTTGACAATGTTAAATCGGTATTTAATATTACCTCCTTATCCACAATACAATATAAAGTGCTTAAAGGTGACAACATACTGTTGGGAATGTTTAAATTTCTCTAAAATTAAATAACCACTGAATATAACGGCGTTTTACAATAATTTTATTTTAAAAGGTATTTTATAGAATGAATGTATATATACTGTGATTAATAATTTACAAACCATGAAAAAATATGCTTAATATGTTCTTTTACAGTTTTCATATTATAACCGAGAATCACGCACTATATGAAATCCCCTTGAAGCAATCACAAAGCTTCCGTTTCCAGGAAATACTCTTCGTAATTGATCATTATATTCGTAAAATCTATTTAAAATTAAATGTATTGTAATGTATTAGAAGACATATGAAGCAAATTAACATTTTATATTCACTTTTCTAACGGTTTAGTCTCTATAAAATTGTGTAAATATATTGTTAGAAACTAGCACACTTGAGAAATGGCATCTTGGTACTCTAACTCTGGTAGTAGCAAATTCAAACACAATTACTACTTTAACGCTACCTACTTCCTAATGGCAACTTAGATAGAAAGAAAGAAGAATTAAATGAATAATATAAATAGAATATTTCTCATTTCAAATCATAATTGATTGAAGATTTATTTTAGGATATAAATTATTGAAATATCACTGTATACAACAAACATCGCCCATAAAACTATCATACTTATGTTCAGGACTGTTATAATTATTTGTGGCTATATTGCAGTAAAGTGCGTAAGAATACCCTTAGTTATTGCATGAATGTGTTCTAGTGTAAATGACTTGCCAAACCTCTCCCGTAAAAATTTAGTGAACAAAATTCGTATTATAAAAGCGAAAAGCAATAATGAAACCAGAACCAGTTATTGCTGCTTATACCTAAAAGTGAATTTCTTATGATCAAACAATGTGGAACTATCAAAAATGTAACAGATATTTCTCTTTTGTGCAATATTATTTTTCATAAAATGATTTAATTCATGAAGAGCAATACACGCTTGCTCAACTTTACGTTAGTGAGATACAAGTTTTGCTCGTAAATCCTTGATGGAACAGAAGCCACTATGTAAAGAATGGTTGTAATATGCATGTTAAGGATAAAACTTTACTTCCATAGAAAGTAGGTTGGTTACAATTTATAGTGGCAAGGAAAATTAACGTATATTTGTCAAGTGTTACAGCTATTTTTAAATTAAGGCGTAAGAAAAAGGATAAATATACTCTTAAAAGTGTAGACAAATCTATTATAATAAAAGCACTGTAGTGATACACGAGCATTGTCTACTAACTACAATTAGACTAACAAATGTTATCCATATAAGTAACCGTGCTTATTAAGTAACTTTGTATCTGATTCTTTTAATATTAAACATATATAAATATGTTTATAGTGTTCTATATTTGTGGATATTGCAGTTTATTTCAGTGACTTATATATCTAAGTTTCAGGAACATAAACACGGTGATTTCGCTCAATGTTATGATTCTATGATTGCTCAAGAATATTTTGACATACATTTATTCAGACATCCAAAATAAACAACGAATGTAGATTGAAACCAAACATTACAAAATCAATGAAATTGTCATTTACAGACAACAAAAACACTATTTCATGTTTGTGATAACTTAATAATAATAACTCATATGTTTAAGCACATTAAAAATTCTTTTCACATTACAGTACTATGGAGTTTTAGTTTAGAATTCCAAAATATGACACTTTATATGTTATATTTAAACAATTATGACCTTGTTGTAAAGTACTTACAGTATTATAATAATTTGTTCGTGTTGCATGTTTAATTGAGGACACAACTTTTAATATATCGTTAATAATATTATTGAACTAAAATATAATAAAGTAATTTAACAAAAAAACGGATTTTCATGATTTTTTAACACAACGCATTTATTACAAAACATTTTAAATCTGCAGATGTTTCTGGAAATTGGATTTTTTGTATTGATCACTCAAAATGAACTGATAAATTAAGGTTTTCAATAGCAAATGTTTAACAAAATGTTTTGCGTCATTACGATGCTAAAAATATAAAAATGTTGTATTTATCATTAACTGCGAATAATACTTTGATACAGCTATAGATTTATCTAAAGGTCAAATAGAGGCATACATAAGCGATTTTATTAAGAAAGAATTTACTTACTATGACGTCATAAACTTAAAGTTCTTAAAGAGTGTATTTTATATTTTTTTTACTAATTAGTAACCTAATTCTCTTAGGCCCCTATAACAGAAACTGGACTTTATTCCAGATAACATGGAGCTATGTGGTTTAATTAGTACTTTGAAGTTTATAAATGTGTAAGGATGAGAGAATAAAAGAAGATTTTAAAATAATGGAAGCTAAGCAATTAAACACACAAGTGTTTATAATTATCAAGAAGTAAGATTTTATTTCTATATAAAATGGTAGTATTTACATAATAGGCTTAAGAAAAGTAGGTTTTTGCAATTAGGCAATATTATTCCCGTTTTCCTCGTCCTGAATGAGAGGCGGGAGGGATATGAGCAGTGTTTAGTACTGTCTCTCGGGAATCTTGAGTTGAATCACTCCCGAAATTGGATTTCCGTGAAATCTGACGGCTGAAATTACTGAAATTGGCAGTTACATGCAGAACAATAAAATTGTTTCTAAACAAGGTTGCTCAATGGCTAAAGCTAACAAGATATATATTGACGTTCTTATGAGTTAATAATATGAGTTATTCACCTAGAAGGTTTTTATCATTATTATTATTTCCTAACTGCACTACAAATTTATATAAATTAGTCTTTTCCTTTTTTTATTTTAATTTGAAATTCATGATTCGGTTGTAGTAAAATGTATTATATTTTGTTTTTCTTGGGAATATATGATATACATAAGAAAGAAGACTACGTGTTCAAAAACTGTATGAGAATGCTTATCAAACATTAATGGGTCGTAGAAGATTATATCACTTGTATGTTTACTTATCAGGAATTATAAATTACATTTTGACTATTAAAATATATATTTTTGGACATTTTATATGAAATTCTGACAGAATTTTCAGCTCAGAGCCAACGGAGATAGTCCGTTGAAATATGTAAATATATGTATGGCTCTGGTAGATGCATAACAGCGAAATAAGTAAATTGTGTAAATTTACACTGTTCTGCAACATTGTAAAAGAATTATTGTATTTATACATTTAGTACTAATATTGATTGTACCGTTAATTGGTTAATTAAATTTTATATAATGTAAATTTAACAACCTAGTCAGCCAGTATAATTTAATATTATTTTTATCCAATGTTCCGGAACTAAATTATTGGGCGGAGTAACTACCTAATTGGCACGCGTATGAATATTTTCTTCTAACCCTTTGTAGCAGCCCAACTACGTGACCGAGCAGACCTCGCGCGCTTTGTCCGTAAGTAAAATTTATCTTTTCGTATTATTAAATTAGCCCTTTGATGCCAAATATATAAAAATGAATGTAACGTAAAGTAAAGTTGTAAATAGTAAAGTAACTTACCCTTGAAGATCTTTTATTTGCTTGATTGAAATAGATACAAGTTGTGGCGTCGTCCTTCGGGCGAACACGTTGTTGTAATAGATTTTTTGTATCATTAAATGGCTAATACCGTCGCGAATTTGTTTTAGGCGAGTTCACGTAGCTCACGTAGCTGATGTATCTCACGTGTTGTTTGAGTAGATGGCTACCACTTTCCCAACTTCTACTCCTCTTCTAGAAATAACCGTTCTTAGACTACAGCTTCAATGTCTCGTGCCAAGACGCCGACATCCGGGTTGTGAGTCTACATATTGCGAAGGGATGTGAAATCTTGTTGTGTTATAAAGTAAAACATCGTAGGCATAATTCCAGAGAACATTGGATATTTTAGGCCCACCCATAAGACATACGTTTTTAGTTCTTGTATTCTAAATGGCAGCAACGTGGCATTACATACATTTCATTTACCATCTAAAAGTGGTGCTTGTAAGTTTAAGTTTCACAAATTAAAATGTACTTATAAGTAAACTTAAAAATTCGAGTATTTATTACTTCGACCTCAGAAGTCACCACCCCCATGTGTTATCGTTATACGTTACATGATGTCATTAGGAAATTGATAAACGTAAGAAAAAGTCAATTATATTGTTTTTACCCGGTTTATAAATTATTGTGGTCGTCATGATTTGTCGACTCAACTGTTAATACAGGACAGGGATGTCCATCAGTGCGGAACAGGATGCAGAGAAATCTTTCGAACGTGCATCACAGAAAAACTACTTTTGAACGCTTACCTTGTCAAGTTGACGTCAGACTGATGGATTGGCTTTATCACAGTATCAAACAACTCCATGATAAGAAAAATCAAGGTTCGGATGATATACGTCTTGCCCCTAACCTCTATATTAGTGTCAAAGACGTTCTACACTATTTGCAAAAATAAAAATCCCACGCTCTGTTATGGATTAAATGTTGTATGTTTTATGTTTACAAAACATAACGTAACTATGTATTTTCATTGGCTCTATTTGACGCATACAATTCCAATTTATTATTACTGTACCTCTAATGAAAATATAATAGTTTGATAATTGATTCTAAACACTTTTAATAAACTAAAATCTACTCTATTGGATACTCATTTAGCTCTCTAAGTACAATTAGAAAAGATTCTGAGTAGTAGTCGAATTATAATGCTTTTATTTAAGAAAAATTAAGAGTGATATATAAATTAGTAATAACTTCAGTGGCGTACATAGTTTCCAAGCGACAACCTCCAAATTATAAATTTGGCAACAATTATAAACTTAGAAGCAAGGAAACTGGGAAAATAAAACATGACCCTCAAGTGACGCCAGTATACTTTTTAATTTCATTCAACTTGGCCATAGATTGAGTTAAAAATTAATTAATTGTTTGCTCCCAACGCAGACTAATTCATAAAACTAAAGCCTTTATGCTGGATTGCCATGTTATTTCTTTACTTTTACCATTTGGTCCAAATTAGGTCTTCAATTCTTCTTAACTTAGTTCGTTTTCTTAAATTCTATATTCGTGCCTCCCTAGCAATTATTCCCTAACACTACATTGTAGTTTTCAATTAGGAAACCATTTGCAATTAGTATGTGTATATATCATATCAAGTCTTGAGGTTGTAATATTCTTTCTAGATTTAGACCAAAAATATAAAACTATATCCTTAAGATATTGAGAATGACTATTTTCGTGAATGTATTGTTCTAGCTGTTCGTATCTAATGAATAGGAAGTTGTTAGAACCTAACACTCTGACAAGAAGTGACTTTTAGGCCAAATAAACATCAAATGAACTGGAAACTTGACGTGTTACAGGCGCGTTTCGCTTAAGTAAACAACGAGCATAAGGCTTTCTTCCATTTAAGAAGGCAAAGAAAATTCCAACCAAAGCAGTTAAATATCGAATCTATTAAAAAGAAAAAATTGGATTTTGAACCTAATATTGGTAAAACTATACGTGTGTAAAATCCGTAATAGTTAAATATGCATTTATTTCTAATTAAATTGGGTAAGTTCTATGTTTTAAACAAGATATCACAAGTTAAACATACGTAGTTTTCCTAAACTTTCGACCAATTTATTTTTTATAATTATTACTATTTAACTTGTGATCCATATGTGGTTGATGCCTCACTTTACATCGATCTACAACTCATTAGGTTTCTTTTGGAAATGCATAACTCACGTGTAGAATTCTGCTTTCCAACAAAAGAAATGTACAAATATAGCAAACGAATTCTCACCCAGTTACAATGAGCGTGGGTGTAAATCAATCCAGGTATGAGTTCCTTCTGTAGCGTGGGAGAGCAACCGGAAGTACAATGCAGGAAGCACATACGTCTTCTGAAAATGAGCGAGTGTCTCATACTTTCACAATTGCACAATTATATGGTAATATGTAGAAAAATGTTAAATAAATAGATATTATACATAGATAACAGGTCGTTGCTTTTATTTCTTGACTTTATTATTGTATATAATATGAATTTGTTGAATAATAATATTCTACTTAATAATATACATTTAAGTCAATACCTCAATCTTATTCCTATGAATATTCTAATTCGTCTCGAGTCATAGGGAGCATAATATAAGAATTATAATTTCAATCAGAAGGTATTGTTTGGAATTTTAAATTCTACTTAGGATATTTCCGCTGCTGTTAATTCCTTCATTAATGCATTTTTTGAAAACTTTAACAGTGTTCTATATAGTCCAATACAAATTTGTACAGATTGTATGCCCTTAACTAATTGTATTATAAAAGTTAAAGATTTAATGGGATCATACAGATTAGACCACTGATACCTTAGACACAATTATGTAAAAACTACTAAATTAGACACAAAAGTTTTGTGCAGGAGAGGAGAAGATATGGAAAGTAGAGTAGTTAAAGTTTCACATATTACAGGACTAACGGTAATGCTCTTCTTTTACCACACATAACATCACTACTTTCCACAGATTGGTAGAAGATCTCACTTTACAGAATACCGGTGGATTGGACAAGAAATAAAAAAAAAATTTTAACGTAAGTGTTACATTGAAGTTTCTAAGTTTTCGAAAAAAATATCAAGGTGATTTAGTTTATTTTAATGAGAAGAAGAAGCTTTTAATTTGTATTTGGGGTGTACCCACTCAATTTAGGTTTAGGAAATATAAGATGGATTTACTTTAGAACAGTTATTGTGAAATATGCTCTTTTAAAAATTATATGAAAGAAAACTATAATTTATAATTTTTACGTTAAAAATACTAAAACTGCAACTAACGAGTACAGAGTAATAAATAAAAAAATTATCTTGATTAGACTATGATTTCATTTAGTCATAAATTCAATATTCACGATTTATGAATAAATAACAATCTGGTCATAACTGTTTGGGATATATTATTACCACCAGAGGATATAGTGCATAATTATTAAATACATATTTATTAGTGCTACCATGTTACAGTCTATTTATGTTTTGTCTACAATACAGGGTGGTTATAAATTATTGTACACATTTTAAGATTGAATAAATAAATAACCAATCAACTTAAAAACATGGAAATTGTTTTATTACCAATGAAGGACAAAAAGATTACTGTTACTCATACTTTTACAAGGAAACTAAACTAATTCCACGTGCTCTCCGAGGTTTGCACGCAAAGTTTGTAGTCTAAATTCAACCTCACACCATGTTTTTCTGAGCATTGCTGGAGTTATGCTTCCAATAACCTCTCGAACTCTATTCTTGAGTTCCTCAATATCTTGAACTTTTTGGCGAAGACTCTGTCCTTGACATAGCCCCACAAAAAAAAGTCTAAGGGTGTAATGTCTGGGGAACGTGGAGGCCAAGGAATTGGACCATCCCGTCCAATCCAACGACCAGGAAACGTGTCATTTAGGTAGTCACGTACTATCTTACCCCAGTGTGGAGGGGCACCATCTTGCTGCCAGTAAACATTTGGTTGTCTATACTCAATTTGCGGTATTGCAAAACGTTCAAGCATGTTGAGGTATACCTCTTTAGTGACTGTCGGTTCTGCGAAGAAAAAGGGTCCTATCACTTCATCTATAGCCAATGCACACCAAACGTTTATTTTAGGGCTGTCTCTTTCTTGTTCTCGAACATTATGAAGATTTTCAGTACCCAAAATCCTACAATTGTGTCTATTCACCTTACCAGAAACATGAAAGGTTGCTTCATCAGAAAAAATTACTTTTTTCAAGAAATTGCTTTCTCCAAAGTTTATTGTTTGTTCTTCGTGGTCAAGTAATCTAACAGCAAAATCGTAGCGTCGAGGTTTATCGTTAGGTTTTAGTTCATGTAATAACTGAATTTTGTATGGATGGAGCTTAAGGTGTTTGTGCAAAATTTTTAAGACTGTTGATCGAGGTAATCCTAATTCCAAACTTGCACGCCGAGTAGACTTACCAGGGCTCCTCGTAAACAATTCTCTTACTTGATCAACAATAGCTTCAGAAACTGGAGGTCTACCAGCACCTTCTCAATGTTGGACACTTCCCGTCTGTTCAAACTGCCTATACCATCGTTTTATAGAATTGTTACTCGGAGGATTGCGGCCATACTCTAAACGAAACCTTCTTTGAACAGTTATTACAGATCTGCTTTCATGAAACCAAAGAACACACCTTGCTTTTTCTTGCACACTAGCCATTTTGATACTGAGGTTAGTTTAGTGTTTGTTTAGTCAACTGTAATTAACAGCTGGTGTGGAAAGATCCATTGTTGACCAGCTGACTATGTCACAACACAAGTCATTAAGAAGAATCATACCTTACACCCACAGTTTAAGTGACATTTTTACTTTCTTTACTTTCTTTTTATAATTATTGTAATGTGTAAAATTATTAATTTTCAGTCAGTATATAAAACTGTTTTAAATTTACAATTTAATAAAACAATTCCCATGTTTTTAAGTTGATTGGTTATTTATTTATTCAATCTTAAATTGTGTACAATAATTTATAACTACCCTGTATTTTAGTGCACCTGATGAGATAATGAGAATACCTATACACTTAGATTACACTATATTTTGAAGTATAGGTTTATCTGATGTCCAAACAATATAAAGAATATATAAAGAATTCATTTCGAGCTTCTTCGCCTCCAAAATGTTTGGAAGAAATTTCAGGAGTTAGATCTGTGACAGTGTCAGATCCAGACGCTGCGCTAAGACGAAGGAACTAAAGCTAAACTCAACACTTACATTGAGTGAAATCTTCCCACCATAGCTACGATATGTGTAATTTTCACTACTGCATCGAATGGTAAAGACTTTAAAAGAAACGAATTTATCAATCTATATGAGTTACTTAAGACTATTTGTAAATATCAAGATTTATTAACGAAATTATTTTCTAAAGATCACAAATATATGATGCATCTAGATTATTATGGAATTTCTTATAAGGAAAACGGTTTTTAATATAGATAATACTCCGTGTGATTGTGAAAAACTCTGCAATAACTGTGAAACCAAATTTCAGATTTACTTTTTCTAAATTGAAAATTATTTAATTATTTTCTTTACTTAATTTAGCTTTTTAAATTCTTCAAATGAATATTTCCAACATCACTGACTCTGTTAAGAACTTAATTAATTATAAAAAAAGATTAATAAACAAATATAGTTTTAAAACGTATTAATTCAAAATATCCCTTGTTAAAATGTGGTCACAATATTTTTACCTTTTGCTACACTTAGGTTTATTTGAAATAAATCATAATAAATAAAAATGTTTACAGAGGACTTCAATTGAATTTACATCAGTTTTTATAATATGCAGAGTACAACAGGATTTTAAATTAAAAGAAAGATTTATACTGCTGAATGAACAGTTTCAGTCCAATATTCAACACATTTTTAATAAAAAACGTAAGTATTTATTAGCAGCTTTATATAAATACAGTTATTATTTATGTACATTATGAAAAACTTTCCTTATAAACAATGCATATACATTAATGTATAAAATATTTGTAAATCTATATAATTTAAGTTCAAGCTACCTATGTTTAAGTTGGCTCCTACGTTATAAAAACTTTATTGCAATTCAACATAAAATGGATAATTTTCCATCATCAGCAATAAGAGAAGGAAATCCTGTCCTCCGATGGGTTGTGTGTTCTGTAATACCACCATATTGAATAGGGGTTTTAAAATTAGCTGTGTACCGCAGAAATGCAACGTTAACTCTCTTCTCCCAGTGGAGCATTTAATTGTTCAGTAAAACATTGGTTTGACGAATATTGTAGGAGCTTTGTTTGTCATCTACTAACGACCAAAACTTGTTAGCTAATATGAATTTTACGATTTGATCCATGAAGTTATATTTTATCACTAGCGTAATAAGATATATCTAAGAGTTTTGCAATCTAATACTAATTTAATTACCATGATATGACCTAAACATACTCGTACAGTCCGTACAATATAATTTGTTTCATGTTTACATACGCGTATACAATGTTTATCTTACTTTATTTTACAGTGTTTGATGAGAAAAAATATATTTGATAGAGGTGAATGTTGGAATTTTTTGACATCTTTCTCAAAATCCTTTTCTTTGTTATTATACTTGAATTTTTTTTAAATATTAATTTTTGTATACCGCCGTAGAGAAACAATAATAATCTTTAGCGTGTGTCCGGTGAACACGTTGGTATTGGAGCAATATTTGTCATAACTAACAGATTATAATCAAATGAATGCTTTAATTGGTTTATTTCACACAAGCATCTTCGTATTAAAACGCCGAATATTCTTTTCAAATTTTTACCATAAACATTTTTAAGTATGTCTTTGAAATATTTGTTCACAATAGCTATAAGTTTCATGCACCTCTCTATTGTTCCCATCGTTATTGACAATTTATTGCTAAAGTCACATAAAAACTCATTTTCACAACTTAAAAAAAATTTTTTTTGGCACTATTATAAATATTAGAATTTATTTTAAGTTTTCATAAGAAGTGATTATTAAAATTTTTTGGAAAGCCAGACTAAAAATAAACATGTTGGAGCACTTAGCTCTCAACAATCACTTCAAAATGATAATTATTGTATATAGAACATGGAGTGTATATAAACCATAGCATATTAAAACTTACTCTGATAATATAAATTTCCATGAAATATACGATTTTTTAGCACTTTCTTTAAAATTCGTTTTTAACCTTGTAAAACCTTGTAGAAAACGGTGTGTGAATTTTATATACTGCGGGTAAAAGTGACTCACAAGCCGCAGTGACAAGGGAGAAATATTGGCTCTCAAAGTGCCGCACATGTCCCGCATACTGGACATGCTACGCCGCATTAGCTCACTTTCTTTCTTCTATCATCACAGAAAATTGGTTGAGTTGGCGAAGAAGTTCAGGAATAATAATATACTAAGATATTAGGGTACACTATATTTATTTAATATTATGTCTACGCCTAACGTAAAGTCCCAGTATTTTGTCATGACTTCTAATTAAATATTTAATTCAAATGGACAGTATCAGTATTAGAACACATATTAAGAATTTTGCAGTGAATTTGAAATTTAGCTGCAACATACAACTTGAGCTAAAACACACAATCAATAATGGTACTTAGGATAAATATAAAAGAACAAAACGAGATTGGATTTCTCGAAGTTAACATCGCCCAGATCCAATGTAGGATTTGGTTTGTCTGATTCGATTGGAAGAAAGGTCTTGCAAGACAGAAATACGTGCTTTAATACAAGCCTTGAGTTGCAAAAATAATAATAACTGTATTATTTATAACTATCATGTAGTATTAATATGATAAGTTTCGTATACTAAATAATATTGCTGTAGCTTAAAGAAACGAGAATGAAATATATTATTAGCTACGACTTTGCCTGTACGCAACAAAAATATCACTATTTATGTAAGTGTTGAATAATTCACTTTTATAAGTGATGAAGTTGTAATTGTTAATAAAGAACTTTCGCAAACCAATAATTTGATTTGAAATCGACATAAGCCGACTGAAGACTCGGAAAATATAGTATTAAAATAGGCCGTAAATAGCGTTAGACTGTATAAGAAACAAAACAAAACATTTTGGTTGCATGTTTAAGAATCCATGAAATATGCCCAGTACTCCAGTCAGGTGTTAAAAATCTACCTTGGACATTCAAAATAAATCAATAAAACCTGCCCATCCAAATCTGCTATTAACTCTTTAATACTCTAATGTTCTTAGGAAAACTTTTTCGTTAACATTTTCTTATTTTGGAACATGTTTCAGTCATTCTGTACACATGACAACAAATATAGACGACCTCAATGAAAAATATGAAATATAACATATTCTGCTGATACGTGTTGAAAAATATTTTTTGTATTACTGTTGTATGGCCTTGCCTGAAAAACAAATGCTAATGTCAGGATACATGATCGGGATGTATGAGTTTTTATTCGATTTTATTTTGTTCTGTTCTATCATCAGTATTAAATTCAAGTAAGAATTTTATTGCATCCATGCAAAGTTGTTCCGTTATTCTTTTTTACTCTGGTGTTTTTGGTTTTTTATACGTGTTTAACTAACTTCAAGGTTTTAATTTATGAGTGAATAGGGGAATATTATTAATATACATGTATAAATTTTTTGTAAAATGAATAAATTGCAAATATATGAATCTAAACATAAAAAATAAAACATAACTTTACTCCAATGTGGTGTTTCGCCAATGTCACGGCACAGGCGTGAGTTAATGTCAAAGCAATATCGTTTTTAGAAAAAAGTGTAGACTTACATCACGTTTAATTTTATTAGAAATGTTTCACATTCCTTTCTTCCGCAACTCGTATGGTATTAAACTAGATTATATGTAATGGATTATTAAGTTTATGGATAAGTCTTCACAGGGGTAGATGGCATAGTATTTACTGACTTTGTTGAGACAATCCACAATAATGTAGTTTTAATTATTTTCTGCATCATTCAATTGGTACTCATAGATTTTGTAATTCAAATTTTGATTATACTGAAATCAATCAGTAGATTCGAATTTCATTCATTTTCAAGAGTTTTTATCATTCTATTACAAAAGTTTTCCTATGCCAAGGGTTTTTATAAAGGTTATTCAATAGAAAATTGTCTGTATAGCCGCAAATAACTGCTATTAAAACATATAATGTTTGATCAGTTTCATTGCAATAAAACTACTGAAATTATAACTTCGTACTGATATGATTGGATTCCACTCTGGCTTGGAGAAAGTCCATTGTGGTGTGGGGTTTGCAGGAGCTTCAGTCTGGTGTGAAGGTACTCCATTCTGGTGTTGAGGAACTCCACTCTAATCCGGAGGAACTTGATTCTGATAGTAGTAGACTAAACAGGTGACTATGATCGAAAATGCATCACAGTTTAATCAGAATCGTATCAGGAACCTTAGCCACCGTGATGCATAATGCGTCATCTGTTTGTGCATCTACTTTGGGACTGCATAGACATTCCTCATCATGTGAGCTGAGTGGCTTTCTCTGACATCACAATCGACGTTCTCACATAACTGACGCAGCGAAATGCGAAGTCTCTGTCATTTTACAAATGATGTGTAAAATAGTGTACTTACACATCACACATCTCGCAGGTACTTAGTAAATGTTTGAATCAGCAACAAAAGACTACACAAAATTCACATTCCAAGCAATTTGGAAACTACCATAATGATCATCTAGGAGAACTTATTCAAAGTCTATATTCTGCAAAGCATTAATCCCGACGGCTAAGGGCATGGTATATGAAATATTGATTTAATTTCCACACATAATAGTGTGAAAACATGATTTGTCGATACTACGTTTATATAAATTGTTTAATTTTAAACAACTACTTTCTTTAATGTCTAGGAAAAGTGTTTAGAAAGTGTTATGTACCGTGTGAGTTTGAATATCTTATACTGTAAGCAATTACTCGAAACTACAAGTATAGTAATGATATTCAAATGCAATAGATATTTTTAACATTTTATTTGCAGAGAATTTCCAATTAAAATATATATAATTTATAAATTGAATTTTATTTATTACTGATGTATTTATTGAAATACTTCTTAGTTTTTTAATATAAGTGTTGTGAAATGGTACATACATGGAATGTAAAATCAATAACAATATATCTAATTTATGTCTTACCTAACTGCACTTTAGAATTAACATAAAAAAACGGTAGGTTATGTATAGAGTATCTGTCATTATCTATTCAAGTGTAAGCAAAAACAGTCCTGGAAATAAACAGAATGTACAGTCCGTTCATCACCATGACAATAGGCCGGCTGATCGTATCAATATGACAGTGTATTGTCCACTGCAACTGAATCCTTTATATTGTATGGCTAATTTTCCACCTTGATTCCACCGCATCACAGCCTATCATGTCCATTGTGTCATGTGGATGTATTAGCTGGCCTCTGCCTATGGAATTGTGGGATATTGCATTGTACACATAATGTTCAACGTTTGTTCTGTTTTTTGCATTGATACGATCTACGATCCTCGTTTCGACGTGTTTATTCTTGTGTGCCCGAAGTCTGGAATTCAATAAATTGAATTAATTATAAAACTTGTCTTTTCTTTAGTTTTACAATCGTAAAAAAATTGATGAACAATTATATTTTAGTTCCACTGGACTCATTGAGTATCTAATATTATTTTTATAGTACTCGGTACCTCACTGGGTTACTTTATTCACGATTATATTTCTACTTAGATGTATTAAATGAAAATTAGTAATACATTATTAACAGAAAAAAGGAATAAAGAAGGAATATAGAAAGGAATGCGTAGTAGTCCAACTCCGTTGTATTAATAGCCAACTGATTGAACCACCAGCAACTTTATATACAACAAACTAAACAATAGTTGAGTTGAATTATTATAATAGTAATAGTTTGTACTCTATTTTGTACAAAATGGATTTTATACCAAATTAATTGTCTTCGATATGAAAATAACAACAATGTGTTTATGAATAGTGAGAGTTTTAATGGTGTAGAGCTATTTAAAACCCATATTAAGGAAATGATCATGTTTAAACTAACCAACTTACCATACCAAGAATGTAATTTCCTTGGTATACTTTAGTCGCCTTTGATACTGATATACCTACTATTATTTTAGATCACGTAGATTAACAACAGCAATTAAATAAATGTTTTCGGTGATTTTTTTGTAAACGAAATACACAATAATATACAGTCTTTATTCCGTAACCAAAAGAGCTTTTATAGAAATTTAGTTTCAAAGTGTATATTATTATTACCAGAATGTTCATTACTAACGTTTATTACTGTGTTAGGCGAATCAGTAATTTTTATGAAAAACCTAGATTTTGCCATGTATTTAGTAATTAAAAAAGCAACCAAAAACACCAATGACAATCAAACATTGTGTTCATTTGAACACTACCATGCGCTGTGCTGCTGATAAAGTTTGTCAGTGTCTGATGGACGGTCGCGTGAATGGAATCAGATATCTGCTGACAGATCTATTTATATCAGAACACACTGACTTACTGTGTACATGTGCCTTGTATGTTAGGAGAGGTTAAAAGTGAATATATGGGATGCACAATTATGAACAAAATCGTAACTTTAAAATAAGTTAAGAAATCATTAAGGACTAAACAGGTTTTTCTTAAATCAATGTTTTCTGTCCGTCCGCTTGTATATCTGCCCGTCTGTCCATTAAATCTTAATAATATGGACCTTGAAGGTTAGTATATGTTAGTGTAGTGAAAGTGTAGGTTCCATGAAATACTAATATTAAACCATATACAAAAAGTATAAAGCCAAATAGTGAATATCTATCCATAGTAAAATAATGGATTATATGTGTTGAGTACATTATAATATTGGTGTAAGCACATATACACCCCTTTTTTGTAACGAAATACAAGTTCAGAAATATTTTTTACGATAGGTGCAAAGGGAGATTTTAGTTTTATTATGAAATTAAGATATTTATTTTATAATGAAGATAGTTTTGAGGTACAGTGACAAATTTAATTGGCATAGTCTGAATTTTTAATGACACATTATACATTATTTACTAAACGGAGTGACCTATATATAAAATCATTTATTATTTTAATACGTAAATAGAGTGCAAAAGTTATAAAATCCTAAAAATTAATATTTTAATTGATAATATGCATATGTATTATTTATTATTCCGTAAATATAATATTTGTACGATCTATAGCGAGAAAATATTTTCCTAAAATAAGCAATCTGCTACATTTGGAAAATGTATTTAGATCTATATTTTTATTTTCGTATTTTATTTAAATATGTTGTTATATGACTACTTCACGTCATTGTTATGCAACATACCGGAATCATACACTAATATATATATACAGGGTGTATATTATGTCTGGAAACACCCAAATATACCTTTAATAATTTAAATATAAATTTGAAACCTCTTACAATCGTGATAGAGATTGGGCATCTACTTTTTGGAACAATGTTTTGTTATGTCACACCAACGGGGGACGTCCTGCCGAGGGTATCGTGAATATTCTTAATGGAAGCCTATATCTTGTGATACATAATTTTAAAGGTAATAGCTTACTGAATTGAATGCCACAAACCGCATCTCAAAGGAATTATTCTATCAGAAAATAGAGCATTTTTAGTATTGAAAATTTACTGATGTTCAACAATGTAATTTTAACATGGTTCTTGCCACAAAATGTGTTACACTAATTTTTTTAGCATTTTTTAAATGTTCAATTAAAATAAAATAAACAATTTATTTTTAAGCTGGTTTCATTAGTACAAATTTACCAGTTTTTATTACAATGAATAAAACTTATGAGTCACTTTCTCTGATTACTTATGAATCTGTACTTGGTGTTTTTTTTCAGTCAGCAGGAAGGTTTAAAGAGACAAAGGTCACTAGCCTATGAGAAACATTATTGTGTTATTAATCATCTGGTCTACAGGTTTCAGTTTGTTGAGCATGGAGCTTTCACTAGACAGGTCTAAGCTTGGGAATTACAAATGGACAAAGGTCATAATCATTCCTGTCGAGTTAATCAGTGTCTCTGAAGCATTGCTGTCAACAAGTTATCTAATTACAGTAGTTCAGTTTTTATTTGGCATTTTAATGGAATTGTCTGAAAGAGAACGAATTACTCTGTTGATGATGCGAGGATATGGCGATCGTCAAAGATCTTATCGGGAAGTTTGTAATTTGTTTAATGACACTTTCCCCAGAAAGGAATCCCATAAGTGTTTCAACAATATCAAAAACTATTGAGCGTTTTGAATTGACAGGGAGTGTACGTAATCGGCCAAAGTCGGGTAGGATACAATCTGCAACAGATGAAGAACATGCACTAGATGTTTTGCAAACATTTATTGAAGACCCACATACATCGCTCAAGAAAAGCTGCACAGCAACATGATATGCACCCTATGTCTGTGAGTAAGATTTTGAAAATTAATAAATACAAACCATTTAAAGTTCATTTAGTCCAACAGTTAAGTGAGGATGATTACGACAGAAGAGTTGAGTTTTGTGAACTTGTGATGCGCAAATGTGATGACAATAGAGATTTTCTGACCAACATACTATTTTCTGATGAGGCAACTTTTTTCCTAAATGGCAATGTTAACAGGCACAATTGCCGTTACTGGGCTAGTGAAAACCCACATTGGATTACTGAGTCCCATTCACAGCAACCACAAAAAACTGAACGTATGGTGTGGAATTTTAGGTAACAAAATTGTTGGACCCTTTTTCATCAATGGAAATTTAAATGCCGAACTTTACTACAATATGCTCCCAAAATGAAATAATCCCAGCTATTCAAATTGCATCAGGAGAATACTTTGATAATGTATGGTTTCAGCAGGATGGTGCTTCCACCCCATTATGGGAGACAGGTAAGAGAGTATTTGGATTTAAGGTTTCCTCATAAATGGATTGGCCGAAGAGGAGAAATCGAATGGCCTCCAAGATCTCCGGATTTGTCACCAAATCAATTATTTCCTATGGGGTCATTTAAAATCCAATGTTTATAGAAGAAAGCCCTCATTAATTTGGAAGACCTAAGAAACAGGATTATAGAGGAGATTGCTTTGATAACTGAAGAAATGTTAGGCAACTCTGTCGAATCATTTTACACAAGATTGGCTCATTGTCAAACCGTAGAAGGAACACAGTTCGAACAATTGCTTTGACACCAAATGCAGGTAAAACGTTTGTTTGTAAGAATTTTCTAACAGCATACATTATTTTTTATTTGTAATAAGAAATCAATAACATAAGTATTTCCATAATTGTACTGTAATAAAAAACTGGCAAATTTGTGCTAATAGAACCAGCTTAAAATGAAATTTTTGTTTTATTTAATTGAACATTTAAAAAAATGCTAAAAAATTAGTGTAACACATTTTGTGGCAAGAACCATGTTAAAATTACATTGTTGAAACATCAGTAAATTTTCAATACTAAAAAATGCTCTATTTTCTGATAGAATAATTCCTTTGAGATGCGGTTTGTGGCATTCAATTCAGTAAGCTATTACCTTTAAAATTATGTATCACAAGGTATAGGCTTCCATTAAGAATATTCACGATACCCTCGGCAGGACGTCCCCCGTTGGTGTGACATAACAAAACATTGTTCCAAAAAGTAGATGCCCAATCTCTATCACGATTGTAAGAGGTTTCAAATTTTATATTTAAATTATTAAAGGATATATTTGGGTGTTTCCAGACATAATATACACCCTGTATCAATATATATATATATATATATATATATATATATATATATATATGTATATACATATATAAACTATTATTGATATTGTACCTTATGAGTGGGGTACAAGTTTTTATAGACAACTACGGATACAAATATACAGATGTGGTTGATTCTAAGACCTGACGCATGTGATGAGATGCACAATAGCTATAATTCCACATCAGACAAAGATTTGCACTTTTCCTACCATATCTTTGTACAAAAAAGAAGGACAGTATTAATGATCTATTAGTGCAATAATATTATCGTGTATATATAGTAAGAAATACAGCAATAATTATACAGGCGTATATAATACTGCTAAGGTTGACCTTTCACATTTTATATTTTACACAGAAGCACAAAACGTACACTAATAATTTATTGTAAATATCTACAATTATGAACCACTAATGGCTGTTTAATATTAACTAATTTATATTGTAAAGTATTTGAAACCAAACACTCGGACAAGAAGGAGCTTTTAAACCAAACAAACATCTAATGACCTGGAAACTTGACGCGTTGAAGGGGGGTTTCAGTTGAGTAAACAATTGGAAAAGCTTTTTTCTCCATTTTAGAAGCCTAAAGCAATTTTAATATGTTGCTGTTTTAATGATAATTTTTACAAACTGCGTTATTATTTTCAAATGACCATATATTATTAATAAAGATTCACATTTAGAAATTTATTAAACTGTATTTTTACATAACTGGTACAGGGCATGTTATATGGACCGTAATTTGAATATGGGACTCGTTTATGGGACTGGGTTATTTATTAGTTTAATTTTGCTTTATGACAAATACCTACTTATACATCCAACATTTTCTTAATATGCAGGTAAATAAATAAGATTTCCTCTAAATATATCTACACCATTGAATATTAATTCTAAATCAAGCCTACGTGGAATAATATATTATAATAAAAAAATATTATACATTTGATCATGGTACCTCATATTTTATGAGCTATGTATTAGTCATTTTATTATTAAAAGATATGAAGTTAAGCAATTGAATATGTAGGATTTTACACTTAATCCATCCATTATTCAGTTATAATGCTCTTTTGTTCAAAATAAAACAATATAGACATGGCAGTTCAGTATATAAAAAAGTATTGTGGAATTTTATGTTAAAATGAAACACAATGTAAAATGATAACACGTGAATTTTCACCCTAATATAATAAGGATGGTTATAAATCAGTGCAGACGTAAGTTCCTTCTGAATCACGGGAGAGCAACGCCCCAACAGGAAGTACAATGCAGGAAGCACACATGTCTTCTTACAATAAAAGGGCCTGACACTCCCACTGTCCACAGTACAGGCGTATGACAATATCATGTAAAAATAAAACTTTTTCATGCTGTAACTGTTTCAATACACAATATTATTCATATACAATTCACAGTATAACACAGTGTGCCAGTTTAATGGTATCATATAATTTATAAATATGTAGGAAAATGTATTTTTTTTAACACATGTTACCTATATAGAAATGGAATTCCATGCAAAATTTCAAGTGTATAAACTCCATTTCCTTGAAATACCATACGGACAGACAAACGGACGGACACAGAAACTAAAGTTTTCCAGCCCTCAAGTGGCAGGCTTCACTAAAACACAACCAATTATGTGTATTTTCGGATATTAATGTGCTTGTAGATATGTTTATAAGAATATAGTGGAGGCTGAAGATTTTCTAAGACATAAAATTGTTCGCTGTCTCATGCACTATTTATATCGGTCAGGTAAGCTCTTAATAGAATTAAAATACAATGTGTTTTCGATTCGTAAGTAAAGCTTTTCAATCAGAAAACAATTCGTTGAAAGGTGTTACTAAGCAAACCTCTACAACTATTTAGTAAACGTATTTCAAGGCTGCTTATCATAAAGGGAACATTTCTAAGAATACAAATAACAGGAAAAGAGCAGATACTCTGATGAAACATACGTCCCATGATTCCATCATATTGAATATGGATTTGAGGATCATCTGCCTACGGCGGAAATGCAATAATGGCTGCCTGTTCTCGCTGAACTTTTCGCATGTTCAGCAAAATATTCGATTGGTAAATATTGCAGATGTTGCTTGGCTCAACATTTCTAAGACAATAATACTCATATCTCATATTGCAACTCAATCTATGTAAATTTTGGAATTGGTATAAGCTCGATTATACTGGTAAATGTCAGATTAAAGTTTATACGAATATATTGGTTTAGATTTAGGTTTATACGAATATTTACCCTTCACCAGTTATACACAAATCAGTAACAAAAAGTAACAAGATGTTCAAGCTGATCCTCAGTTGGATAGATATCCTAGCACATAACTAAATTCTCGGTTAAAATAAACAAACAAGTCATACTAAGGAGGTGAGACATTCTAAGGCCAGAAATAGTATCTTACTCTTAGTTTGCAACTTAATGCTCTCTAAGACATGGAAATAAAAATACAAAAACACATTACTATAAAATTACAAAAATATAAAGGTCACAATAGGTCTATAATTGTAGAATAAATATGTAAAACTATGGTATGGCTTCTCGTTTATAAATAAAAAATCTGTATTATGCTTGATTATCTTTTAGATGTTTTTGTTAGACTTTTAGTATTTTAATCTCAAAAGTCTGATTTTACTAATTCAATGTATGTAGCCTAAATTAATTTAAATTTAAAGAAACTATACTCCCAATGTGCTTTTTTACCAAATTTTATTCGATTAGCTACAAATAAACAGTGAGAAATATTTCGTTTCTATTATTATATTTCTCGTTTTCTTTTTAGTTTTCTTTTGTTTGATCATTTAGTGAGCTTTATGTCTCACCAACCTATTTCTGTGTGTGTGTGTGTGTGTGTGTGTGTGTGTGTGTGTGTGTGTGTGTGTGTGTGTGTGTGTGTGTGTGTGTGTGTGTGTGTGGTGTATTTAAATAGTAATTAAATCTTGAGGAATTTTTCATAGTTTGATTTATAGTTGATATACTTTCCTAAGAGTGTTTTACTTCGAATCTGTATTCATAATGACATCCGTATCTCTTTACTTAGACATAGTTTTAATCTACGCTATAGTTATATGTGAGGTTAGTTATCCATCTGAGGATGAGATCAAATTGCAGATATCAAAACGTAGTGGCACTGGTTTTTTCTGCGACTCGCTGTACATACCTCTACAAAATCTGTTTTATCTACGAATTATTTTGTAATGATAATCTGTAAGTGGATCATCACCTGCCTAGACAGGCAAAGTATGACAGTGGGGACCAGCGCGTGTATGGTAAGCATTATTATGTATACTTTGTCAACTCGAAGGGAGGGAATGTCTGTTATTGGTCCAAAATTCGTAACTCATAATTATTAACACATTCCGATTTTATTTCTTCTATTGCATCTTTTACTTAAGGACACTTCAAACCACATGTCAAAACTTATTTCAATTACAATATTTGTTTTACTGTAATGAAATTCTTAGATTAAAGCTAATATTTTTAAAGCAAAACTTGAAAACATCTCTCCACTACGTTTACTTAAATTAAAATTTCCTGGTAACATCGTTTGATTATTAAGTATGAGTTTATTACTAACTATGCAAAAAGTATCTATGCGTTAATAGTTATCTGCGACGCCTAAATTTCTCAGCCCATTATGAGATTCTTGAACACATTAGAATCTATTTAGATGAACAAGTCAAAATATTAATTTAGTAACCAAAAATATTATTGAAATTTGTTTTGTATATTGCATGCATGCAGTGAATGACAATTATACTATGTTCAATATAAGCGTAAATAGAACTGGAAGTCAGATATCGTTATATAGCGCTCTTAGAACCAATACTAATAAATATAATACAATTATATAGAGAGGTATAGGGAATTTAATATTTTTATTTATATTTAATATTTATGAATACATTATTATTATTGCTATACCAAAAAAAAACGAAACTATATTTATTGTCTATTAAAAAATAGTAATACAATTTTTATAAACATTTGAATTTTGTCCATTGCGGGTAAAAATGGCTCACCGCAGTGACAAGGGAGAAATATTGCCTCTCAAAGAGCCGCACATGTTCCGCATACTGGACATGCTACGCCGTATTAACTTATTTTCTGATGTGCAGTCATAGTTTAAGTTAGTATATAACTAGTTTCAATAAAAACACTGATAACACGTTTATATTCTTACTTAAGATAACAAAATTATAGAATCGCTCTCAGAATTTACTTGTTCTTTATTATGGATCTGACAGAGACGTGTCGTTTTCCGTGCGTCTGTACGCCTATGCTTCCGCCGGTGGAATTTTTGGTGAAAAGGTCTTGGAGACTTGATACTATGTACATATGCTTCTCTTGATTTAAGGGAGAAACATTTTAATTTTATGGTCTAAAATTTAAAGGTCAGTCCATTTGTTCACCCATATGCGCCCTACTTCGCTGTATCCAATCCACTCGACCATCCATATGAACACTAATTCGTTGTAAGACAAACATACAAAACCTTATGGAACGCCAGGCAAAGTAAATTGCAGAGATGTGGTTTTCTTAAAACTACCACAACTTTCCTTGGTAATAGGTAATAAAGGAGAAACCACTTTTCAGGTTTAGCATCGGGATAGAATCCCTATTGAAGGCAATATGGAATGGGTTTGGGTGGAATAGAGCATGATAGATGCTGGAATGTTAGGAAACATTTATCTTTACGTGTTAAATTTATGATTTACAGTCCGGTTCGATGCGTACATCTTTTAATTTTCTTAGAACGGTGAGATCAGTGATAGCGGAAACTTTGTGAATAAACATAGCCTTCCTCGGATGTACCATCGAAAACAATCCTTTTTATATTGTGGTTTAAATAATACTCCTCCAGGAGTACCTAAAAAGCATGTAATAGAGTAATGAGCCGGACTAAACATAATACATGTGTTTTTCTATCAAATGACTATCACTTAACTCCTGGACGCTAGGAAACATGTCACTGTTTGCTCTAAGGCTCAGAAGGAGGTTCATATTAGAGTTAAAGACGAAGGGTTTCAAGATTTTCTAAAGCAATATAGCTTAATACAGAGGCACTGTAAGAAATTGCTTTCTTTTTATCAGTTTTTAGATTCGTACTTCTTAGGAGTTCTTTGAAACTGAGTGGGAAACAAATAGATAACTTGCAAATATCTAGTTTTCTTCCTTTAAGCATCACTTATCTCAAGAATGGAAGAGAACATTCAATTGCACATACTCAGGTTCCAAAGAACCTCTCTGTTGTAAGTAATGCGAAATCTTTGCGCAAACCTCAGCGATGTTAACAAGTGTTCTAAATTTTGTCAGACTTTAAGGTAATAATCAAATAAAGAGTCAGTATGGAACAGGGCATAAATTGTCACTAAAGATTAGATGAAGGTTATTATCCTTGAATAAAAGACCAACCTACGTAACATTTGCTCGTTTTTACATAGGATACAAAAATTTAACACATAATAAAAAATTTAATAAATAAACTGACCGATTGTTTTATTCTCCCTAATACTGTTCCCTCACAATAATTTAAATCTAAATATTTTATGGTTTGATATAACGTTATACAGTTAATACAACTTGCATACCATTTTACAAAATAACAACCCTGGTCCATATAAAATATAAAAATGAAGGAAATGGAAACCTCCCTCTAGAGACAAACATTGATAGCGCGGTATACATGCTTTCAAAGTTTTACAAAGGATTTCATGAGAATATTAAAAGTATTGTTCCAGTAAGCTTCCGGCTCTTATTTATGAGGCAATTTCTTCCTCTACAGATATATTTATTGTACACTAAGAACACTTGCGTGGATTCAATTTACATCTAAATTTAATTGGTGTTTTTATACATTTGCGTACTGTAAATTATATAAATAACAAAAATCCTTCGTACAAACCAATAATAATGTAAATAATTAAAACATGCGTACAAAATGTTTTTAATACTCAATATAAGATGCACATAACAATTTTGTTCATGTAATAAGATACTCAAACGTAAATTTTTAAATTCATACCTGTCAGTCTGGTTAATTTATTAATTATATTATTCGTCACGACATTTACATGTTAGTTTCGGACATTTTAATTTATTGTTTTAAATTTAATAGTTTATAGATTTTCAAATTCATACCTGTCAGTCTGGTTAATTTATTAATTATATTATTGGTCACGACATTTACATGTCGGTTTCGGACATTTTAATTGATTGTTTTAAATTTAATAGTTTATGTACTTGTTTATTAAATGGTACCTATAATTTATTACGAAAGGTATTTCCACTGTTATACAGACTATAAATTTAATTAAATATCTATTTTCAATTAAAGAGTAAAAAAATAAATAAATTGGTAGTATATTAAAAATTAATTTAAAATCACCATTCGTAAAATTTAACTGCATCCTGATTAAATGTCCTAATCTTCTCCAATTTCACACATTGCAAGCTGAATCAAATTCAATGTGAGGCCCACTCATTACCACCACAATAGACAGGAAGTCTGTATCAGTTTGACAATACAATGTCCACTGCCGCTTGCACCTCTATATTCTAGGATTAATTTCCCTCCTTCCTTATTTCCACTTCAGATAGTTTATAATACCGAAAACATGGGTTCAATGTGAGTTTTAAACTTTGCTCAGTATATTTTATAAGAAATTAATAGATACATTTAACGGTACTCATAAGCGTACATACTACAAGAATGCAATGCACCGCAGGTGAATAGTTCTTTGCCATTGTCCTGGGGTGGTTAAAATTGTATATGTTCATCGAATGTTGAGTATCATCAAGGTGCTTAAATAACTGATGAGCCAAGATGAAACTAATGTAACTTGTTACATAACTACTTTTGTTTGCTGAGTCCTTTAAATACAACCAAGGTTTGTTAACATTGCATCCGTATTTATATGGTAACAAATATGGATTTTTCTTCAGTATATTAATATAATAAAATTTTGCGCTCTTCCATTGGACCGCAATTTTATAAATTCGTAGTAAAAGCTATTTATTTGAATACAGTTTGAAACACAAAGTCTCTTAAACATGTATAATAATAGTTATAACATTTTTTAAATAATATATTGAATTGTTTTACACATTTACATCAAGCAAGTGATGAAGTCCTGCCAAACAAACGGTGAAAGCGGAATTCTGAAACCCCCTGAACGCTACAGAAAATACAAGTGTTGGCAGTACAATTCCAGCGCCTTTTCAAGTGGTAAAGATTAATAATATCTAACACTAAATGTGCCAACTTAAATGGTACCGATAAAATATTTACTACCGCACATTCCTACTCCTAAGAGAACTTTATATAGAAAGTTATATTTGTCTATTATGACTTTTCAAATTTAAAAACTAGTAACTAGGCTATATATCTTCCTTAAACCTTTTGAGTATTAAATATATGGTTTGATATTATCATCTGATATCCATAGTAGTAAGTTTAGGTTCACGGTAACCTAGGAGGACGTAATAGAGAACTATCAATTTATCCTATTCAAAACAAGCCTCAAGTTACTGACAGATATATTTCCACACATATTAAGTACATTTTTGGACTTAAATTACCTTGATTAATCAGTATCCCTTAAAAACCATTTTGTAAGGTAAGACCACTCCAAAGATTCGTATCACCATTTTTTCAGAGCAGTAAGCTTCAAGAGGGTTCTAAATACATCATGAACTTCTTATTGCATGATTACATATCTCCACGAATACCTGATATTTGTATTACTCTAACGAACACTTCCACACTGCACAGTACAAGAAGGTCTGTATGCTCGATATTTAAAGTAGGTATGTCATAAAATACTTTTTTGACCGGTAGCCATATCTAAGCATAAACTAAAACAATCAGATGCATAGCGACTAATCTCAATACTCATAATCCAATTTAAAGGGTGTTTTAAAAGTCCTAGAGTTGCTTAATAACTTTTTAACAATTTCTTTTAAAGCAATGAGACTTACATTAAATATATAACATTTATTGTTTACTCAATTTTTAGGTTTTTATCCCATTAGGGAAACGGACAGCAAAATTTAAAATGAAAATCTCATATTAGAGCACAGAATGCAAATAAAACTAAAGGTCATTTTCAGAACACAAAGCCGCAAACCGGATCTCAAAATTTTTCACTATCCACAGTGGTGGCGATTTAAATTGTGTTAACGTATCCCTTTTCTTCATTGATGAGATGAATTAGTTCTTGTGTATTGATAACAATAAACACAAAAATGGGATTTCTAATACAGTGTATTATTCTATTTTATGGTCTAATTTGATTTATTTCACATTAGTCCTTTTGGGTCGGCCCCCTGATAAGATAAAAAGCTGAATATCACATAAGCAATTAGATTTTTGAGGTTATATTGATATAAAACCCTTGCTTTGTTTAATTGTTTAACTATTAAACCGTTCCGAAACTTTTCAAACATACTGTATGTCACTACACAGGATACGAACGCTCATAGCCCGAAATAGGAAAAAAAACCGCTAGGTCTAGAAGCTCAGGAACACTATTGCAAATCATGAGGCTAAATATGGCCTTTGATACCAGCTGCCCACAAATTGTTAATTGTTTTCTAATTAATAACTTTCCGTTTTTTTTAACTGGTCTTAAATTTAATAGCTTCTAATTGTAGTCCTAATACGTAAAAAACCCACAGGATCTTCATTGTATCCTTATGTATGTCCGATGTGATATGATAATTACACATATGAGTTATCTCCAAATTTATGAAAATCTGCATTGAGCCCATAAGAGGTTTGCATCTTGAAATTTTTACTATCACTAAATGTGTCAGAGATCAGTCATTGTCATTGGTTGAAAATAATGTTCCGAAACTAGTATTTTTATTATATCAGGGTCTGAGACCCCAGCATTTTCGGAAAACCTATTTCTATGACCAAAATATCCAGTATAATCCCATAGTTCAGTGTTCAAATGGAACTTTTATTTTACTTAATAAGAGTTTCAATTTTCAAAACACAATCAAATGTTTTATACCCATCTTTATTAGTAGATATGGTCTTCCAATAATATATTGTTTGGTTATTTCAAACGCATATGTGGCAGATAGGGGCAAATAAAAAATAATTGAATCTTAAAAACTAAGGGCTCTGTTGTTGAGTCTACATGTAAATGTCACTTTTAATTTATTTTACTTCTAATTTCTATTTTACTACTAATAAGAGTAGTTTTAATACTTTTTTTATTAACTTCCATACCTATTGTTTTCTAATGATTACTGATTTCCAGACTACTATTTCATTTTTAAATATATTAAGCACTAAATACCCAATCCATAATTAAAATGAAAAACTGAACAGATAAACCCACATTAACTGTGACACTATTAATGGCACTGTTAATGAATATAGAAATGTCAATAAGTTTATGAAGGGCAAACTGTATGACGTGACTGTGGCACACACGTCACTTACAGACACGCAAGGCGATGCCTACTAGATAACGCTGACATTGAGGAGATGCAATCAGCTGACTGCTGCCTGCTCTTCCTGAAAAGTATTTCTTGTTTGTCACGAAATGATAATAGTTTAATGAGTAAATTAGTGTCAGAGAGGCAGTCAGTCACACCGTGTAATAAATCAAAATAAAACATAATTAGTTTCAAAAATGTTATTTAATATTTTTGGACAAAAAAGACGTTCTAAAATCAATAAATAAATCTACTAACATATTGGATTGTATAGAAAAATACCAGCCTAATTGTTATTGATGTCTTGAAGTACATAGATCATTAGCTTCTGCCACTCACAAGAAAGATCCACCTTCTCCAATTGTTATATAGGGGAACGTGTATTATTGATTCACTTTAACTGTTTTACACTTTACAGTGCAGAGGAAGTATCCCAAAATGACAATAGTGCTAACAAATTTTGACGAAATTGCACCTGATTACCGATATGTGAACCTATCAGATATGCTTGAAAGCAAAGACAGAAGATTAAACATAGTTAATAACTAAGATAAGACAATTTTAATAGACTTATAATAAACACACTGTATTTAAAGTGCTAGTTATGCCGTCAGTTTAAAATATAATGAAACTAAGATCGTATTATAAATACATTTGAGAAGCGTGAAAGTATAAAATTATAAGATTAGATAATAACAATTTTAATATTATTGTCCTTTACTGATATTCAATTCAACTATATGGCATAAAATAAGATTATTATAACTATAAATGTAGATATTCACAATTATTATTCAACAACTAAATTATCCTCAAAACTAAATTGAACAGCTGCCATAAACTGATAAACAACGTAGTGATACAGCTTAATCATTTATTACGGAAAAATTCAAGTAAATTATTGCAGACTTTAGTATTTTGAACATTTTGATATTTAAAAAACGGCACCTTACCTAAACTGAAATACATACGAAAAGTAACTTATTCCGTATTATAATGCTCATAAAAATGTTGATATCAAATATCATAGCTACTAGGCATTTCAGAGGAATTAAATGTTTTTAGAATATTCAGGTCAATTACCTGAAATGCGATATATTTTATGTGATACAAATTTGGTGATGTTAAAAACGTAAGGAAGAATACCATAATATAGAAGAAATTCCTAAAAATTATATCCAACTGAACAAATAGCTACCAAACTTATATAGGAAGGGAACTTGAATAACGACTTGATAACTACTATAATTGAATTAAAACTGTTAAATAGGAGGCATTACTATTTTCTGTAAAATATTCATCCTTGATTTTACTCAGTGTATAATAAGTGGTTATGGTAAAAAATTCGTAAGAAACATTGCACAAATCAAACCAAATATTTATGTACAAATATATTAACTATTTAAGATAATATTTCGTTTTATAGATGGTATGATATACCTTGAACTCTCATGACACCATGAGTCAAAAGTTATAAAATTTGTACTTACTTCTATCATGTAAATCGTATTCAAAAACTGAAAATATTCTAGAAATCATTTAAAATATCGTTTACTATGAAGCAAGCTCATGAATTCCTCCAATACCGTTGTATTTTTTATGATTTAATGTTGAAAACTGTTATGTATCTAACAAGCATGTCTAATCTGACATATCACGGTGACATTAAGTTATGCAGTATTCTAACCAGGATTTATTTTTCGACGACTACGTGCAAGTGCAAAAACGTGTATTGATTCATATATTCCAATAGCAGTTTTAGTTCTTTTATTTTATTGACAAATGATAAGGAATTTGACAAATATTCATAAAAATTACATGAACACTTAATATATAGAACAGTATACAGAACGTTAGACAAGATAAATCATAGTTTCCAACACTTTTGTATTATTATAACATGATATGAAAGTAACTCGGTTCAATTATTGCAATAGGAAACGATAAAACAAGACCCTTCATAAACAAATAATCTAAAACTGAACAAACTTTTTATAGTTTTAGTAATCAAATGGAAAACACGCGGAAACGTAGAAATTTCAAAAATATTTAGTCTAGGCAGTGTATAATACGGAGGCATTGATTGGATACATCGCTGATCGTGTGAAACTTTCCTTCTGTACATTTTTCAATTTATTCTGGATTTATCTTTCATTTCTTTTCTCAGAAATGGCTTACGCTTATCCATAACTGATTGCCAACTGGTAACCAATTGAAAATTGGTAACAGTTCATTTATACCATTCCTCTACTTTATGCAAAATTTCACATAGTTTATTCCTCATATGTCGTTAATGAAAGCAATGTGATTTAATGAATGAATGAATTACATAAACATGTCTTTCTTGTTACATTGTTATTTTATTTGAAACTAGCCGTTACCCACGGCTTCGCACGCGATTTTCTACACAAAAATTGGGAAGTAGGAGAGCATATTTCTTTTAAACGTCGTTATTACCCTTCTGAGATAAATAGTCACTGACAGATACTCCAAGCTCATGATATATTTAAGATTTAAATTTTAAAACAGTCTCAATATGCACCTGTGAAATAACTGGAATATTTCTCCAATATTCTATGATTTTTGTATACAATTGAACTATATTAGACCATCGTGGACAGGAGTCAAAAAGTCGGAATTCATTAGCGCGGAATTCAATGTAATACATGATGGCGCTCAATGTAATTTTGAAACGAAAATAGGCATATCTTAGGTACATATTATTACAGTGTAATGATTATGAGCTTCAGATGTTAAGCGAAATTGCGTATGGTTTTTATTTTAAGCTTTGCGCGTGTATCACTTCTGGATTAAATTAGTTATATCTCCGATGCCATGATTGAGCTTGCTTTGTTGTCTCGACCGAGAGAATATGTACACACGGAGTTTTGAGAACCATACTTCTGTCAAAAAAAACAACTAAGGTTGGTTTTATAACATTCTTTATATTTGTAGCCAACGTAAGATAGTAATTTTGATATCTGCATTGCTCTTCTGATCACGCATGAGCATGGTTTATATTAGATAAATATTGCAGTTAAAGGTGAATTTTTACGTCAAATTTGAATTGTATTATCTGGATAGTCCATGTTAAACAGTGATTGCAGAAACAATTGAAACAAAATTTGCTGTTTCTCTTAAGCTTACTCTATGCTTTCAAACTATAAGTGTAAAGAAATTTAAAATAGTAATTAAATTATATTATAACCATATAAATTTCTTTTGTCGCATTATATATGTTTACAAAGAACAGCTGATTAAATTTGAAAAGGCTCTTTCACTTAATAACATATGTTTGCTGCAATGCATTTCTTACGGGTATTTCTGAACTTTTAGAGACCAGTGGGGCGGAATCCTGAATCGGGAACGGGATAAAAAGTATCCTATGTTCTTCTCCCAGTTCTTAGCTACCTCCCTACCAATTTTCAGCCAAATCGGTTCAGCCGTTCTTGACTTATAAATAGTGTAACTAACACGACTTTCTTTTATATATATATAGATGTTCCTCACATAATTTTACATTAAATAATTTTTGAATTTTTAACCTTATTTTGTTCCTAAATCTTCAAACGTTATAATTTATTGTAAGGTACGACACACCACGTCTCGACAATGTGACGGGCAAAGTTTCAAGCCTATAGCTAATTTCATTTTTAAATATTCTCTGGTCAGTTAGAAAGACAAACATCATATTGAAAACAAATCTAGACAAAAAAGAAATTGTGTCAGTCAGTTTTTGGTTTCAATGATGCTCAGCCAAATTCCACCTTTGGACCTGAACTATTAAAGTACTTATTCTTGCCTACGTTGATATAAACCTCATGCAAAATTTAGAGTCTGCAGACGATATTTATCAAGAGACTTTGCCAAATGATACACTGACTTAAAAACTTTAATCCTGTAGGTCAGACCAGGAAAGATATCCATAAATACAGTTTTCCCAACCCCACTAGTAACAAGCTTCGCAATCGCTCAGCCAATTAGTTGATTTAAAACGTTTACAAGTAAAATTTAGAATTTTTATCCAATTCTACTTCAAACAGCTTAGATTTGTATTCCCTAATAATTAGGAAGCCTACTTGATCTCTCATAATTATAAATGTTTACGTCTGAAATATAATGAGTGAAACTTCACAATAAGTGGTAAGAATATCTCAAAAGCATAATATTGCTAGTAGTTTTAAATTTAGTATGAATGCATTTCTCACACCATTGCATAGTCAAAATATTGAACATAGTGTCGAATTGGGACAGTAAACTAAATCTGAAGTAAAACATAGGGAGATGCGAATTCTGTGTGAGAAGACATAATTAAAAGACGTGAGATGACATGGTTCTATATACATGAACTACGTCGGGTAATGAACAAGCGTCATTCTCTGTAGGCTGGCTGTGATTAATAATGTAACGATACAAGGATTACCTGTAGACGAGGGAAGACATCACCAGCTACATACATGAATAATCAGACTGCAAGTGTATCAGACTGGTAGACTCACTTTGATTAATAATTTATCCATAGTGATGGGTATTATTAATCTGAATTGCCTTGTAACTCTCTTACAACAATTTTTGTTTGGTTTTAATTGTTAGGCTATATAAAATGCAAGTAGAGGTACATATGAATGAAGAAATGTTTCAAGTTATAAATCCAGCTTTGTTATATTTGATAACGTATTTTTAATTGAACGCTTATTATTTTCGTTGACATCACTTACAATGAATGTTTCGGACTGCTATTTATTTTAATTGATGATGCCATTTCAAAAGAGTTGCAACGAAATTCGTACGCTGAATTTGGAACGACTGGGTCCTAAATATTAAACGAGGTCGTGAAACGTTGATTGGAAGGTAGGGCCCACGATATTAACACCAAAACACCGTGCCGGTTCCTCGAGGGAGCGGGTAGCCAGCTTTGATCATAAAACTCCGACCACAGAAACTCTAAGATGTCCTCGCCCTACGGAAGCCAGAAGAGAAGAGAGCAAGAAACCTAATTCCAGAAGTCTAGAGACCTGAAAACTAGAACCAATCAAACAGGCAGAATTCCACAGAAACATCTAGAAATAGAGATAAACCATCTGGAAAAAAACAGACGACTCGACCAGCTGTAGGGAAACAGCTCCCGGCCCGTCCAACGGCCAACAAAATAAAGTGGCAAACGCCACATCCTCCCCCTCTACCCCGGGAGTGATAAGAAAAAAAACTCAAAAGGATAAGGTAGGAAGTCAAGGACGGAAAGAGTAGAGACTACAACTGATATCGCTGTAGTTAGCAATCTGCTAGATATTGCTCTAGTATGGATATCCTGCACGCTCGCGAGGCGCTCCAAAAGCGTAACGGCTAGAATGAATCCATTCCGACTGACCACACTACTCAAGAATAAATCTTTTTAATTTAAAGAGGCTTGAGGAAAAGCCTTGTAGTAGTAAAAACTATTTTAAGTACTTTCTGTGGTAGCTAGCAATAAATAAAGGTCTGAAGTGTTGACACAAGGATGGATTTATTCGTTTCTTTCAAATCACTAATACGCTCGGTTGTCAAAAGGCTACAAGAGGGTGTTCCAGTAAGGTTGGGAAGGAAATTAAGTAAGTGTACACTTATTAGCCAAAGCACTCCCTAAGTCTCCACCATCCGGGTATCTCCACCCCGGAACCCAAGGGCCACTTAAGCACCCGAATGGAAACCCCGACGGTTAGTGGAACTCCTTGAACCACCAGGAGAGTATTACTCGAGACATAAAGTCTGTATTTTTGTTCAAAGATGGGAGGATCAGAAAGGATGAAGAGACCATCCCAAAGCGAAATTAAAAATATGAGAAAATTACACCCATCACAATATGAACAGACCTAAGTTTGCGTTGTAAAGGCTAATTTAGGTAATAACCTGGTACTGGCAAAATTTAGTTAAAGTGGGCCAGTATTCTCCTCCCCCTACGGGACAGCTGAGAAAAAAAATCGGTGGCCAGTGGGAAAAGACAAATAAATTTTATTTTACCATACTAGTATAAAATTTAGAGAATTGGAGCAAATTAAATCAGGCTCTTAAAAGGCGTGAAAGAAAAACTTTGTAGAGCTAAGGCAAAAGCTTAACGGAGTAAGGAAATCATTTGGTCGTGGTAAAGTGGGTTAATTAGGAACTTAAAAAAAAAAACAACTACTTTCTTAAGTGTTGGCCAGGAAAGGCAAAAAATACCCTGAAACCTATGGAAAAGAGACCCAAAAAAAACTAACTGGACCAAAACCCAACAAAACTAGGATAACAAACAATAAACCTCTAAAACTAAAACAATAACAAAGTCTTCAAAGGAGGACAGTAACAACAGTAAAAACACTTCCAATATAAACACTAAACAGCAAAAATAAATATAGCCGCTGGAACATCTAGCAGCTTCAGAGACAAAATTATAAAGTCTTAAAGACACAAAGAGACAACAACAAAAACTACCTACAAAAAATATAATATAGACAAACTACAATCTTCAACAATATTTTCAACAATAAAATCTACACCTATCCATCGCTGCTTAACTTAGCTGAATAACAAAGAAGAATTCCACCTACTGCCAACGGACTGACCCTAATATACAAGAGAAAAAACAAAAATGAAAAGGGAAAGAAAATGTAAGCTTGTGTTGTAAAATGTAATGGGTTGCGCGAACCAAGGATAGCAGGCTGCGCGACTGCCTTCGGGAATGTTAAAAATAAACAAACATAAAATCCACTCCCAATGAACAGCCTAGAAAAATTGCCGAAGCAAAAAAAAATTCTCTAAACAGCCAATGCTAACCCCGATCCCCCCGTGTATATGTACTGTAAAAGAGGAAAAGTAAAAGTATTAGAGTGTTAGTGTCGTGTAAGGAAGAGAACAAGAAGACAGAAAAAACTAAACTAAAATCACTAAGCCCTAAACTATCCCTATAAACGTCCCGGCAGCGGCGCTTTGGTCTTAGATAGGCCCAAAATATTTCTTCAGGTAGGAAACATGGGCCGACCTAATAAGTTCCCCTGACTTGGGACACATCAAAGTCACAGCAAAAAAAGTATTCAGAAAATCATTAGGGCAACTTTACTGTGGTGTGTGCAAAAAGTACAAGTTAAAAAAAACTATTACAAATTATAGTATTAGAATAAATAAAAGCATATAGTACATTGCCTTATTATTACCATGAAACCAATTTCCAGTATCACTAACAGGTGTTGGCAGAAAATAAAACCAACAAGTTTGGCTTTCAGAACAAAAATTGTCGGTTGCCATCAGCGGGGGGTAAAAGCAAGTTGTTTCCTCTCAAGCAGGTAGAAAGTTCAAAGTATTCAGAAAACCTAACAAAACACCTTTCAAATCCTTAAAGATTAAGAGAGGGAAACAAAGTAAATAAAAAAATTAATAAAAGCAAGAGCAATTGTACCGTAGAAATGCAAAAAAAATATGTGGTCCAAGGTGTATAGTAGCGCTACAGGTTACTACAGAAAAGTCAACAAGGCCCAAGTGAATAAGATACAAGTCTAAATAGTAAACTCTTCCTTTAAACTATAAGCAATTTAGAACACCCAAAAAATATCTTTTGAGACCACGAATAAAAAAAAAACCCAGTGAAAATTAAAATTTAGAAAGCAAATACCAAAGGAAAAAATAATTTAACCACTTAAGGCTTAAATTAGCCTAAACTGAAGATTAGGTAAGTTAAACACCCGAAGTTGAATCAAGCAAGCTGACATATCAATCAATCCAAAGAGTCTACTAGGGTTTGGTATTTTATAGTTTTTTTAAATTTTTTTTTAACCTATAATTTTTTTTAACTAACAGTGAACCCTCAGGGTGGCAAACTATAGTTTTAAAAGTTTGCAAAAGAAGGATGTTTCCACATTTTGGAAAGAAAAGTTTAGTTTTGTAAGTAATTAAATCACATATATGTATGTCAGCACGTCAAATCCAACCCCAAGCTGCAACTTCATAAAAATTACAAAAAAAACATAGGCCTATGTTATTTTTATTAATAGGTGAAACTAAAGGTGTACTCCATATTAAGTTTAACTGCATAAATTAAACAGGCACTAGTCAAAAGAAGCAAAAGACTTTTAATAATAGACTATAAAAGAATTATTTTTACAATAACATTAAAGTTTTGAAGAAGGTTTAGAAAAAAATTGCAAACAGTTAGAATAAATCAACCCTTTAAGTTTGAATTGCCCTGGACATTCAAATAGCATAGGCCTACATAAAAGTTTGACATATTTCTAAGTAGAAAAATTATCAGATAAATTTAACAGTAACACTTCACTTACCTTGTGTGTAGGCTAACATTAACTAACAATACTTTGTAAGACTTGAACAAATTCAAAACAGTAGACAAAAAATCATCATATTAGTGCTATTAAAAATTTAAACCCTTATTAACTTGTACAAATGCTGTAATCCGTTGGAAGAATAAATAAATAACTAAATAAATCAGGTAAGAATAACATCAATAAATTGCATTTGGAACTAAGGATTGGTGTGGAGAGGTTAAAATTTTAATTATTCAGATGAAGAGGTGAAAGATCGAAAAGGAAAGCAATTTATATAAAAAAACAAGAACACTTTTCATTATAAGCCAACCCATAGTAAATAATCTGGTGAAACTGAATGGGGGTATTAAATAGTAACCAGAAAGCTAAAAACTTTAAAAACAAAAAGTAGGCTATTCATAGGCTGCAGTACAACAAGCGGCCACCAACTGCATCTCACTTCTGAGCCAAGGCTAAAATAATATACCAAAAGGTGCTAGCTAAGTTTAAAAAGTACAAAAAATTAAGTACAAGGTTTGTTTAAAGCAAGAGGCTACACTGTAGGTGATATTAAAAGATAGGTTAAGAGTTAAACTTGGTCAGAATAAAAATTTATTAATTTGGTTTAAAGTAAATTTTAAGCTTGAAAAATATCAACCATTTACCTATGCCTAAATAATTAGTGAGAACAAGTTACTAAAGTTTAAGAAATACTGCAACTCAACATTTTGAATTATTATAGAACTAGGCTTAGGTAGCAATTTACCTATTATTTATAATACTGGTTACATTTCAATGGCTTCAACATAATGAGTCAGGCAAGAATCAACATGTGTTTTTTTACAAATTTTGTCTTATTTAACCTTATTGAACAATTTCATTTCTGCCTGTCTGTCGGTCCATAGGTATCACACAAACGAACTGACATACAGACTTGAAAGTTTGTATTACGCTCGATTTGTATATGGGCAACATAGAGTTCGATGATACAGTATTGAATCCATGGTTTTAAAATCTATAAACATTCGCTGATGTACAAATCGTGTTGGGATATGTAGCATTCATGTGTTAATATGTGACCATTTAAAAATCATATGATTGTCCTCACTTAGATTACAAATTTATTTATTTCGCTATTATATCATGGTTACCATAAGGGTAATGAAATAATATTTTCTAACGCTCATCCAAATCCAATGGAGTAATCGTACACCGTTATTAAACTCAATATTGCTTAAATAAAAAACTGGTCAGAAAGGCTGTTAAATGAAATTTGTCAACCCTCTCGGCTGATAGGCTCAGCTAAACTCTCTACCAACCATATCTCAATGGTATTTACGGCTATAGTCTATTTAAAAAATATATAGTCATTATAGATTCTCGTTTCATTCTTAATTGTTAAAGTTTTTAAAGTATATAAGAAGTTAGGAAATTTAACATGGATTGAATTAGTTTCTAAAGAGTATCTATTGTTAGTTATTAACTTTTTAATAATATTCTAACTCTAGAAACTACTTTCGTAAGAACCGAACACTCATTATTAATAACAGATACTGAAGATAACTATTGTTAGGTATTGTTATTTAGATAACAAGTTATTGTTATGTAATAGTTTTCACCATATTCTGTATTAATCAAAGGATACGTGAAATTATTATTAATACGCAGATTGTAATATTACACCCTTAGTTATAATATGGCATAAGTATGATTTATTTGCACAAACTCCGTCACTCAAGATTTTTACCATACGTATCGATTGAGATTGATTTCTTAAAAGGAGCGTGAAATAAATGATTGTAATAAAGCAATGATGCCACTGTAATGCATATTTATGACAGCACAATACAGTTTTTATGAAATATATGACGTAATTACCACTAAAGAATATTTCAACGTTTTGGAATAAAGTTAAGTTTCACGTAACGTAGTTGTAGTGCGAGGGGTATATTTGCTGTCACAGACTTAATTCCTGGAATCTGGAGTCATTTTCGTCTAAAGACATAAAAAAATTAAGCGCAGAAGAAACTAGCTGAACAGCTCTACTAACAACATTCACAAGGTCTTCCTAATGTAACATAATGTATATTGTAATTGAAAGGTCTCATGATTATACAGAATCAGTATACATAATAATATGGAAAGTCATATCTAAGGTAATCTTTCTATCTAAAATGCCAATATTGCATTTCCTACAAAAATAGATGGATGCACAAGGATCATATGCTCTAGGATAAAGTGTTTAGAAATTGATGTATCCAGATTTAATTGACAGGATAGTTTTACTTATAAAGGTTTATGCAGTTTATGAAACTAATTTCAGTATTATTAATGCATTTACAAAGACAATTTTAATTTGTAATACCAAGTAGTTATTATTATAGGTAGTAGTAGTAGTAGTAGTTATAGTAGTTTTGTGAGTGTTACAAGGCGTGTGTTTTGAATTTCTGTCCCTAACTTATCAAAATATTTAAAACCTTACCTTACTTAACACTGTTATTAAACCATCACTCAGAATTTACTTAGAGTTCATTTTATAATATTAAAGAATTTTCATTTATTCTGGTTTCCTAAAACATATGGAGCTTTTAAAAGTTATTAAATAATTTATCTTACATTTAATAAAACTCGTAAAGTCATTTTAATTAATTTTTAAACTATATTAAATTGTTTCGAAGCGAAAAAATGGGGAAATATAAAACTTTAACGCAACATAAAGAACTAGAGAAGTTAGGTTGAAATTGGAAATATTGTCTCATTCTCAGAATAGAGCTGAATTGCATCGTCATTTGTGATGAAATTTCTACGTGTTTTACACATTCGCAATAAAATCTAATCAACAACTAAGAGATAACGTTTCTGTAATTTCTGACTTGTGCAGTACCAATCCCACCCAAATTAGTTATTACTTTAACATTATTGAACTTTACTCCTTTTTTTAAGCATGGACTGTCAAACCACATACAGGAATAATGGAAAAGAGAAGGAGCAAGGCGCTTTCAAGCGGAGCTCAATTATGCAAAGGTCTCCGACTTTGACGACTGGGACGCCGACGAGGGGACTTAAAACCTCCCCCCCACCGGTGCCGTTCAAAGCTGTTAGTGACACCGGATCGTCGTCCGGATCCGGAAAGAGGAATGAGAAGGTCGATCTGGCGATAGAGATGACCAACCCGGAAACACCTCAAGATAAGAAAGAAGGAATTCCTCCCAGCAAGAGCCCTCTTCGTGCTGCATTCGGTCTGCAAATGCTTCGGCAGCAGCATGACGATACCAGCGAAGAGGAGGACCTGTACTGAACAAAATGAAAGCCCTTTTGAAGGAGATGGCCAAGGCTCTCCTTACTCAGAGGAACGTGAACAAGGCGATAAAGGATGGAATTCCGAAACTCGATGATTTCCTTGGTGAAATAGAGGAATGCCGGAAGATCATGCTGAAGGCGGTGAAGCAGAAGCGCGACATCATGAACCGTGTCATATCTGATTCGTCTCAAGCTCAAGGTCATCTGCCTGAGTCTCAGACACAAGCCAGAAAGCGAGCAAAGCGGCAGAGAGGTTCTTCGTCGGGAAGCCCTGAGCTTAGGGAATTGGATCCAGCGCCGAATCCAGTCTTCTTCTCTGCTTCCACGCAGACTGAGGACGTTCCGGCTGCTGCTTTAGTTCCTGCTCCGGCAGGGGTTCCTGCACCAGCAGCTGCTCTAATCCCAGCGTCAATCCCATCGACACCTCTCAACTCGCAGGGGCCCGCCCCGCAAACACCTTTGGGGAACTGGGAGAGACGCCTGTCAAAAAAGGAGAGGAGACAGCTAAAGCGCGCCGAGGCTGCCTCAAAAAAGACGTCTGCAAAAGGGAAGAAGAAGGCCCAAGTCTTTGAACTGGTTAAGGAGACCCCTGGCAAAACTTTCAGGAAGCCTTTACGACCCAGGCTCAAAAAGCCTAGAGCTGAGGCGATTTTGATCAAACCCTGAGGGGGGCGATCTTTCGCCGATGTCCTAGGACAGATTAAAACCCAGGCGAAACCGGAGAACGGGGATGTTCTCCTCGAACTGGGAAAGTCGAAGGACAAGTACGGTTTTGCTGCTTCCCTCAAAACCGCTCTTGGTAACAAAGGCTCATTTCGAACCCTTCAACCGAGATGTTCAGTGGAGATTCGAGACCTAGACGCTCTACCTACAGAGGACGAGGTGATCAGAGCGTTAAAGAAGGCGCTTCCAGAACTACCGGGAGAAACGGGAGGTCTCAAGGTCTGGTTGACAAAACCAAATCGGAGCCAGCAGCGTATGGCAATTGCTGAATTAGGCGAGAAGCACGCTAATAAGCTGCTTAGCCTCCAGCACCTGAGAATCGGATGGGTGAATTACAGGCTCAAACAAAGGGTAATCGTGCAAAGATTCTACCGGTGCCTAGCGTTCTGTCACTCTTCCCGTACCTGCAGAGGGCCCGACCGAAGTTTCAACTGCCTCCGGTGCGGAGACTAAGGCCACAAGAAGAAAGACTGCACCTCGAGCCTCTCCTGTTTCCTCTGCAAGGAGACAATTTCTGCTGGGAATGCTCTTGGTCACTTACCTGGTTCTGATCAGTGACGTGTTTTTAGATCCGCACTCGAACAGGCAAAAGGCCAATAATCCGTATCCTACAGGCCAATCTTCAAAGATCGTGTGGGGAAGATAATCTTCTAAATCAGCTCGCCCGAGAACTCGGTGCCGACGCGCTCCTGGTCAGCGAGCAGTATTGGGACAGGGACCTAAGTATTTGGATCCCAGACAGTCTCGGTACTGCTGCTTTCTGGGCCCGGAACTCACAAGAAGTCATGGTGCGGAGTCACGGACGTGGCCGAGGATTCGTCTGGATAAGGTGTAGGGATGTAACTTTCTTCAGTTGCTACCTCACCCCAAACGAGGCCATCCAAGACTTCCGCGACAAGATTGATCGAGATTGGAGGAGAGCGTGCTCGGCCCCACTGGGCACGTTGTCGTTGGCGGTGATTTCGACGCGAGGGCCGTCGAGTGGGGAATGCCCTCTACCAACTCCCGGGGGACATACATCTTGGACTCCATCGCCAGAGCCGGGCTCGTCGTCCTCAACCAGGGCGACACGCCTAATTTGAGGCGCCCCGGGCAGAGAGGCATGATTCCTGACGCAACATTCGCGTCTGAGTCTCTTCTTTCGAGGATCCCTAGCTGGAGGGTGGTGGAGGATTACACGTACATTGTTTTCGATCTGCATGATGTAAACTGTAGAATTTCCGCATCACGGGAAGGGCCACGCCGGTGGAACACCAATAAACTGGACGTGGTCAAGTTCACCGAGGTCATCTCTCGGGGAGCACAGGCGAATCCTGGTGAGGCTGGCGCCGAGGCTTTAGTAACATCCACGATGGAACTTTTTGTCTCGGCCTGTGACTGGTCTATGCCGCGAATGAAACTCCGCCGTGACAAGCAACCCTTCTACTGGTGGACTGAAGAGATTGTGGAACTCAGAAGAACATGCCTTAGAGCAAAACGCATGCACTAGAGCGAGAATTCCTGCAGATAGAGTTCGTAAGTCTGATGTCTACAAAGCTGCGAGAAAGTCTCTCCGCCTAGCTATCAACAGGAGCAAGGCGAATAGCTGGAGGAAACTTTGTCTAATAAACGATGTCGATTCCGATCCTTGGGGTTTGGGTTACAAAGTTGTGACCCAGAAACTCGGCGCCCGCTCTCCACCTTCCATCATGGAGGGCGCCACCATGAAGAGGATCGTCACTGCCCTGTTTCCTGTACATGCACAGCAACCACTAGTTGTCTTCGAACGGGTGGAGAGCGTTCCGCTTTTTACTATTGAGGGGTTGGAAACCTCCGTACTCACCCTGAAGAGCAACAAGGCTCCCGGCCCGGACGGGATTCCCAGCGAGGCTCTGAAGAAGATTTTCACCAACAATCCCGGGTTGTTGAATGTACAATGCCTGCTTGGTTGAAGGAGTGTTCCCAAATCCCTGGAAAACCGCCAGGCTGGTGCTTATTAGCAAGGGAAAAGGTGATTCTGAGCTGCCGTCGTACTACAGACCTCTCTGCATGCTGGGCGCGGCTGGAAAACTTTTTGAAAAGTTGATCCGTTCCCGCCTGATTTCTGCCGTGGTAGCCGTCGGGGACCTTTGCCCTCGTCAGTACGGCTTCAGAAAGGGACGATCAACAATCGACGCGATTAAGGAAGTACAGAAAGCAGTTGAGAGAGCCGAGAGCCACAACCATTTCTCCCGCCGAGTAGTGCTTCTTGTTACGCTCGATGTCAAGAATGCCTTCAACTCGACGAGATGGGTCGATATGTTGGATGCACTTCGTGACACCTAACGTATTTCAACGTATCTGTTGCGGCTCATCGAGGACTACCTCCGTTCTAGGCGTCTGATATACGACACTCGCGACGGAGCGCGGACGGTGGAAGTCACCTCTGGTGCCGCGCAGGGTTCAATACTCGGCCCGGATCTCTGAAATATCGCTTATGACAGCCTCCTGAGATCCGAGATGCCAGAGGAAACTGTCTTAGCTGGGTACGCCGATGACGTTGCGGCTCTCATCGCCGCACGCAACGTTGAGCTGGCCCAGCTAAAGTTGAACCAGGTCATGCGAGTGGTCAACGCCTGGATGTCCGATCACGGTCTTTCGCTTGCTCTGAGCAAGACGGAGATCGTGATTCTCACAAAGAAGAGAATTGACACCGTCGTCCCGCTGAGAGGAAGGCGATTTATCAGAGACAAGGCGAGATCGGCAAGGACGCAGCAAGATCCGAAGAGCGTGCCCGAACCTTTCAACAGTGGCAACACAGCTGGGAGCACGAAACCCGAGGACGATGGACTGCGCGACTCATCGAGCAGGTTCAACCATGGGTCGAAAGGCAGCATGGCGAAGTGGACTACTACCTCACGCAGTTCCTGACAGGTCACACGCAGTTCCTGACAGGTCACGGCTATTTCAAGTCGTACCTGAACCGGATCGGCAAGACCGGTTCACCGGATTGCATCTACTGTCTGGGCGTTCCCAACGACGCGGAACACACCTTCTTCCGCTGTCCGAATTGGGAAAGGCCCCGCCTGGAGGCCACAAGAAAACTCGGGGTTTTTTCGGTGGATACGGTCTGCGAAAAGATTATGGAGGATGAGGGGAACTGGGATTGTTTGTCACAGTTCGTCCGGGGCATCCTCCTGGAAAAGAAATCCGATCTGGACCGCGAAGTGGCCCAGATCCCTTGACCGAGCGGCTGGATAAGGAGCGAGCCCCACGGGCTTAAGCCAAATTTAGGCCTAGCCTAAAGTAATGTAATAAACAATCCCAGGTTAGAATCCTAAAGAGTAGAGGAGGTTTTTTAGTGGGTAAGTTGAGTCCCACACTACAGGCTGGCCACCTGTGTGCGTAATAGTATTTTTCCTGCCTCTCTCTCTCTAAAAAAGAACCTTTTGTATAACTAATAAAATCAGTTACTTTCATTGTTTGTTTTGTACCCGAATGTTATTAGATAACATATCACTTTGAAAATAACAGACAGTTATTATAAAACAGTGTGACTTGTTAGAAAAAAAACATTTCATCCCTATTATAAAGGCGAATTTTACTAATTAGCTGAGCATATCTTGGACTTTCACGCAAGGGAAATGTTTTCTAATAAATCAAATGAAATGATAGAGCATGTTACTCCATAGAACTGGATGAGCATTAACAACGTTACATTAGTCCTATGGGTAAACCATTGTAAATACAATTATATACAATCAGATGATATTTCATTATGCGAAATATTAACATATTTATGAATAGGATTGACATTTCTCATGCAGCCCCAGCGAAGCCGTCACTTGCTTGATACAGCTTACTCCTACCATATATTTGAAAAATAAACACTTTATCTGAATTGTATATCATCTGACAGATCCATCAATATCAGAATACACGATATCCGTGGGGACGTACATCTTGTATGTTAAATCACAATGGAATCCACAATACTACTTTAAAACCCTGAAATACTAAAAGTAAAGATTCATCTTTTGAAAATATAATTATATTTAAAACACTAATAATATTTTAAATAACAATAATTTGATCCTTTATTACCCATTGGTTACATATTTGGATAATAAAGGAAGAGAGAGGAAAGTAGAGAGAGACACAACGTTGTAATTTCATCTCTTAGACGAGGCGTTTGCTGTATACAACAACCAATTAGGTGCCTTATAAATCATATCATATAAGATTCTCTTTACATTGTACCTTATTGTTTCACATTTTATTCCAGCTCTTTTGGCTGTTATTCATATTTAATATTTAAACTATTTTAAGCATATAATTACAAAAGGAATATCGCGTTATTTGGTGATATTTAGAGTTAAGAGATATGTGTAATATACAGATAAATCTGAAAATAATCTAGAACTATAATCTATAATATTGCACATAAGTAAGCCCATGTGACAAGATTAACGTTAATGTACAAGTACAATAAAACAATCTTTAAGCTTAAACATGCTTTTGTAGTAAATTAAAGTACAAAAGCCAACTTTGTGTTTTTATATAACCATTAAAGTTTCAGGTTGACTCAAACTTTTACCTTCAAAGTAAATAATAAATTTAATGCCATACCAAATGTTTTCATTAGTGTGTAGACTTTAAATGTTTTGAATATGTTATTAGTGGTAGTAATTCCTAAATATTTGAACGTATACGTTTAAGATTATCACATAAAATTGAGAAAATGATTTTTTACTTATCAACACAACAAACAACATAACTATTTCAATCAACAACAGTCAATCACATTTCTGAACTGAATAGTAGAAGATCCCATCAAAAAACGTCTAAAACAAATCTCCCAAACACTGGAGGAGCAGCAACCCATGTCGAGAGCCATTGGATAGTCAGGACTTCCCGAAAAAAACCGGACTATACCACATTCGGGTGAAGAACATCACCTCATATATTTTCGTATTAATCTTGAACGGCCAACCGCTCAACCACGCGGAGAGTAGCCTGAACGACGGGGCCATTAAGAGGGCAGCGTCGTCTGCGTAGTGGGTAGCAGAGAGGCATGTCATTGATATACCACAGAAAGAAGATTGCCAAAACAACTATTCTGATAACGACTCCTACAATTAAAGTTAGTTCACAATTGGTTGTGAAATTCTGTAGTTCAGTGGAAATAGAATCACTGTTCCCCCATATGATTGGAATTTACAGATGAATTTATGTTCTCTAGCCAATAAACTAGGTTGTGGTTCTAAGAAATCTACATAAAAGTTTACAAACTTTCTGAATAGGTTTTCTCCTTCGGATCTTCTGGCGAATAAAGGTTATGTGACTTTAGATAAAGAAGAGATTTTAATAGGTAAACGTTACATTTTTCGTTCTTGATATTCTAAAAAGATTCCGGACGGTTAACAACATATTTCAGTCTCCTAATCATTAAAAGGGGGTGAAATTAAGCCACAGGTGGAATTATCCCTACATATTGGAAACATTGGGGTACTTACGGTAGTTTTTTTTACCAGCATCCGGTGATATATTTTCGATATCCATCAACTTTACTCCTGAATTTAAATAGAGTCCCTGTCTTCACAATGATAGTCGATCTATAAAGCAATTTTAACAGGCATACCCTATTCAATTGTCTCTTGCAGATATTCGAATCGTTACCAGATTTCATGAGTAGCCGATAACTTGTCGTCCAGGTATTGCACTGTCAAGTATGTAGCATCTAACAGAAATTTATGAAATTTATCTCTGCAACTGTCATTTGCAAATATAGCGTGGACGTCTGAAGGCTACTTAATCCACTAACACTTTTTTTCCGACGTAGAATTTCTGAATACGGTTCGTCAGCAATCTTTATATATATATATATATATATATATATATATATATATATTATATATATATATATATATACACACACACACATGAAACCGGTCAATAGTGATGTTTCGGATGACCTAGCTTGCCCTCGTCCGGATGTGGTGGTCATTGACGATTTACGCAAAATCATTCGGGTCGTTGATAGCCCATGCCCATGATAGCCATGCCCTATAAGGACGGTTGGCGCGCCATAGTCAAGGCTAAGGAGTGGAAATAAACCGCCTACGCCTCGCTCGCCCAGTTTCTCGCTATCCGGTGGCTTCACAGTGACTGTGGATGCATTTAGAAAAAAAATTTTAAATGACGTTTTTAGTACATATTAAGTATGCAGCTTAATTAGTAGTCCTAGCGTACCGCAGGAATTAAAGATAATGTTGCAATCTATATGTTGATACAGATATAAAGCCTTTATGAAACCGAAGTTAGAACTTTTTTGTAAGCAGTAGGCTTCTCAGACCTTTATAGACGATGTTTATATCTTCTTGCCAACAAACTCAACTGTGTCACTACAAATATATTTGGCTGGATGTACATTACAATAGGTATAAGTATACAAACAAAATTTGATCGTGGGAACATGGCAAACTCAATTATGGTGTAGAAAATATAAGTCTTTAAAATCAGAAGTAATCATCTACACGCAGAGTAAAAAATAAGAGCCATTATAAATTTTGATTATCAATTGAAGCTGTTAACCATAGACATTAAAACATAATATATAACAAGGAAACGCTTACTTCCGTTCCTAAACTGCACAGAATCCTACCATGCATTATATCATCAGTTGCTATTGTCTTTGACTTAAGTATTCCTCCACAATTGACTAAAATAGTTCAATTGTCACTGAATTCATTGGATCAATTCAATAACTATCATAAAATGTTGGAGAGAAACTCGAATCTTATAAAAACCATTTTACCTCTACGACTTCCGGGTCCCAAAACATTGTTATTTCAACTTAATGAGTCATGAGATTGGAATACCTTTGAGTGAGTTTCAACTATCTCAGGAGTGTTTACAATGTCGTAGAAAAAGAATACGTAAATGTCCTGTTTTTCAACAGAAATTGCGAGCGGAAGCCGCGGGTAACTACTAGTTAATATCTAATAATAATGAAACTGTAAATATTACGTGTTTATTCACTAAATTAACCAAGAGCATATACATAATAATCAGTCACATGTTTGGTCAACTGTTTACAACAGCTGTTTATAATACTAATATTTAAATTAGAATTAATATATTAGATGATCGCATAGTACACTTTTAAATATAAACCATTTATTCAGTGTACTATAAACCATTTATTCAATGTAAAGAATTGATTTTTTTTTTAATCGTAAACTTATCATTAATCTTTAATTTTATTTAATGTTCATTACTGCTTCTTATAATAAACACTCGTATACTATATTCTTATCGTAAATTGACTTATATGACCATTTTCTTATTTCTAAAATAGTGTCCCGTCACTAAATAATCAATTTTCTTCCATGGATAATGTATTTGCTGTTTGAAAATGATTTGTAGGACCAATTGAACTCAACTTAAATTTGCTTGTGCACATGAAGTGTACAAGAAAATGTTAAATTAAATGTATTACCTGTAATATCTAGGGTTATTACCTTTAAACGTAATAATATATTTAAAATAAACCATTTAGAGGCTGAACAGCCCCTCTCTCTCATCAGTTGATTACAAAAGCAGATTTATTTTTCCTTTCAGTTAAATTTAATATGAAGATGGAATTATGGATAATCTCTGCACCTTTGTAGTCGTTTTAAAAGTTGGATATTAATTTTTAGGTAAGAAAAACAAATTAGAAGCAATTTTAACTTTAGAATACTTATACGGTATTATAGTCTATATAAAAAAATCTTATTAAATAACTTAATTCAACCCTTTTGATGTCTTTAACTTAAACGAAACATTTCCTTCTAATGTATAATGGAATTATTTGTGACATTTATTAATTGTAATAGAATTCCTTTTCACTAAAAGAGGAGTGCATTTGAATCATTATTACTCGTAATAAATGGAATAAAATTTAAGGTGAAGTAGAAAAAATTTGAACAAGAAGGAAAAGGAAAAAGGATAGGTTAAAGAATTGAGAATAACCGTACAGTAAAGAGAGTCTATGCAATTAAGTTCTACTCGTAGTTTTGTCAAAAAGAGGTAAGCCGTAGTTAATAGCATTAATTATACGGGTTGAGTGTAAGGCGAAGAGTAATTAAACCATGAATAATGAATGCAAAGCAAGAAGTAATGTTTAGGCTGATAGGGTTGTCTTACTCATTGCAGAAAATGAAATTTCCATTTGGAACCCAATTACTCGACCAGTTGCTAGGCAAAGGACCACTTTATTGGCACACTCCAGGGACAGCTGACGTCATCCGCATGAATTCAATAGAGATACAGTGAATTGTCAATGTAAAGGCTTGTATTTTATAACAAGCACAGGGAAACTGAACAAATATAACAACCTGATTAGTTGTTGGTAGCTTTACGTTAGTTTTTTAATATTCCAATCATACTCGTGTAGTGTCAAAAATAAAAGTTGATAAAATAAATGTTGAAAATTGCAAACAATTTGGTGTAAATTAACACAACAAGTAATAAATAGTTTACGGCCATTCATATAAATATCCTTAAGCTATTTGAATCCAAGTATTTTGTAATTATTTATAAAGGGCGTTCATATTCTGTCCGTTTATGTGATTGATTCAAGGCATACTTATGTATGTATGTACTGTAATAGTTTACATTAAATCTTTCCACGCTTTTGACGTATGCAAAAGATAGGGTCGATATCCATATATTGATCTTATTAAAACGTTCCTCATATAAAAATTCTTATACATAAAAGCATTAAAATCAGTATAATGAGATCGAGTATAAGGCTGGATTAGCATACCCTTCTAAACAACATCATGCAAGCCTTATTTTAAGACAAAAATGTAGTAGATTATCCAAAAATAAAACAGCTTCGTATAAAACAATTTATTAAACAATGGTTTCACAAAATATAATAAAATAGGTCAGAGGACAAAACACAAATTAAATGGTCAGACATTCCTGTCAGTCTAAATACATATTTTATGATGTAATGTGGTAAATATAATCACTCACGATACAAAACTACGTTTTGAATTATCTGGTGGTTTTATTGCATAGTATTAATTATAAAAATGGGTAAGTATTACGTATCAGTAAATTTAGTGGTCATTTAAAAAGTTGAAAAGGTATTTACAGTTATTGTGGTTGGATATTTATAGATATAATGAAAGTTTATTACGACTGTTTTGATTTTCTTATGATTTTGGTCACCACGTGTTATGTAACAGGCTTCATTGAGGTAGCAAAACATGTATAGCTTGTTTCATTAGGCCAAGTGGCACATTTTAAAATATTATAAGATTTTACTGAGTTTGTTTACACAATTACTTATTAAGCGATTGTACCGTTAATTAAATTTTATATAATGTAAATTTCACAACCTAGTCAACCAGTATAATTTAATATTATTTTTATCCAATGTTCCGCAACTAAATTATCGGTGGAGTAACTACCTAATTGGCACGCGTATGAATATTTTCTTCTAACCCTTTGTAGCAGCCCAACTATGTGACCGATCAGACCTCGCGCGCTTTGTCCGCAAGTAAAATTTATCTTTTCGTATTATTAAATTAGCCCTTTGATGCCAAACGTAAAAAAAATGAATGTAACGTAAAGTAAAGTTGTAAATAGTAAAGTAACTTACCCTTGAAGATCTTTTATTTGCTTGATAGAAATAGATAAAAGATATGGCGTCGTCCTTCAGGCGAGCACGTTGTTGTAATAAGTAATTTATATCATTAAATGGCTAATACCGTCGCGAATTTGTTTTAGGCGAGTTCACGTATCTCACATATTATTATTGGAGTAGATGGCTACCAGTTTCTTAACTTCTACTCCTCTTCTAGAAATAACCCTTCTTAGACTACAGCTTCATTGTCTCGTGCCAAGACGCCGACACCCGGGTTGTGAGTCTACACATTGCGAAGGGAAGTAAAATCTTAATGTCTTATAAAATAAAACATCGTAGGCATAACTCCAGAGAACATTGGATATTTTAGGCCCACCTATAAGATATACAATTTTAGTTCTTATATTATAAATGGCAGCAACGTGGCAAGGCATATATTTAATTTACCATCTAAAAGTGGTGCTTGTAAGTTTTAGTAAATTAAATTGAACTTATGAGTAAACTTTGCAATTCGAGTATTTATTACTACAACCTCAGAAGTCACCACCCCCGTGTGTTATCGTCATTCGGTACACGATTTCCTCGTTGGCATCGTAGTTAAAATAAGAGTAATGTTCGCTAATGGTCATCTAAATCCCTTATAGTGACATGCATCGTCAAAAAATCAATGTTGTTTATGTATAAATGAACCGTCATGAAACTTTAAGTCTACAAGTTAATTCATTCTCGAGATATCGCGTGAATAAACAGTCATACATAGGATATTGACGAATAATTGGCCATTTAAGACTATCTCTTCGAATTTAGCCAACTATCAAATATCAAAATATAAATATCATATTATAAGTAAATCTTATTAACTTCAACGAATAAGAACTTCTGACTTAAATATTGAATATTCGTGTTTCATTAGATATTTGAACCGCTAATAGATGCACAATTTCACAAGGCTTAATACAAAGTCATACACTCCGTAACAGTATATAGAGTATAAACCCGTAAATAAATTTTTTTCAGAGTGATTAGAAACGAAATTTCTCTGCCAAAAACAATATGCATGCATATATAAAGTTACTGAGGGCGCTGTGATCTCCAAATCAGATGACATGTTTTCAACGCAAATAAGGATATACTGAAAATTACTACAAATCCCCGTATTTTTACTGAAGTGTTGTGTTTTGATCAAATATTCATGCCAGATATGTTAAGAAAAGTCATACTACTAATTGTATTCCCCGTATTTTTACTGAAGTGTTGTGTTTTGATAAAATATTCATGCCAGATATGTTAAGAAAAGTCATACTACTAATTGTATTATTTTTCTTTTATTTCCACACAAATACCTACGTTACAAGGATAATACCAGGACCTATGTTACAATTTTGCAATACTAGAATTTTAAGTGAATTATGAGGGTCATGAAAGCAAGGACAAATAAAACACTCAATTTCGAGGGACAAAGGTTCATAGCGTTACAGTTTCACCACATTCTCAAATAAAGAGATTTCACAAAGGAGTTTACGAGGATATGAAAATATATTGCCAGAGTAGCTCGTGGCATTTGAGGATATATGAAACATATTTATGTGGATCAAAACATACATGCATAATTTCTTTACAAAAATAGTGAAATATTTTGTTTTTTATTCTCATATTCAGTGTAATTGTTGTTGTTTACAATGTCCATATAAAATTGTTAATGGTATAGTTACTAATAGCTTACAATATAAAAATCAACAATTTTCAATCGTAACAGGATCCACTTAAACAAATTATTTTGAATACTTAACACTGTCTCATTTTTTATAAGTGTCTAATCATATTTTGCTACGTGGAAGTTGACATAATAAAAATCTTGTGTATTTAATCACTATGTCATGTTTATGTTAAACCGAAAAAGACTTCTCAAACTGTTAGGATAAAGGTAAGAAAAAACTATCATACAGATTAGTAGGAAGGTTTGATTCTTTCTCTTTGCTAATTCCTCATCAATATTTAAGAACAAACTGAAGAAAATTCTTACGAATGTGTTTACATGATGTCGTCTCTCTTCATAAAGAGGGGTTTAATTTTCTGATTAAGCCTATTGTCTTTGCTGCAGATTGCAATGAAGACTATATATATGAGTCTATGAGTTTATTAAATGATCTTTTGATTTACGGAACCATTAAGTGGAGTTGAAGGCCCAATTCCCGCCCATGTTAAAAGTAAGAATTTTAGGAACACATATCTGGGTAACCATAGTAACTAACAGCATGAAATTTTTTATGCTTGATTTTTGCATCATATTAAGTAAATTAACTACAATTAGCTTGATAGGTAATATAACTTGAAAATTATAATTTTTTTTTTCGATCGCAAATTTTTTTTTTTTCAAAAATTTTCTAAAATTATATATTTTTTTTTTCTAGTTGAAGAATTTTATTCATTGTAGTTTATCTTGTACATTACATATATACAAACAGCCAGTAAAAATTTCAAAGCAATAACTCTACTAGTACCTGAGATAATGGTTCCTAAAACTAAAAAATGCAACTTTCGGAAAACGACATAAATGTAAAGAATCAGCTTATTATTGTGAATATTTTACCTTAAAAATCCACCTGGGCAGTATTGAGAGGATGCTCCTTCTTCTTCTTCTTCAAGTTTCTTTCTTCTTTTAGCAATTCTGGATTCTTTGGTTGCATCCTGTGCTGCCCGTTTGAGCCTTTTAAAGTCGAACCTCATCAGCTTTTTTCAGCGCCACAACAGTGTTTATACCGTAGTTAACAATCCCAAGTTCTTTCAAAACATTTAATCTACCTAAGTTTCCGTCATTGAATGTCAAGATTGCATCAAATACCCCTATTTCTAAAGTTTTTCTTCCAACAAATACATTCTTAGGTATTCTACTCCAGACTATATTGTTGAAAGACTCGTTAACGTTTTGGGTTTTTCCATGTAGGCATTTTTTAAGGATACTAGGATCAGCCAATGATTGAAAAATAGGTTTTATAACTTCCATTACTGCAACAGGAACTGTATTTTTATGCTTGAAGTCTTTTTTTTCATAAACAGCTTTATTGTACTTGCACCAAGTTTCCGGTGGCAGGTGGACATAGCTGATGGCTCGGGTGTTCATCCGTAGAGATGTAATGGAAATATATGGACCATACAGAACGTTTCATTTTATCCAAACTATTTACATTAGCTCTAATTGCATTGCCATAATATGACTGAAATTTATCAATAACTTTATCTGTAAGTCTACCTACTCCTTTTATAGATTTACCATCTGACAGAGGTTTACCGCCAAGCCTTGCTTTTAATTTTCGCAGCCTTGTGCCCATTCTCTTGGAAATATGCCCTATACATTCAAGCTTCTCAACAGGGGTTTCATCACCATAAGGATTATCTTCCACTACAGCCAGATGAGCCTTAGAGTCGCCGTCACCTAAATATTTTACATACCGTACGCCACGCGATCGATCGTCGACAAACTGCAACAGCAGCCACGCACTCCATGCCGCCACTTGTCCCCTCATAATTTTTTAAACAATTAGGTTCATGACTTTTTATTTTACCTTCGTTGCCTTTTGTTTTTTCACATCCACTGCAGTACTTTGTCAACACTTCCACATCCAACACTTTTCCGGTATCAACTGGTGGGGGGGGGGGGGGGTGGGGGGGGGGGGGGGTGGGGGGGGGGGGGGGTGGGGGGGGGGGGGGGTGGGGGGGGGGGGGGGTGGGGGGGGGGGGGGGTAAATAAAACATTAACAACAATAAAACAACTTTTATTGCTTGTAACTTTTGCTATAAACATAATTTCCATATATTTTCTATTATTTATAATTCCTAACTAGCGAAGTACACGGCAAGGTCAATTAGCCTAAAACTCTCGATATTCATAAACACATTGTTGTTATTTCCATATCGAAGACAATTAATTTAGTATAAAATCCAGTTTGTACAAAATATAGTACAAACTATTACTATTGTAACAACTGAACTCAACTATTGTTTAGTTTGTTGTATATAAAGTTGCTAGTGGTTCAATCAATTGGCTATTAACACAACGGAGTTGGAGGACTTCGCATTCCTTTCTATATTCCTTCCTTATTCATTTTTATATTAATAATGTATTATTAATTGTCACTTAATACATAAAAATTAAAATATAATCGTGAATAAGGTATGCCAATGAAATGTTCCCTATCTTTTAAATTCATTAAATAGTTGAAATAGCTGTTTCAGTTTTCGGCTGAAAATCAAAATTTAGGATTTAACATTTGTTTATATTTATAGCTGTGAAAGTAACAACATTTTATAAAACCACTGTTGAGTTTATCCCGATAAGGAAATTTGGTGTCTTAGACTTAATACAGACAGCGTAAAAAGTTAATTTTTAATTTAACTTCAGAATTGCACTAGTAACAAATTTTAACCATACATGTATTGGAAATACTTTATGATAAAATAATATTGCATTTTTACATTGGTTTAAATAAATAAAAGGGTCCTAAACACACACTAACGCATTAGATGGTTTGTCACTGAAGTAGGCTATTGAAGTCTACCTATGAATATATTTTCTTCAACAAAAGGAACATACCAAACCAACTATTGCGTCAGAAATACGTAAGACCAGAAGTACATTACAATGGACAAAAGTAGACGCCTTTCGACCGAAATATGCTTTTAGGTCCTGCGATTGTGTATATTTTTGAAGGGAGAAACAAGGCAATCCTAACTATTGCATCAGAACCATCTTGGATTGGATTAAGTTAAAAAGGTCTAAGTATATCCTTTTTGGTGTAATTAGACTTCACAGATCGAAGTTTTTTAGTATTTTCTTGATTAGGCAACAAGGAAAACTCTACTATGACACTGAAAATATATTCGCCCAAAATTAATTTGCAATGACCGGAAGTAAACACTTTTTGACAGAAGTATACATTGAAATATTTTTCTTTGACTATCCCTTATATCAGAAGGGTTTGGTTTGGAATTCAGAAGGTAAAGTTTTTAAATAAAATAATTTGCCCAACAAGTAGAAATGTAAGGTAGGTCTGTTAAGTAGTCTCTTTACCTTCACGTAGTATACACTTTCCTGATATAATATAACTTCTTTCTTTCTTTCTTTCTTTCTTTATTGCATCAACAATCAACAATTTCACAATTGCATTGCATGCGTCAACATTTGAGGTATTAAACACACAATACTTAAATGTGAGAGTCAATAAACAAGGCAGTTAACAAGTATTTGGAATTTCATGGTAACTGGACATCAGGACTGGGAAATTGTTTGTTGATAATTTCAAGGATTTTCATCCCAGCGGCCCATCATGAACTCTTCAACGGAGTAAAATGCCTTTAACACCAAGAGGCGTTTTAGTCGAGATTTGAATGTTTTGGGATCTTCGAGATGTTTAATTTCCTCAGGGAGCCTGTTGATGATTGTGACACCAACCTGGGATGACAAATGTCCGAATGCTGTTTGTCCTGTGTTGCTCGGTTCGAAAGTTGTCCCTGCCTCTTGTTTCATAGTGATGGACGTCCCTGCCCTGCACCAACTGGCATTTTAGTCGACAATACAGGGCGACCTCGAGAATATAGAGACAGGGTAAAGTCAGCAATCCAAGCTCCCTGAAGGATCCTTTATACGACTCTCTAGGATTCAGTTTTGAAAGAATTCTGATGGCTTTCTTTTGTGTTCTAAATACTCTTTCGAAATTGTATTTAGAACAACTTCCCCACAGCCTAAGGCCGTAAGATAAATGTGGATGTATGAGACCAAAATAAGCCGTTTTCAATACATCCATGGAACAAAATTTTGAAATGATGCGTAAAACATAAATGCCTGAAGCAACCTTTGAGCAGACTCTATCAATGTGATCATCCCATGTCAGTCCTCGATCAAGGTACATTCCAAGGAATTTGATGGATTCTGCTTCTTCCAAGAGTACGTCATCCACCATCACTGCGGGTCGTTGCCAATGCTCTTGTTGCCGAAGGCAAAAATTCATCACATTTGATTTCGAACTGTTTGTTTTCAAATTGAGTTTTGAGAAATGTTCAATGCATGAATTCACCTCAATGAATGATTTCACCTCGAGATCTTGTTTTGATTTTGATCTGATGCAGAGAGTCGTGTCGTCAGCATACTGAACCACTTTTCCATTCTGGATTGAAGAATTCAGTCTGTTGACGTATAATATGAAAAGGACTGGCCCTAATATTGATCCTTGAGGGACACCATAGGGCATTTTTACTTTGTCTGACAGAGCATTCGCAATCTGCACGCACTGCTCTCTGTCCGCGAGGTAAGACGAGAGCCAACGGTGCGGCAGACCCCGAATACCACTTGTCCACAACTGGTGCAACAGTGTCGCATGATGCACACAGTCAAAAGCTTTGGAGAGGTCGAGAAATATGCTGAGCACATGTTCTCTCCTCTCCAGGCCATCGACAACGTTGTTGATGAGATCCGTCACAGCATCAATGGTTGACTTGTTTTTCTTGAACCCAAACTGTTCAGGACAGATGATTTCAAAATGATTGAGGAACTTTTCAAGTTGTTTGAGAAATGTTTTTTCGAAAATTTTGCTGAAGGTGGGAAGAATTGAAATCGGACGATAGTTGCTGGATATGCAAGGATCGTCCTTTTTGAAAATTGGAATCACTTTTGCTGTCTTCAGTGCAGACGGAAAAATGCCTTGTGCAAAAGAGAGATTGATCAATTTTGTGAGCGGTGTCAAAAATATGCTTGAAGCACTTTTTGATTAACCACATAGACGTACCATTGATGTCACTAGATTTTTTCGGTCTGAGATCCTGTATGACACGAGCCACCTCTCCCTCGGACACAGGAAAAAGGACCATGGACGAAACCGGTCCCGCCATTGGCTCTTGACTTTGGTTGCCGATATTTAACAAAATGTCTAATGCAGCCACAGTTGAAAAGAAATTGTTGAAATTGCTTGCCACTTCGAAATGATCATGAATCAGTCCAATTTCAGATTTGAGTTTTGGAATGGTGAATTTTGAATCATTTTTTGAATTTGTGTTCTTTTTTATAATGTTCCAAGCACTCTTTGAAATATTGTTGGACTGTTGTAGTTGATTTTCAACGTCTCTTGCTTTGGCATTTTTTATTTCTTTGCGGTAATTTTTTTTAAATTGTCGATAAAAGATTTTGAATTCTTCGTTTTCGGATTTGACATAAATTGAGTGGTAAAATTTGAGTCTTTCTCTTAAATTGAGGATATCCTGAGTAATCCAGGACTTTTTCTTCGCTTGAGTAGACTCTTTAAATTTTTTGAATGGGCAAGCTATGTTTAGATAAAAAATGAAGCGGTTCGAAAAACGCGTCGAAAGCCTCATCCACTCGTTCGAAAGACTCTAAGAAAGACCAAGATTCCTTGCTGAGCGACCTTATAAATTGCTCGACATTTCCGGGTTTTTGATCTCGTTTCATTTTCACGGGGGGCGGTTCAAATTTTGGGTTGTGGCGTGCAATTACGGCTTCCTGCGCGAAGTGGTCTGAGATGGCCGTGTTCAGGACACAGACCGAAACGTCTGAGATGTTTGTGATGACGTTGTCGATGGCTGTACTCATTGTGGCAGTCACTCTAGTTGGTGAGCTCACGGACCAGATCAAGCCAAAAGAAGTGAGAATGTCGCGTAGCCGCTGGGTCAGGGGGTTGGTGTTGTCTAGCACATCGATGTTGAAGTCACCAATGATGATAAACTTCAACAACTTTGAATTGATATAATTTAGAAGGGTCTCAATATTTTCAAAAAAAGTATTGCTGCACCCATTGGGAGATCTATATAGACCAATTATAGTAATTTTTCCCACGGAATTTAGATCAGTTTTTATTCCCACCACTTCAAAGTCTAGATCACAGCTATAATCCACTTTGAAGGGCTGGAATTTCATTCGTGATTTTACAAAAATTGCAACACCAGGGAGTGGTTAAAGTTTGTTCGGTGAAAATTGTTAGCCAATTCGTAATTGTCAATTCTAAACATAGCGACAGTGTCAGCCGTGAAGCCATGTTCAGAGACAACGAAGATGTCAGGGTGCAGCTCTTCTGCCATGAGTGTTAGCTCATCCACTTTATTAGTGGCAGATTGTGCGTTTTGGTGCACAACTGAGAATTTCTCAGTTAAATTTTGTATTTTGGGATTTTGATTTTGTTTTTTTCGTGATGTATTGTACTCCAGTCCTGTTGCTTTTACATTTTTATTTTCAAGGTGTTTAAAATAAAATCGTTTTTTTGGTTGCCTGTCTGCGGATTTGAAGTAGTTGTACTTTCTTGAGGCATCGGCAATCGGCTCTTAACTGCATCCGCAAAGGAGTCGAAGGGAAGAATGGCCACCGGAGGATCCGACGCCGTGGGCCGCTGTGCAGGCGGCTCCAGGGGGCGGGACGGCGGCTCAGCGACGGCCGTCGCGGACAAGGACTGCGCTCTAGGGGCGAAGTGGCTCATCTCCCGCAGACACTTCACCAGCAGTTCGGCTAGCAGATGCTTGCTGGTGCGTTTGAGGTGCATGCCGTGGGATGTAAAAGCAGCCCTGCCGATACGGTTGAAGTCAAGCACCTCCGCCCCACAGTACCTCGCGCATAACTCTTCTATGTAATTATTAACCAGCGCGGTCTCTCGGTTAATCCTGTGGCTGGCAGGTAGGTCGTGTCTGTGGGGCAGGGTGGCTACAATGACTCTGGAGGTCCCCAGCTTCCTCGTGATGCGTCGCTCGAGATGCCGGTATATGTTACACTCTTCTCCAGAAGCAACGTCATTAGTACCGGCCACGATCACACTGCAGCCGCCGGGCGGAGGCAGGTCGTCCGATGTCGCCTCCAGCAGTTTTGCCCCAGGCCTGCAGACGCCCTCCACGTTTGTCTCATGACTCACCCTTCGCCTCACCAGGGCAGCCAGATCGCGACTGTGACTGTCTCCCTCAATTAGGATGGAAGAAAAATGGCAGTTGAACATTTGCTTTTCTTGTTTGTTTTTTTGTCTTGTTGTGTTCATTACTGCGCGAGCTAGGTTTGACAGACGGTTTCAGTAGACATAGTGCCGTCTGGTGTGTGTCAGTAACACTGGCTAAGGCTTTGTACCTATTCTCCGTTGATATTGGAGGGGGTTTTCGGTTTTGACACACTGTCCACTCAGATGTCGGCCCACCCTCAAACTCGCATCTCCTCTTCTCCTCCTTCAGACACTGAATTTCCGCCTCAAGAACCTCAATGGTGACCCTGAGACTGGCCACGAGGTCCCTGGACTCGGCACACCGTTGATCCCTGCAGATGGTCGGCAGGTCACACTGCACGCCGCAGTCAGCCGCGGAAGCGCGCACGGGCGAATCCCTCCGCGACGCACTCGCCACAAACACCTGGTCCGTGTACTGCATTAAGCGGGTGTCCGACTCAATTGAATGGTCCAGTACGCATTTAAATTGTTCTTCAAGTTGCAGTACACGTTCCTTCAGTGAGCTGTTTTCGGCGACCAGGTCGGCCACCTCCGTCGCCGACATTGGCCGCGCGGCCTCACGACAAGAGAGCGGGGTGGAAGCTCTTACACACGGCGCGGGCGCGACGGCAGGTGGCGTCACCGAAACATCCCGAGTCGCACCGCCAGCGCCAGCGGCTGCCGCGGGAGACCCGGCAACGCTTAACTGCGCGGACGACGCGGCAGACTGCGCCAACGAAGCTGCAGGTGCTAGAGCGCTTGCGGTTGACGCGGAAGACACGGCAGGCTTATTGGGTGACGAGGAGCTCTGAGGAGACGACACGCTTAAAGTCCGCATGGTCACTGGGTGGGGCCCCTGATGTTTACCGCCGGATGACACAAGCAGCGTTGCATCGGCGTTGGTCCTCACCGTCGCCCCACACTTCCCTCCAAGACATCGCCAAGCTCTATCTCCGTTCTTTAAACAATGACTCTCTCTGTATTTGTAGTTGTTGACAAGAATGAGAGGTTTGCCATTTTTAGAATGTTCAACTAACAAAGTCATTTTTGGTAAAGTCAAAATAAATAAAAAACTATTGAAATAAAAATATTTAAGAATAAATAAATAAATAAGTAATAAATTAGCGAAGTGTTAAAAAGTTTAAAAAAGTTCTGCTGTACATTCTATCACAAATCAAAATTAATCTTTGACTAAAGACTTATCCTTCATACAATCTCTTTTAAGATAGAAAAATATTTGTCATTGGGATCTATTTGAAACAAACAGGTATTTTAAAACGTAAAGCTGTACGTCAGAAATAGACGTCCGGTAGGCGTAAATACACAATAATCATCTGAGTTTCGTTCAATAAATACGGTGATTCTAAAGTGATTTATTTTATTAACGCAGTGCGTGGAATAACATTTAGAGTCACGGGTATATCAAAGTGAAAATAGGGAGTCTCAAACTTGCATACTCTTACTCTCAGACAGCCCTGGTCTAATGCTTTTAACAGTGCAGCACTAATTCCCTTGATTATTGACACAATGTCGACACTGTTTTAATGTTGTACACAAAGTGACGAATAGAGTATCGAATAGAACAAAGTGAGGAGATAGCGCTTCGTGTATCATGTGGTTGTAATTTCAGACAGCCCTGGTCTAATGCCTTTATCAGTGCAGCACTAATTCCCTTGATTATTGACACAATGTCGACACTGTTTTAATGTGGTACACAAAGTGACGAATAGAGTATCGAATAGAACAAAGTGAGGAGATAGCGCCTCGTGTATCATGTGGTTGTAATTTCAGACAGCCCTGGTCTAATGCCTTTATCAGTGCAGCACTAATTCCCTTGATTATTGACACAATGTCGACACTGTTTTAATGTGGTACACAAAGTGACGAATAGAGTATCGAATAGAGCAAAGTCAGGAGATAGCGCCTCGTGTATCATGTGGTCGTAATTTAAGACAGCCCTGGTCTAATGCTTTTATCAGTGCAGCACTAAACCCCTTCACTAATGACAATGTTTATACTATAAACGAGTTAGAGATAGCGCAAGATCGACTCTTGTCTGTGACCGTTGCACTTTTTATCAGTACCATCGACCTTGTACTGCATCGACTCTCCCCTCATTCTGTTTGATAAGATCCTCGCATAGGCCAATGGCCCATGAAGACGGGCAGAATAAGGATTAAAAGGTGATCGGCTTCTCCTTCTTTAAAACAAAAAAAAAACATATCACGTGGTCCTACCACCAGACAGCTCTGATGTAAAGACTTAATCAATGTAGAACTAACCCCTCTTGACCAATGACACAATGTCGATACTGTACTACTGTGGTACACAAAGTTACAAATACAGTTTCGAGTAATGTAAGGTGAGGAGAGGAGTCTCGTACATCACGTGGTTTTAATATTGGACAGCTCTGATCTAAAGACTTAATCAGTGCAGAACTAACCCCGCTTGACCAATGACACAATGTCGATACTGTACTAATGTGGTACACAAAGTTACAAATACAGTTTCGAGTACTGTAAGGTAAGGAGAGGGAGTCTCGTACATCACGTGGTCTTAATATTAGACAGCTCTGATGTAAAGACTTAATCAGTGCAGAACTAACCCCGCTTGACCAATGACACAATGTCGATACTGTACTAATGTGGTACACAAAGTTACAAATACAGTTTTCGAGTACTAGAAGGTGAGGAGAGGGAGTCTCGTACATCACGTGGTCTTAATATTAGACAGCTCTGATGTAAAGACTTAATCAGTGCAGAACTAACCCCGCTTGACCAATGACACAATGTCGATACTGTACTAATGTGGTACACAAAGTTACAAATACAGTTTCGAGTACTGGAAGGTGAGGAGAGGGAGTCTCGTACATCAAGGGGTCTTAATATTAGACAGCTCTGATCTAAAGACTTAATCAATGTAGAACTAACCCCGCTTGACCAATGACACAATGTCGATACTGTACTAATGTGGTACAAAGTTACAAATAGAGTTTCGAGTACTGGAAGGTGAGGACAGTGGGACTCGTACATCACGTGGTCTTAATCTCTGGCAACCCTGGTCCAAGACTTTTATCAGTGAAGCACTAAACCCCCTGGATCAATGACTCAATGCCAGAATTATATTACTACATAAGGCAAACCTTTGTGTTTTCGGGTTTTGTCCTAACAGTACTTCAATAATTAGTTTCATAAGGAATATATTTTATATCAATTGTAAATTATGTGCTACTGTATCCTTATCCTATTTAATTATAAAAGCAAAAGTTTTTGATGAACGATGTTTGCACGTTGGGATATTTTGCATTTTCATTCTATTAGACATAAAAATTACACATAGACGTATTTTTATTGAAACAAAAATACTATTATTATAATATACTCCAGTATTTTATATTTGCATGAACAAAATATTATCGGTCATTTTTTGCTGCTAATATTAATTATATTAGTATTATCTAACAGTTTTCTATAGATTGCAGAAATAATTATTTAAAACCATTTACTTTTTTTGGACATTGACAATTAGTTTCCTTTGTCTTTGTAGAACAGTAGCTGAGTTACCAGCTCAAGGACGGACCGGTCACTAATATGATTCAACAACCTATTCTCCCTGTGATACAATGTGAGACATCAAACGAACACAGTGATTCCATGGCTATTGGAATCACAAAGCAATGAACCAAGGACAAAGTCCAAATTTTATGGCAGAAAAACATCCAAAATAATAATAATATACACATTTGTATAGCTACTAGACTGAAGCAAGAAAACAGAATAATATAGAAAACAGAGATGGGAAAGCAAGGGCATAAAGTGAAATGTATTGTTGTTATTCATAACTTTAAAGAACTAATTCCGAGAATACAAGCAGCAAAGACAGAGGACTGGGTGGCGATGTTATATATGTTACGATGTTATGGCGATGTTATAAGTTCCGGGTCGGTTAAATATTTATCAAAATATTTTAAATAGAGCTACAAAACCTTACACAAAGTTACTGGACATAAAAATCTAGTTTATCACATATTTATATATATATATATATATATATATATATATACATAAAATCAACTGTAACGATTGAAATGTTTGTAACTCAGTATTGTCGCTGTGGATTATGTAAAATGATGCAATCAACAAACTGTAACAAAAGTTGCATTACCCAGAAAACTTATTCTATTGCAGAACATATAGAACAGGGAAAATTTAGTTTATAAATTCAAATATCAACACTAACTTGAAGACTTCACTGGAGATACATCTTTGAGGCTGATGATGAATAAACTTCTTGTCGATGTTCGACATAAAACTTTACTTAGACACGTGCCTGCACATGCTAGCGCAATACAATATAATCATTGAAAATTATTTCTCTCTAATTGGCATCAAGAATTTTCAAAACTATAAAGAAAGGAAACACACTAAAATTGTTAAGGAGATATAAACAAACCAACATAATGGCTCTTCAATGAAAATCACCAGTTGGATAAAATCAGGCATATTTCATTAAAATGTTTTAAACTTTTTAAAATCTTTCTGTGTGTTTAGAAAATGTTGTATGTTTATTTACTTGTTCGGATACCATATTTATTGTTGTTTGCAATTTGATTTTAACTTATTTTTACTATGCATGCTTATGTTAATGAAAAGTGACGAAATATTAAGCAATAAAAGCCTTTTTAAAACACACAAACACAAATATTAGTTAAGTTTATTTAATTAATTGCACAATCAGTAATTTATAATTGTGTAACTTTTACATAAGATACAGATGATTAATAATAACTAATTCCAACAAAAATGTTACTTTATACGTTTTGATTAAGGCTATTTATGAATTATCCATGTCACCCTAGCTATCGTAGTTGTTACGAATCTATTAATTGATCTAGGTTCGAATATCGCATATACAACGAAACATTGAAATGAATAAAACACAAATAGTCTTGGAATAATGCATATATAAGTATTATATGATACCATTCCAATGATTAGCCTTTCAACATTCTATGAACAATATCTTATTTAATAACTCTCACGAAAGAATTGTCTGAGATATTTCTTTGGAATCGTTTAGACGTCTGCGTTACACGGTGACATTTCCATTAAATGTTCTTAGTCTTTCAACTGCATTTTTATATTTATGTTTTATTCTATTTTAAACTGTCATTGATTTACAATTTATACTGTTACCAGTTGTATAATGTTTACAATTGTGTTTCAATAGATTAAGATTACTTAAAATAGTTTACTTGCCATTCGTGTTTCCGGTGGAAAATAATCGATACTAAATAATAAAGTCTTTGGTTGTACCTTAATTCCCAACGCTAGATAGGGTGATCGTCTCCCATAGCCCTACTGATATGACGTGTGATGTCTGATCGTTTAGAATAACGTGAGATGAACCGGCCCAGCAGCGTCGCGTTGGAGCTATTCTTGTCATGACATAGCGTAAGCGGTCATTCCATTAAGAAAGTGCAGGCTCCTTTGCCACTTTGTAAAACCCGTTACTAGTATGCCGAAGGAAATGATCTCAGTATGGCCTAGAGCACGAGAGGTCTCTTTGGACAATGTGCAAACTTCTTTTCCCCTTTGTAAAATCCGTCACTAGTATTTAAAGGAGCTGATCTCGGTATGGCCTAGAGCGCGAGGGGTGTATCTGGATAAAGTGCAGGTCCCTTTGCTCCTTAATAAAATCCGTTAGAGTTGTGGTAGGAGGTATTCAATTGGCGGAATCCCTTCAATCACCCCCGATATAAGTGATTGTTGCTATGCAGCGGTGACACGAACTGCCCATCTATTCATGGATATTGGTCGAACCCACGGGAGCCTTGAGGAAAGGAGCCAATGCCGTTGGCTTTAACATCGTCGTAAGTTGACTTAGTTCCATATAATAACCTTTACTTTTACTGATATTGTTGTTCATCCGTAGTAAGTTGCTATTAATACTGTTCTATGACCTTAACCTAATTAGCTGTGATTTCATTTAAATTTACATTTCTGACTTCTTTCGTCTCTTAACCAATATCAGTTTTACAATATAAACACTAATCCCTATTAGTGGAAATTGAAACCACATATATTTTGAGTACATCGTATTCTAGAGAAGAGTAAGCAATGAAATCTATTACAGACGAACGTACTTTCAGAATTAGTCGATTCAAGTTATGGTGTTTGTTTTATATAACTTTAAAATTTAAAATAGTTTTAACCTTAAGAGAAACACTGACTAACCCGCAAGTCTTACAGTTAATAATTAATCTCATTGGTACAACTCTTAACTGACGTTTTATTCGAATCTTTATCTTTATAAAGATGGGCTTAGTTCTCATCATTCAATTGAGTTTACCATAAGTTTATCAACTTAATCGTAAAAACTGGGAGTGGCGTGGTATTAGGTCCTCAGTTATCAACTTTCCCCTGCTGACCTTTTGCTGTAACCGGCCCATTGTTGTCATGTGATGAATGACTCCCTCTTGCCAACTTCTGACAACTAAAACTGACACTAGGCAGTATCTACCAAAAACACTCGTTTTTTGTTTAATATTTACAACTCTATCGGTAGCTTAATAATGGTAAGACTTAATAACTAATCTAGTTTGCTATTTTTTGAATGATATTTTATTACATCTTTTATTGCAGGCGAGAATTATGTCAAATTATCCAATTTTAGCTAAAGGTTCGAATTGTCACTCTTTTGAACAGAGTGGGTGAATTAACTGACGGACTGAATTGAAAGTATTTTCATTCCTATAGTTCAAGTTGAATATATTATTAGGGACGTCCACTAATTTATCTTCTAGTACTAATTAGTTATCCTTATAAATTATTCGTCCTTAACAAAACATTTGTTCTTATATTTCATATTTTTTAAATTCATAATTTAAATATTTAATATTGTATACACAATAAAAAGGCCTAGGAGAATTCTAAGACACATTTTTCGTAAAATGATACTTTACAGCCTCCAAATGTAAGACAGTAGCATGGAAAATAGTATTTTTATTTAAGTATAGATTATTACAAATTAATTTAAATAAGGTAAGCAGAAAATTTAAAACTAACCAATGTTACTCTACTTGTCAGTATAAAATGTCACATGATAGGTGTAATGCCACAAGGTGATTCAGTCCTCATGTAGTGTGTGAAAACAGAAGGCAGCGCACGTATCCAACTCTAAATGAAGAACCTGAAGGGAGGGCAGGAAGCCTAAAAAAGACTTAAAAACCAAAGAACAAAATAATCTACCTAATCAGGATAGACCTGTATATCCTGTCTTAGTTAACAATATTACACTGCGACTAATAGTTTCTTAAGTATTAGTTATTATAATTTAATCTTTACTAAATATACAAATTCTAGTTTCATACGTTTATGAATTAAAACATTAAACTTTAAAATCCATAATCTGATAAGGAAATCAACGAAAATGTATATACATATGAACGTAATGTAAATATGATGATTGAAAAGTCTAGTTTCTTAAAAGCCCCGAAAGCATATATTCGTTTCATATCATAAATAAAAGTTCTTACAAGATTGTCTATATATATATATATATATATATATATATATATATACATATATATATATATATATATATATATATAGTGTTTTTGCGCTAAGTGTATATTAAGTGTCGTGTAAAGGCATATTGTGTCAAAGGATAGCTATCAGTGATTAAATTTTACATTAAACAAAACATCCATCTAATACAGTATAACATAGGTCAGTTTAAGGGTGTTACCTGTATAAAGACAAGTCCTATTCGGAAGATATTTTTCCGTTCATCTATACATGATTATAAAATAATCCCTTCTTTTCTTCTAAGATTTGTTATTGTTCTAAGCAACTGGTGCTCCAGATATCCCTGGGTATAATTACGAAGCTCTTTGTTTTAAATACTATCAGATATCCTTGATAAGAGGCTTAGAAATAAAGAAAAATGAATTTAAAGGAAAATGAATGAGTAAGTATTTTCATCAGCTATTGACGAAGTCTTTAGGTCAAAATTTAATGACCTCTCTCCACATACATTTTTTAGATATTTTACTATTTATTTACAATATATTCAGAGACAAGTAATGATCCTTGCTAATATCCAGCACTCGTTTTAATTAAGGAAGAGATTAGGCTTTCTGAAAGCCCAAAAGAATGGAATTGGTCGTGTAGTAGAAGGCGAAACTTGTATTGGGTGGAATGCTTCACGCTGAAAAAAGAATAAACTATTTAAATGAGGAAAATTAAATACGAGAAAAATTAAATGTTTGTTCTTATATGAGATATTGCACTGGACGTATAGATATATATTTTTTATGAAATTCACTCTTTTACATTCTTGATAATTTACGGAATGCCATTTAGAAAAGGCACATTTCTCTACGGGATACGACATATAATTCCAATCTACCTATCTTATATCCCTGGACATCGATCTCTATTGTCACGATGCAGTTGTATATCTTTTAGTTTCTCCAGAAGTAAATTGAATTCTTGGTTAGTTCACTTAAGTTCACAGTTGCAAACTACTACTGAAACTGATTAGTTCTGTTTTTTTTGTATATACAGTTTAACTGTTTTCAGGATACGTAAACTTGTTGAATGTGGTAAACGGAGTAGAGAAACTAGGAAAACTAGTTTTAGAATACATAATACGTTTATTTCATTAATGTTTTGATAGATGATCAAAGTTATATTCTGAGACAACGGCAGGAGATATTTCATTATTTGTGATCTAAACCTCTTTATACCTAAAAACCATATAAAAATACAATTCCCTAGAATTTATTTCTATAAATGCAACGTTCACCTTAATATTTTCAAACGCATTCGATTTATAAAACAATATAGGTTTAAACATTATATTTAACATCTAATTTAAGTTGGGATTTATAAGTAAACTATCTTATATTACGTATTCTACACTACTAATATTCTACACATATAGCCAAAAACTTACTTACTTTATTATAAATTAGTATTTTATGAACGTCTTAATAATTGCTTCAAATTATTACTACCAGTTCATCGTACATAAGTACTTAATTTTTATGAAGTATTTTAGTTTTACTAGAACAATGTTTTTCGTTCGCTTTTTTATGTTAATATGGTACTGGTTGTCCATATTAGCCTCAGTCCACTATTATGGGGAACCCGTTAATCTAAATCTACCTCTTTTGTATTGGCAAGCAAAGCAATTCTGGAAAGTTAAATACTTCATAAAACAAATGTTACTTTAAACTCTTACAGTGACTTTTATAATTTTGTGATTAAAACATGGCGGTGAATAGAATCACAGTTATAGTAACAGTGTTATTCTTCAACCACTTTAAGAAACATAAATTTTGATTTATATGAATATACAGTGAATTTCTGTAGCTACTCAACTACTTACATACGTCCATCAACTATTGACATTATTCGTATTCAACTATACACTGCGGATTTCTAAACAGTAATTACTGTATGTTTAATATGTAATTCTTATTAATTACAAATTCTATGTTATTATTTACTATTATCAGCTAAATCTATAAAATATCCATCTAAATAATGAAAACGAGTTAATTTAAAATATTTCTATTAATATCCCAAAGGGTAACAAAAATAAATATTAAATTAATAAATATACGAAGTAGCTTTTAAAATTTATAGTCTTTTAACTATAGCAAATTTAACTGTTTAGTAATAATAAATGAACCATTATGTGTTTATATCAGCAATTAATTAATGGGTAAACTGAATAAGTAATCAAAGCGTTTAGCAATGCTCATGTGTGCACACATTGACCTTGGTTTTAGTAATAGAAATGCCCATCAATCTCAATAAATACTAGAGAAGGTTATTAAAACAACTATATATTGTATTATTTTAGTACATTTTAATACTCCTCCCGAAAATTTCTACTGTAGTAATAACAAGTTCTCTCTTTTTTTGGTCCCCATTTTTTATTAATGTAAATTTATAATTTAATTCCCTGAGCCTTAGCCATGTTTCACCTTTTTGGACTAAAAAATTTCATTTATGTTTTTTATGTTTGTCTGTGTGTCTATCTGCACGCTATCTCAATAACGAACTGACATGAAAAAAATTAAATTTTACACCAACCTTCATTTTTGTATGAGGAACACTGATTTAAATTCCAGTGCATGGTACTCCATGGCGTTTGGTTGAGCGTTAGCGAATACATTTACATTGGTCTTATGGGTAACCATGATTTCAAAAAGAAAATATCTAAATAAATAAATTTGTAAACAAATCCATTATAATTATAAGATGTAACATGTATGCTAACTATACCTACACAATTCTATGGCGACATGGTGCGTAGAGTTTTATTATTTAAAAACTTACATTATATCCCATTTAATGAACAAAACTGTGAATGTTTGATAAGTTATCTTGTTAAATTTACGTTTAAGCAATTAAGATTGAACATGTGACATTTTCATTCATAGAGTCAAAATACAAAACTAGTTTGTAAGTCTTCATACACTAGATTAAGTTTTATTATGTTTAGTTTTTAACCATGCAATTTGGCTGAGCTTCGTTCAAGACTATCATTCAGTGGCTATCACAATTTTTCTTTTCGTTTGCTAGATGTTGTAAAAACTATGAACACCAGTGAAAGCTGTTATGTGACAAGTGTTTACAAACTTGTTTATTTTTAGTTGAATTTTACATGTATTAATCTAATATTACGGTTACAACTGTAAGATATTTATTATTTTTTTTATATAAAACAAAAAGCTAAGTTTCGTTTCTATTATGTTTATTTTAATGCTACAAACTCAATTTGAATGTAATACGCAAATTGTAAATATGCCTTTTAAAAGTGATGATTTAATTAGTTAGGTCGTTAGCAGAATGGCATTCTAATGCCACAGATGTTGCTGTTAAATGAATTAATAAACAAACCAGGCTATTCTAGAAATAATTAACAGGATTTGACTGACTTGTTCACATATAATCCGGAAAGAGTATCACAGTTTGTTTCACAATTAATCCTACGTTGTTGGCTCACTGTACGTGCTTCAACAACCAAAAACTGTATGTTCGTTTTTGAGTTGGAAACAAAATATTCAATAAATCTATTTGTAGTTCTGATTTATCATTTGGCATTCGAATACTCTCGTTAATGATATCCGTTAACTAAATGTCATATTATTTTAGTATGTAACTTATAAAACTATAAGTCATATACACTATCTTATTATTTGTTGGATGAAAGTAAGAAAATGGGCGAAGCAAAATTTATTTTCTATCTGTCTGTCCTCGATACCTCTCGGATAAGCTGACCCGTAGACTTGAAATTTGGAATTAATGTCCATATGAGCAAAATGGAATTCTATGATAGTGCATATCACTCTACGAGATTTGACTGAGGGAGCATAAGTAAACTGGCTTTATGGATAACCGTGATTACAATGAGAAAATATGAGACGAAGTAAATTTTGTGAACAAATTAAGCACAATATAACACGTTAACATGTAATATATGCTTGTAGCCTTAAAAGGAAGCTGTAAAGTGGAATTTTTGCATACACATTGTTGGTATCAAAGTCGGGCTTGACTATCATTAACACCGAACTTATTATTTACGTGTAAAACTTCCAGACCAATTTTCTTTCTGGTCTGTTGTAAATTGATTCTTTTCATCAACCCATATCAGTAGATAAAAAAATTTAAATTTCAAAATAAATAAAGAATTCAGTATAATATTTCTATAATCAGTACTATAAAATCTTCATTGGTGTTTATTGTGTTACGTTGCTAGTAATGACAAATTGGTAACTAACGCTTAACATAATTATGAATTTTTCAAATTGAAAGGCTAAAATATTTTCAAATTAACGCTTAAAATGTCATTAGACGTATGTTTCATGAGTAAATATATTAAACTGTCTTTTATTCTCATAATTGTATTCCAGACATGTTTACAATACAAAGCCACAACTGTTGTTACATCCTTGGATGCTATTGTTAATACTATAAATTTGTTAAAGTCACTACATAAGTACCTTAAAAGTTAATTAAACTATACGAGTGACGAATTTAAAATGTTGCGAAAACACGAATGTCTGGTTGATCAATTTCAATGATCACTTTTGGGCTTGTACATGAAACCATCTTTACAGTAGAAAGAATGTGTAGAGGAGAAACAATTTACATCGATGTGCACCTTACTGCCAGCCAGGATTAGGATCAGGACATTACCTTAGTGTAAGTGATGTGCGTGTTTACCTTAGATGAGCCGACACGTCCGCAGTGTACCCGCAACCTTTCCCTGTGTCAATGAACTCTCCATTCCCACACTGTTTATTGTTTACGGGTACGAAGAGAAACAAAAACTACATGTGGTTTAGATTTTGTAATAGGCGCAACACTTAAATGATATGATTCTTTAAAACGTATTTTTATAAATTATTGTAGACATCTATCATATTAAATAATAGGCGTTCGGTAAGAAAGAAACCCGATTCCAATTCGAGACACCTAACTAGCCTTTCAACATATTTACATTTATTTACCCAGTAAATGAATAGTTTTCGAATAAATGAAAAGATGTTTGAAAACTGCTGGTATTCTTTGAAGCTGATTTTTAACTCCACCAACAGTGGTTAAATACACCTTCGAATAAAAATATCCAATTATTCGAGAACTCGGTGAGAATATCCTCCAATGACTGTCAGTCAGCTAAATGCTAAATCATGCCATTCATGTGTCAATTAAATCGGGATGGCGCCTTCATTTACTAATTTCATGTTAAAACGTGGGTAAACTTTATTACAAAATTACATTTTATTTCGCATAGTTGAAATTTGTAGGTTTTTTATGTAATAAAAATTAATTTCATTTCAAATTTTCAAATTCAATTTTTTTTAAAATACATTACACAGTGATAAAGGCAGTTGCACATATATGAAAACGCTATTTTTAGTATTCGATGCCTACATTACTCGAAACACACCTCAAAAATTTTGACTTAATTGTTCACAAAAATAAAGCAATTTTAATTGCACAGCAATATGTAATGTTTATTCCAGATGTAACTTGTTAATAAGGCAGACACAAAGGCCGTTAATATTTCCACTAATAGTTTGGTTTGTTTATTAATTCATTACGCAAACCGCAAATGGTGTTATTAGTCGACCACGCAGTTAACGAGTTGACTAATTAAATCCACTAAGCAACTCGTTGTTAACGTATGTGTTTACATTAACAATAGAGTGTTGTAGAGCTAAATATACACATCTACATTTCAAATCTATTGTTTTTTTAAGTATCCTTAAGTAACTACGAAATTGTATTGTGTAAGACAAATAAAATCAAATAAAACCACACATTAATCGTACAAGAGGCAAAAGTATTGACTAAATAAAAACGACTTACTTTAAGCAATTATTTGAGTGGTCTCAGGGATAATAATCGTTGTACTAACAGTATTTGGTGTTTACCTGCATTGGCTGAGCGTTTAGTGAAGCCTCTCTTACCAGTTGCTGAAGAACGATATCCGATTTCTCTCTCCCTGTGGGCCTAACCTCATATAAGTGTCAAATGAGTTTAACTAGGGGAATAAAATTTGCTGTAAAACTGCAAGTCGCTAATGAAAACGATAAACAACCATATTTAGGTAGTCTTGATTTCTTTGTGTTAAAAATTACATTGGTTACTTGGTATTATGGGCTATGTTGGCAACGAAAAAATACACATCAGAGTATACTCGTATTGCAAAAACTAATCTTCGTCACCTTTTGCTAACTTATCAAAACATGAGAAGAAGTTACTTTGTTGGATTGGTTGGTTTCAAAGTAAACCTCTTCCACCTCTTGTCAAATTGTAAAATGTGAAACACCCATTCAATGGAAGTTGCTCTGTAGGCCAGGATGCACACTCTCTGCAGAGTGAAAGTGGAGACCTGCCCACTGACCTGAAGTATGGTGCGTGTTTAACCTTAATTATCAGCGAAATTTAAAGCAGCATACTGCACATGTGAAAAGATCATTATAGTTTCGAACGTATATACTATCCGTCAATTGTGATTCTATATAATTTAAGAATAGTCCAAGCATTAGTCCTATAACGTTTGCGGCAAGCTGCTCTTTTAAAACAGTATCAACTAATTCCTTTCTGGAAAATATAACTTAACTTAAAAACTATCAGTGTTTTTCCAATATTTAATAATTCTCAGTGCATTCCCGTTTAAATCTATTTTTTTATGAACACAACAGTAAATATATGAATGTTAGAAAAAAGCTTTTTGTTTTCTAAAGATAACTGAACATCACAATGGATACGTATAACACTTAAAATGTATGCATCTAGCAGAATCTGTAAGCGAGGTATTATCACACATGAATATGCAGGTACTGCTCCATGAATACAGAATAATTTCATTGTCATCTCTGTTCTGTTCCTCTCTTTATGAAATTCTAGGTATTATTTACATTTACCTTAAAGCGACTAAAACAGGGCGAACTGGAAATCAAATTAACGTTTTTAGTATAAACTACAACAACGAAGAACAAAACTGATTCATAAATTTTATGACGCACACCAGCCACAGGTTATGCTATATATAATATCAAAGTTGAAGTATATATCGCTTTAAAAGTTTAAAAAATAATCACTTTTTAGACTAAACTCTAAAAAGTTATAAATGGCGGAATACTTTAACTTCTTGAGGCACTCGGCTTGTTAAGTCCTTCCAATGAACACTACTGCCACATCTAACAACAGCATTAGAATAATAAATGTCCATACTCCACCCTACCTGGCTTACATCATTTCCACAAGTAAAAGACCTTTACTTGAGCACAGCTATGTATCCACACACTCCAAAACGTAAAATCTTATCTTCTTTACGGCGAGATGCCCCAAGCATCCTGGGTCCAGCGACGGCATTTCCATGAAATTAGCGTCCGTGAATTCTATTGTATTAGGCATAATGTTTTAATTTGTTTACAGGTACTTCGTCTTTTCTTCAATTTAATATCAGATTAGATGTCACAATGTACAGTCGTCTCTTTGTAAGTGGCTGAAAGGTGATATGATTGTACCTTTTTAATTTTCCCAATTCCTTCGGTTAATTATTTACATATTTGTTTACACTTACAAATATATGTACATAAAATATAAATGTGCCTAACCAATTTTTACACTTATTTGTCTTATAATGTATTTATACTGACTTTTTATTTTATTGAATGCCGTATAATGATTCTAATATTTTTTTTCAATAACCAACACATTATTTTAACTGAATCGATACTAATTGATCAAAACGATTTTTTTGGCCAAATTTAATAGTATTATCGGATAAAAGGACAGGATGGAGCTGGTAACAAATGTACATTTACAGTCTACTCACCTTTATCATGTAACCCTTATAGCACTTGGTGAGTATTGACATTTTTTTTTTTTTTTTTTTTTTTTTTAGGGAGAGGCAGGAAAAATGCAATTACGCACGCAGGTGGCCAGCCTGTAGTGTGGGACTCCCCTAAAAACGGGTTTACCCATTAAAAAACCTCCTCTACTCTTTAGGATTCTTAGAATTCTAACCTGGGATTGTTTATCACATTGCTTCAGGCTAGGCCTAAATTTTGGCTTAAGCCCGTGGGGCTCGCTCCTTATCCAGCCGCTCGGTCAAGGGATCTGGGCCACTTCGCGGTCCAGATCGGGTTTCTTTTCCAGGAGGATGCCCCGGACGAACTGTGACAAACAATCCCAGTTTCCCTCATCCTCCATTATCTTTTCGCAGACCGTATCCACCGAAAAAACCCCGAGTTTTCTTGTGGCCTCCAGGCGGGGCCATTCCCAACGCGGACAGCGGAAGAAGGTGTGTTCCGCGTCGTCGGGAACGCCCGGGCAGTAGATGCAATCCGGTGAACCGGTCTTGCCCATCCGGTTCAGGTACGACTTGAAATAGCCGTGACCTGTCAGGAACTGCGTGAGGTAGTAGTCCACCTCGCCATGCCGCCTTTCGACCCATGGTTGAACCTGCTCGATGAGTCGCGCAGTCCATCGTCCTCGGGTTTCGTGCTCCCAGCTGTGTTGCCACTGCTGGAAGGTTCGGGCACGCTCTTCGGATCTTGCTGCGTCCTTGCCGATCTCGCCTTGTCTCTGATAAATCGCCTTCCTCTCCCCTGCCAAGAGCTTGACAGGGATGACTCCGGCAACCACCAGGACGGCAGGCTCGGATACTGTCCGATAGGCGGAACACACCCGGAGCGCAGCTTGACGCTGAACCCGGGCGAGTCGCAACCTATAACATTCCTTTGTAAGAGCGTCTGCCCACACCTCTGCCCCATAAAGGAGCACGGACTGGACTGCGGACATCGATAACCGTCTTTTGCTAGACCGAGGACCCCCAACATTGGCCATCAGCTTACTAAGATAAGAGACCACCTTAGCAGGTAAGTATTGACATAATAACTGCAGTACTTCTAGCAATGTATACGGATTTCTTAACCATAACCATTTGAACCATAAAGTAAATTATTTTGAAATAAAAATACAAATCAATATACATGTGAGCTATTTACTATTGTCAGTTTATACATCTTAAAATCTATCAAAACATTTAATAAGACCAACTTAAAAATACATTACCTGATACTCCAGACTATAATGTCATTACGGCATGAAATAGAGATCAAAGTAATCCTATAGATGTAACCAACACTGTTTTTGACAGTAAGGTGAGTACGCACAACATAATCTGCAGTCAGCATTTGATAACTGTCGGGTGTAATATAATGGACGTGGCTTGCTGTTAATTGTACAGATAATATTATACACCCAACCAGATGTGGTAACACTCTGCTCAAACGCACCATATCACATACAGGCCGACGGTAATCCATACGATTCTGAAAGGTTTCTATTTTATTTGAAATTATTAATAACATCGATTTCTTATAGTTATTGTACTATAAAACAGCGAATAACTCTTAATAAGCTTTAAACCATTTACAATTAACTGATGTATTTACTGGACGTATGTATTTTTTTGAAGTTTATGTTACTCATAGATTTGACTGTAACACTGCAATGGAATAGATTGATAAAACTTTTTTTTAATGTTTGTGGTCATTTATTAACAGCATACATTCCCTCCATATTTGACGTGTGAGTCACAGAAGCTAAAAGCTTTTATATAGAATTTTAATATTGTACGTTTTTGAATAATTTGTCACAAGCAGCCTGTCGTGAATATTATCTAAGTTTTACAATCCGTGATTGGGTATACAGATAGTTGATTAGTCTTGTTGGTAATAATTGGTTGATATTTTGCTAACACCGTCCATTGAAGCTTGGATGTATACAACCAGTTCTGCAAGTTTCGGATTCACCTGTTTGTCTAAAAAATAATCTCTACAGCGAGGCCAAAATATCTAAGGAACTTAATTTTGAAAGCAGTGCATTTCATTTATCTTTAGCGAAATTGTTGATGGCATTCCGTATTTCCATGAGATTCTATACCTAACGATGGTTTTGAGGAAGATCTGAATATGAAATGTATTTTTGTTATTTTAAAAATTAAAAATATGCTTGGAGATGCTTAACCACAAGGTATAGAAACCGAAATATAAATGAAAATGCCATTCTGTAGACTCAATGTTTTAGGAACAGTTTGTAACTGACTGGCTAGGTGCAACACTCGAATTCTAACTTTTATCCCGAAATGTATATGATTAAATGTCTACCAAAGCATATTCTTCAACTCTTATTTTGCCGATATGAACACACAAGTAATATTTAAGATCTATCTCAACTTTTTAAATTTAATATTGGAATGTACTCTGTAATTTTCCAGATTGTTAAGAAAACTCAACCTAACGTAATTAATAAAATTGTGTTTAACACCCTTACAAAATTGAACTAAAGGTGAAGGTTTCATATAGTAAGCTACATACATAATTTATAACAATTATATTTTTTTATACGTAGGAGACCTAAGACGCTGCGCTAAGCGTATGGTAAAATAGAGTTAATCTGGATATTAACATTGAACCTACCCTTCCTTCCATGACTATGTTATATGTAGAAAACGATTACTCCGCCGTACTTTAGGATCTTGTGTAGAACATCGCAGTGCATTGAATTGTTCACCTGATCAGGAAATAAGACCACAACTTCATCTCGATTACATTGGATGTCTGTTCAGTAAACCAAACTCAGCTCATTTGTAACCAAAGTGTCTCTGTTGTCGAAATGATGAAACTAGAAACTCATCGTGTTGCAAGAGTACATTTAGAACAGTCAAGATCATGGTATGTATTAAGTATTATTACCTAGGTATTCAACTGTTTCGGGTTAGCTGAATCCCTCCAGATTCTATGAATCAAGTCTGCGGCAGTATCAGATATCATACTATGAAATAAGGGTAAGGTGAAATTAAGCTAAACTCAACATTCGCATTGAACAATGACTTATTTACACTCTTAATTGTCTATATTTTGTTAAATCTACTTGACTTGTTAAGCACTACCGCAGAAAATTTTATATTCAACCTTTTACTCTATATCCTGACCATGCAAAGTAAAAATACCACTGGTATATAGCAACTTTCACTTGGCAATATCTCTATGGTACACTATACCACTTATTACGGTCACGCAGGTCCTCTCAAAGTAGTTATAGTGCACGATGTAAACTGCAATATGTCACTAGCAATAATATACTCGCTGTTAACCATTACCAATATCTCTATGGTGCACAACCATCTCTGTCACTTCCTCGCTAAGTAGTTTATAGTGCACGTTGTAAACTGCAATATGTCACTAGCAATAATATACTCGCTGTTAACCTATGGTACACTATACCACTTATTACAGTCACCACAGGTCCTCGCTAAGTAGTTATAGTGCACGTTGTAAACTGCAATATGTCACTAGCAATAATATACTCGCTGTTAACCATTACCAATATCTCTATGGTACACTATACCACTTATTACTGTCACGCAGGTCCTCGCTAAGTAGTTATAGTGCACGTTGTAAACTGCAATATGTCACTAGCAATAATATACTCGCTGTTAACCATTACCAATATCTCTATGGTACACTATACCACTTATTACTGTCACGCAGGTCCTCGCTAAGTAGTTATAGTGCACGTTGTAAACTGCAATATGTCACTAGCAATAATATACTCGCTGTTAACCATTACCAATATCTCTATGGTACACTATACCACTTATTACTGTCACGCAGGTCCTCGCTAAGTAGTTATAGTGCACGTTGTAAACTGCAATATGTCACTAGCAATAATATACTCGCTGTTAACCATTACCAATATCTCTATGGTACACTATACCACTTATTACTGTCACGCAGGTCCTCGCTAAGTAGTTATAGTGCACGTTGTAAACTGCAATATGTCACTAGCAATAATATACTCGCTGTTAACCATTACCAATATCTCTATGGTACACTATACCACTTATTACTGTCACGCAGGTCCTCGCTAAGTAGTTATAGTGCACGTTGTAAACTGCAATATGTCACTAGCAATAATATACTCGCTGTTAACCATTACCAATATCTCTATGGTACACTATACCACTTATTACAGTCACACAGGTCCTCGCTAAGTAGTTATAGTGCACGTTGTAAACTGCAATATGTCACTAGCAATAATATACTCGCTGTTAACCATTACCAATATCTCTATGGTACACTATACCACTTATTACAGTCACGCAGGTCCTCGCTAAGTAGTTATAGTGCACGTTGTAAACTGCAATATGTCACTAGCAATAATATACTCGCTGTTAACCATTACCAATATCTCTATGGTACACTATACCACTTATTACTGTCACGCAGGTCCTCTCTAAGTAGTTATAGTGCACGTTGTAAACTGCAATATGTCACTAGCAATATACTCGCTGTTAACCATTACCAATATCAAGTGCCAATTTTAGATTGATATTAGTTTCCGTCATACGTGACACAGTTTCTGTAGCCACTGATGAAACTGGAGTAAACATCAACGCTGCTATTATATTATAACGATATTTAATGGCAATTTCTGAAAATTTCCACTTTCTGTGTATAGTTAGTTTCTTATTATTATTTAAAGGTTAATGTAAACACAGATGGTAGAATACTGAAACATGTGTATGAAAATAAAATATTTTTAAGGGATTTAGTTGAGTATTCATTATACTAATAAAAATTTTATTTAATATGTTAGTTAGATTTCTTAGAAATCTGACTATTAAAATATCCCTTATGCCTGAGTTTCAGAGAGAGATTTTTTCTGAATCTGAAAATTTGCACATATTATCCCCGAGTTTATGAACATGATAACGGACTTATTTTTTTAATATCCAGACTCAGCTTATTTGATAAATAGGCAGTATTTTCACGTAGCTTGGATGAGGTCGTTGATTAGTCTTAACTAATAAAAAGATTAAAGATAGCAGGTTCACATTTGTACAAAAGTTCCTAACAAAAACCCATACAGATGAACTTTTTACGTTTTTTATGTAATTATAAACAACTTTATTGCTTCAATTTTTCAATAACTCTTAAGATTTCATACAAAGTTCAGAAAAGGAGTGGTTGTACATATGATATGCATTATAACACAAATTGTTTTTCAGGCCTTTTACAATAATGTTTCATCTATCTACTTTTATATCTTGTATAATTTCCAGATATTGGGCGTACAATGTTTTAAACAGTATATATTGCAGGAATAATTATGAACATGATAACTACTGTAATTCCTAATAGGTTCAGACTAAACTTTGTATAATGAGGGATCTGTATTTATTTTCAACGAGTTCGTTAGCCAGTCTTATTCTATAAAGCGTTTCTAGGTATCGTCATTCGTACTCGGGCAACATTTTTATCTTAACTAATTTATATGATAAATTATAATTTATATATTTTATAAAATGTGTGAGTAATTGCGAGCAACAATTATTTATACCTACGTTTCAATGACTTTTTTTATTTCAAGATGGTGAACATTCAAAGTTATATCAGTATAGAATTAAACCGATATAAGTCAATATACTCGTATTTCCAAATACAATTTTGAATTAATTCTAAATAAATCAAATTCACCTTTTACAAAGAAATGTATGTGGCTATAACTTTTTTTGTCATGTAAGGTTTCAATATTAAGAACTTCGAAACATTTTTCAATTATACTAATATTCCAACATAAAAAATAAACCTCAAATCAACTTAATCTAGAATATGATTTACTGGAAGGAAATACAAAGTAAACCTTCTTGCTACCTGCATTTCCAGCACATGTTCCAGTCTGGTTATGGTGGTAGTTCCAGTGATAAATGTCTATTGCAAAACGGTAACTGGTGAAATATGGCGGTGGCAGATTTACTGGAGTGAACAGATTCAGGGCTAGAGGAGCTAAAATGGTATATGGCATTAAATGGTCAGTATTTGGCATCTACAGACTCTTATTCATTATCGTTGAAACATCACATCTACTATCACATTAAACTTGTATAATTGTTACATTGAATGTAATTGTATTCAACATTATAAAAACATTATATTGAATAAATAGCCTACATGTTTCTCTATATACTCTAAGTTAGATAATTTTGTTTGTTATTCTCCAAATTGCAAATTCATTCAAAACAATATCAAAACCACAAAACATAAGCATGTATTGTGTTTGCATGTTGATTATTATTGATCTCTTATAGGAAAAGTTACATTCATTGCATATCGTCCTTGTATTAAAAACTTAGTGATTAAAAAAAAAACTTCCAAAATTAATATATATTTTTAAACTATATTCTTTGTCAAAGTATTATAACTAAATTTAGGTTTCATATGTATTAAATCTTCAAAAATATACAGCATTCATTATATGTATTGCTTTCATAAATTGAACTCTTTGATATTAAAGTCGTGGGCTGATTTTAATTACTTTCACCTTATTTATTTATTTATTATTAAGCCTATAGTTAAGAGACACTTAATCATTTACATTCATCCCTAAAGTTTTTAAACATATTATTGTGTTATTTTATACCCTTGAATCAAATTTGTATTAAATATTTCCTTTTTATTAAATTTACATCTTCAATGGAAGGAAACTTTTCTAGTTTCAGTTAACTCACCAATAGTTTTAAGGGTGCAGGTTAAATACAAATATAGAATACACAACAGATGTGATCATGTAAATGGCAAGAGTTAATAATTATGTTTATAGCCAGACAAGCTACATAATATGGTAACGTGGAATGAGTCTTTCAGCCATATTTAATATCAATTCTGGCCTGAATATTTTTAAATTGCGAGCCGGTAGAACATTTTTCTGTCCTTCACATACTACCTCAAAACCCGATGAAGGCCCATAAGGTTCATGAATAATATTGAAGTTAAGCATGAAAATAGAATTTCTCCTTTTTTGCAAAAGTAAAGATCCGCGGAGAGTACTTATCAGAAAAAGAAACAAGGACATATTTACTACCCATATTACATACGATATCCAGCATGCTGTGGGAAGCCTCAGGGCTCAGGGATCTGTACAGGTTCATAAATAATCTATTACCAGAGGTAACAAAACTGCACCTATTTCAGTCATTGTTTAGAGCAATAATTTATTATTGCTATCCTGCCTATAGGAGTAAAATTTCCAGGAACTGTAATCAAAGAATTCAACGTCTACAAAATTCAGCATCCGCTTTGTATTTTCATTACGAAGATATGATCATGTGTCTCCCTATAGATATGCTGTCTAAATGTTTTAAAAGGGATACGATTTGGAGTGTACATCCTATCCAGTTCCATCACTCACAATTTACTGATTCACTAGGAACCACAGTACTTACTAAAGTTTCGCAATGAGGTCTCATAACGCTGCACCCATAAAGACCGTCAGCCCTACTTTCTGTGCACAACACTTAAAGCTGGAAGGAAAAGCTTCTCCTATTTTTGACCGATCATGTAAATAGCCTCCCAGAGTGAATCAAAATGTTTTCATAAGACATTTTTAGGCAGGGGAGCTTATTCAGGATTATAATATTTTTTAGTATAGTTTGTAGGTATACTATTATATTTAAGTGACTAGAGTTATCCTGAAAACCAGATGAAACTGAAAAATGCTCGCAATGAAAGGCATCTTTATTTATTTAATAAGCAATAGATTTTCTATAACTCTTAAAAACGATCATACGGATGATAAAAAGTATTTTCTATATTCACATTGGATAGCTGTTTCTGTTTTTACTAGTCTCTTACAGTTCGTTGACTCCGATAAACGTTTATCACTTGTTTTTTTCAAACTCAATAGTTTTTTTATATATTTTTTAGATATTCTTTGTTTTCAATGACCCTTAGTTTAAGAATCGTATACCTTAGTTAGATATATATATAGCTATACCATAGCTATATATATATATATATATACCATATACTATATACCATAAAGATATAACCATAGCTATGATTGTGAGCCTGGGCCAGCAGGTCCTTAAATGTAATAATAAAAACTTCTTCCAATAACAATTCCTATAAGCATTTGAACTTAGAGAGTCATCTTAAAAGGTAAGAAACTACAATTGAACATTAATGTTTCATCAGTGTAAGATACATAGATTTTGAAACTACTTTAAATACAGTAGGATTGCTTGTAAGCATATCGAATTTTCACAATTTAGTATTATTCCAATTAGTGTAAGCAAAAACTAGTTACATTTATGACCATTCCTATAATGGGATATTAATAATCTATTTATTCACTTGTGAAAGGATGTGTACATAAATTGTAACATATTGCGTCAGAAGGTTTATACGGTCTGTGCAATGAACGATCAAACCACAGGCCATTACATTACACCCGACTGCAATCATGTGCACACTGTCGATTGCATTGTACGTACTATTAACTCCACTCTGCTGCCGATAACGGATTGTTGGTGACGAGTTACATGGCAATGACCTAGACTGTGTCGTGCTCAAGTATAGGAAAGGAGTTACGGCTGAAACATAGGAAAGGAGTTACGTGCGGCTCAATACGTGTCGCGTAACAGGCTCCGCTCAAGTTTGCATGCAAAATTTCAAACCTGTATTGTAAACGTGCAAAATGACCCAAGCCCGGTACGCAACACGTTTTGTAGCATACTCCACCTTGTATATTCTAATTTATATCATGATATACTGATTAATATTTCATAATGCAGAAAAAACATAGTTCTTTGTTTGAAGTTTATTTTTGACGATGAAAGGATTGTGAAGGAAGCAGGATTTATCCGGACATTTGCAGTGGTTCAGTGAAACAAAAAAATCAGTAAAACTGCGTTTCGAGATTTACAATCTGATCTCTTCTTCAGTTAAACAACTAACCTAATACATAATTACAAACTATGTTAAAATAAACAAATCATACCAAAGCGTTGTGGCACGCCTAAATCAGGAATCACAACCACCTTGTAGTCAACTTCACTAACTCTAAAACATGCACTTAATAAAATACAGAACATGACTTTCCTGTGATTCTAATTTTTCTAATAAGCGGTAGCCGTTTGTTTAAAAGGAGGTGGAGTCTAAAGTACCTGAGTTAAAGGTCAAGATGTATAGAGTACTAGATGATCTTCTACTCTATAGTACATCTTGTTAAAGGTAGCGCAGACCGGAGGGTTTGTCTTCTGTTAACAAATAACAATGCACCTCTCCTGACTTCTCAAGTGTCCATCTTTAGGGAATGAATAGACTAAATTTAAAACATTAAACTTTAAATATTCTTTACTTTCTTATAATTTAAACGTTTTTCATATAATATAAATGTAAAATTGTTTATGTATTGTCTTAAAACGGAAATCAATTTAAAAAACCCATTTATGCAACTCGTTTTATAGTCACTGAGATCAAATAACTTAATATTAATTAATTTTAAACTAAATATCAGAAACAAAAATGCAAAAATAATGTCTGCAATGAAATTTTCAATAACGTTCTCAAAGATTACTCAAACCCATTTCCTTTAACTGTAACGTAATAAAATATATAATACAATTGTGAATTGCAATACTCAATTTTATTTATTCCTCCTTAGAGAAAATTCCATGTTTAATAATCGGATAATCGGAAAGCTTTACTTATTACAAAGTTTATAAAAACCGTACAAAAATTTTGGGAACTGATATTTCATTATATTTCTAGACAGCTACAACCAATATAATAATAGATTAAAGATACAAATGATACTTATAACAAGGCATTTTTGAGTTCATATTTTCAAGGCATAGGTCTGAGAGTTATTTTATTAAGAACTTTAGTATTAGGATATATTTAATATCTGCTAGCATAATGTTTATTATAGTAAAAATATAGCACTTATTTATACTTTTAATTATGTAGTTTTATTTTGTTGATTGTATGTTATAGCAAGTCCTATTTTATATTCCGTTCAGTATTAGAAGAAACAAGTATATTTTATACTGTACAGTTAAATACGAATCGTATACGGAATAAGTTATCGTATTTTAAATAATTTGTCAATATAAGATATAGAAAATTCAAATTAAAGTTAGTTCTTAAACTTTTATTTTTACCTATGTCAAATATTTAGTTTATATCTACATTTCCATTTCTGAATTTTTATAATATTAAAATCTATGGATTGTATCTTGTGCTTTATACCAATATGTTTAGTTCTTATTTTGCACCTTAGGCTTATATTAACTTCGAAATCTTTTTACACCGATCATTTTTTAAACGCTGTTAACGCTGTTGAGGGACTTAATTTTCTTTTTTGCCCTTAGTTAAGGAAAACAAATTTGTTGGTAGTTACAAACATTTTTGATATTTTGGTACTTTAGGTATTATAATTTACGATAGCTTGTGATTCTACACATGTGTAGTTCTGAGCATAAAACTTTTAGAAGTCAATAAGTGGTTTAATGTTTTGTTCAAACCTAATCTACTGAATAAATTTCTCCAATTTAAATATAGACGTTAAAAAGGATCGGCCTCTACTCTAAATTAAAAAATATATCTTGTTTATAGTTTTAGAGATAACCCAGAATATTAGTAGAGAGTTGGTAGGTTTAGCTCAATAATTTCAACTATAACCATGCATTTCTTATGTAATTTTATTCTGTACAACACTTAATCTTCACTCCTTTTGTTATCTTGCGAGATACAATGTTATGTACAACGCTAATACAAAATAGGCTAATTAACTTGGAAAGATGACAAAATTAATCACTTCTTTGGCTGCATTCATGACACTTAACTCGGTTTATACCGTACAGAATTTGGCACTTATCCATTGCTCTAATTTATTTTTCTCATTGAGACGATGTACCATGATATAATGGACATTCATATTTGTTCTAAGGAAAATCTAATTTGCTTAAGAAATATTATCTTTATGCTCTATATCCGAACAAGGCAGGAGTACGCCAAACCATGTTTCGCAGAGGTTGCATGCAACATTTAAAGTCTACTAAGCAATATCACCGAGGGATTTCAAAATCGCTACAATTTAAGCATTTCCCCTTACGATTTTTAGCAGTAATTTTTGAAGCTTCGTTAACTCTGTTCTATTGTAGGTGCCTAACAAGTTAAAAGTTTTCCCTCTTTCGCTGGCGCTTGTGTTATATGTTTGTGTTCTTTAATTCTATGCAACGACATCACTTAAGTTTATTACTCGCTTCAGCCTGGACGTTCTAACTTGAGAAAAAAAACATATTTCGATGCAAGAAACGTCGTGCTGCACTGTTTAACAGACTTCAAAAAGGGGAATGTTATACAATTCGACCTGTTTCTATTTTCCTTTTTTGTATGTAGTTCTACCGAATTTTAGAAAACTACGAAACTTATCTTGATGAAACTTTTTTAACGAAATTTGGCTACCCGAACTCGGTTCCACTTAAGTATTTTAGTGGTTGGAAAAGCATCTGACCGGGAAATCACTTTGGAAGTTTTACATATAAAACTATATAAAGAAGCCGGACAAAGCAGTTTCAAAGATTGGGTTTTCATACAGCTACTACGACTAGCCTCAGAGGCATCACTTTTGCGTTTTGCTTCGGATGAGGTCGCTATTAGAGGCTGTCCATTGTAAAGAGAGTCAAGATTACTTAAATAATATCGTGTTTGTTTCATACTTTTACACTAAAAAAGTACAGTCATTAATTCGTTGTCTTTTTCAGGTACTTATCGCTAGTTTCAACTGTCATTACTTGACGTAAAAGCTGACTGACTAAATGGTAAGTTATTTAGTCATAGTCTGTACATTTAGAATAACGTTCTTATCTTACATCATTTATCAACTCACCCATCACAACAAAGTAAGCCAACTACGTATATCACAAGGGAAAAGACTTGGACATTGGTCTTGTAACTTGTCTCCTACCACGGAAATTATAAGTTAAACTCATTATAAGAATGCACTTATATAGTTTAGGACAATAATTATAGGAATATTGTCGTTTCGTTTTTATAAAATTGTTAACTATATCAGTTCATAACACTAATTAAATCTGCGATTAAGGCATTGCTCTAGAAAATATATTTTTTTTTCACGAGTGATTTGTACCTAACGGCGCTTTTGAAAAGTGGTCATTATTCTCCAGTCAATGTGTGTTTTTTTTATTTCAGTGAAGACAGTGAGGATAATAAACCATTACTAGTTTATTCGTTATTATTTATTGACCAGGAGAGTGAAAATGATAGTGTATATTAATTATTCTTCCAAAATTATTTTTCATAATGAATACAATACTAAGCAGAACTAAATTAAATGCCTTTTCATAAAATAATTCGAATTTATGAAATTAAACTTTGGGAAAAAACAATATTATATTTTAGTTTAATAACTTAAAATATTTTTTTATTTAAAAACATGATTTTTAACTATTTATGTTACGGAATATCAACAGGCCGGTAGATATAACGCGTGAGCAGAATGAAAGAATGTTTGGACAGACGTACACACTGCCCTTTGACCTTCTGGCATTAAAATCAAGAGGGTCCTTCCTTTGACCAAGAGGAACTTATGCCTTAAGTTTTAGGTCTCTGTCTCTGTGTTTTTCTATCAAGAGTTATCACACAAACATTCATAAAATGGTCCTTTCTTTAGCCTAAGAGGTACCTATGTTACAAGGTTCTAGTCTATTGAACCATTATATCGAGAGTTATTGCACTAACAGACTTACAGACTTTACATTTATAATTTAAAACAAATAGGGTTCTTATTTGGACCAACACAAAGCTAAATACTAAGTTTCAAATATATATGACCTTTCCATGAAGCATTACCATACATACGGACGGGCAAAGACACGATTTCAAGAAAGCTCTATTGGAGTCCTTAATAATAAAATTGTCAAAATAGCTGTATTTTTTCAATGTCTATTAAGCGACTATTATTTCAAAATAGAGTTTCACAAATGATATGTTTCACATTCTATGCCTTACTTTCATTATTATATCACTGAAAATTGTTATTCTACCTTATAAACGTTTCGACAATAGGCCATCAAGGACAACAAATTGTCCATCTCACTGGCAAAAGCCTTAGAAATTAATTGACGTATTAATTCTAACAGTTATAATGCTATAAAACCAAAATTTATTCTAATAAAAAACGAGGTTTAGATAAGTGAATAAGAATATAAAAAAGATCCTTTTTTATATTCTATTTTTATTTATATTGTTATGTGACTGAGGAACTTTGGAATTGCCAAACGCCCCTCCTTTGTCAGAGGACCACCTCCGGAACTGTCCTTAGGGTGGAGGGAGCTTTCCCATGCTACAAACGGAACTGGTGTCTTCAATGATTTATACCCACATTCACTATAATTGAATGAGAATTTCTAGTGTTGTACACGTACAAAGCTTTATATCTTAGGAGAAAATATTATTAAAATTTTTTATTTATTTATTAAAAAAAAAGTGGAATCGAAAAGATTTACATTCATATAACTGAAAAATACATGATAATTTGATAGAACTTTGATAACCCTACTTATACTAAAACATTTTGAAGTACAGCAATAACTAACAAGAAGAACAGAAAATATGTGATAAAAGTAGGAATGAGCTATTTTATAGTGTTTACATATGGTATGTAATTAAATGTAGTTTTTTTTAAGTAGAAGATATCTCAGAGAAACATCATATATCTATCCCTTTCATAAATAAGACAACTTGCTCTAAACTTACAGGATTTAAGTCTTTTTATTACAAATAATAAACAATTACTAGATTTACGTTGATTTTAATCATGCATAGTTTCTTTACTTTTCAACTTAAATTAATAAACAACTTGTATAAATCACATAGTTTGTCTGCATCAGTTACAAATTTTCTTTTGCTCGTTTATTGGAGGTTAAAGTTTACCCGTTGATTACTCAAGCGAAAACTCCCTTTAACGCTTCAAGTTTCTGGGTCATTGGCTGTTTGTTTGACTTAAAAGCCACCTCGTGTCAGAGTGTTAGGTTCCATTGACCTTATATTCAATGTTGCATTAGCCTTTAAAATCCAACGACAGTATTCCTGTTTAAAGATTAAACAAAATGCGTAATTTTATATTTCTTAAGTAATAAGTCCACCTGAAAATAAACAATTATTTTATCCTCCTTTAATATAAATGATATGTGGATTTACAGTCATACAGCAATGACATTCCTCTAGCCCCTCCAAGGATAGGCTACGTTAACTCTGAGTCGATTACAATATATTTCATATAAATCAGTTGTTCTTGTTTACTTGTTTTATATACATATATAAGTTATTGCTAGCATTGGTCAGTAATCCAGTTGGTTATTACTGGACAGTAACCGCATCTTGGTGGTGATACGGGTTCTTTTCCAAACGGAAAAGTATATATAAAATATTGTAACTTTACTTTATTTATTTGTATTCAATCAGTCTATTGCAGTTATCCTCGTGGTAGCACTTTAGAAACATGTGCACAAATATATGAATCACTACCTACTGTTTATAATTATTTATACATTAAAAAAAGCTATTATCTTTAAAATTAGTTGAGCTAACGAAACAAGATTTGACACATTGGTTTGAATGGGTAAAAGATAAATTTAGAAACATAATTGTGTTATTTTCGTCAATATTAAAAAACCTTGCGTATGTTGAAACTTGTATAAAAATTATAACAGAATTTTTTTTTCTACAAAATCCGTTAACGCATAATCGATTACGACTACGCTAAGGATACGCTTGCACAAGACGGGAGCACCAAAAAGCACCAAAATCCGTTGTTTGTTGCTCTTGGCTTGCGCAAGCGAATTTTTAGAGTGGTCGTGCTCGCTTATGCGTTGACGAATTTCGTTGAAAAGTACCGTTGCTAATTGTTAAAGAAATTTCAAAATACTTGGTACATTGTGATTTTTTTATGACTGATGAAATGCTGATGCAAATCAAAAGACAAAATGTTTGCTCCTCCTGGCTGCAGAATCGTGCTGCAACAAGCGTTAGTGACAGTTACGTTGTGGATGGCTGCCTTTACTGGACCGAAGCTTGCTAAATGTGTGATTTGATTTGAAGAATCACTGTTAGCGACAACAGTTCAGCGTAATTTTCGTACTAAGATCCTCCTAGTAGGCCTAAAATTTATGAGTGGCATTATTTTTTTTGTAGACATGGGGTGTTCTGTAAAACATGAGAAATCATCAGGCCGTCCAAGCATATCTGACCAAGTCGTTGAGGAAGTGAGACAAAGTTTTCTCTGCCTTACGAAATCGCCTCGGCATACATCTCGTGAGCTAAACAAGTCTCACATACGACGGTTTAGCGTGTATTGAGAAAACTTATTCATTTTAAATCGTACAGATAGTCACGTTTACAAGTAATTAAAGACACTGATACGATTGCCCAGAAGAACTTCTGTGTGTATATGATAAATCGATTGGATGATGATGAATATTTAAGTCAACCTTTCACATAAGTTGGCCAAGCTAACACACTGTAACTGTAGCGTTTTGGGCAGTGTAAAATCCACATAAAAATTGGAGCATGCTGGTGATGGCCCTAACGTGTTTTGTGCGTTAAACAAGAGGAAAATGTTTTCACTTTTTTCCTAGAGAGAACTTATCAATGGGAATTTGTACCTTGGCATTTAGCAAGAATGTTTGATACCACAGATCGATCATAATAACTGATAACAAAATGTTTCCTTCGTTCAATATGACGCACCACCACACTATCTGACCAATGTCAGGGAATTTCTTAATAACTGATGTTCATATCTATGTATTTTCCATGCTGACCCAAAAGCATAGACGCTGCGTCTGAGATTTCATCAAGGATATGGTGTATTTACCTCTTTTGCCCGCCACTCTACCGGAATTTAGAGCAAGGTAATTGGCCACTGAGCAAGTTACACTTGCAATGCTAGTCTGACTTTTGGAAGAAATCGACAATCGATAGAATAACCGAACGCAGGATAATGAACGGAAGCCACCTAGATGTTTTTTTGGTTTTGCTAAAAAGCTTGATATGATTTCCTTTAAAGCAAACTAAAACCATCACTGTACCCTTTTTTAATAATGTTATATGAATTTTCAAAATTTTAAAGTCCTTTTTTAAACATTGTGTGTGTACATATGTATGCAGCTTGTGGAAAAGATAACTCTCCTAAAAAATCTTAATCAAGGTACCTCCAATGTACAAAAGTTTTTAAATAACTATCACAGCTAAGTTGGTTGGTCAGCTTAGTTCCCAGATTGAATTCAATATGGAAACTATTTTAACTTTTAGAAAACTCATGGCTCCGTTCGTTATTTATAGAATAGAGAAAATAGGGTTCTACAATTCTTATAGCATTTCCCACGCTTTTTGTAATAAAAGATTTTGTATTATCTCAAAAACTTTTCGAGATTTGAGTACATTTAATTTCCATGAGGATAACTTACTCATGTTTCAGCTGTCAAAGTATGTACCTACTTCCATAAGCAAGAAAGACTATTCAGGTATGGAAACAAATTCCTTTTCATTACAAATCATTCATGCTGGTGTTAATAAAACGCTTACCTCCAACCTTGTTCAAAAACTATTCAATTTTACGTAACTGCCAACTCCAGTGATTTCAGCCGTCAGATTTTGTGGAAATCCAATTCCGGGAGTGATTCAACCCAAGATTCCCGGGAGACAGTACTAAACATGGCTCATATCTCTCAGGCCTCTCACTGCAGAAGGCGGAGACGGGAACGATTATAAACTGTATACACTAGTGTTATTGGTTGCACAACATAAATCTGTTTATAATAATCATTTATAAAGTATTTATTTGTTCATACTATTATAACTGTTGCATTTGATACACTAAGAATAAATTCCAATCGAGAAATGCTATTTCACTTATTATATACTTAAAAGAAAATAAATTTAACTTATTTGCTAGTTTAAAAAAGGTCCCATATGTACCGTAAATTAGTTAATTAAATTTCATATAATGTAAATTTCGCAACCTAGTCAGCCAGTATAATTTAATATTATTTTTATCCAATTTTCTGGAACTAAATTATCGGCGGAGTAACTACCTAATTGGCACGCTGATGAATATTTTCTTCTAACCCTTTGTAGCAGCCCAACTACGTGACCGATCAGACCTCGCGCGCTTTGTCCGTAAGTAAAATTTATCTTTTCGTATTATTAAATTAGCCCTTTGATGCCAAACATATAAAAATGAATGTAACGTAAAGTAAAGTTGTAAATAGTAAAGTTACTTACCCTTGAAGATCTTTTATTTGCTTGATTGAGATAGATAAAAGTTGTGGCGTCGTCCTTAATGGCGAACACGTTGTGAAAATAAGTAATTTGTATCATTAAATGGCTAATACCGTCGCGAATTTGTTTTAGGCGAGTTCACGTAGCTCACGTACCTGATGTATCTCACGTGTTGTTTGAGTAGATGGCTACCAGTTTCCCAACTTCTACTCCTCTTCTAGAAATAACCGTTCTTAGACTGCAGCTTCAATGTCTCGTACCATCACGCCGACACCCGGGTTGTGAGTCTACATATTGCGAAGGGAAGTGAAATCTTATTGTTTTATACAGTAGAACATCGTAGGCATAATTCCAGAGAACATTGGATATTTTAGGTCCACTTAGAAGATATTCGTTTTTAGTTCTTGTGTTCTAATTGGCAGCAACGTGGCATTACATACTTTTCCTTTACCATCTAAAAGTGGTTCTTGTAAGTTTTCGTAATTAAACTGAACTTGTAAGTAAACTTTGCATTTCTAGTATTTATTACTACGACCTCAGAAGTCACCATCCTCATGTGTTATCGTCCAACGGTACACATATATGAACAAGTTTGTTTTACGCGAAATGTATGCAAAAATAAACTTAATGCAGTAATATTGCTTTATATTGTAATTTATTCCACGTGGTTTATACCTCCGTATATAATGGACTGTAATAGTTTCGTACTATACTAGAATATATCAATTTATCTCTAAAATAGAGGCTGTGGGTTATTTTTCTGAACGACTGTTACATGTAAATTTTTCATTTAATTTTAATTTAATTTATTAAATTATTTTTTCTATTGTCAATGTTCACCAATAGCTCTTTTTCATCTCGAGATATCCGGCAGATAGATATACAGGAAGAAATCTAATAGAAAATAGTTTTTAAAACTATGACTTGTGCCAGACTATTGAATTGTAGGCTTCTTAGACGCTAAGTCAAGTTCCATTTTTGGCCATGCAACATCATAGAACCCATTCTTTTTTTTTAATAAATTATATTTTATGATGAATTTAACGTCTAAAGATAGTGAAATACTTGTTGCTACCTTGTTAGATGATACATTTAAGCTTTTGTTCACTAATTGGGGTTTAATAGAAGTGTTTAAATAACAAATATCTACACACTTTTCTTCTTACTGTATGATATACTCCTCCTAAGTCACCTAAAGATTTTACCAAGTTGTAACTGATGGGATAGTTTGGTAATGTATAGTGTTGGTATGTCTCGTGTCAAAATGGTACTATGTCTCTTTACACATTTATTCTACTAATTAATTATTCGTTGGGATCATGGGTACCGATACGACCAACGTTAATTTTAATGTCTAATAGTGACTAATGTTAATATTTACAAACGCTAAGTCATATTAATTATTACTGTATAGCATCGTAATACTCTGGAGTATCTTTCAGAGCTTTTAATGAAAGTAACTGTTCGCAAGCTCCACAGATAGCATTAATTGTCTCGTTGTATCATACTTGCAGACTGTAACTATCTTATACATCACTCTTAGATTGAAAAAGTCAAACTTATTTTTACAGTAAAATAAATTTTAAGTATAACATTGAATCATAACCAACAACAGTGTTTGAGCAAGGAATGTTCTTATCCTTAGCATGTATATTATAACCATTCTTTACGTTGTGGATTCTGTTCAAACAGAAACTTATGAGAAAACTTTAGTCTCATTCTACTTAAATAATAAAGTACATAGCTAACCGTGATTTAAATCACTTATATTAAAAACGTAGTATAAAAGCGAAATATTATTCAAAACACTTTTAGTTCTACACCGTCCTATTACAAATAATATTTTAGTAATCAGTAGGGAAATTTAGTAGGGAAGTACGTTGTGTAGTATATAAACGACTCCATGCTTAGCCATGTTTCAAATTGTTTAAAGGATTTTCACACTGATCCTAAACCAAAAAGTTCAGTGTTTTCAATTTCATTTTGTATAGCATGAGTCCTCATGAGGAACAGAAAAATGTTTCATTTTAAGTCATCTTTTAGTGGCAGTAGAATTTATATCACCTATGCGGTTATTAGTAAACTTTAACTCAGGAGAAGTATTCATCAGAGATTTGAATATATTAGCTTTAAATCAATATCTTCAAACAAGTGCTTTTAATCCCTATTTTCGATAACCTTTATATATTCTTGTAATCTTTATTGTTCCCGAACACAGTTCTTTTGTAATTACATAATCGATGTTAATAGATTTAATATTGTCAAAAGAATTTTATTTAGTAAAACTAACAATTTTGAGCACCACGGTTGGTATTTTAATTTGTGTGAATGTGTATTACTGTTGACTCTATGCTTTTTATTTATTTATCGGTTTGACTGATAATGTTTGAAATTTACTGTCCTAATTTAATTTGTCATATTGTAATCTCATAGTCGGACTTTAATATGCATATTCTGAATATGTCTATTTTTATGGTAAGTACATTCTTGAGCAAGTTTGATTAAATTATTTACGAAATTTGCACGAATTGAGCACCAATTTACGTGTTGACACTTTTTTAATTAGCAAAGATTGTATACAATATCATTACCTTATCACATGAAAAATTGAGAATACCTCACATAGATTATACTATATTTTATAGTCTAAGTGTCTCTAATGTCGAAATGATGCCAGGAGTTGATTATGAGCCTCGTCGTCTCCACTTATTTTATTTCTTCAAATGAATATGACTCCAGATTCCAGAAATCACGTTTGTGACAAAGTCAATTTTCAAATGCTGCATTAAGAGAAGGGTGAAGTGGAGCAAACTCAACATTCACATTGAATCAACCCTTGCCACCATATATTCTTTCCTTCAATAATTTGTTTCACCTAAGAGTGAATTACAGTAAATTTAAGTCTGCCATGAAAATACTTCTTGCCAATCAACAATCTACAATACAGAAAATCATAAAAATAGTGTCACAATTTTAGTACACTGCAGGAAGCCAATTGTTATGTATTGGAGTTCCTTCCGCTTTTTATACTATCATATTGTGACACATTAAAACAATATCCTCTGCAAGACGACCAACTCTACATAAACATATTAAGTGCTGATATACGTTAATAACTTTACATTCTTTTTTAAACTATTTTATTTACTGAAGTATTTATTATTTTCTTATTACACAGTTTCAGTTTTTTATAATGCCTAATACTAGTCTTATACGGAATTTACTACAATATTCTAGGATTTTTAAATTGGAAAATTATCACACAAGGGTCTTATTGTAACCAGGCACGTGGCAGGTCCGCAGTGTGCGCAGTAGTTGATAGCGCAAATTCCCCGTTACATTTGTTACTGCCTCTATTTGTTCTCCCGCTAAAAGTAAATTGAAGGTTATTGTTTGTTTCTTGGAAACAGAAGGGGTTAGTGCACCAGAAATCCATTGTAGATTATGCCGTGTTCACGAAGAAAACATAATGAGTCGTGTGGTTCTTGAATCACGTCAAAAGTTTGAAGATGGCCGGATGCCAAATTCAAGGATCAACTCTAGAAATGTTGAAGCTTAGCCCATTCAGCGATTTTTGTAGCTGTCAATCAATCATAATCAATGCTTTCTACACCACTCACGTGTATGTAATATATTTACATAGTGGAAATAGGTATAGATTATTGTAACGTATTATTATAACCATTATAAAGAAAAAATGTTATTTGGTTTCAAAATAGGTATTTAACTTATAAAATGCAATATCCGATTCAATGCACGAGTAACCAATCAAGTAAACCACATCAAAGTGATATTTCCCTCTGGTGCTGAAACGTAAATTCTGATATTCGTATTCACGTTAAATAATTTATAAATTTTATCGGTTGATGCTGTTACAGTCGTAGATTAGACTTCCTCCAATATTACAAGTAGAAATGATGAACGTTTACACAGCAAGATTATACCGTTGCTTTCAATAAATGACGATTTCTATTAATATGCTCAGTAATGTCTTTCAGACAACTAGTTGAAAGTATCTTCACCTGTTTTTCCAATGAACTTTAAAGCCTTTATAGTCGAGTAAACAATTTTCTTGTCAAACAGCTGTTTGAATAATGTATGATTTCAACCCTGTGGATAAGATAAGAATGATAAACATATATTACGGTGTCAAATAAAGACTCGGAATTTAGCAATGAGCAATTTCTAGTAGTAAACCATTTTAAGGCTTTGAGTCATAAATTGACAAAGACGTAGCAATAACAACGATTTCAATATTTGTCTTCTTTTCAGACCGTTTACAAATAATACGAACCTATAAAAATACTCAATGAAGCAAATGAACAAAACATATTATGTTGAATTAAGGTACCATTAAAGTACACAATAAATGATTTTGAATTTGCATTATATTTGTAATGTTTAAAACAATTTTAATTCTTGGAATATGAGAAAGTAAATTACCAACACCTTATATTTTATCGAAATGGTGACCATCCCCTTCAAAGTAGTTTACTCAAATACATGTAGCCATACTTATTTATCTATCATTTATCGTGTTAATAACTCAAAGTGACCTGTGACTGATAGTGGTCACGTAGACTTAATATAGTTTTATTTTTGGAATCATTTTCAGCACTTATGTTGTAATACTATTTGCGCTTTACTGTACTAACGCGGTACTCAGAGTGACAACTAGAGTGTCGAGAGGAGCAGGGTGGGAGGGGGGGGGTCTCGTACATCACGTGGTCTTAATCTCAGACAGCCCTGGTCTAAGGCCTTTATCAGTGCAGCACTAAACCCCCTTGATCAATGACACAATGTCGATACCGCGTTGTGACAAAAAGAAACCTTTTTGTCCTCTCAGAACTCCTCTCACAAATCTACTTTGATACAAAGTCCGTTAAAGAATAATGTTTTATAATAACTACATTTTGCACAATATTGTCTTTAAATTATTTAAATCATTATTAGTCACTGGATCTAATTTTCACATACAGCACATCCTTCGATGTGTAATATAATTATTAATTGGTAATAATTACACTTTTTACAAACGTTTTGCAAGAAACCAATACATTCCTACCATATTCTTATTATATAACACTTTATTAAATCGCTTCTGTCTATTAAATAAAAACAAAGGATCAAAATATTATAAAAAATATGTATCTCGACACAAACTGTAATACTCTTTAACATAATTTAAGTATAACAACACCAATAGCGCAGTGTAGTGGGTACGGCGGATATTGAGGGATAACCGAATCAAGCGACGTCGAGCGTGGCTGTTTCTTGGGTGACACAGCTGATTGATACTGTCCTTACAAGCAGTCCACCTGCCCAGCCATTAGTGGTGGTTTGAAAGTAAACTTTCAATCTTTGGTCCCCAGTTAAGTTTTATATCTGGTTTCTTAGGCCTAACTTCGCCTGGTAAAATAATATACTACTTTATTTTACAACACAATCTAGATTTGTTAATGGTTCAATTTACTCAAGACACGCATCATTTGGTTTCTTAAGTATACACATGTATACTCATGCATTTAATGTTTAGACGTGTTTTATTATTGAAGAAGGAGCGTTTCTTATTGGAATACACTATTTTCTAATAATTGATGAAAGAAAAGTCACAATTATCCAATGTGACTTTCTTTCATCAATTATTAGAAAATAATATTTTATTATGTTTTCAGACAATTATAAATTCATTCAAGCAATAACAAATTATTGATATAACAAAATAGTTCAATTTTATAACGTAACTACATCTATATTGAACAGTATAACACATATAAAGGGTTATAATAAGTAACGGTTTATTAACTTACCACCTAAGCATTTTCTAACATTGAAATCTTTCAATATCTTTCTTAAAACTTGCCTCAAAGTATTCTTTTCGGCAAATTCTTTCATTAAATCGTATGTCAAGTTGTAGTTAAAAATACTTTCAATCTGATATAGGTAATTACTTATATCAATTCCTTAACACTTTACTATACGTCTAATATAATCTAAACTTCAATCGTAATAATATTATAAATGTGAAAGTGCCTTTTATTTGTTCGTTTTTCTTTCACACATGAACTACTCAAATGACTGTACTGAAATTTTACATGAACATTCTTAAGGTCCCTGGGGTAAATATATAGGCCTATTCTTATATCGAAAATCCCTCCGGACTACACTCCACTGATCTTTAAAGTAGCGAAAAATACTATCTTGGTCTATAAAGTTGTGTAATAGTAATTGAATGATTCTGTAAAATGTAATAAAGTGTTCTGTGTAAACATTGTTTATTATTTTCAATTTATTTACAATTATAGTGAGTAAACTGAACTGAACCGTGACAGACGGGTTGGTTCTCTTCAGAGCAGCTTCTGACACAAACGACTAATGGAGAGCAGAAGCATCAGTGTATTTCAGCATACACTTTAGTACTGGGGGAGAAAGTTATATGTACTCAAGTGGAGTTAATGGAGTCAAATCGATAACAAGTAGATGAACAATAAAGACGATATACGTAGTCGCCGGAGCTTGAGGTTTAACGGCAAGTCTAGATGACTGAAGCGCCTAGGGAAGGTCGTCCAGCAATGCTCGGGGGCATCTAAAGGTTACATTAATAGTGAATAAATAGTCCACAGAAAACCTATAATTTTTAAGGTGTAGATTTCAGCGATTATGTAAGTACTAATCTATCTTATAAAATGTTCTAAAACATAAATAGGTTAGAATTTAACTCCAAAGGATCCCATTGAAACAGTCAACAAGAACTGTGCTAGGTAAAATTTCGCTAAACTGTGGTTTTTTAACTAATGTATCAATTTAAGCTCTAAATGTCCTAAAATTTAAACAAAACCGTTACTGTAAGTTTTAAGAGCAATATTAAACCCATCTTAGTTCTCTTTTGAAAGAAGTAGGCTTCTCTGATCTGTGATATGTATTTTCTTGATCAGGAACCAAACCAATATCAAATGTGGAACAAAAAATACTCATAATGAAGTAAATCATAATGGCTATAATTATAAGCCTTTTGAGGTATTTTCTAGATCGTCAAAAGGCAAATTTAACATTGGCGTTGGAAATATAATTCTCTCGAACCAATAGTGGTCATAAATGTGTAACGCCTACAAAATTCCGCGCAAAGCGGCAGGTGTTAGCAGTGCAATAACAAGAGGAAATTTGTAGTATAAATAATAATAATAATAATAATGTAGTATACATTTTATTGTAAATTTAAAGAGCGTTATGGAGCTCCTCTGATAAATCTAAATTGACTTTTGACAAAAGGAGACTTATCAGAGATTCTCTTGATCGGGAGAAAGTTAAAATAAATTTCGGACAAAAAATAGTAAGACCAGATTAAATTTAAATGGCCATAAATATAAACTGTGTTACATATTTTCTTGAACATGGGAAGAGGTCAAATTTAACATTAGTGTCGTAAATATAATTTACTCGAACCAAAATTGCTCATACAGGTGCAAAACCTATTGAACTTCGTGCTTAGTCGAAGGTAACTGCTAGTATAGTATACTCGTATATATTAAATTGGAATATACATACACATATAAACTAAAATATGTGACCAGTTAGTCCCAAATTGATGTGTATACGCGTCTTAAGAATATTTAATATCAGTTTCACAAAACTTCTATGTTATTATATCTAATCTAAGTATTTAGCAAGCATATAAGAAGTTATTAATTGCAAAGTATCTAAATCTATTACATTATATTATTATTATTATATTTTCAAATACTCCGGTTTGCAGGAGCATTGTGATACATAAAGAATGGGTTTTTAATAACATTACATTTTCAAAATGTATAAATTGTGACCTATAATTTTTTTCACGCTATGAATAATAATTATCTAATGCGTTCTTTGTGTTGTTCAAAGTCGCTCGGTGGTACACTATTTAACTCGATTTTGAGTTGTAAATCCATTAAAATGATTTAATCAGTTATATCGATCAAAATCCTTCTATGTGTTATACATCAGTGAATCTATTAAAATACTTGCAATTGTCGTTGTAGCTAAAAGTCGGTAAAAGTATGGCAAAGACCAAATTCTATTAAACATTATACATTTTTAAGTGATGATTAAAAACCCAATTTCACTAAAACAGCACAGAGTTTTATCAAAGTGTATTGCATCCCCCAGTAGGTTCCACCTCTGGCTGGTTTATTGAACCTTCCAGTTGAACCTAGACTGGGTACACCATAAACCAATGTATCACTTAAATCTGGGTAACCCTATGGATGTCCAGGAACAGCACATCGCTAACCGCAAATTTCGAGATATTGGGGTGCTACCCTTGATCTGCGGTAGGTGTAGTCTACTGCGGGAGATGACTGGTGAAGTTGGTGGGGCTACCTAAGTGTTAATGGCTTTTGCTAGCCTAGGCATAAGGGTGCCACTCCCTGCCTGATTTTAGTAGAGATTTAGTAGGATGGTACAGAGCTGGCTTCCCCTTCTTCAAAAGAAACATGATAGAGTTTAATGGCCTAAATTCTTCCTTATAGATCTTAACAAGAGGCGGCCCCTACTCCACACCTTATTCATCCAGAATATCCTTTCACTCTGGAAGCAGCGCACAGGTACTTTTAGGAATACGTGCAATTTCTTAGCTTCTTGTACTACCAAAAGAAAGAGTTGATTGCTACAGATTATAAAGTTAGCAAGTATTTATTACAAATGGGGTAAAATTTATTTGTATTTTTGAAAAATCAGCGTTTTTTTATTAATAATGTTATTTTTCGAATAAGGTATGTTAGTTTCATAATGCCTTACAGATAAAAAAACATCTCCATCTTTAAAAAAACCTTTTTAGTGACGCTATATTTAAGTACGGTTTATGTAATTGAGAGTTCTTAACTCAATCATTATATAACAACTAGTCTCAACAGAGTGTTACATTTTTTTAAATAATTTCTTCTCATAAAGTTTGCTTTATTGAATTAAGTTTAACAAAAGTTTGCCAATTTATCGCAAAAACTGTGAGTGACATGGTGTTAGGTCCTGAGTTGAGAGCTTTCCCCTGCTGACCTTTTGCTGTAACCAGCCCATTGTTGTCCTGTGATGAATGGCTCACTCCTGGCAACTAAAACTGACATTAGGCAGTAACTCACGTTAATACTCGTTTATTGTTTAATATTTACAGTTCGGTCTCTCGCTCTCACGTCTTAATCATTCGATACTTTAAAATTTACATTTAATTACATTCTGTTAGTATATAAGCTATTTATATCTACAAAATGTTCACCAAGATCTAAATCATAAATGAATTGAACAGAGCATCTATGTGTACTATACCATTATTATTATAAATATAAAATGTTATAAAATAACATAATTTTTTATGTAATTTATTGCATGTTCATATTTCAACCTTTATGTGTTGTACACATTTATTACACTATTAACCACCACCAATTACCAAGTATTATGATTTAATTATATTTACTTTATACAAAATATTTTTACCATGTTGCAAACAAATCAAGTTCCAATTTGGCAAAAATGTTAATACATCAAACGTGTGTTATAAAAACTAATTATCTGCTTGAAAAAAAAAATATATATATATATTACTGTTTAAACATACGATTTTCATGTTTTTAGTAGCGAATATATTTTTATAATTAGAGGTTTGCGTTCCTAAAGGTTATTTCTGCATATTGCTAGATATTCTGTCTTACGGGTTTGTAAGACCGGATAAAAGGCGAAATTATACCTTATAAAATAAAGTGTTAATGTATAATTTAATAATGACATAAGTTTAATACTGACACTTGTCTAAAAAAAGATGGAGCTAATTAATACGTCTCCCTTTTCATACACGTTCATCAAAGATCTCTTTCGAAAAATTAATTTTGTATTTAAAAAAGCTAGTGCTGTATAAAATATTATCACTAATGTCAGTCTTCATTCAGATAATTCCAAATATTCAAGTTAAATACTGTTAGACAAGATTAGATGAGAATTTTGGATCAACATATATTTTCACAAGTGATTGACGGACATCTCAGGTCATATTATAACTATACTCTGTCCACAAACATGTATAATAGCCTATCGCTTCGAATAGGAAACAAACTTTGTTAGTCTACCACAATATTTTACCGAAAACCTTGTCAAGTATGTCCTTCAAAGACAATTGCTCTACGTTTACTATGACAAAAATGGAAAACATAATTCATAATGTTCTTTTGAACTGTTAATTTCCCGCTTGAGTTAGAGTTTTCAATACATACCAACTCCTTCATTGTACACATGACATTAGGAAAACGGTTTTATTGCACTTTAGTTGACATTATTCATGTTAACTAATTACATTAGATTGTAACTGGTTATAACCTGTTCTATGTGAATTTCATACACACTAGAACATGTTGCCATAATTCAGACTGAAATGCAATTCCATGAATAGTCATTTGTGTGCACACAAGTAATACGTACAGTAAATAAGTATAGTAGTTACGCACGTAATGACATAGGCTATAAAATGTAGGGTACCGTTCGATATGTATCACAGTCTATTGTAATTTCATCAATTAAGTAAGTTATAAGAACAAAAACAATCACATTGCATTGTCTAGAATTATTAAAAGAGGTTTTAGAGGAGACAACTAACTTTTTGCCACTGATTAATCTGTAAGGTTGTAAGCGTATTAACCAACTTGGTAAGTGATAGCGTCGGTCAACAGTAAATACAGTATCAGAGGACAGTCATTGGCAGCAGTGAGTGAAAGCCGATTACAACAGTTGGCAGCACCTGATCTCACCGGTGCGCATGCGTGGCCTCGAACAGTACCGCTGCCTTCAGGTATCAGAATCGAGGTTCTAAGAATTCAGGATCAGAAGTAATATGATTACTACGGCCATAACCACGAAACAATACAGTAGAAATTAAATGGAATTTTTATATCCAAAATGTAGTAAACATACATTAATATCATGTTAACTCTTTAATTAAAACGTAACCAAATTTGGAATAACTATCATTAACTATATAGATACCTTACATTTTATTTATCAATTCCTATTTTATTTTTATTTACCTTACTTGGCTGTTTCTATCAAAAATGTGTTTAATAACCAACTCAATATCCATAAAACGTTTATTATACTTTAGATATATACATAGTATTCTGCAAAAGAATATTTATGATACATACTTAGGTTTTAGGAATTGTTTTGGCCAATAACTTTATACTATAAATAACGGATATGTCATTCCATATATGAAAGGGCTGTTGGACACCAATTTACCATACGTCCATAAGTCTTGAAATTCTGTCTGAATCCTATCTTCGTGTGAAGAATTGAGATACGCAGACAACGACAATATCGAAAAGGAAAAATGTCGTTGCTATTATGATACAGCTCGATGGTGATGTACTCAGAAAACTTTGTTTACTCAAGAATGGAAGATGATCACTGGTAAGTTTTGAAATAAAGCTCTATACAGGACGTAGAATCAAAATCTCTACCGGAAATACGATAACAAAATTCCTTAAACATTGCCCCTCTACATTCATCCATATAACACGTTTTCTTAAGGTAGATATTCCTTTTTTACCATCCCAAAAAATATCATTGTTCGTGAGAATTGTTTTTTGTATTTAATTATATTTTGGGTACCCTTCTTTCTTTTTTTTTGGATGTTTCATTATTGTTATATAAATCGCCCTTCAATGATTGGGACTCCATTTGTTATTCTTTTTCATTGTACTTTTCTTCACTGCAAAACATAGTTTTACAAAATATAAAAATATTTATTAGTTTAAATAAATTTAAAGGATTGTTTCCTACAGATTTAAATATGTTTAAGTAGATTTTTTACATTTTATATCTCTGTATAGCGAATAACGAAACATTTTCTTAAATGCTTCCTTTCTAGAGAGGCTTTGTTCAATATTCCGCTAATTCACATCTTAATGGTTCTGCATGGTTATCTCTTCGTGTTTGCTGATATTCGAACTAATTAACTGTTGAGTACAAGTCATTAATATATTGTTGAACATGTTTTTCCTTTTTACACAGTAAACACAGTTTTGGACAAAAATGTTATTTATGTATAAATTTAGTTGTGTAGAGTGTGAAGTTTGAAGTGTAGTTGAAGGTATAGAGAGGTTACGATAGTATGGCTATTTCCGAAATTGTATTAGTTCATGACACCAATTTTTTCCACAGTTCAGATAGGTACTCCAGATACTTTGCTATACTGACGAAATTTTCCATCGTAAAGGAAAGGTAAAAATATTTACATATACAGTATATGATTTACATTGTACGTATACGAACATACACTGTGTATAGTGATTGTGTTATTCTTCGGTTAAGTATAATATATGTTTATCGGCATGCAAGACTGACTCTATGTGATTACTACAGATTTTTAAAATCTCTCCGCTTTACTATACTTGAAACTTTTATTAAAGAAAGTATTTGTGATAAAACGAATATTCTTTAAATTTATTATCCCCGCATAAAATTTTTGTTACGTGGTCTTTGGATTGTATAGGTACTCAGACTTAAGTAAATTTCAATTACTAGAAAGCCCCTGTCCGCTATTGCGGGGAGCCGTTACCATAAATCTGCCTCTTTTGTATTGCCAAGCTAAGCAATCCAAGGAAATCCAACTGCCATTTGGGATACTTTATATTCCTGCAGTTACCGGTGTGTATATATTGTTTGTAAACAATATGTAATAAAGCAATAACTTCGTGAAGTAAAAACAAAATTTTCGTCGCTGTATGATAATAGGCTTTCTAATAGAGCTAAAATCTGCAAAAGCCATCGATCCCTCGTAGCCAAGTTAGCTGATTTTCCCTCTCCCAAGCATTACTTTCTCAATGTAAACACTTATTTTCCTGTATAAACTCATTAGCGCGGTTTCGTTCTTTGTTTTTATAGCCCTACGTTCAACGAGCTGATTTTTAACCCCAAAATTTATTATAATATAGTGTTCCAGAAGCATAATTACTAGATTAAGCAATGTCAGTTAATCTTTTTAAAGATATAGTGTGGTATTTTGCATCTAAATGAAAACTACCGTATAATACTGGTCTCGAAATTTCTATTTCGGGCCTCGTTAGCATTTTCCACGCTTTGCTTCGCTTTCGCGCGTAAAAGCAATCTCCCGCAACAGGTCTCTTCTAGACTCGTAACGAAATGTACTATTCCTAAACGTTTACAAAGCACAGGTTGAAAGAAATTACTACGTAAAAGTGATTGCTTATTAATTTAAGTACAGTTTACAGGCCATTACTGCATTTGATGTTTTCAATTTGCTTTTACTTAATGCATGTTTAGAGTTGTAACGACAATTAGTAAATTATAATAATATATTATTATAACCTATTGGTTAAATGTTTATGATCATTACTTGCTATTAAGTTATTGTAACACATGTAAGGTTTCAATTAAATGTTAAGGTAAAAATATTTTATTGAAACAATCGAAGAAACACATCTAAAACATGTTTAATTGTACAACTTAAATGAATAAAAAATTTTTACAGGTCTATTATACCTTTTGGTATCAACTCTAAATATTTATATTTGAATGATTCAATATATGCTCCAAAGACTGTTATACATATTTTAAAATTTAATTTTCTAAGTTTTTAAAGCTTGTATAGCCAACCATGTGAATTCATGAGGGTTAAACAACATTGATACATCAAGATTGATACATCATTCTATAGGTCTAACACGTCCTAAGATAATTAGTCATTTATCATGATTTTTAAAAACTTACAATTGATATCCGTGTGAAAAATTACTGTTAAGTACAATAATTACAACTCCAATTCAATCTTAGTGCACTAGATAGGCCTTTTACAACTGCATAATTCTTTCTTTTTTTAAGCCACCTTACGCGCTATTTAGTAACAAGCTAATAGTAATGGAAGACTAAATATACAAAAAATAGGAGTGCTCCAAACCACGCGGAAGGCTTTGTTAAGGCTTTGCATAGAAAAATTCAGCTATATACATATACGTGTCATTGTCACACATGTCATGTATTCGTTGTACTTAATTTGATTAAAAAGATATTTATTCCGATTTTATCATTGCCACCATGGTTATAAGACCAATGTAAATATGTTTGGTAATGCCTGCCAAAGCCAATGAAGCGACATGCGTTACCATGGAATGATTTTGCCTATATAGATACTTCATTAAAAATTTAGGTTAATTCGTTTTCGAGGTATCTAATGCAAACAAATACATGAAGAATACATGTACAAGACATGTAGAAATGATTATTCTTTAAAGTGATGTGCGTGTTTACTGTAGATGAAACGATACATCCGCAGTGTACCCGCAACCTTTCCCTGCGTCATGAAACAATCTGCACAATAGAATCCTTGTCCAGGAGACGGACAATTTCTTCGATTACGCTCCTTACGGAGAGCTTTCCTGCAGACAACGTGCCAGCAAGGATCAGGATCAGGACATTTCTACAATGTAAGTGATGTGCGTGTTTACCGTAGATAAGCCAACACGTCTGCAGTGTACCCGCAAGCTTTTCCTGTCATGGAACCCTCCAACCGTATTTTATGAACTTTTAAGTGTACAAATTGTCTTAATCCTAATTGAATTTGTAATGACATAATTTTTTCCAAGTAAGAATGATAGTTTTATTAATAATTTTAACGTTAAGCATTTCTAACATATGAAACGACATTATTATACCTACATTTCGGAACGTATTTACATTTCAAAATAACTTATTCATATTTTTTTTTAATTTTAAGCATTATTTCATTTTAATATTACGTGTAAATTTGTATTGTGATGATATATTTAATTTTTCTTACAATTACATGCATAATATACAGTCACTTAACTACAATACATTACTACTAACTCTAAAACAACCGACATTGTAAGCAAGTTGTATAATTAATTTAATCTGTTGGATGGTTGGGGGAATCTAACCTACAATGGATTACGGACTGACTTGACATGTGGTACAATTTCAAAAGCTAAAATGTCACGTTTTACAAATCTGGTTGTACTGCTATTTTCTCGCTGCCATCATTGTTATTCATAAGGCCTATATAAAAATGTTCGCTAAAGTTCAGACAAACCCCATGGAGTGACCTGCTCTGTCATTAATTAAAACTAAATGATCAAGAGCTAGAATTCTCTGAGAAAGTTAAAAATCTAGGACTTATTATTGACAAACACTTAAGATGGACTGAACAGGCTTCTTTGACATGTAATAGGGTCTTTGCCGGTGTTCACAGCCTCAAGCGGCTGGCTTCATATCTACCCCAGAAAGTTAAAATAATGCTGATAAAGACTCTTGTACTGTCTCACTTCAACTACTGTGACATAGTCATTAATGACATGACTGTGGAGCTTTCAAATAGACTCCAGCGTGCTCAGAACTTTTGCATTAGGTTCATTTTCAATCTCCAGACATGATGATCACGTAACGCCCTACTTCAACCAATTATCTATCTTAAAATTACAAGACCTTCGAGACTATCACTCACTCATTCTGTTGCACGCTCTTTTAAATACAAATTGTCCTAATTATCTTTCAAACAACTTTCGATTTATGTCTGAAATAAGTGAACGAAGTACAAGGAGGGGTACATCCTTATTATCTATCCCAATTCATCGAACAACTAACTACCTTTAGCAAATCGTTTACAGTTTCTGCCTGCCGATTGTGGAATGCTTTACCTGTTAACATCAGAGCCATCGATAAGCGCGCTCGCTTTGGGGCGGAGGTCAGGGCCTTGATGCTGGGGGCTCAGGGGGTATAGCGGTTGGCGGCTTTGGTGTGCAGTACTTAGGGCAATTGCATGCAATTTGAATGAATGCGAGTGTGTGTCTTGCGATATTATTGTAAATTTGTATATAGTTACATTAATTATTGATGATTGTTTTGATTTTAAGATTCATTTAATACGTAATGTAAATAAATAGACTAATTTTTAGTTATAAATGTAGACATATATATGTTAGTTTAATTTGTATGAGGTTAAGTGGTAGAGAGGACTTTATAGTCCTAACTTCGCCTCTAATAAAGTCATTTTTCATTTCATTTCATTAAACTCGACGTTTGCTACATAACACATGAAGCTTCGTGCTAAATTTCAAGTTCATTGGTATGTTTGTTCTCGAGATATTGTGTAAAAAAACAGATAGACAGAAGAGAAATGTAATTAGCTCGCTGGGTGAGTGATGAATTTGGGTAACGCACAGCCAATGAATGTAAGAGTATAATTATTGTCACTTCAAAACGCAAAATTGGTAGCTGAAAAAACTTGTACTTTTTAACTTCAGAGATATTCCTCACTGTCCTGCATTATTTTAGGTGCTCTTGAACTGAATTCTGTTGTTCAATGTTTGTAATTCAATGACTATCTAGTACGTTAAAATTGTATCAACTGCAACTACTTAATTGAAAAGCCACGAGTAACAGCTAGATCAGTTAATTATAAAATAACATTTATTTTACACAGAAAAAGATTGAAGTGTAATAGTGTAATAATAAAGATTCCGGTTTCCAGAATGTAATACGGTCAGAGAGTTGGAGATAACTCAGTTTTCCATCTGTTACGCCTGCGTTAGTTGCGTTATCCATAAATTATCTAGTAACGTTGAAGTGTTAACTTTTAGCTCGTTTCCTACGTGAGCACAAAAGCTGTAATTATACTCCAAAATGCTAAATCCTTTCAATCCTTTCTGTATATAAATGACTGAGTTTGAGCATGTTGATTATTTCTATACAGCCTAGCTTGTTATTATATAGTTTTAATTCGGTACGGAAACTACATCTGCAGTATCGAACTAGAGTAATTAATTTACTAAAGACATTTTGAAGTATGCATTTACATACCCAGATGTATTTTGGACTTAAAAACGCCTTATAATAGAAAGCTTTATTATATTTGTTAAGTAAAAATAACAGATTAGAATTGAAACGAGAAGGACAGTTTATCGGTGCAGTATACTATATTTTAAAACGTTCTGTTTCTGCTTTAGGAACAACTAACTTAAATAAACTACCTTAACTGTTTCATTAAAAAAGTATCCTTTGTCAGTTACTATAGTTTCAATAAATGCGTTATTACATTCGTGTAAAAAGCACATCTGGTGAAATTAGTCAACTTTCATTGATTAGATAGACTTGTGATTTGTAAAACACTATGTAGGCCACAGTCTAATAATAGTTTTATTCAGAATTGATATCTCTAATGTTGGCAAAATATTAATGAAACAAAAACGTTTATAGGTATATAGGAAATATATTTTTTTTTTTACTTTTTCATTTCTTGTTGGCTTCATACATGATGCAATTTAAGCACATCTTAAAATATGCATTTAGTACGATCTGTTTCATACAATAATGAATAATCCGGGGTCTTGAGATATAAAAGTTTCTTCCTATTCAAATTTTGTCGGAACATTTTTAAACCAATTGATTTATTTTTAGTTTCAAGGAATGGAAATTTGTTAAGGATACTTATATTTTATGGAAATTAACTAAAGTCTACAAAGCAGCTTGCACTTATTAAATATACAATCTAGGAGTACACCAAATCATGTCATGTGCAAAAGTCTTGCTGATGTTGTACGGAAATGCCAAGTATATAACTCATTTCAGTGGATAACATGTATTATTATGTCACATCTTCAAATTTCATAGGACGTTTGCTCATTTTGTGTACAAAGTTATTCATTCTGCGATTTTTTTTATTCGTGGTTACCCAGAAGACAAAACTGTTCGCTAACTTTCAGCCAAATCCCATAGAGTGACATGTGTATTGATCGAACTCGATGTTGCTTATATAGATATGACGTTTCAACAAGTTAGTTATAGGTTAGTTTGTTCCCGACAAAACAGACAAAAAGACAGACAGAGAAACAGATATAAGTGAAACTTTTAAGTATCTTAAGATCGATAGACTTCGCTAACGCTCAGCCAATCAGTCATAATTTTAGGGCTCCTGAAAGGTAACATAATTTAACATAAGTAACGTATGATTTAGTGTACTTTCAATAGTATTTACGAACATTCACAACCTCGTTATATTAATGCACTATACAATCACAAGTAATATTCCATGAAATTCAAGTAATGCAAACCCAGTTTACAATAATTTAAATACTGAAAGGGTATTTCTGAATTGTTTCTTGGTCTATATGCAACTCAAAGCTATATGACATATGATAGTGGTCATACTCTACCTGATACTCGTTAATATCTCGCTATTATGAAATGTTGGTCAAAGTGATGCAACAAATGTAGCAAACCAACTGACAGTTATTGACACTAAAGTGAAGTTAGTCGTAAGCACAATTTAATCAGCAGTCAGCTTTTGATTACTGTCGGGTGTAATATAACGTCCTGTGGCTTGCTTGTTAATTATACAGATCACATTACCGACCCAACCAGATGTGGTAGCATTATTATTAAATACGTATACCGTTTCGCTTATAAACCATTCAATTCCGAAAGTACTCGATTAATGATGACTTTTCTAATGGTTGTTGGTGTTATAAATAACCAAGAGGGATAACTCTGAAAGTACTTCTTAACATTTAGAATATCTATTAGTTTTTATTAGGGAGTTATGCATGGTATATGCTACCTGTGAATTCTATTGCACTGTCCTGAGAGTATGTCATAGTAAAATGGAAGCTCGTGGATTTTACCAAATGCATCAATTAAATTTTTTTATTAGACTTGTGCGGTTTGTTACATGGCTAACATTTTAATTTTTCACTTAATACCTAACTAAATAAGGCATTTATTGCGGAAATATCATATTCATGTCGACTTATAATAGGTAATCGCAGTAAACCTTATCTTCCATTACTCGTTTTTGTAAGCGGAAGGTATTAAAGACTATTTCTGTTTCTTTAAACTCATTTTGAGAGAAACTTCTTCAACGGTACAATCCTCATGCTTCTTCGGGTAAAATCTTAATGATACAAAAGGGTTTCAATAACCTGTTCGGATTTTACGGTTACATTTATCAGCCATTTTAGGGATAGTTGAAAAAAAAGTAATGTAGGTAGCCAATGTGGCAACTTTGTCTCAAACTCAAAGACTTTTAACAACACAATGACCAAGCCATGTTAGACAATTTTCTATAAAATACTCGTATCAAGCTATACTTAGCCACTTAGAAAGATTAAAGGTTTTTCTTTCCCAAAGCCAATGAATTTGTCAGAGTTTTAGTAATTTAAAATCTTTACCAACCCTTTGCACGCTAATTTCGGTTAAGACATTCCCAGAAATAAGTGTAAAGAGTGAAAACACCATAATTGCCATGAAAGCTCCAGCACGAAGTCAAAATGTGTTCATTTTTAATTTAAAGGCATATTGCAATTTTATCTTCCAAGAAAAGTTGAAGATGATTTATAAAATTACTATCCAGTAAAATTCGAAGGGAAAAATTGTATGTTTTCGATAGTAAATCATCACTGCTTGAATGTTATCACTTATTGACGAATAGCCATAGTAAATCGTGCATACTTACAACCATTTTATTCTGTATAAGACAACAACACCTGTAAAGAAGTTGCAGTGTAATGTGGCGTAAGTATTTTAGATTTATATTAGTTTCGCTACATACTTGACATGTGCATACACTGTATCAGAAAGCTACAGTTATGACCAATAATATACATCAATTTATACAAAAGATTAGGTTATAATTTTGAACCTTATAAATATTATATATACGATCCATATTTATCAGCAGATCATTATACATTACCTTATAAACTTCTTATGTATTTCATTATTAAATAGAATGACAAAAGCTTTTTTACTTCCTAATAAAAACCACTTTATTTTGTAAAAAGGGTAGTTTCTTTAACGCATGAATTTCCAGAACTCCGGTAAAACTGGCTTTGCCATATTTCACTGTTAACCGACATGCAATACACATCTATCACGAGCACTGCCGCTATTTCCCTCCGTGGCGCATACACACACTTATATGGTGTAGTATACACTGATCGTTGTGAATGAAACTCATAAGGTGTATGCTTAAACTTCTATTTTATTTTGTGAATATAATCATACGGTTAGAGACGTAAAGTAAAATATAACTGTGTCACTTATTAAATTAATAGTGTGTTTTATTGTGGCATAAAACAACTATGCATTTTAAAATTTAAAAGTAGTATAAAACAGCACTTTTCATTGGAATTAACAACAGTAAAATAGTCTGTTTAGGGGTTGCAAAAGGAATATTTGGAAAACACTTTAGCAATAACAAATAAAATACTAACAGTTGTTATACAGATTTTATGAATAGAATATGCCAGCGCAAGAAGCTCTAAGTTCGAATTAGAAAGTTTTCATGTGTAAATCTACTGTACGAGATTTAATACTTTAAACTCTAGTTAAGATGAAGTCTGTAAGAAAATCGTTATAAAAATTTTAAATCTTATCAAATATTCATCATTTAATCAACAATCATAAATTCTTTAAAAATGGTGATTGAAAATTTGGAGAATTATGGTTCTCTTAAAACATTAGCATTTTAGGTGTATCAATATAAAGTTATAAATATATAACATTCTAAATATTTTAGCAATATACTATAAACTCAAAATGACAGACCACATGGAGATTTTACTCAAACTGCCTACTCTGTAAAGCATTACTGCATTGAAAATTATGGAAGGGTCGTTACATCTAAGTACAAAATAACCATTTTGTACTTAAATAACTAATTAGTAAAATAATGTTTTGTAGTGGGGGTTTCACGTGGTATTCATTTTAAATCATTTTTTTAAACGTTGTTATTGTAAAACTATTTCTACTCATCCAAAATGTTTAATCAAGATACTGAAACTGCATTTTAATGTGGAAAAACATGGCTTATACTTATTTATTCTTAGAAATTATAACCACTACATTAGTATACTTTGTAATTATTATTAATTGCAAAAACATGATTAAGGTTGCGGAAAATTACAAACATCAGTGTTAGTATTTTTTTTCGTGAAACAAGTCTGCACCACATTCACACCTATTTGGTCCTATGTTTAGTTAAGCCCCATTAAGTAATAATAATACCTAAGCTAAAAGGCTTTTTTCACACAAGTTTTATATTATAAGAGATAGTCTGCACAATTTGTAGTTATGGGATAGGTGTCAACTACCACATGTGACTTTCAGTAACGTTCAATCAGCCTTTATGCACAACAATATTAGTAGCGTAAGGACAAGGTAAATGGCAGAATTATACTCTACATAATAGAGAGCTTTTAGAGAAAGGAATAATATGGAGCATATAATATATTCTATTTCAAGAAAAGGGAAATCAAAATAGAAACATGTAAAAGAAAACTAATTCAAAATGTTAAAATAATCTTACTTATTTCTAAGAAATGGATATTTAATTTTTGTAAGATTGGAAATTGTGTCGAAACAGCTGCCATCAATTAACTTGACAATAGCTTCAAGTCAATAAATGACTTTTAAATCCAAAATAAACATTATGACAATCTTTAAAAAATATAAATAACGGCACACGTATTATAATGTAATGCATTATTAAATGTAGATAATATGTATACGTAGAATTTGTACTGTTGGTAACTGAAGTGAACAACTGTTTCTATAAAGTACTCAACAATCAACTCATGAGCAATGAGCAATATTACGAAACTTATTTAAAATTCGATAGCTGCAATATTTGTTCATAGGTAAAGAAATGTTCAAATTTTTATGAAGGTAATTTGTTACTGCGAAAGTAATCTGGTATAACTTTAGAGATAAAGTTTAGTCATAGCTTTCATTTACAACGTTCTTAATATCTTGCAGATCCCTTACTAAAATGTATTTTCCTTTCTTAGAAATGAAAGGATGTGGAGTTCTTATAAATGTACTTATTGAGTTTTGGTATAAAACAACGTATCCTACTGTGATGCCATAGTATTAAGAAGTAACACAACCGAATAGAATAGAAATATATGTATTTGTTTACATTTCCTCAATAATATTTTTTACTTTCACCCAAGTAACAAGGAAAGTTATTTTAACGACTATGTTGTATACATTTTATGGTAAGGTGAAATATTCTGGATATAAGGAGATAATAAGTAGTGAAGAATAATTTAGCTGTACAATTTATATTCATCATCGGTACACGCCTTAGAATTGTTCTGTTGTACGTAAATAACAATAGCGTTACATGAAAGCGTATTACATTTTACAAAATATAATTAAAAACAATTACTTTGTTATTTATCACTATATTATAAAGTTGTAAAATACCTTTTGTTTACTTTTATAGTAATATGTTTGTACATAACGATTTAAGATCGGCTCTTAAGAGCTGTACAATTAACGTTCAACCACAGGCCATTATATCTCAGCCGGTGGCTACTAGAGGCACACCGTTGATTAAACTCTACGTACTGTTAAATTCACTCTGCTGCCGATAACATCTTTTGTTAGTCATCTGGTTCATTACGGTCTACACTGCATTATGATACAACATTGCTGTCTGCAATACAGTGTAAATCAAAACTATTAACCTTGCTCAACCTATGATTTTATTTTACTTAAAACTAGATTGGTATATAAAAAGTTGGCCCTAGTTTATCTTTTATCCCCATTATATTTTCAATTATTAATTACTAACAGTATAATTTATAATTCATAACACAACAATAAGCTGAAATAGAGAATACAGGTAAGAAGCATTTATTCAAACTTCCTTTCCGCTCTTTCCAACTTTTATTTTAAATCTGATTAGTCCTGAAATGACTAATCAGGTAAAACCTATATTTAAACACTGATATACTAAGTAAAATACTACAATGTCCTCTTAACTTGTACTATTGATCCGGTTTCTACTACACTGGATATGGTAAGTAATTCATATTGGAATTATTTGAACTTATTGCTTCACTCCTGTTGGGGTTTATACTTAAGTTATTGGGATATGCGCACAACACGCACCTCGTTACAAGCCCGATTCATAACACGGTTTTCGTTGGATTGTTCCTTTTGATATTTTTAATTCAATTACAAAACTATTTTGCATTCATACGTTTATTCAACATTTTCATGGACAAGCAATTAAGAAATAAATAGTAATAAGTATGATAATACTAGCAAAGTATAAGTGGAAGAATATAATTCCAATACATCGACATTCTAATTTATCCTGTTTACTTTGCAAGGAGCACCTTTTACTGGAAGAAGGACCCTACTATCTTGCTTAAGCAAAAAAACCTATGTCTTCTAGTAAGAGGAAAACGTGTTATGTACTGTAATGTATAGAAAATTTCAAATTTATGTCTACAACTTATATTTATACCTACAACTTATAGGTTATTATTGTGTGGAACAGGAATAACATAAGAATATAAAACGTCTTTTCCAATGTTTTGTGAGGTATAGTTCCTTACTGAAGGTTATATCTTACCTCACAGCAGAAATGAGTTTTGAACTAGATATTTTTAGATCATATGAATAGATTTACATTCGTTTGCTTAGCATATAAATAAAAAAGGAGATTCATATGACGTAGATTCTGATTGACAGTATCAGCAGTAGTAGGCTATAGGGTGCCCTTATCCCATTTATACAAGTAGTTCGAGGCTTACACAAAGTAATAACACGCAAGTACACCTTGCTTTATTATACTTTTTGGTTATTTTTGGTATAACACCGAACAGGAGCAGACATAAAACGACATATGGAATCGGTATGATTCTTATAGAACCTCTCATCCCGTAGAAATAATATTCCTGCAGTGTGAACTATCTTTGTAGAATAAACCAATCTTAGATAACGCAAAGACCACCTTATTGGTAAATTCATATGTGTGGAAGTTGTTTACTTTATTACGTATGATTATGAAAACAAAAAGAGCCGTGTACAATTTTTTTCTTCTAGTTTATAATCAGAACGAGCTTAGTTCATATAGGCTTTCAGACATACGGGAAAGTGGTCTAAACATATTGACACTCTTTGCAAGTATAGTTGTCTTCAATCAATTACTTTCCATTTTCGAGTATTAAAACCTAGAATTAGTAAAAAAAAAACTATACTTAAAATTTTGCTATTCTTATAGGCCTATGTACAGTGGATTAAAATATTCCATGGAAACAAATTGCTTGCATTTTGTGTGGAGCTGGTCGCCCACTGTAACCCTTATTTTGAACGAATCGGCCATTTTACAAATCAATACATAAATAAACAAATTAAATACAACTTTGACATAAAACAAGAAGTGGTAGGAGGAAAAAGTCAACAAAGAAGCAAGAAGGTATGTCAAACACGCAAGTCTGGAGAAAAATCGGTATTGACTCCACGAATCTGTCCGCACGCTACATTACCTAGGATCTTGACTCTGGCTATCGTAGAGTTTGCCTGATATGAAGTGAAATGATGCCTTCCAACAAAGAGTTTCCTTTGACATAGTACTCCTCGATATTCTGTATGAGGTGAGTCAAAGAAGTGCAGGGCAGTCGATCATATTGTTCAGGAGTTTATAGAGCCACAGTACACCTTAGTACTACAAGTACACTAAAGTGGACATTACGCCTTATCTCAAGTGTCTCAAGGGTAGAGTAATTGAATATCATCACTCCTCTCAGTATCTAAGTACTTTAAATTTAAATTTTTAAATCATCACAATTTTTCATAAAATATTGATAGTCAACAATATAATACCAGTCAAAATGATAATATGGCCTACCTGATCCCTAAATTTGCATTTTTTACTAACGTGGTGCATTATTCAGACCTGCGGTTCTATAACGCGCTACATACCTGAAAATAATCCAAGTCAAATCAATTTTATGAAAAAAAGAAAAACAATTTTTTTAGGTTTATTCTGTATAAGATTTCCTGCAAGATGCACAATAATAATGATGCACACTGAGTTGACTTTTGTGATTGTTCTATTTTAACATGTGACATTTTGTTACTGAATAAATCAATTATTTGTGATTCTGATTCTGTTGAAATATAAATAAATGTTTAAGAACGCATAGTACACGAAATATTTAAATATGTAAAAGTTGTAATTTTATTTATAACAATGCAAAGTTTTGATCACAAAATTGTACTAACAAGTTTCTGAATTATACAATCTTGGTAAGTAAGAAAGGTAAAAAATTATCCTTGATAAAATAATTACTTAACTTTTGCACACTTCAAATTTTCATAAATAACTTTAACATAAGTTTCGGTAATACATTTTTAAAATCCAACAAATTTGAAGTAAAAAATGGATAGAGTTAAATTATAGTATGAATAATGTTACATATAGAAAGAACCATATCATTAAAAACTTTTATTGAACATAAGATTTTAATCGCTCAACACGACTGCGAAATTATCAAAATAAGGTTTGCGTTGAACAAAAACAGTCTCTGTGATGAATGTGTATTGGGAACCGCTACCATGAAATACTACAACAGATTTCCTACGCGATGTTGGGTAATATTTTGTTAAAGCAAGTTTCGGCATCAGCTGTTATTTGCTTTAAAATTGTTACACAGGTGGTTATAATAAATAATATAGACTTAAAATATATACTCTCGATCTTAAAATTATCATTACTCTTAAAGACAAAAATGTCAGAAAACTTTTCAATTTTTATTACGTGTAAACCAGTTTCGTAATTTTATTTAATGTTATTTTACTTCTTTGCGATAAATCGTTAAAACTATATATAAAAAGTGCAGTGTAATAGTTTGAAATAATTATTTAGGCTTTCTACTATACCCCAACCATATCAACATTTTTATAAACATTACAACGTGTTGAAATCAGTTAATAGCTGTAATAGTATAATTCGAGATCTAAGAACTCTCTTAGTGATAGTTTTGTAAATTTCTACAGATAAATATCTCACCCATATCTTTAAATTATATTTCCAACCTACAAAAATTATTCCTACAATATAATTCCAAAAGTGTATCGACAAGAAAACAGTATGAAATAATTAGGCGAATAATGGAGTAATGTATATGATACATTTTAATGTGGATATGACGACAAGATAGAAAAATAGACATCTATTTTATTTATCAGAGCTCAATTTTAAGTTTAAATTATTCTTTCAAATAAATGTCATTAATAATCTGGTATAAACCATAAAGTTAATAAGTTCAAAAAAGAACCTATGAAAATTCTATAGAGACAATTATTTAAGTGATTAGTTTTTTTAGGCAGATATCGACCCTCCCTAAACCTTATTCTGCCCATTCTCAAAGGCCACTATTCTGTACAAGGATATGGGAGGCCTATCAAATGGTAATAAGGAAGAGTCGATATAATACAAGGCCAACGGTAATGATAAAAAATGTTATGGTCTGGTCACATACAGGATTTGTACCTGCGCTATCTCTTACTCAGGTCCAAAGACTAAAGTCATGGACATCGGCTCCTCCAAACATAGTTATACATATAATATAAATTTATACTATTAAATCACTTAAAATGTAACAAATTCATGAGAATTATTGGACACTTTACAGTTTCCACTGTACAGCTCTTACAAATAACATTAAACAATTGTTCACGGAATATTTTGTACCTCTTCTCTTTTGCCTTCACTCTATTAAATAATAAAACTAATAACGATATTGATCATACACTAACACCAGACTGCCGTGTAATGGCAATCGGAATTATGCAACAGATGTGGCTTGGTTGTGGTTGACCTACCATTTGCAGTAAGTGGAGTTGACTGTGCGGACGATTTAATAGGCTTTCTCCCTTTGAGTGCCGACCAGTGCAACATGATGCCATTTGATTTCCGTTTTACACAGCAGCTAACCTTTCTATCTCAATATGTTTTCATAGGAGTAACTAATCATATGATTGTGATATACTCTATTCTAGACGGTTTGTTACACTTTTTAGTTGTCAAAATCTTGATGTAGTTTTCAAATCTTTATACTTTTAATTACTGAATTCATGACTTTGACATTTTAAAAGTCTTTCAAAGTAAAACTATTGAAATATAACTATAAGTACATTATTTTGTTCAAAAGTACAAAAAAAAACACGAGACTCTTAGATTGCCTCTATAAAAAACATTTGAAATATTATTAAAATCGCAGAATAGAACCATGATTCGTAGATTAGGTCTTCCTGGACTAGACACAAAATGAAATACCCTTTACCATAGACCATTTTTGTCTACGTAAACTCTTCTTAAATACAAAAATACCAATTATTTTTTTTATGGATGGTAATTATCTTTCTTAGAAATCAAATCTGATGATTAGGCTCGTGTTGAGAGATATCCAGCGTAAAACAGATGCACAGGAAGATACATACAGAATAGTAATCGTACTAGAACCCTTACTGTTACTAGGAATAAACCAAATTTAAATATTATATATTTTAATTATTAATGATCCTCAATATAACCTTGATTTATAGACAGTGAAGTGCACAGCCAAGTCCATCGCAGAGGCTTATCTTAATCGAATTCTATCTTACTTATATACAAATAAACGGATACAAAGAAGTATTGAAGGATCCAATAAAACGTAACAAGGGTTTTTTTATTATATTCTATTAGTTGTGTTACTAGTGTAACAAAATGTATTACAAATAAATATGACAAAATAACCCCATTACATGAAGTGTTGCTATGTTACATTACACTATGTCATATGATTATACGCATCTTTTTACAAATGTGTTTGGTCTGCAGTTTTGTCATTACATCAATGTTACTCATACAAGCAATATTAAATGCTTTCTAACCTTTATCCAAATCCTGTAGGAGTAATATGCACCATAATCGAAGTCAATCTTGTATAGAAATTAACTTTTTATAACATTTCAAGTCTTTAGCTTAGTCAGTTAAAGATACTGTGCAGACATAAAGACAGAACAGAAATTTTGCCAAGTAAAAGTTTTTGAAAATAGTTTTCTGCAATATATACTGTTATCGTTTGATGTAAAAAAATGTATTACCGGTCTGTATCGACTTATGAAAAGTAAAAAAATCTAATTGTGTTTTCTCATTTTTATTAATAATGAGAAAACACAATTAGAATAGTATTCATAGAGTTTTTACCTTTTTACATAAATAAAGAATATTAGTTCACTATTTCATTGATTCATTAGCATGTTTTGGTTACTTGCGTTAAAATCCTATAAATTCTGTTCATTAAAAACCGACCAATCCAATTGCAGTAACATTGAAGCAACTTGTAGATTATTAAAGTTATAATTTATTCGTTCATCATGCTTCTGTTAAATGAGTATCACAAAAACCATCCGGCTGATAAATGAGTAATAGTGCTGTAAAATATTACAATGGTAATTTATGGTGTGATTATGGACGGATAAATATTGGTTCATAAAAATATTGGCATTGGTTGTTAATTAGGATAAACTATTGCGTTACACAGTAATACGAAAATAATGTATATCGCTGGTTCGTACAAAAACATTTATGTCATTTAATGGATGTTTTAATCACCGTAAGTGTTCAGGCTAGATACATTGATGTCTATTTGGTGAAAATCAGAAACCACATTACCGCTGATGGTTTTATATATTATTAACTTTAAATGTCTATACTTACAGTTTATATATCCAACATATACATTATATTAATGTATCCGCTTCCTTGGATATACTAAAATGCTTTAATAACGCATAATGAGTAGTACATACCACGCATTATTTTCCATTATACATACCGGGAATAAGTTTATTTAAGCAATTTCTGTGTAAATACAGGATGTACGTTTTGATGAAATATTTCTTCCTGTTAACAGGCGTCTATCCTTGCCTAAGACAAATATAAAAAACTTTAAGTAACTTGGTAACACAGTGTTACAGTAAAGCTGTGTTTTTGGTGTAATTTTCAAATTTTCTGCGCAGATTAAGAATATGTTAAGGTATGGAATTGAATTGACAGGACTTTACAGGAGGGCATCAATTCAATACATTTCTTTTTTGAAATTTACATTTTCCCCATTTTTGAACATTTATACATTTATAAAACGAACAAATTACCTTTTGGAAAGAGCACAAAACCAATCATCCTCCTAAATTTTACAGTCACCTATTTTTTTTAAACTTTGTTAAGGGGCCACAATCCAGGATTGGTATTCTTTTAAAAAACAATGTTGATAAGTTATCTTGTTGCCGTGTGTTTTTGTTTTACTGTGGAACTAGACTACTTTCATTACTCATTAGTAAGTAATCGAACTATAAACTACAATTTTGCAATTTTAAAACATGGTTGCAGTAGTAGTAAAATTCTATTACAGTTCTAAGGAAACAATAAGCAGACTGAATCTAGAAAAAAGGAATTCAATTGGCATCAGTAAACTGTATTATTTTTATACAGTTCAAGTATCAAATATTACATTACTGCCTATTAGTCCATAGTTTAAAAAACAAACATTTCTGATGTAGTTAAAAGCATTATTCATCTTTCTGCTAAAAACCCGTCTCAATATTCAAGAAGCAAAATCTCACTGAAAAAGGCAAAGGTATTAAAAGGTTATAGTATGTTGAAATTAAATTTTGGAATTTTATAACGACATGTTGGAAGACCTAGATCGTGGTATGGATGAACAAAATGTAATATTGAAGAAAGTATATAATATTGAAGAAGCTGTGAATATTGAAAGTAATTTTAAATTTTAAAAAGTAAAGAAACATGTAAATAAACTAGTATAAGCCGTTAATTTCAGTCATTATTACTGTAATTAGCAATTGGAATTATTTCTACAGATTAAAAAAATGTTTATGCAAACAAGGTCATTTTATTTATTTTTTGTTTAATTTTATTTAAAAGAACGTCAAATAACAGCATTACACATTTTTACTCCAATTAATTAGCTTATAGTGTTTCTACATGCATATGTAAACTTACACACTATAAGAAGGCGATAGTCATACTTTTTCAATAAAATACAACTACCGTTGCTAAAAAAGAATGTTAAAAATATAATTGGTAGAACTTTAGCACTTAATTTTATCGGAATCATCGTGGTAGGTGATTTTATATATTTATATATATATATATATATATATATATATATATATATATATATCGATAAATGTAATTTATCACCTTTATAAATTGTATTTCACATTGGTTGTGAGTATTTTCGACATATTTGATTTTTAATTTGAGAGTTAGTACAATATTATAGACGTGTCATCAATTTCATGTTGTCTCAACGTCTATTCTAAGTAGGATCAGTGAGGAAACAAGGAGGAACTCAGAAAAACTTGGCAACGATATTACTTCTGAGAGTCCCAAAAGAAATTAGGATGTCAGGAAGCGTACTAAAGATATGAACTCTTTTATTCAATTTATGAAGTGTTTTCCTCAAGTCGTTTTTCTGACGAATTAATATCTTTCTCTTTACGCAGTTCCGGTTATTTCCTCAAATATTTTCTTAAATATTTCAAATAGCAACTTATACAATATTTTCTTTATATTTATAATTGTATAGGTCAATATTAATAGCGTCAGCTTCAGAGATTTATAATACTATAACAAATTTAAAATTTTATTTTACTGGTATTATTTTTATAGTGAATTGTGATGCTCAATTAATACAGTATTCCTTGAAAAATACTAAATGTTTGCCACTTAAAATATTTGAAAAGTTGTAACATAAGAGCAAATTAAATAACTCAAATCCATTATTAATTTCTTAAATTTTTATTTGGTTAATAATATACCAAAGAAGAACATTTACCAACTATTAGTACTGATATAATTAAACTATTATTTAAAAATAAATATATATATATATATGATATCAGACACGTTTACTAACTGTGTACTTCCTATGTATTAACTAATATATAGGAATGATATCAGAAATTATTGTAGCACTTTACATTATATTAAATTTATAATTTTTATTGACCTAACAAGATTAAACGAAATGTGATATTCTATTCTAACAAAGGGAGTAGCAGGATTAAGTGAACTCTCTTAGATGCAACTTTTATAACTTTCAACTGCCATAAAGTGTTTGTTTGGAATGGACACTTGTCCATTTCTTATCGTGATACCATGATATTAAATAAATTGTATCATTACAGTTATATTTCTGATTATTTATTTAAGGTATTTTCATTTCTTTCACAATAAATTAGGGATAAATTTATAATAACTGACGAATAATTAAAAATATTGCTTTTACTAATTTGTTTTATTCATGTATTAGCTGAGTGTAGCCAAGCCATCGCCTTGCCTGTCCGAAGATATCTCGAGAAAGAACTGGTCTATGAACTTGAAATTTGCATAAGGGGTAATTTGTAATCATCATACATCGAAGTGTATGATGATTTATGTGACTCTATAAGAGCTGATTAGACGTTGGTGAGCATTTTAACATGGTTTTATGGGTAAATATAATGGCAACAGACAATTGAAGAATAAATCAACTTGTAAGTAAACCGAGTACTCGTATATGATATTTTAACATACGACATATGGATGCCTAACCATCCATATCTCAAAATATTTTATTTTCAGGCTTTAAATTGTTCATCAAACTTCATTGCGACATATTCATGATTAATTTATTCAATGATGAGTGTCCAAACTAAAATAAAGAAATAATGCGACCCTCCTGTATGGAGGTGATAAGATTAATGACAAATTGTCAAATGTAAACCAGTGTTACATCATACATTGTTTTAAAACTCTTTGTTTTTTCTAAAACTCTTTCGAAAATTTCTAAAAAGTATATTTTACAATTAGCGGACCAAAGCATTTAAAACATCCCTTCATGGTCATTCGTGAGAAAGGCCGATTTCACGTGTTAAAGGGATTACCCAATTTCAAAGTTAAGATGCATTATTAGTTTGGATATTTATTTGCACACTAGTGATGGGACAGTAACTCACAAATTTATCAAAATCGTATCATATTAAACTTTTAGAAACTCCATAATGCTGAAAATATACGAGACTCAACCATATACTTGTCTTTGTAAAAACGCGGACTTATTGAGTTAAAATTATTCCAAATTATCTTTGTAAACATATTTAGTAACTATTGTATTATAATTGTTTAACTCCTGTTGCTTTAAACAGTTAACATCTAAAATCTTAGGAGTTATAGAAAATAAGAAAGAATAAATGTGTGAAATTGATTGTTAATTCTTTGTATAAATTTTGATGTATGCTATAAGAAATCAAAGTTATAAATTTTGCCTGAATGCGAATGCAGACTAGGAGCCTTCAAAAGTACTCTAGAATCTTCTGGAGGTCCAAAACTTTCACAAATTTAAATTACCAAATGTTTTTCGTAATTTAATCTGGGACTTCATCCAAATATTCTAGACACTGGTAGGTGATATGCACAAAGAGCATCTAAAACTTATAATCACCTTGCATTTTGAAAATTCTCAAAGAGCCCGAGTCCTCCTAGAAACAAGCTAGAATATGCCGTATTCTAGGAATTCCGAGCCATGCTTCAGAGGTTATAAACATTGAAAGTTTTATATTTCCCAGAATTAGAGTGTTGTCATAGGCCAAGAACTCGTTGAGACCAAAACCTTTTATAGGCTTAAAGAGATACAGAGCACTTAACGCATCCAAATATCGATCCTAGGGGGCCGAAACATCCGGGAGATGTTGTGAAATCTCAGAGGCTATTGCAAGATTGGAATATCCTAGTAAGGCCAGAGATCGAAAAAATGTATACTTATACAGATATTTCTGGCCAAACTTCGATAAGTAGATACTTGGAGCGTTCAGGCATCAATTTATTCGAGATACAATCAAGCAGTCCTTAGGATAGGAAGTTTCTAGATTCTAGGTGGAAACATTATGCGGTGACTCTAGTATAGGTGGTAATAAATGGTACAGGAGAAGACCTTCTGAGGGCGATGATGCACAATCCGAAGTCAGTACTTCGGAGTCCAGGTGGTTGTGGCGTGAAGGCTTAAAATGCCTTTTTTTATTAATGTAGTGTATTTTTAACTCTAGGAAATTTATTTTTACTTGATATATGGAATATTATAGCTTTCAATGTTTCCTATGATAAAAAGAAACTGTTAAACATTCTTAAAGCTCATTTTTATTGTATATTTCTGTATAAATATATATTTTATACAGATTTATTATATTTTATTGTATAGTTCTTAAAAGCTGCTTTGATTTGCAGTGTATTACATATCATTTCGGTAAACTAGTTGGTACATTTAAAAGTACATTTATTTAAAACATTATTATCAGTTTGTATACAAACAGCTATTTCCAATTATTTTTCGAATTGTTTCACTACATCACGCATTTATTCGTTTCTTAAACTAAACATTTAAATAACAGATATAATATATTATGTTTCCTGGCTCTATATTAAAAATCTTTCGACACAGCACTCATTTAGCTTGAAAAACAAATACTTTCTTGGTAATCTGTTACAATTTTGGGAATAATTCTAAAAATATGCCATGTCAAACCACGGAAATATAAATGTTCTTTACAGTTATAAAGTGGTTTGGTTAAATAACAGAAACCGCTTAAAATGAAGTGGTGGTTACGTTTGAGAGGCATTGAAAGCACTTTCTGCTTTTAACTTTGACCAAAATATTAATTATCGAGAGAATATCCCTTTAATTGGGTAAACCATTTGCACGGTTTTGTATTATTTAATTCACCTATAAAATAAGAAAAGTAGTTGGTAAAAGATATACTATTTCTATACTTTCATGATATTTATGAAATTTGAGATTCTGTTTTATTTATTTTTGCAAAGTGTTATTTATATTACGGTCAGTAATAGCATTTAACACGCCTGTTACTGTATATATAGTTTCTTCACAACGTTAAAACTGTTTCAACGCTTTATTTTATTGTTGTTCTCTTTAAAATTTTGAATAGTACAATTATTTTTCAAGTCATTTCATTTTCCTGATAATTATAAATAAAAAATAATAAATACTACTCAATGCTCAATTTTCAAATAGCATTCTATCCCTTTCTATTAAACATACATAAAAAACTTTTAATTAAATTCTTACCACATCTGAGTTGTAAATTTAGCTGAAGTCAAGAAAAAGTCGAGAGCAAATGTTGTAAAGGTTGACAAATCCTTAAGAGGTACATTTCCAGAGCTTAACCACCTTTTTAGTGCATTGAAAAAATTCATGACTTTAAAATATAACGATCAATGCAGGTATATGATCCACACTGGGAAATAGCGGTCGTTCTCGTGATGGATGTCAATTGCAAGTCGGTAAACAGTGAAATATGGCAGGGGCAGATTTACCGGCGTGGATAAATCCTGCCGCCAGAGAAGCTGAACCATTATACGGCATGATGTCGTGAAATGGACTGGGCAATATCCACGTATATTTATAAAGAGTGTCAGTCAAAGTACAAAGTGAGACTATTACAGCACGTAATTTAAAATTAAAAGTTAACAATAATTAATTTGTTATACGGCACTCATTTACTGCTTTCCTATTACATGAATAAACAAAGCAATAAACAGTTACGCGGTATACTGTCCTATGACAGCGCGATACTTGAGTATCGATAGTTACACAGAGTAGTTCTATAATGATCATTAATAGCGATTAAACCACTTGCTAGTAAATAACATTGTACTACGGTTCTAAGAATATAAGAGGTTGTAACCTCTATGAAAGTATAAACCATTAATGAAGATAGCCTACTTAATGTGCCTTTCCAATCAATCAATTGAATAGATGGATCAATCCACGTTCGTTGTGTAACATGGCTTTTTGCCTTTTATTTATCGGTTTCTGTATTTTCACTGTTTCGTTTTAACTCTTTTATTACAAGTTTTAGCCAAGTTTGAAATCTTCAGATGTTAACTTTGACTTATTCACGTACTTAAGTAAAGAACAAAGATTGTTTTTTACTTTCTGGTTCATTGTTTTTGTTACAATTATAATAATCTATGTTTTCTTATTGAGATCTAATTTATTTTTTAATTGGCAATTCGATAAAGATTTTCAAAAGAATTAATAATTATATACCGTATATAATTTTTTTACTATGTTAATTAGACGTGTAAATATTACGTGGTTTATCATTAAATCAATTTTGGACATTTACTTTACGGGGAGTCGGATGTCAATTTTGGTAAAAAAATATTGATATCTTGTTTTTCTCATATTATTATTCTCCGGAATCTGCTCTTTATTTTGATACCAAACATTATACTATTTCGATTTCAGAAACCTATTTTATAAGGTCATTTGAAAAACACTGCATATGAGAAATTTTTGCTTTTTTTGCGTATTCATTAGGCGTCCTACACATATTATAGTACTACATTGTAGTATAAGTTATATAAAAGGTTATTATGTTTCGTTTAGTTGGCACTACTCTTCCTACTAGTCTGCTAACTGTTTGGACTGTTGAACAGCTGTTTGTTTAATCTTCCTTAACAGTAAATTTTGATGGTGTTGTTTTGTTATTGTTATTAATTTTCCTGAAAGATTTGTGTTTGAGCAATACAAAATGCCAAGAGTTAGTAGTAAAGTTTTTAAAAGACATAAGCATCATTTTAATGCTAATAAAAAACGTTTGAAGCCTAATAAAACGAAGTAGGCCTACAATCTACAAAAGAAGTACAACCTAGGCCTAGCACCTCAGGATCAACAAATGAACAAGGCAGAAAAGAAAGTTCATCAAAGAAGAAGGTAGGATTCAGCTTACCTGATTATGATTCATTTGTAACAGATAATGAACAATGAAATGATGTTGTAAATTTAGGAAAGTTGGAACTTTTACTGTCCCAAATAGCGGTTTGTGTAGAATATGAAGGTAACCTCAAACTAAAAATTAACTCCCTTTGTGGGTTAAGTATCAAAATCTGCTTATGTTGTGATAGCTGTGGATTTGAAGTGTCTGAAAAGAATGATAGTAAACTACCCAGTAATAACAGTGAAGTGAATACCAGGCTAGTTTATGCATTTAGGTCCATAGGTAAAGGCGAAGAGACGGCAAAACATTTTTGTGCCGTTATAAATCTGAGAAACCCTCCAGCGTTTAAATATTACAATAAGTTCCTTTGTAATATAGCTAAAGTGGTGTGTAATGACACTATGAAAGAGGCAGTTGAGGAAACCGTTGAAGCAATGATGGTGACCGTGAAATTTCTGCAGCTTTCGATGGCACGTGGCAAAGGCGAGGCCACATCATCTCTAAACGGTGCAGTATCTGCAATTAGTGTAAAAACTGGAAAAGTGTTAGATGTGAGGATTTATAGTAAACATTGTAGGTGTAAAGGTAGGCTACAAAACCTTCATGAAGAGAGTTACATAGCCAATTATAATGGATCTATCGGTGGCATGGAGGTCAAAGGTGTGATCGACATGTTCAAGTCTTCGCAACCTCAGTACAACATAAGATACCGTTACTACTTGGGAGATGGTGACAGCTCAAGCATTTCCTAGTGTGAAAAAAGAAACCCCTTATGGTTTGAAATTGAGAAGCTGGAATGTGTAGGCCATGTCCAGAAGAGGATGGGTGCTCGTCTGAGATCTTACAAGTCGAAGAAAGGTCAAGAAAAGCTATCAGATGGCAAATCGGCTGGAGGTCGTGAACGTCTTACAGAGTAAGCGATCAAAAGTATACAAACATTCTATGGATTAGCCATTAGAAGAAATGTGTCAAGTTTGCAAGACATGAAACAGGCTGTTTGGGCTGAATACTTTCATCTCCTGTCTTCTAATGATGCTCCATCTCACGAACTGTGCCCTAAAGGTAAGGACAGCTGGTGCAAATTCAACAGGGCTCTTACTGATCATGAACCTTATGACCACAACAAACGTATCCATTTTCTACAGGCCGTCATGGAGGAAATAAAACCCATTATCAGGGACCTGGCTGCACCTGACCTTTTGAAAAGGTGTTTGCATGGTGGCACCCAAAACCCCAATGAATCTCTAAACAGTGTAATATGGTCGCGTGTCCTAAAGTCTACGTTTGTCATGAAAACAAAACTAGAACTTGAAGTATATGAGGCTATAGCCACTTTTAACAAAGGATATATAATTAGATGTTACATTTTAAAAAAGCTAGGGGTGTCACCAGGAAACAACTTGGTAAGAAGTATGAAGCAATTGGATGAAGTCAGGATTCGTAAAGCCGAGAAAGCCATCGATGAACTTGAAAAGAAGTGTCGGAAGAAGACCAGTTTAGCCAAAGCCAGATTAGAAGATATGTACCAGCAAGAGGAAGACCCAGACAACCCTTCGCATGGAGCTGGAATGCACTAAGTTGGGATAAACTCCATATTGATGTAATACTAACCTTAATTCTCGATTATTGAAAAACCACTATTTTTTATATAAAGGCACATTTTTCTCAGGAACTAAAAGTGATACAACCGTACAGTTTTTTTTAAATTTTGTTTGTTACATTTAACTACACATTTCGAGTGTACAACTTTTCATAATTCACATTATTAATGTTTTTTATGCTCCCATATGTAGAGAAAAATCAAACAAAAAATTTAGTTTTTTGTAAAAATATGAAATAAATAAAAAAATATTGTTTTAAAATTGTATACACTCGAATTGTAGAGAAAGAAGTCATCTTTCAGAAACATAATAGATTTTGTTTCTATCATGTACAGTTTCTGAGAAAAATGTACCTAAATATGTGAAATTTAACATGTGCAGTATAGGACCATCCGACTCTCCTTAAGTCGTGCTAAGCATACGTCGATTAGGATGGCAATCCGAGTACCCGACATAATGTGGAAACTGTCCTTGATTTGTCAATCTTTTCCATTTCTTCGGTTATAAGAGCCTCATGATCAGGAATAGTGGCACGAAAGGCATAACGTGATCAACTTAGTATAAGTAACTTAATTTTTCTGATTTAAACTGCGAATAAAAATATATCACACATAACAATGTTCCACCCCGCTGACGGGAATAAGTTTTGTCATAAAACTTAATAAATATTAATAAATGTAAATAATACATATCATTTCCAGTTTATTTATTTTTGGTGCGATGCATTTCAAAACCGAAGGTTTCCTCATCAGGCGACTCCACAAAAATATTTAATGTTATAACGAATATGCCAAAGATTAACACCCGTCCAATCATTTATATTAAAATTTCCGTACAGTGATTTGTTGATGCTCTATTAACCAACAACTATCGTGACAAACAGACCATGATCAATAAGGCTAATCTTCACAAAATATCTTCTTTGGTTTTTACAATTTAATCCTAACTGGTTTATTGGTATTATTTTATTTCTGAATTATTTTTATATTTTCCTTGACTAGTCTTGGTAAATAGTAGGATTATACTTTTACATTATAAAAATATGTAGTGAGTTCAAGTAATATGTCTTTTAAAACACATTTAATTCCAACCATATTCATTTACTAATTTTACATTTCGTTTGGCCTTCAATCATACGTTTAAAAATAATACCATAAATGAGAATTAATAACGATAACCGTTAGCCATTTTTCTTGAGCCCAGGTAAAGATTTTGCCAAAAAATATGCTGTAAATGTTAATAAATGTTTGTTGGGTGACTTAAAAATGTTCTGTTTTCATTTATATTCAACTTTGTAGCTACTTAGACATTGTATGATTTATTTGTATCAATGTGTGAGTTAGTCGAGGGTATCATTCAACCTAAACAATATACCATAATCCTGATTAATAGGCTTAATAGACAGCAATAAATTGAATAATATATAAAGCATTTTAAACACACTAAAATTGTGTTTATTGAATAGTGACTCCAAAAACTTTTTATTACTATATAGTTACCGATTTCCTCTATTTCCAACTATTTAAACTTCTTAAGGTAGCTATGGTTTATTATTATCTTGAATTTATACTTTTAAAGACAAATTGGAGCTTTTGGGACACTAACTACAGAGCGAGTAATTAATTGTAAGCTGTTTAAAATACTTTATAAAAAAGGACATGGCTAAAATATAGTACATGAACTTTGAAATAGCTGCAGTATGCACGTCTTGTATGTGTTCCACAAAGGAGCTCTTAGCAATTCACAGGTAAATGGATCGGCACTTTCTCCTAAAGCTTTTAGTGTGATTGATGTGTAAACATGCTTTGTTTAATGATTATTTCATATGAATATCAATAAAAATTTTTACTTTTATTACATTTTGAATAGAAAGTTGTCATTTAAAGTAGTTAAGCCAATTCCTTTAAAACTTTTTACCATAAGATCAGTATTTTAAAAATAATTATATTAAATATTTATATATTCTAGACAAAATTCCTTCTTCTATTGAATAAAGAAGTAAGAGTAAATTGTTTTATATATGTTTCAATTGCATGAATGATTCAGTAGTTAATTATTTACTCTCAGCGCAACGTTTCTAAACAATAGTTTGAATTTGTCCAACTGTTAGTCGAAAAGTCAGGCGTTACTACAGGTATAGGGCAGAAGTGGCTTGTACAGTAAATTAATAAACGACCCTCAGGCAATTATGTTCATTACACGAGTTGGACTCTGCGATAGTCAAAGTCAGCCGGTGTATTAAATTATGCTGTACAATTAACTGCATTGTGTCGTGGACTAAACTACTTAGCCAGCTCTGTTGATTTGCATAATTTGATTATCAAAACTGGAAAACCATCAGAACCCATAATATTATTACAGTAACGCTGTAATTTCGTATTGCAATACGTCTTAATGTTTTACATGGAAACTTTTTGAATGTTTTATTGTAGATTTTAATTTATATAAAAGATGTATTAATATTTTACTCATCTTGTACTTAGTTCTGGGTGTTAACGGCGTAATATAATACTATAAAAGGCGGCCAATCTTTCTCCAACTGAAGATTATGAAATAAGTAAGAAAAAAATTAAGAAATTATTTTTTCAACAAAATTTGTTTGAATTTGTCAACAATTTAATATAGAATGTTTAAATTTTGGTACACGAGCCATATTATATTTATAACCGTGAATTAACTACACTGTAAATAACACAATATACTTTAAAATATTTTTAGTGATTTAAAACATGCCATGTTTTAATTAGAATATTGTACATTAGTAACGCTAGCCACGCTCTTTTAAAGATATATTTTGAAAAAATATATATATTTTTAAATTTATTTAATTAATAAAGTTCATGAATTTCAAAAATATATATAAATATACGGAAATCCAATGTTATGTATTAATGAGAGTAACTTTTAAAACGATGCCTAAAAGTTAAAACTAAGAAATCTTATGAGCTATTAACACGCTTTTGAACATTTCATCTTAACTATGTATTTTTTTTTTATTTATGTTCGTCCCAATTCTGGAATGGGTTGAGACTTTAAAATATTGTCTTTATTAATTCTGAAGTTAATTTATGAATTAAAATAGGTTAAAACTATAAGATAATACAGTTTCAGTACTAATCACATCATTTGGTTGCTGATTAGTTGGGTATTTTTTAAATCCATTACTTTGAAAACTTATTTTAAATTTTTTTATTATAAAAAGAGTGGGCGATCACATTTTAAGCCTAGTTTGGCCCATCCTCACGGACTACGGGCATAGTCGAGGAACTTTTTAATCAGAATAAGAAGGAGAGTTAATACAGTACAAGTACAAGGTCGGTGGCACTCATAAAAGTTATAAGGCCACATACAGGATTTTAATCTGCAATATCTCTAGTCTCAAAGTCCAACGCCTTAAAAATCACCATTACCATCTTTTAAATAGTGATTGAATATAATGTTTACGTGGTTATCTGTATTCGAAGCAATAATAATATTACCGATAAAGCATTTACAAATGTAGTTAGAAGTCAACCCCTAAATCGAATTCCGACAAAAGAAGAGACAGGTGCGACTATTTGTCAGTAGAATTTAGTGTGCTCGAGAGGCGAGAGACGGACATTATAAAAGCTCTCAAGAGTACAGTTTTAGAGACTACGTTGCCCGTTGATTCCGACATAAAAGGGTTGTATTCAGGTAACGTTAGTATAACGTCAAATCCTGATCTTGTGTATTACTTTACCTAATTGGAAATAAACAAAAACACAAAATATTTAACTGTTCTACTGAAAAATTATTTCATAAAAATCAATAATTGCTAATAAAAACATGCAATCCATGTCATGTGTCATAAATGTTCGTAAATAGTGGCATCGTTTGTGTTTTTAACTGAGTGATATTAGCAAATATTAGTATAAAGGAAAAGTTACTGTCTAACTTTTACTGTAAGTATAAAAACTGTTGTAAACCCAGCTTAGTTGTATATAAAAATAGCTATGTTTTAACTTATCTTTGATATATATATCAATATATATATATATATATATATATATATATATATATATCTTCGTTTATATATATATATATATCAAAATATATATATATATATATATATATATACATATTCTAGATAAAAAAACAATCTCTAAATCAACTTTTTTTAAATAATAAAAACGAAGTAAATTACCATAGCCATAATTATACAATTTTTTACGTATTTTCTTGATCGAGGCAACAAAGAAAACTCTAAATTTGGTAAACCAGAAGTCCTTACACATGTGCAAAACCAATGAAAGCAATTAAATGTAAAGCCTCGGGTGATAAAACACTGTTATTAAGCCCTAAGTAATGAAAAACTTTCAATGCATCTTGTAGCAAGAAATTTCGAAAGATCTTTCATCTCAAGAACTAAAATACATGAAACTTCATTTCTACGTAGATAAGTATGAAGTATATATGGTGCATGTCCTTCCATTGAATGTCGCTGAAAGTATCTTGGTGAAGCCTGTTATGCGAAATTTGGTGTAGCGTATTCCTACATTGTATATGTTCATACTGTTAACTGATCTTTCAAGTTCATGCACCATTTCCAAAGTATAGCAGGCAAAGTAAACATAGGACACCAGTTTGTAGAATGAAATTTTTGATCAAACACGAAATTTTATAACCAAAATTGCAGTGCAGTTTTAATGAGAATATTCTGTAAAATAATTTCAGTCTAAAAATATTATCATATTGCAAAATATATAATTAAGTTTAAGGCGCTATAATCGTTATGTCGCTTTTTCATGCTGGTACTCTCTCTAACAACTCCAGGTGGACGAAATTGTAGGATTCATTGGACGGAAAAACAAAATGTAAATGTCCGAACCAACAAAAGTATAATACGATATGTGCTAGTATAGAAGGAAATTGTTTCCTTTCTATCAACCACGTCTCTACTGGTATTTGCTGATAACACTATTGGAATTTGTCACACAAAAGATCATATGGTTTGGATGGTGGAGCTGCCAACCTAATAACGATATGAACATAAAATGACAATACTTCAAACTGTCATGTAAGAATGAAGATATAAGTGCAAACTAGAGTGTATAAATTGTTTTTTACTGCGCATTTCTAACAATTTTTACAAACTTTTTAAAATGAAGTTTAATTATTAATTACCTCATTTTGCTCGAAATTACTTGTTACAATTAAGCTGAGCATTGGTGGCGTTATACTTTTGAGAGGTAGCCAGTCTAAACAATCACTTGGATAATAGTGAGAATATAACAACCAATCAATTAAATTTCACAAGTTACCTCCGGGCCTGTATCGATTGTTATACTTCAAGAGTAGGAAACACTCAGTCAGCAGCTATCGCCTTTCCGCACAAACGCTCCGGTGAACTGTTCCGGAATGTAAAATGCTTTATCTGAGATTCGATAGCCGTGTTATACTGACTTACCTTAAGTGATAACGGACGCCTAATATCACGTACGCATATAAGAGTGCATGTGCATGTTTCTATTAATTAATAGCTAAAATAAATTTTCTTAATAATATTTTTGTATGAATAAATTAATTGCTAAGTAGAATTTAAAAATATTTCTTTTTGTTAAGTTTAAGAGATTGAATTATAAGTTCACTTTATAGATCATTTTTAAATCTGTTAACTACTATATGGTATTTATTTTTTGCGTGTTAATTTAAAAGAACGGCTCTTTAAATTAGGATATTATGAAGTCGTTTCGGAAAAAAAACAACTGCAAATATCAAAACATTCAATTTAAAGAAAATTGTGTACTAATTTGACGGAACAAATAGGGTTGGATATTTATGAGGTCGTACTAATAAATACTCGAGATTGTAAAGTATACGTGCAACCACTACTACAGATGAAATAAAACTGTGATTTTGGCACGTTGCTGCCTAGAAATAGTAATATTGAACTTGAATTTTATTTGAGGTTGGGGCCTAGTGGATCCCATTTTCTTTGATATACTGCCTACCAAACGTAACTTATAATAAAACATTAAACTTGACTTCCCTTAAAAGTTGGCGTCAACTTACACAATACAGAATCAGCAAACTTGACTCAACATTCTAGTTGTAGTTGGATCGAAGAAATCTCGAAGTATAAATCTCGGAGAGAAATAACTCAAAGAAGAAATGTAATGAAAGAATTGAACTCACGGACAAGATGCGTGAGGTCCTTCCTGCCAGGCAGATGGTTAATACAAAGTTCAATAGTGAAAAGATTACAACGTTTGCCAATCAACCAGGTTATCATTCCACCAAGAATTTAGATCACAGTACATGTGAAAATAATCCGTAATGAGCGAAAGGGGTTTGAACGAATATATATATATGTATATATATATATATATATATATATATATATATATATATATATATATCTTATATATATAAAAATCTTGAGTCACGATGTATGTTGCCAATAAACTCCAAAACGACTGAACCAATTTCAATCAAATTTCACATGTATCCGTAATTTAGTCTAACTTAGAAGATAGGATAGTTATTATCTGAATTATTCGCTTATGTCGTGAATATAAACGAATAAAATGAAGAAAAGTTTTCAAAGCGCCTGCACATTATAACCTGCAATTACGAGATAGATACGTATATTAAACAGTGAAACACTATTTGAAGGCGCTAAGTTATGATGTATAATTGTCTAAACTAAATTTTTGGTTGAACTTAAAGGTTGAGTGGTAGACCACTTTGTAATAAAATACATTATGCATGTACAATACATTTTTGACATATTTTCTTGATCGTGACATCAAGGTAAAATCTACATCGGGGTTGGAAATATAATTTACTTCAACCAGAAATGCTCATACGCGGGCAAAACTTACGAAAAGCGTGCGAAGCCGCGGGAAACAGCTAGTATATATATATATATATATTGCGATTAAATATTTATAGAATTTAAGTTAGACTATTACCACTCATATTAATTTAATAGACGTAAATAAAAGTCGTTAACAGGGATTTGGATTTTGATCTTATGTTAGTTTGGTTATTTTAACACATATCTAACTGAAAAGACAAAAAAAAGTAATTGAATCGTTTACGATTCCTTACTGACTATAGTAAGGGCTCCGTAGTGTTGTGGTAACGCACTCACCCGGCAAGTGAGAGATCATGGTTTAAGTCCCGATGGAGCCAGTACTTTTTGTGATTTAAATTAGGATATGGCAACCTATACAATTTTATTGAATGTAAATAAGTGTTATGTAAATACGAAATATTTATGGGTATTCTGATTCTAAGCAAAGTTTCCTGGTGCCATAGAATAGGAATTAGGTGTATCGACCAAGAGAGATAGCTCATAAAAAGTGTTATGTATTGCAGACTGTTAAATCGTACATTTTGAAAAGGGTGCACATAGTTTACTCTGTTTCACACAGCAGAGGGTGAAAAAGGATTGTCCGCAGTCGCGTTACGTCTTTTAACAGTAACGCATACTACCAAACAACTAACCGAACTCGTTTTTAAGATTCTTTTACATAAATTTTACTATAGACGAAAAAGGAGAAAGAACCTTATTTTGAAGGAAGGGCATTTTTTTGTTGACCCTTTGTCATGCAATAAAGCTAAGAATAATCTTCTTTAACCCATACTCAATATTAAAGCTTAACTATGAAGTAAAACATTTCTCCAAAACCCCATGTGGTAACCCAATAAATTATTGATATGGGTATTTGTAACTTTCCTTCTTCCTATAATGTAACAAAAATTTTCAAAAGCATTAAGTGTTAATCCAATAAATTCTTGATATTGGTATTTGTAATTTGCCTTCTTATAAAATTCTCCACAAGTTCAATGTGGCAATTTAATAAATTCTCGATACGGGTATATGTAACTTGCCTTCTTCAAGTAATAAAATTCTCCAAAAAATCAAAGAGGCAATTTAATAAACTCTTCATACGGATATTTGTTACTTGCCTTCTTTCATTGAGTTGAACCTATTTTAATATTTAAAACTTTTCCGAGGCAAGAAAAACTTAGTTTTTGTCTAGTGCCGACACCGCCTACTTAGCCCAATCCAGGGGCACGATGATACCGCCTGCCGCGGCAAACGAGGCAAAATTGTCACGAAAAGCCAACAAATAGTCCCTCTGTTTCTCAAAGCCCACGTTTCAGGGTGTGGTGCTCGTAACGACATCCACAACGAGGCAAAACAACATCGAAGACGTGCCTTACTTACTTCTCAGTCCAAAGGTAAATCTTTTCTGCTTTAACTTTAACACAGTTAAACTCTCCTTATTGACGCTCATAACTGTAAAATTCCACATTGTAATATAACAGGAAATTAATTAAGTATTGGCTAAAGGATTGTATCCTTTAACTGCTTAAAGCTGTTTTGTATATCGTTTAAAGAAACGAAGTAAAAATTAATGCAATATTGATTGAGCAAAATTGTCATTTAAAACAACACAAGCCACTTTTTGTGTGGTACAATAGTAAAAATTTTTTTTTTTATTTTACTTTTATACACTTTTTGTATACAAATAATCTATTGCTTCCTTTATTTAACATTTATATTTTAAATAGCAAGAATGCCAAGCTCTGAATATAACAAATGTGTCGTATGAACAGAACCATATATTTATAAAATAATTGTGCCTTTCTCCCCTTCTTGTGCCTTTTTGTTTGAGGTAGTATTAGGTACGGAGGGGCTCTTCTCCAAACTGGCTATGTCGCACGTTACTACAAGTAGGTTCATTCAAGCAAAGTAGAGTATTTACTTTAGTGAATAAATGTAAGTATATTTCCTAATCTATTTAATGAAAAAGAAATTCATACAGAAACAAACTCCTTGAGACTATATCTCATTTTATTTGCACTTCATCATATGATAAATGGTTTTATTAATAATAATGTTCTACGATTTCTTATATTAATAAGGTTGGTCGTAAATACAACACAATAAGGTTGGCAATGGGATTATTTATGAATAATGTATATGAATTGCATACTTCAAATTAATATGATGACTGAGACTATTAAAGAGTATTAACCTTTACCTGATGATCTTTTGTTCATTTGTACCATAATTTAAATTACCTGAAAATTCAGCTAAAACTTGCTCTTAAAAGCCTAAATAGAACTGTAGAGAGAATTTTATAAGCTTTAAGCGGAAATTACCAATTTTACTGCACACGCTCCAATTTGCGTGTTGGCACATTTCCAATTAGTAAAGTTTACATCCGGTGTCACTTCCCGACAGTTGTGTATTTGTGCTAAAATGAGTTAATGACGCATTTTATCTGTTTAGTTCTGGATTTACACTCTGTATTGACACACGTTCTTCAGATGCAAATACAATTTGCATTATTTTAATACAAGGTAGTTTTATACTTATGTCACTTTTAATATAGTTTAGCTCGTTAAGGATATATCGGACCTTAATGCGCTATTAACTTATCGTAAAATTAATTGAGGAAATATATTATTTATAGTATTATTAATAATATTAATATATCAATGAAGGAAACTGGGTTTTTCCGAACATTTGCCATAGTTCAAGGATATCAAAAATCAGTAATACACCAATATAACATATAACGATAGCAAATATCCCGCTCCTACCATCCTTTCAAGTCCTAGATCTTTATCGTGTGTCAATAAATAGTATACAAATTTATATAACACATAAGTTATAAGCTGTAACGTATAACGATGGAAAATGTCGACAATATTTTCAACCCAACAAATTTAATGTATGTAACATGATTGATGTATTATAAGGCATAATCCGAAAGTATCCGGCCTTCCAATTCCCCTGTTTTGACCTGCCTGTACCGGTTCCGGAGGACGTTTTCATGCCTATACACTTGTTATCACTTCAGCAATTTCGTCAGCATTATCATTGATTTAAATATTAATGTTTCGCAATGATAATGTCTCAAAGATTTAGTATCGCACAGTGATTAAAGGGTTTGTGTCCTGCGCAAATTAAGCGCGGATTGAAAGTCTTCTATAGATTTTCTTAGTAGTTCTTAGTTTTCAAATCCGACACTCGTGAGATGAATTTTAACACAGATGACGAGGTCCAAGCAACATGAACGAGCATTTTATAGGTAGGGTGAAAAACTGTTTTTCTACGTATTAAAATGTTACCTAAGCGGTGCCTGAAGTATGTAAAGCTCAGAGTAGAATATATTGAAAAACTTCACAGTTTTATGAACTTTATTTCTTTCTTATGCCGGAAATTTTCGACCTTACTTCTTACTTCTCAGTACTTCAATCAACAACGCCACATAAGTTGACTAAAAATTTAAGATAAAGCCAATTCGCCATGCAACGTGAGTTTCTCGTATAACTACCAAAGCGGGTATATTACCTTCACTATAAAATAATGGCATTTCTCGTGTTGGTTGTCAATAATTGCATGTCGGTAAGCAGTGAAATATGGCAGAGACAGATTTACCGGAGTGAATAAATTCCACTGCCAGATACTCTCACCATTGCGTGACGTGAAGTGGTCAAATGGATTAGGCAATATCCGTGTATACTTGTTCAGTCGTTTTTCCAATTCAGTGTATCCAAATAAAAAATAAAAAAATAATTATGAAATAAAACTAACAAACAGAATTTGAAATCAGTTTATAGTTACCAAATTATCAACATATACAACGATCTTGTTTCATTGTGGGAGGGAAGTCTTACCAGACTAAATATTATATACACACAGTGATTTTCAATAAAAAACTTATAAACGTGTTAAAAATATCCCTTCCTGCTCAATCGAACGACAACTAAACCAAAAGTATTAGTTTAAATAGGTAATGTGGTACAGTACTGCTGGAATGAGAAGAATATTTAGTCCGTGAAGTTTTTATATTTATATATATTGGTACTTTCTAATAAAAAAGGCAGATTTGTACTGCTATTGAAACAAATTAACATTCTATATGTGGTAAAAAGTTAAAAATATATGTATGTATTTTTTTTTTTTTTGTAAAACATAAAATATTTTATACATTTAAACTCAAATATCATGTATTATAAAAACTATTGTGTTTTAATAAATCAAAATAAACCAAATCTTAAAAAGGTTAATTATAATTTCATTATGTTAATAAAATTTATATTATAAAACGTATAACCGTACTATAAATGTACATACTCTACGAACTACAAAGGTGGAAACTACGGAGTACTGTGGATGCACCGATTATATTGCAGCCCGTGATAATTAAAACTGTCATCTCAGTTATTAACTCTTCGTATAATTAACTTCACTTCAATGGTGAATGACTGCAGTGGTAAATTAATCCGTCTCATTAAATAATAAATTGTATTTATTGCTTATAGGTAAAACATAGTATGTAATAACAATCCTAGAAGATAGACACTCATGAGGTGTTGTCTGTATTTTAGGTTTATATCCGTTTTCATTAACCACAGCATTACAGCTTTCTCATAAATATTAATTATACGAATGTATGAACGACGACTGAGCGATTGTGCACCTGTAACTTCCATAATATCAATCGAAAACCTCAAGTCCCCATGGATTATACTTTTGAGGAATGAAGCCAGAATCGATTATGTATATTTTTAAATATTTATATTTAGCGCATTTATATCGATATGATTTTAAACCATGGTTTTTACTACGCAATCCAAGATCTACATGATGTGTTGCTTATTGTCCAAATTCTTCCTAAATGCAAGAATATGCTGGCATTTTTAGTTTAAAATTAATATTAAGTCTATCAATCTTTAGAGAACATTATATTATATTTGTTTCAATGCATGAGTCCGGGATATCTTACCATGGAAAAGATAGTAGGAAACAAAATATATTATTAATAAATTCTAAATTCGTTCCTTTAAACGTATTCATATATTTCAATATGTTTACTAACAAGTTTAAATTTCTGAATGTAGAGCGTGGTCTCTTCCAGGAACTGATAACGAAAGCAGATGTTTGTGTTTGTGTGTGTCCTTCGGAAGACACAATACATATAAAATTAGTTCAGTTTTAGATTTGAAATTATATAGAATTTTTAAACTCAACCTCTACTTCCTCTATATATAAATTAAAAATGGTAAACACTGGTCCATTGGGATCCGCATTCCGGGCCAGGATGTTGAGCTCTGTGGGCAAATGTGAAGCTTTCCAAGCTAACCTAGAGTCTGGTGGGTGTTTAGCAATGTATGAATATATCTTAACATACGTTATCATAGAGTTTTTAAATTGAAATTATTATTCCAATACAATATTAATACAACCTGATTTTGTTAATAACATGTATTCCAATTTGAAACCATTTCTCTATAATAAATAGCAGTAAAGTTTAAGATTATTAAAGCACCCAAGGAAAATATATATATATATATATATATATATATATATATATAACTACATCTAGTATAAGACATTTCAAATAGCTGCAATATTCACGTCTAATATGTCTTCAACAAAGGAGCTCTTAGCGGTTCACAAGTAATGGATCGGCACTTTCTCCTGGCGCTTTCAGTGTGATTGATGTACATACATTGTTTGTTTAGCGATTATTCGATTTGCATTACAACGAAAACTATTAACTTTTATTACGAGTTTATTTTCACTTAAATTAGTGTTTCTAACCTCAAAATGACAAATTCAATGTACACTACGAGATTTCCTTAAACTATGTAACTTGTTAAAAACTTTTAGAAAACTTCTACGATATGCTCTCAAAAAATCTATTGTAACAAATTACATAACTTGGCCTTAATACATTATTAAATTAATTCTGTGATAGCTACTATTTTATAGCATTTAAAGAAAACAGATCCTAACCACTCAAATACCAATGTTTATAAATTTCAGTCGCCATTTTGCTAGAGTGAACCTTTTGAGATGAAACTTGTCGCTACTTACTCAGAAACAAATGGCCTTTAAACTGAGGTGTCATTTACTATAAGCTTCCATAAGAGCTTTATACTTCATCCTCCTCAGGATGTCTCCTATCAGTAATAAAAATTACATAAAGCACAAAGTAAAACAGGAATAACCATAGTATACCCGTATAAAAAAATCTAATTTTTTCTTTAACCACTCAACAGATAAAATGAGGGTTCCACACATTTTCAACACCCTGTATTACTTTCACAGGTCTTATTTTAGGCCATTATCATTAAAATAGATAGGAGATCATAGAATACAGACGGCTTATATTAGGGTTTTAAACGCTGTTGTCCTAATACTGAAAAGATTTATTTTTAAACTCTAGTGTGTTTCTACAATGGTACATTCATTTACTATTGTACAGGTGTATATGTCTCTCCAGGGTTATTTGTAGGCTACTTAAAAATCTCTCTGTAACTGCGATGTCTTCTGTATTAGATGACCATCTATACTTGAAGAACCGTAACTAACTGTAGGCTTGCACACTTATCTTGGGTTGCCACGTATCCCTTGTTATCGATTAAATATTAACTAGTGAGCCACAACTCCTTTTTCCGTACCTCAATTTGTAGAATTGGATGAGTGTAACTAATGCAATCAAAGCTCAACTGTAAAGCGTTTTGCACAAGCGAAACCTGTTTAATTGGCAGAGCTGTCCGAACCACTGGAATTGCCACAAACAAATAACTTTTAATTACGATTCATATTGGTTTTTGATGTTTTATCGAAAAATGAAACAATTAATCCATCACCAATCACCAAGATGTACTACCATCCAGTGTAGGTAGTAATACGATTGTTTTACTATAATTCACTATAACACAAAGCACAATCCGAACTCCTGTTGAGATACACGAGTATAGTGCTAACACAATTATCTCAACACTCGTCTAGGATTATTAACGTGATACATTAAACCTGCATCGCTGGAGATTTACGTTTGAGATTGGTGATACTACAAAGTATTAGAATACGTTTTCCTAGATAATTTTTTTGCACTGACCTACTAGAACACAAGAATCTTACAAATGAGTTTAGTCTACCTTTAAATGGTTACGGTATGGAATTTCACATTACAAACAAATATCGGCTGCATACTAATATAATAGCCCAAACTAGTAAGCCCATGGATTGGATTTCATCCAAAACTTGGGACTCCCTAACTTACCTTCCATGATTAATTAGTACTTTTCATTTTGATATCATAATTTGACTACTAAGCTGTAACTCTTTAGTAACTACTTATGTTGTAGTAACGAAATAATTTATTAGACATAATTTAATTACTATACTTGGACTATATTACATTTTATTTTATTACATTTTTTTTACTTAGATAATACAAAAACAGTTTAGAGACTATATTACATTGTGTACTTTACGTAAAATAAAGGTCTCATTCGTTCATTAATTGTGCTAGAAATGTGATCAAACGTTGTATTGCAAGGCAACTATAATTTTTTTCATGTTTTCACTCATAGAGTAGAGTAAAATGCAACATAATTATGTATTAAACAAATAGTATATAAAACAAAAGTATGATTATAAATCACAATATACCTTGAGAAATTCACAACAATCCAATGATTGGGACCCAATCCATGACCATGATTGGTTACAATTAGGGGCACTTCACCAGTTTAGATAAATCCGTATGATTTTAAATCAAACTCATCACACAATTCGGCTAAAACTACAATCAGTGGCGCAGAATTTATTTTTATAAAATACGTTTTAAGTCTAGTTTCATAAAGTACACAATACATTATAATCCAAATATAAGAATACTTCCATCAATTTACCTAGTTTACAGAGGTAATACCACGCAAATACTGTTTTTAATATAATTACATAATATTGTTGATATTTCTTGGACTACATCTTGGTCTCCAGGTTAAGTGTTAGAGAGGGCTTCTTAGCCCTAACTTCGCCTGGTAAAATAAGACATTCTTTACTTTACTTTACTTTTACTTTTTATCTTTTTTTTACCAAGTGTCATTTGTGCTGGAGATTGCGCAATGTAATATTTTAACTTTAATAAAAAAATGTGATTATTTAATCATTTGTTTTTACAAAAATACTAGGTTTTAACTGTAGCTTTGCTCACAATTTCGTAGGCTTTGCATGGCAAAAGTTTCATACATGGCATTTTCAATTTACTCCGGTCCTAGTATTATTGTGGTATTTTGCCTTGATTCTTTGATCAATAAAATGTATCTCTGTATATATCATAAAACAGAAGTAGGCTACTCATATCTGCGGTATACATATACACATCTTATCAAATTATATATATATATATATATATATATATATATATATATATATATAATTATAATTTGATAAGATGTGTATATGTATACCGCAGATATGAGTAGCTTACTTCTGTTTTATGATATATACAGAGATACATTTTATTGATCAAAGAATCAAGGCAAAATACCAAAATAATACTAGGACCGGAGTAAATTGAAAATGCCATAAATATAAACTTTTGCCATGTAAAGCCTATGAAATTGTGAGCAAAACTACAGTTAACACCTAGTATTTTTATAAAAAGAAATTATTAAATATTCACATTTTGTACTATAGTTAAAATAATACATTGCACAATATATATATATATATATATATATATATATATATATATATATATATATATATTTAAAATAAAGGTTTGATAGTATATTTGTCTTTAACATATGTATTATTAAAGTATTAATCAAGCACTTTATACTTATAATTGAGTAAAATAGACAGTTACCAATATATTTTAACAACTTTTTATTATTTTTTTTCAAAATTTTTTTTCTTCAATATCTGTTTTAGAAATAATAAATGCTGTTACTATCAATCAGGTTAAATATTGTGGTTAAATCAATTAAACATATGGTTTTGCCGTTATAGAACAAACGCAGAACAGTTGATTACATTTAACAGGCTCTTTCAATTAATATTTCACAACTTTAGAGACCAAGAAGGGATTTTCACTACTTTAAAGACCAGTAGAATAATTTAATAAGTTTTTAATAATGTTTATTCTCTTTAGGGTCTACATCACAACTACTGTTTTAATTGTTCATGTGCATGACATTCTAGGATCAAATTACGATATAAACACTCAAAAATTTCTAACGCCTGTACAAATTTTTTTTGCATTTCTGAAGTTTTCCTTACATTGATACTAATAGATAGACTTTTATATATATATAAAATTCTATATATATATATATATATATATATATATATATATCATTAATACTTAAAGTACCTATATCTATTTCGAACTATTTATAAAAGTAAGACCATTCTCTTAATTTCCTCTTTCTTTGGTACCAGGTAAGATATGAAACTCTGTCGCACACACATCGATTAAGTTTGTATAGGTTGTGTTAAACATTTAAGTTTAGTTCAATGGCTATTAGATGTAAGTTTCAAAAGCCAAACCACGGTTTGAACTCACAGAGAGTTAACTGCAGTTGCAAACCCAGTTACGGTTTGTGTTGCACGGTAATACAGAGTTCATAAATGGGACCGGTAACTCGCTCTAACTGTATTCAGAATGTTTGGAACAAAACTGTATCAATGGTCACAAGCTGAGTGCACTGTAGGTCCTACCCATTCTATGTTTATGTGAAATATCTAACTAATATCTAAAGCGAAACTTTTAGCTTCGTATATTCTGAAAATTAGGCAACCCTTTTATCATTCTGATTCATAACCAACTGCTAATAAAATATTGTATTACGTGTCATATCTATTAAATTCACTGATTGAAAATAGTGGTTAAATTATTTAATCATATGATTTTGCTTTCATAAAAGAATGTTTACACAGAACTCTGATTACATTTGTCGGGCACTTTCATTTAATATTTCACAACTTTACAGAACAAGATGAGATTTTTTCTACTTTAAAGACAAGTAGGTGCGTAGCTCAGAGAGATTTTCGAAATAATAATAGCCCTATATTTACCCCAGGGACCATAAGAATGTCCATGTAAACTTTCAGTACAATCGGTTGAAGAGTTTACGCTTGAAAGCAAAACAAACAATAGCTTTTATATTATTATTAGGACTAGGATAAGAGCGTTTCTTAACTTTATATAAAAGAGCTTTGAATCGGTGTCTTGAAATTGTAATAGATGTTTCATGAAATATATTTAAATTATAAGAATTATATACCATAAATATTTTTAAAATATATTTTAATTTGTACTATATACATGCCAATCTCAAAGAGAAAATTGTTAGGCACAGGGGTTATAAATAAATTCATATTATCCTAGATAGTTAAAATAATTTATGTACTAGCTAGTTAAAATGTAAACGTGATAAAACCTACGTTTGTGGCTACATTTAACGTGCATTTTCTGCATACATGATTGTAAATGTTTATTGTTATATAAGTGTATCATTTTATGTTTTTAATTTTGTTATGTTATAATTTTCTACTTTCTCTTTTATGAGTTTAATATATATGAGATTGACATATTTAATAATATATTAATCATGAACTGTGTACATCGTTGATTCATCTTTAGTATTATATTTTCTAATACGAGTCGAGTTAGAATGTACTTTTCTTCCCTCTCAGTCGTATATGTCATATTCATGTTTTACTGTAATGGACTTACATGCTAAAGCTTGGGACAAACTACCATCTTATGATTACGGTCTGTTTTACGATCAACCAACGGCAGTAATAAGAAGCCATTATTATCGTTCATGTAAGCTGTTGGCAACTCTACAAAACATGCATGAACAGTGATGGTATCTCTCACCTTATGAAAGGTATATGAGACTTTTACGGCAACTGCCTTGTTTTAGTATAAAAAACCGTCTTCATTTCATTAGATTTTTACTACATCCGGATGTAAGTAGGGACCATAAAATCAAGTTTCTATAATTTTCGTACATGACATACATTATACAACATGAAAGTATAATTGTTAAATACATAAATTAATAATACAGCTATAATTTTTAAGCTCATACGAAATATTTTAAATTTATTAAATATATTTAACATATTTACTATTTAAAAGTTTACAAATACTTGTTTATATTTTAAAATACTTGATGGAATGGTTTTGTTGAATGGAAATATTTATGAAGTATTGTTCCAACTAGATGTGTCAGGTATCCACCGTCGTTTCACTGTTTTGTGTGTTTTTGATTTTTTTATATATGATTGTTAATGTACGGAAGCATAATTATTTATAAGTTGTAAACATGCTGGTTATGATTTTGAAAAATATTCTTGATTTTTGACCAAATTGAATAATCTCAATTCAATATTTCCCCTTTAAAGTACATACGTCATATATACGTAAATATATATAAATACATTTTACATGTAAAGACATTTAACTTGGAAGTATTTTAAAAAAAATAAAAATTGAGTGACAAAACTTACTTGTTCCACCGAGTCTCGAACCCGGATACGTCACTTACCGGATGAGTGCACTACTACTACACGACAGAACCCTTGGTTTTTACTATTACATTTTTTTTGTATTTAACTATTTTTGTCACATATGTGTTTAAATAACCAACCTAACATAAGATCGAAAATCGAAGACCTGTTAATGACTTTTATTCACGTTTATTACATTCTCATGAGTAGCAATAGCTCAATTTAATTTCAGTAAAAATGTAATCATAAAAATAACTTGCTCTGCGGAGAATCGAACCCAGACTCTCACTTTTCGGGGAGTACGCTTTTATAATTTACAAGCAAAACTATAAAATTGGATCATTTTATAGCTGGAAGTATAAATAATGTAAGAATGTGGCATATGTATCATATGGCATGGTATTTAATAATTTTTTAATTAAAAATATTGCTAATCTAAATAGTAAATATTTTATTAAATTTAGAAAACGCCGTTTCCGAAGTAAAATACCAGTTTAAGTGGGAAATATTGCAATGCATAGAAATCACTTCATCCCATACTCCATTACGTTAGTAATACTTTTTACTCCATCCTATAGTTTCGGAGTTACATCTAAAATCTATTGACATCCGTCCTGGCTGAAAGGAAAATCTACTATTATATCAATGTATATCTGTAATATGGTGTATAGATATACTGTGGTAAAAATATTAAAACATAAATAAAATAGACGATTACCAATTGACAGTTAAATCAATAAACAGGTCGACATATACAGGCCACACCGTGAGATCACAAATCTATACCACTGCAAAAGCGGTTAAACGTCTTTGATGATTGTGTTTTCCATTACTTCCCTTGTCTGCGTTCTATGTCCTACTTCCCGTATTTAACGTAAAAGACACAAAATATACCTGACATAATTTCCTCCAGCTTCAGTTTTCCTCTACATCAAAAGAAAGTTGCTAAATGTCTCAGCTATAGCTTCACAGGTCTAATATGATCTTAGCTACAGATCACAGGCTGCTAATATAAAAGAACATGTTCCTTTCTATACAGTTTGGTGTAGTCCGTAATATTTCAAATTATTGAATTTTGTTATTAATTACAAAATTAGTAAATATACTACTACAAACTAACCTCACTTTTGTTCAAAATAAGACAAAGTATTCATAAAATTTAAACCCGGGTTATATTCGGTTTACCAACGAACAAGCGGATGGTAACAAAGTTTTATTACCGGTAACTAAGTTATAGCCGTCAAACGTCGTTTAAAATATTTCTAAATTCTGTATCCGGAAACGAACTCAGTTTCAGTGTTTGTAATCCAGTTAGTTCCAGCACACAAGGCATGAAGTATGAATACACATGTCACTCATACAAGTCTAGATAGCTCGGTATTCACAGGAAAAAGCATTTTTTTTATTACAATTGGTTTATTTAAACGACAAAATGAACGTATATGATTTTACAGTTGTGGATTATATTTATTATACTATTATTAAAATAATTGAATAAAATATTAAATTTTAAATATTGTGAAAGCAAATCTTCTACATTATTATTTAAAGTTCTTTAGCATCTACTACTCTGAAATGAAGGGTACAATTTATTTAGTTGAGTTTTATATGTCTGTCCAAAGGAGGTCATCAACTTTTATTGGCAGCAAACAATGGTTTAGATTTTTAACACAAACATTTTCTTATTTGTAATTACTACAATCCAAAGTAAACCTCAGTTGTTATCTATTTAGTAATAACATATAACACCACCTTCTCTTACGTGACGCAGTGATCGTGGCAACTCCCCTTTCGCCAGTCTCGAACGAGTAGGCCGCAACGTAATATTAAGGTAAATCAATAAAACCCGATTACTAAATCGGTGTTACAAAGTTTAACGAAAAGATTTTACTCGTAATATAACGACTTTAACATGACCAATTCCGATTGTTATTGTGCATTTTAATACCAACTTTCATGCAATTCTAACATTTTCTAAACACACAATCATTATATCTCTAACTTGTATAAAAATTGGTCTTAGATGAATTCAATTTTCATGTTATTTTTTTTTCAAAGTTCCATTAAAGAAAAGCACCAAAAACTGGTATCTGTTTTGTTTATAGTGACAAAAAAATTAAACTTATGTCCGAATGCAAAAATAAACATGCAACATTTAAAAGACCTTCCCATTATTCTTAGGATATCTTACTTTTGATTTTGTCAATAGGTTAAGGTACAGCCCCATCAGTATGTTTAAGGTTCTATGAGGCACCTTTATATCGGGTCCTTCGGTAGTACGTTGTATTGGTTTATTAATCATGACTTACATAGTTTTTCAGAATAATTTTTATGTAGTGTTTTGATATTGTTAAATTAGGTGTAATATGTAATATCTCCTTAACTATTTAAATATTAATTAATAACTATAAAATATGAGGTAAAATATGAACTCTAAAATACTTTACGATAAAATATGTATAAAAATACCTCTGCAATGCATGAGTGTATTTTGACTCTGTGAGCATGAGTGATGTTTTGTTATAGAGCAAGAAATGTTGTCCAATAGAAACTGTGCAAAATACACGTTTGTCTAAACAATAGTAATGGTGCTTGTTGTTTTATTTTCTGTAATTAAAGTAACAACAGTTACAGTTTCAGTTTTGAACTTACTGCAATAGGTAAAATCGATCCAAGTAGTTGATTAATCAAAGGGTAATCAATTCAGGCGAAATGCAATCAGATATCAAAGCACGCCCACAGGTACCCGTATTGTTATCTATCTCTTCCACGTAAATAAACACTGTTATAACGCTATGTTTTACCAAACAGGTTCAACAACAAAGTTTACGAATTAATCATTTTTTATTTAATTGTTTTTGCTGTTTAAATAGTGCACTTGTTATTTTCCCTCTAATGTTTTGTTTATTTTACAAATTATATTCTATAAGGAATAGAATAAAATTTGGCTTTCACTATTAATCTATAGTATTATTTGATGTATGTAACAACAATCGTTGTAATTTTGCTTTAAGATCCTAAATTTATGTCCTAAATATATATGTACAATTAAAACAGTCTTAGCTAATTATAACTAATTTACAATTATATCATCAATAAAGTTCATTGAGTCTAAAATACTCGTATATGAGTTTAAACGTCTTAATACCAAAACCATTTATAATATCAATACGGATTGTTATTTTAAAGTAATGATTAGTATATGATTAGTAATATTTAGTAATCATAAATAATAAAAGTTAAAGTTTTGTTGTATTTTAAGTTTTTATTTAAAAAGCATAAATGCTATGCCTTAAATTAATATTTAACTTTGGGTTGACGAAGAAACAGACGATAAAAATTGATGATTAGTAAAATACAGACAATATTAATCAAATATACTTCTAAAATTTTGTTTTTTAATACTGATAATTATTTATTTATTAGAATACAATTAAGGCCTTAAAAATTCCTATAAAGTAGTAACATCACTTACAATTCAAATTATGGATATAATTTTAACAATAATGTCAATTACATTAATTTTAACGTTTTTCATAGATTGCTTTTAAACGAGAAAGTTTTACAGTTCATTAAGCATATTATATTACTTAGTGTCCTATATTGAAACGTGGTTTACCTTTAATTTAAGACAGTATTGTGCTATTAACTCCTATTTAAATATAATTATTATTAGCCACTAACATGGGTGTACCAGCAAATTTGCACATTCTTTTGAAAGAAATTGATGGTTATGCTTAAATTAGATACTAACTGGTCAGGGCTGACAGCCCAGTGAATGACAGATCACTGCTCGTTCATCTAATGGCTGACTGATTTTTAGTCAGTGATTTTATCAGGGCCATTCCTGTAACTAATTTAGTCATACATTTTTTTACCCACATTTGTATAAATACATTTAGAATATAGAAGCGTGATTTATATTAAGTTTAAATTTTTCACATTACATTGTATGTACTTGAAGATAAATTCATATAATTTGAAATGTACATCGAACGAAATAAAAAAATATATCAAAAGTGTTCAAAAGGTTTATTATTGTATATAATTTCATCGAACACTTTTTGAGGCTACATCTATAATATGTAACTACTAACTTATGATTTAAATTTTATAGACATCTCTTAAAACTTTAATAGTCTCCTGCACTTTGAGAGTCTGGTTCGCTATCTTTTCCTGTTCTCCAGACAGCACTCCTCTTTTACCGATTTCCCTCTCTTCACTATCGTGAGAAGTTTATATCATCTTTCTCCTTCTCCCACTAGTAAATAGCAAACAATGTTATTTATTGATTTCATTTCAAAATCCTCCTCTGTTTAGAATGGAAAATTATCAATTAGGCTGTTCTTACTGAAAACATCTTAAGAGTTAGCTTATATATATTTAAAAAAAGATGCAGCACAACTTTTTTGAACGATTCGAGTCCCTTATAAATTTGTTACATTCTAAATCGTACCACTTATTAATCGAATGTGATAAATTCTTAAAACTTTTCCTTAGCCCAAGACGATTTCCCTTTCGCTTTGTAGATAGCAAGAGTAGTTCCGATTTTCATAAAGGGTAATACTTGCATTAAAAGTAACTATCATCCTGTAAATTTTCATTCTTCTTGTCCTGACAAAATGTTTTGAAAATAAATGAGTTCATTAGAAGACTTGAAGATGTGAAATGCGACCTGGTTTATAGCAGGGACATCCACCAATATGAGACCAGAGGCAGGAACAACTCAGAACCGAACAGCTTAGAACGACTATATTCGAGCACTTGCTGCCTTAAGTTAGAGTCAAGATAATGAATAAGCCCTGAAGATCTTAAACGAATCAATGGAGCCAAGCAATTTAAATTTAGATCAAGACACTTGTTGCCAAAGGCTCTCTGTTTACGGTGGATCGCAAGTATAAAAATGACCATTTATAATGATTTTGTTTCTCATTTTCTGATATCCGAAACATGAAAAATACATAATTTTCTTTGTAGGACGAAGGATTACAGGGAACCAACACTATTTAAAATTCTGATATTCAAACATATAATTACTTAAGAATATCAGGCTACTTGAGAACGAAGTTTATCATTTTCTCAACTTTAAAACTCCATCACTTAAACTGTATTTCGTTGGAATTTCAACACTATGTAGGAAGCTCTAGAAATGTTCAAGTTTCATACAAAATTATATCCTACATTTTTTGACATGCAAAGGCCATCTAAAAATTATATAGTACGAATTTAAGAAACTATCGTAGTTTTAGCAAGTTAAACTAATGTAATGGATTGATTATACCGGTATAAATAACTAATAATATCGATATTTATTGTACTTTTATAAGTATTGTATAGTATGAGAAGCTTGATTGAATACAAAATTAGCATAAAATTCTCATAATAATAAACACGACCTCGAACATAGCAACGTAGTGAGGTCTTCTCGACAAACCACGATCTCATTAAACTGCTTTGCTCAAGCACGCACATATCGTGTACGTCGTGCTGTGGACGACCTTAAACATGCAAAATTTGATGTCACAACCTTGCTGACAGAATAAATGTTTTCTTACGATCTAATCAGTTCAATAGTTAAAGAATACATTTTTTAAACGCAGGTCTTGTAACTTTTGCATTACTTTCAATACAACTATAATTAGTTTCAATTAAACGTGTTTTGATATCATACATTTTATTCGGTAATAATAAGGAATTATGTAACTAGTTTTGTTAAATTAGTAATATCAATTGTTTTGTTTAGCCATAATGTGAAATTCATCTCATTAATCAGCTTCATTACAATACCCAACAAACAATTAATTAAATAACTTTTACTTAGCTATAAAATATTACCAACTCATGAACCAAATGATGTGCTTTAAAAAAGGGTCAAAAGGCGCTCATTTTCCTAAATGATTGCAAGTCATTCCTAATGTATGAGATTTGCAATTACCAAAAAACTAAATTTACACTATAACATTGCTGTTAAGATCTGTCACAATGGAAGTAATATTATGTTACAATTACTACAACTGCTATTATATTAACTTCATAATAACCAACCATCATAGAGAAATTACTCTATTCATAGTCCTAACACAAACAAGGTAGCAGTAAACTATTCCGTGTAACAGACTTTGCTGAGATTGCATACAACATATTAAAACCATAGCTCTTTTAATTAGGCTACACGTGTCACGTTTAAAAGTTTCATATTACTGTGGTTAGTCTGTTAGCAAATTTATTTATTTAGCAATTTTCTCGCTTTCATCATGGCTCCCTACAAAACCAATGTGAAAATAAAAATGTTCACTAATTATCAGACAAACTCCATCGAGTTTCATTCACTATCATTAAAGTCGATGTTGCCTATATAGAAAAGAAGCCTTATTCAAAATATCGAATCTATAGGTTAGTTCATTCTTGAGATGTCGTGCGGACAGATAGACAGATAGGCAGACAGAAATTAAATGTTTTCAACCCCTGGAGTGTAATCATTCCTAATGCTTTGCCAATAATTATTCTGACATGAGAATTTTAGAAGCGCTAAATACTGAACCAACTACTACCCAAACATATGGACTATTTATTTCCAATCCTACCTGTTTTTGTTAATCTTTCTCTCTATTTGGTTAATCGATTAAGGAAAATAAGGATTTTTTATATATGTAATTCTCGAATGTTCGAATTTACTTTTTATAAGCCAAGTAATTTACTCTATTTTTTCTAAAGAATTTTGAGAGTAAAGTAACTACCCAAATGTATGACACCATATTACACAGAGAAATTGCTTATGCAATGTATTCATTTGAAAGCAATTCTAAAACTTATTATTAGAGTTTTACAAAAATTACTGACAGAAAAATTAACACCTACAGACACAAATTCAACATTTATTACATTGCTAAATCGAATTTAAAGCATTCCATTATTTTAATAACACAGAAACTCCAGTGGCTGTTTGAAGTTTGAAGTTTGAAGCACCGGGAAGGTCAAGCAGTCGAACTTTGAGAAGTAGATGTCGTTACTGACAGTTCGACCTAGTTGTAGTCTAAACAATTTCTATTCCTTATTGCATACTCTAAAACTTTGGATCTACTGGGCAAACAATCGGTTTTATTAAGACTGAGGGTTTTATTGAAATATCTAGTTCTTTCAAATCATAAAACGTTCCTTCTATCTAACTTTACAAACATGAGGACTTTACTCTACTCAGAGAATTCTCCTTTATAAATAATCTTTATGATTTTAAAATGACAATTTTTAAATATATTCTTAAATCATTTAATAACACACATTACAAAAAATATAAAATTACAATAAACATTTGGATCATAGTAAAAGCCAACTACTTAAAAGAATACAAAGGATTGATATGAAACGTACATTAATGTTATATGTTATATAGAGTTCTAAGGATTTTATAAATAATTTCATTTTACATAAGATTTTCCTTGAAATATGGCGTGGCTCAGACATGTAAGAAGGTAGTCATGGGTCCTCAATAATTTCAGTTCCCTAAGTTAAGGGTCTAAAAAAAACCAGTAGTAACTGAGAGATGACAAGGCGCTAATGGACCGACGTTAAAGCTTTGACGCTGAGTAAACCTCACTTAGTGAAAAATCCATTGAAGATCATAATTATCTATCACTTTTAGCCTATATTACGTCATACAGTATCGTAGTATACATGTTCCAAATGCAACCAAAAGCAGGCAACACATCGTCATTTATAACACGTCGCATGTTGGTTTTATAACACCTAACACTGTGTTACATAACTAGAATGGGTATTTTTATAAACGGATTGATCCCCGTATTGTAGACTAGTGCAGCCCGCACGGAAATTCTATCGGTGGCTGATGCGTCCGAATCACCCCTTTCCACACCTTGACAAAAAATGTTCAGTCAAATCAAAATAAAATCCTTTATTGCTCAAAATAACATTTTCATGCATTAGCAACGTCATTAAAGTATACACGCAGGGCTAGCTTAACTAACTTATACAGTGTTACATGTTATGCTAAGTATACATCAAAGAAAAAAAAACAAAACTATATTTAGTCTACTATTTACAATTTATGTAAAAAAATCCTGGACACTGTAAAAGGAAACCGTCGATGAGGAACTGTTTTAAGTTAATTTTGAACAAGGTTAAAGAACAATCCACCTTTAAAGCATCTGGAAGTGAGTTGAAAAGTTTAATGCAGTTGTAAGTTACGTGTTTTTGAAAAAAAAGAAGTAGAATGTTGTGGAACTGGAATGTTAAGCCGGGTTCTAAGTGAATAATCTGAATTGGTGTTAGCTAGTGTCATAAAAGTATTCATTCTTTTTAAAAAAAACTAAAGATTCATAAATAAATATGCTTGGAAAAGTAAGAATGTTGTTGTTTTTAATTACATTTCTACAAGATTGATGCCTACTTAGCCCAAAAATAATCCGCCAAAGCTTGCTTCTGCAATTTAAAAATGAAATTGGTTCTGCAGTTCCTTCCCCAAATGGGAACTGCGTAAACAAGATGAGAATAAAAGCAGCCATAGTACAAAGTTAGTAGTAGTTGTGAATTAGCGAAAGAAGCCAATTTTCTCAGTGCAAACAAACACCGAACTTAGTTTTTTTTTACTATTTTATTGATATGCAATTCAAATGTCAGGTTGGCAGTCAAGTTGAAGACCTAAAAAGCTCACTGAGTCCACACATGATACCATGCACTCCCCCAGCATTACCTGTAAGTTGTCCACAAAACTACGTTCTAAAGTGTGAAATTCAGAATATGGGTCTTGTCTGTGTTTCACAATCATGCCATTTGAGGTAAACCATTGAAGAAGAGCATTGGATTCAACAAAACCATTGATCTCTAAATCCACTTGATTTTGAGCTGTGACCAAAAGAGATGTATCATCGGCAAAAATACAAAGATCTGACTTTTTGGTGCAATGTCTAATATCGTTAATAAATACCAAGAAGAGAAGAGGACCTAACACGGACCCTTGGGGGACTCCCATTTTAATGACCAGATCATTAGAACACTTTCTTCTTAAAATACCCTGGCTGTCCACAAAAACTGATTTCAACTCGCTGAGATCGACCGCAAAGATACGATGCTATCCAATCATGAGCTTCACCTCTGACGCCCAGCCTCTGTAGTTTACTTAACAGTAACGAATGGTCAACTAAATCAAACGCTTTGCTTAAATCGACGAAAAGGCCCATAGCACACATTTTTTTATCCAGAGCAGTAACTACTTTGTCAATAAAACAGAACATTGCGTCAAGAGTACCTTTTTGTTTTTTGAAACCCAAACTGATTACGGAACAAAATATTGTGCTTGTCAAAGTGTGATAAAAGTCTAATTGAAAAAATTTTTTCAAACCACTTTGAAAATGTGGAGAGAAATTGAGATCGGCCTATAGTTGTTACACTGCTCATTGCTAGCCTTTTTATAAAGAGGCTTTACAATCGCAACTTTTTAGAAGTGAAGGAAATGAACCAGACAATAAAGAAAAATTTATCAAATGAACTAGTGGCTTTGTAAGTAAATCTATAGATTGCTTCAGAAGTTTGGACTATACTTCGTCAAAACTACAGAACTACTTGGCTTTAAGGATAGAACAACATTCTTTAACTCAGTCTCATCAGTAGGGAACAGAAACAGCGAAGAACTCACTGAAAGTTTGTTAGACAAAAAGATCCTGAGCCATGCTGGTCTTAGCATTTAACTTCTCCCCCAGGCTTACAAAATAGTCATTAAAGACATTTGCCTTAACAAAAGGTTCATCCACAGGAGTTCCAGTTGAATCCAAGATTCTTCCAATTAAGTTCGTTTTTGAACTACTTCGATTCGTATTTTCATTTATGATGCTCCACATCGCTTTAGGTTTGGATTGAGCATTTAGAACATACCCTAAAACCTTCTCAGATTTGGCTGAACGAACTGAAGCTCTAAAATCTTTCTTTAGTTTTAAATAAACCGGCCTTCTATGGTCAAGATAATCAAGATCTAGTGGTCTGTCTGTGTAAAGATAACAGCTGCCGTCTTACGCTCAATAAACTGTCATCAAGAACAATGTTACATGTAGGCTTTCGTTTAATAATTTTTTTCCTGCGAACAGGAAACGCCAAATCCATATAGTATAGCAAAATTGAAGAAAAGGCCCTATACTTACCGTCAAGTGTTGTCGAAGAAAAAACATCGTCCCAAGTTTCATTATTTAAAAAATTACTAAATGTGGACACATTGATGGCACTAAAATCGCGCTCAAGTCAAAAATCAATTTTGCGTGCATTAAAATTTACCGACCCATCTCAAAATTTGTTAAAACACCAATCAATACAAAAAGACACCATCAGCTGTTGCCGTTAATACATGTACGTACATTTGATGTCGTGCATCTATTTGTAAGACAATATATTAAATAAGCAGCCTCGTCAAGATCAGCACACACCTGGTGTTCAAGAGCGATATGACAACACCGCCTGAGATGTCATTGGACTACAATTGTGCTAGTAGTCTTTTTACGGAAGCAAATCACATAACATATTGAATTAGTTAATGTATGCAAGCACTCAGTAGCGTAACTGGTACTTGACCCTTGAGGGGATGCATCTGGCTGAAAAGCACACCACACTTTTTGGAATGAAATAAATCTATATTTGAATAAATTAGATAGGCCTAGTTCAAACAAATGTAACCACTGTACTTCAAACAATTGCGATTGCTGTTTAACGAATATTTAATTTATTTTTAAGGTTTTTGAGAGGGAGGGAGTTCTATCCCCTTCATCCCCCCTTAGTTACGCCAATAGGAATAGTTTAGTTATAATAGAGATTTACTGTGGTAAGTTTAGTTACTAAAGCTTTTATTCTGTGAAAATACCTGTTGTACTTAAGTCCTTTCATATTCAACAATGTGTTCTAATGATAACAATTTTCGACTAGTGTAATTATATTTATTTCATTATGTATATTAATTCAGTTTCAAGTAACAAACAAAACAAATATTTCAGTAACGTTTCAGTTGCTGTGTGGAACATTCCTCACACAGTTAAACCCTTGTGATATTCTGGCCTCGTTGTAGAGAGCAATTTCTTTCAACAGTTGATGAACCGAAACTGCCATTGCTATAAATCCTCCTATCCAGTTGATTATAAAGAGGATACAATTGTTGATTGGACAAGTAATATGACCAATAAAATGATCAATATGGATTAATTATAACAGGCTTATAACTTTTTGACAATTTACGTTATCATATATATAGTCTGAAGTTTATTGTGCTTAATTTGTTATCTTATACGTCTTTATATTAAACTGTTGTATACATAGATGCATATTTACATGGAATTTGTATATTACATTTCTGATCTTAAATTTTAACCACACATAAATACAATTGTAATACAATTCATCCTTAATATTCTACCTAATTTGGAACATTTCACTTTAAAATACGACTACGACACCTCATTAGCAAATGAGGCAATCAGCTCCAACTTAGGGATACAAGAGCACACAAAGAGAGGTTTTATTAAGTCTAGACCAAAGCTACTGCCTAGACAGTGGATCAATTTCCTGCCTACACCGTGCACCATATAAAATAGCAAATGTCTTCAAGAAAAATGAATAATTATATTAGTTTGAAAAATTTGTAGGAATTATTTATACTTTAAAAGTTTTCATGTAATGTGAACTTTTGTTATGTAATTCCTTTACTAATTAAAATATTAAATTTTTGTCATTGTTTATTTATTTCACTTCCATCCCACTTTTTTCAACTGTATTTCACCTGTAAACCCACTTTACAATTACAAAGAAGATCTACCAATATAAACATAATAATATAATATAAAATTTGCTCGTAAACATTTGAGTTATGTTTACATTATAAACAGTACCAACTGTATTAAAAAAGTATAAACATAGTAATAAATAACAATAATACACACACACAAACGCGCGCGCGCGCGCGCGTGTGTGTGTGTGTGTGTGTGTGTGTGTGTGTGTGTGTGTGTGTGTGTACAGGGTGGCGCAGAGAAACGGGAAATTTTGAAATAATCATAATAAACCAATGAATTGTACAAACAAATTTGTAATGCTTAAAATGTGTTATGCAAGATTGGAAATTACATGAGAAATGTTGGAAATAACAATAAAGTTAAAGTCACTTTTTAAAAATAACATCAGTTAGGTGCTGTCATTGCGCCTAATACATTCATTCAATCGATTTCGAAAACTTATCATTGTGCGACGCAATGTGTTCTCTGGGATGTTGGCGACGTGTTCTTCAATCTGAGTCTTGAGCTCAAGAAGATTTCTTGGCCTAGTCTGGTACACAACGCTCTTTAGATGTCCACAAAGAAAGAAGTTGCATACTGAGAGGTCTGGAGACCGTGGAGGCCAAGTGACGTTAGCGTTCCTTGAAATTATGCGCTCCCCAAACAAACGCCTCAGTGCTGCCATTGACAGATTGGTGGTGTGTGAGGTGGCTCCATCCTGTTGAAACCAGGTTTGCTGAATGACAATATCTGGAAAAGCATGAAGCCGTGGAGCAAAAAATGTCTCCAGCATATGAATGTAACGTTCAGATGTGACAGTTACAGTGGAACCATTACCATCCTCAAAGAAGTAAGGTCCAATTATCCCTCGAAAAGACACTGCACACCATACAGTAACTTTAAGGCTGTGTAACGGACGTTATTGAAGTTCACCGGGATTTCTGCGAGCCCAGTAACTTATGTTCTGCTTATTGACATGCCCATTTAAATGAATGTGGGCCTCATCAGACATCCAAAGATTTTCAAAGAAATTTGCGTCCTCATTGATTTTAGTCTGCAGCTGTTCACAAAATTGTAAGCGTAATTCACCGTCATTTGGTTTTAGAGCTTGAACAATCTGAAGCTTTTAAGGATGAAACTGCAGGCCGTGCAATATTTTTTGCACACTCCGACGCTCAAGTCGCAGTGATGAGGCGATTTTTCGTACAGAACGACGCGGACTCCTTTCCACTGTGACTCGCACTGCATCTTCTGGGGTTCGAACAGTCACTACACGCCCAGGAGGTTTAAGGCCGAACCAGTCTCTCCAAAATTCCGAACCCATGATGATATGGAATGTGAAGAAGGAACTCGACCGTGGGGAGGAATATTATAATGGCGTCGGAACACTCGTTGTGCAGCTGTTAAACTGTCGCCATTTTTGTAATAGGCTCTCACGGCAACGGCACGCTCCGCACCACTCCACTGCTCCATCTAAACTAAATGACCGTTACTACTTAGCGTCATGACTTCCGTCACCCACTCCTACGAGACTTACAGGTGTACCAACAACTTCAAAATTTCCCGTTACTCTGCGCCACCCTGTATATAGCCTGTAAAACATGGCAGAGATTGTCATGTGCGACTTCTCTTAAAAGTATCGATTACGTTACACTGCAATAGATGCGGTTAATACAAAGTTTATCTCGCAATTTTAAATGATTTTTTATGTTAACACTAAAATAAATTGTGTGTGTGTGTGTGTGTGTGTGTGTGTGTGTGTGTGTGTGTGTGTGTGTGTGTGTGTGTGTGTGTGTGTGTGTGTGTGTGTGTGTGTGTGTGTGTGTGTGAATTATAAAAACTTTGTAACATGTTACAACAACAAGTAAGTAATCATGTAAAGTATAAGTATAAAGTGCGAAATTAAAATCTCATTTTTTATATAATAACTACGCTAAAGAATTACAACAATAATAAATAGATTAGGTGCAAATTTTTCACCGTAATAGTGGACGAAACTTAACTTGGAGCCCAGTACACAATTCCTTGGAATAACTGATACATGAGACTGGCATGTAATAACATATGATTGTGTTTGTTGAAATTATTCATCTTTTGACAGTGATCAGGATTTTATTCAAATAATTTTGACCAGCTACAGAATAATCAAATTAGAATTGCTTACTTTATGTTCTTTTTGGCAAGTTAATGGGTTTTAAAAACGTGTACTTACTTGTGTGTGGTTTTAAAAGTATTTATTGTGTCATAGTGATAAAACCAAAGCCATTTTCAGCACATGTGATTGTATTACGAGTTAAAGCGAAAACTTTAAAGTATAAGTTTCACTTTGTATTCGGAGCACAAAAGGCTTCTTAACATTCTTCTCATGGTTAGATGGGAGAAAGGCTTGAAAGTTCTGAAAACCTTTCAGTGTTAACAGAGCTCTTCTCGTATTTCAAAGTAATTTTCTTTAAAATTATTAGAAATATTTTGTAAATATTTTAATTCGTTAAGGACATATACATTCTTCGAAATAAGTTTTATATATCAATCAATTAATTATACAAAGAAGAAATGTATGTATTAAATTGATTTTGTTGTCACTTGCGACCAAATTTTAAATATATTGCTCGTTTTGAAGCAATAATTTATATGTAAGTAACATAAAGACACGATGTATTCTGCAAGCTTAATTTTGAGTAATACACCCATATACTTTTTCTGTTTTAGATATGACCATATCTTAAGGAAGTCACATAAAGTTATGAAACTTTTGTAATAGCAGGCTATAGGAACAAGCTCAGCCCAGGTGATGGCTTATAGTTTGACCCACTTTATAGCTCCCTTAACCAGCTGCTTACAGCGTAAATTCTTACTTAGGAATACTTTGATTTTTCTTCTTCTACGTATTTTTATTAATTAAGTTGTAAGGAATCGTTGAAAGTTTTAAAATAGATAGAATCATATATCGTCATTCACTGTTTCAACTTTTGTATTTATCATGGAAAGGCAGCTAAAACATTGGTTAAAACGTATTTAATGTAAATTGCAATTGTAAATTTCCACTTGTTTTGCAATTAAGCCTTATCCAGAGTCTATAACTCCGTTTTAGGTGTTATCAATAATTTAGATTCTATAAAATGTTGCACTTTTAAAATTATGAGAAAAAATAAAACTACAAATAATAGTTTAGGACCTGTTTCTGCTACGCTATAGGGATAATGAAATATTATTATTTCTATATAACTCAGTTAACCTCTTAAAATAAATTCTGTGGTTTCCAAGAGTCTAACAAAATTATTGCGCTAGATATTATTTTAAAATTATTCAAGTATACAAAGTCATGTGATAAAGTTAAATACTATCTTAAAAATATTTTTTTCAAGTAACACTAACTTTACAGTTTGATTTGCATATGACACAAAAAATCCAACGCGGCGTTGACATTGTTTCACCGGTGAGCTTACAAGTAATATGGTACGAATGTTGCTTCCAGTAACAAAGTTGCAACATAGAAACAACGCTGGGAATGTTTTTAATATTGTCGTATCCACGCAACGCGAGTCCGGCAAAGCGTTCAGGCTTTACCAGACGTTGCGCAAACTTCACATGAAATAGTTTAGTACTTTTCTACTTATTTGTGATTCCGTAGACATTAAAAAATGTCAAAGTGGTTTTTATAAAATTTATAAACATGTATGACATTTATTGCATAATATGAGTGGTAAGCTCTTCAAATGAATTTAGAAATAAATATTTATACACATATACCAAAAGTCCCACCCCCTCCCCCTTCTAACTTTTGAACGGAATTAAACAAACCAATATCCTTTAAGGGGTAGTTTAGTTATATAATGAAAATGATGACTTTTTGCGCCATGAGAACTTAGCCCATCAACCCGAAATGGGGGGTTGGGGGGTCAAGTTAAAATTTTTAAATGAAAATCACCATCAAATGACACTTCATTTTAAAGGTCTTTATAAAAGAAGAACAATGCCACAGACTAAAGGCCTCTATCTCAATCCAGTACGAAACAACGGCTTGTCTAAGTGTTATTGAAAAGTTACGCTAAAAAACACTATTTTTCTTAACTCATATATTCAGACTTATTCTTAATAATACCTAATTAGTGTTAAATTAAACTTAAAATAATTAAACTTAATGTTGAAATATTACCTCAACCTTTTTTAAGCTCAAAGTAAATGCTCGAAATGGCCCCCATTTCTCCTTGGCAAAAATAAAGTCTTGATTCAAAAGAATGCATTACGTTTTCCAACATTTCTGTTGTGATAAGTCGGCAAGCGTTTTCAATCCGCATCCTTAACTTATCAAAGTTCTGAGGTTTGTAAAAGTTACTTCACAGATTGACCACCATTAACCCGAAAAATTCTTACTTTACTCTCTAAAACGTTTCAGGAAATTAGCAGGGAATGTGTTGCTGTTTTATACTTACTTATAGCAAATAATAAACTAATATTGTGGAATGGAATCAGACGGCGATTTACAATTGATGATAATTGGGGTTGCAGCCAAATGAGCCATGTACATTTTTAGAGTAATACGGAAACTTCACTGACCACACACTGAGATAGTTTGGGCCAGGAGCGAGAAGGCGGCGGGGGTTGGCAGGGGTAGGTGAGATGGTCAGGCCCCCTGATAAACATCATTTAACAAAGAAACGAGTAGGATCGTCTGCTAAGACCTGCCGCGGTTCCGTTTCGGCCAACGGCTTGCTGGCTGATACAAGCCACAAATCGTTGTCTTTTTCCCACAAGAGAGCCTAATCATGAACTAACTGCTGCTAAAAATTGTATTCACGATGCAAAATTCTTTTGTAAAGAACGATTTTAATGAGTTATTAAACTTGTATTGAGAACCGAGTTTTTTCGTTTTGGCTATTACAATAGGTGAAATTAATATCAAAGGCTATACTTTATTTGTATATATTTTAATGCTGTTATAAACCCAATGCAGCGAAAATTAAATAAAGCGATCTCCTATGGAGTAAGCTAATGACCCCATTTCGAGGTATGTGAAAAGGTTTAAGCCCTCGTGCGACGCGACGGCGCTCATTTGTGGCAGTTGCAGTGCGTATTTATAGGAACCTCGCTTCCAACATGGCTAAAATACATTTTTGTGTTTCAATAGTTTTTATGAGGAATTGCAATAAATGTATAAGATAAAGTATTTTCCGAATTGCAAGGTAGATCACTCATAAGTATCTAGTTTTGTCATTATAAATTCAATAACTTAAGAATTAAGCGTTGGTTACAGTGTCAGGATTATTTAGTTATCTTTGAAGAAAAACAGTATACTCAGCACATTAGCACTGATTTGTCTCAATATGGACTTGTGTAGTGTTTGGAAAAGTACTTTTCAACTAATAATAAACATTGAAAGTTACGGTAAAGCAGAAACAATTACAATATTGTATTACCTTAGATTTTCGCATGTTAAATAATTATCTATATTGGACGCGATGTTCAAATACTAATGAAATATATCCTGTTAGAGATGGCTAGCTCCAGTTAATTTTGCTGTGAAATAAACAAGAGGTCCATTTATAACAATAGATGGAGTATGTAATCCGATGTTATCTAAAGTTCCAACTGACCGACCTGACATCTCCACTATCTCTATCCAGTTGTGTATCACTGTTACTGTTTCCGAACAATTTAACTAACGTTTGCAAACAAGAGGGTTTAATGAATTTACAACGTTAGGATTTTACTACATCAGCATAACTTCTTTAAAATTCCACAACTAATCTTATTGAATTTTTCAGCATAAAAAATATAAAAACGTGAAAAGACATTACGATCCCAATCAATTTCCTACCATGTTGAACTATATATTTCGCCCATATGATATTTTAACTTTCAGTATTTCACGTTCGGACTACCAGCAAACACCGAGATTTCGGTCTACCATACCCTTCCTGGACTGAAAATTAATGTTTTGCAGGGTCAGCACACACACACACACACACACACACACACACACACACACACACACACACACACACACACACACACACACACACACACACACACACACACACACACACACACAGAGACACAGATGAACTTTATCATTAAAGCAAATTATTATAGTGGAAAAGATAAGCCAAGAATGAACTTGAAGCATTAACACATTTTTTGTATGCTTACATCGTCCAAGATTCTACCAAAAAGAAAGTGTTAAAGTTCAGGAATACTTTGAGAAGGGAAACAGAAGGAGATATCAATCATTAACCATGGGTATGAATTATTGAGACACTTTTGCATACCCTACGCCTAGTTGGTTGACCTAAATATTAGTTTCTTTTTTAAGGAGCTTTAGTTAGTTAGTCATGGTTAGTACATTGAATCAATTACTGCCGAATCTTACCTAGTAGATCCTGGGAGTTCATTCTTTCATACAACCTGAACTATTAAAAGCTGTTAGGGGGGAGTACGTGTTCCAGTGGAAGTAGTCAATGTAGCGGTACGGTTCTGGTCACAGATTATATTGAATCACTTGTATAATAACTCCTTGGCTGAAAACATAAATTTTAATACTCAATAAAAGTAATCAATAAAGAACTCTTTTTACTCGTCAGCAAGGTCAAGAAAACATTTGAATTCTCAAAATAGATCTCCTATATACTGGACATGGTAGGGTATCCCCTCGCGTCGCTAGTCTATATTGAAGTTAAGTAACGGGATATTAACGGCCAATGAGGATTTTAATCACAATTATAAATTAAAATATGGTGTAGGTAGGGAATGCCTTTAAAGGTGCTCTCGAATAGAATAGGTGCTACTGTACAATATTCATGATTTTAGTTCGTATCATATGTTGGTATGAAGTGGAGAAAACCTATATATAGGAGAAATTTAATAATATCACTAGTTAAGGTCTTAATCGTAGAATTGATGTAAAACAGTTTACCTGCACTCGTGAAAATCTCGCAACGGATATGACTATAATCACTTCCCCGCTAAGCTAACCAGCTTGTAATTACGAACTGTTTTACAACTAATCAGTAAGGTTAATTAAAAAGCCACTTTTATGCTTCACATAGATCATGTGCAAGCTCTACCAAGCATGCGAGAACTTTGATGTTATCACCCGCTTATAAAAGTTACATGAGACTTTTATGTCAGCTGTCTTAGTAGAATAAAGCAAACTGCTGAGTTCGTTCTAAGGCTTTGTTTACAACCAGTCGAGGGAAATTTAGTCATTAAATTAAGTTTCATGTACCCATATTTCTAGTAACTTTAGATAAATTGATATGTAAAAGATAAGTTTATTTTTTACAGTATTCTCAATAAATCTCCAACGGTCTGTACTAAAGTTTAACAACTACATAAATTAACCCTCAGACTATATTACCTAATTTCTAATTCATCTGTTAAACCGTATTTAAATCAATAGATGTTCTGCCAATCCATAAATACGAATACGCTTGTATATCTTAATGGATATTAAAAATACTGGTATAAATTATACAATCTTTTTTATTCTTATTACTGTGTATTTACAGAATTTAAAAGCATACTTAACAGTCATATTAAACATAATATCTGAAAATTGTATAAAAAACTTAAAAATACAATAATTTTGTGTATCTACAGTATTTTATGTAAATTAATAAAACTAATTACATAAACTTTAACATACTCACTAAAACATATTCAAAACTTTAAGAATACCCACAAAAAATAATAAAAGGAGTATAACTTTTTGCATTGTTAATTACACCGCAACCACCACCCAAACAAAGTCCAATTACAGGGGAAGATGTTCACTAAATCAAAAAGAATATTTACATTCTAACCCATCTAGTTATAAAAACAAGCATTCATGAGGATATAATATGTTATGCTTATCTTCCCAAAAATATAAAAACGAAATATATGAGTTTAATAATAAATAGATACATAAACAATATATCTAGAATAAAATAAAACTGTGAAAATAAATATTGAAATTTTGTAATTAAAGTAATTCAATTTGTTCAATTATATTGTGTAAATAAAAAAACGAGTATGGTAATAACGATAAAAAAAATTACGCAACTACCAATCCGTACGATTAGCTTTTGTAGTTTAAGCTAATCACGTCTATGATGGCATAACTCTAAGGGAAGACAAACAATGTAAGTTTAATATGGTTGTGGGAATTATGACCACATCACAAAAACGTTCTGTGAAATAATTATTTACAAATGTTTATGTTAGCAGATGACTTTGTCATTTCTGAGCTCAGAATCAGCCAAACAATAGAACGACATATTAGGTTTATTGGCCATTTTTGTGCTAACAATTAAAAACACGTATAATAGATACTGTCAGTACAGTTATTACATCTTTTATTATAACAGATAAATTAAATAGAAACAATTAGTATTATATAAATGTAATCACGTAGCTAAACACGGTAGCAGATCTTGGTATTGTTATCTCTCTTTTCCACGTAAATAAACCTCACTATATCTCTTCGTTTTATCAACCAGTGTAATGGCAGTCAGTGTCTGTAAAGTAATTAGTTTTAAATCTTTCTAGCTCAGTACTTTCGTTTACGCTCCAACTATTTAAAATTACATTTGTTTTCATTACATAAAAATTGGATTATAATAACTCGTATTTAACACATCAATTTGGGTTTAGACGTTTTTATTAACCGTAAGCTAGTAAAATTACAAAACTGAGTTCCATGTTCAAATATGTATTTTTTTCTAAGCAAGAACCGTCACGTTTATACATCTAAAACTTGCAACTCAGTATAATGTGAGGCTTATTGCTTACAATTTCTTCACACTATTACTTCAAGCGGTTTTCAGTGAATATCCATTAATTAATCCAGAAGAAACCCCTATAGGCTGGCTATGAGTAACAGTATATATTACAACATAAAGTCAACAAGTCCATCTGATAAATGAAAACCAGTTCGTGCTAACATATTAAATCCTAAAATCGCTAGGTGAAATCATTTGTTTTCTTATCTAAAAATAAGTTTATGAATTTTTAGTTACAAATAAGTTTATTGTTCTTTAGATATAAATAATTTTGCATTTTATTTATTGATATAGGATAAGTGTAGGAAGAGACATAACTTCTCCTGTCATAATAAAGAGTTTAATCAAACATTTGGCAAAATCAGGAGCTAATTAAAACAGGTAACACACGTAGCCTTTTTAACTTAAAAAAACTGACATCTTGTACATTAATAATTATTATGAGCATTTACAAAAACAATTTATAAGTAGTAGCTATTCCTTTAAATTCATTTTATAAGAAATAATAATAAATACGTTACTTACTTGTGAAAAGTTTTAATAATTTGCGACATTAACTTAATGGTTTCATACCGATGTATTTACATTTTTATGGAATTCATTTTCAATAATCACGTTCAACCTATATGACTTAAGTAATTTACTTATTATTGGTAATGATTTAGTCAAGTAGTCGTGTAATTTGTTTATGCATCACTGTTTTATTTATATATATTCAAACAGAACTTCGGTTTTAATCACGAGGATTTTAATTACTTATATAATCTTCGTGAAATCTACGTAATATTCAACAGGTAAATAGTGTTGCTGAAAGCAAATGAATAAATGAGCTTTAACTACACAGTTAATAAAACTGCTAATTTTGCATCACAGACTTGTCCTAATAATATCATAAATGCAAAAGTGCCTTTTGTTTGTTTTGCTTACACGCATGAACTATTCAACCGATTTTTACCCAAATGTTACATGGACATTTTAAAGGAAACACGACTTTTTCGGACATTTGTTATCGTTCAGTGAAACAAAAAATCATTAAAACTACATTTCGATATCTGCAATCTGATCTCTTCTTCAGGTAAATAACTAGCTTAATACATAATTACAAACTAGGTTAAAATAAACAACTCATACTAAAGCGTTGTGGCACGCTTAAGTCAGGAATTCAGGAATTACAACCATATTGTGTGTCAACTTCACTGACTCTAAAGCATGCACTTAATAAAAGTCTATACACAACACTAATCATTAAAACTGAACTACAGAATACAGGTCACAATACGTCTGCTTTCGTCTACCAATCACCTAAGACTGTTAAAAATACCATCTTAGTCTTCAGGTTGGAAAAAAATCAATTGAAAGAGCCTGTTAAATGTTATCAACTGTTCTGTATAAACATTGTTTAATGAAAGCACAATCATATATTTCGTAAATTGTGTAACTGTTTTGACTCTCTTTAAATAATTTAATTATTAATAGAGCGCAAGAATAAAAAAATTAAAACATTACTTATTTCAACATCGTGGGTTACTAGGGAAACCAATTAATTTATATTACTTAATAAAGTAAGTTGTAGATGTGTAGATATTATGTTCTTGAATTTAGTTTTCCTTATAAATTGTGGGACAGCATATTTACAGTAAATGAAGGACCAAAACGGAGGTCTTGTCATTAGCTATTCAGAAGACCATTTGCTCCGTGGAAAAAGGTGAGCTCAGTGAGTCCGTTATTATAGCAAGTGGAATCACAAAGCAATACACGAAACACTGAATGCAATTTTTATGAAAAAGAAAAAAAAATAGTCGAGGGGACATCGCATCCATTTCTCACTGATTAGATATACGATACTGATTAGGTATATAAATACTGATACGTATAATTCTACGAAACAGTACCACTCAGTAAGCTGACACTATTTCTATTTTGTCTGCTGGTGGATGAAGTGGTCTAAAAATTTCATTATGTTTGTTCATTTTGATATAAATAACCATAAAGATTTAGGAGCTCATTAAATAGCAAACATTTATATTACTAGTAGGAATTAATACCCTTTAAACATTAATGATTATCTAAAATCTTAAAAACTGAGTTATTCGATGACACAGGGGTATCAGTAGCTGTTTCAAGTTTTATCTGGAATTTCAAGTAGTCAAACTATGAGAAAGCGATGTTGTTGCTGACAGTTTGACCTAGTTGTAGTCTGAAGTACTTAATGCTACTTTATGCATTTATGCAGCTCTTCGGTTTCGTAGGTTTTCCCTCTAAGGTTAAGGTTTCAGGATTAATTTTATTAGAAAGATAAGTTCTAGATTAACATATGCTTATACCATTCTTTTTTTCATTGAAACGAATTTTTCTGTATAAGTTATATTATTAGAAAGGGAAAGCTATGTGAGGATAATTACTTCTAGTTCTTGTACTCCATTAATTCTACTTATCATGGTTACAAGAGATTCAATAATTTAATTTTTATCATTCTGAAGTATTTACATTCTTATATAATCATAAGGTCCAAGATTACCCAGCACTGTTTTAAGAATTGCAGCTAAAGCTTTAAAGTATAGGTTTCCGCTTTGTATTCGGAGCACAAAAGGCTTCTTAACATTCTTCTCATCGTTAGATGGGGGAAAAGGCTTGAAACTTCAGAAAACCTTTCAGTGTTTCAGTGTTAACAAAGCTCTTCTCTTATTTCAGTGGGTAAGATTCTTTTATTTTAGAAATACATTTGAAGCGTTCGTAAAAAGAATTAACTATAAAATATTTGTTCTTAAACTAGTCTTGTAATAACAAAATAAATAAAAGTAATTAATTAAATAAAATTATTATGATTTTTTTCGCACAAATGTTTATGAATAGCGTTGGGTTTGCTAGAATATATTTGTATTCTTTCAATTTTAAATTAAAACGCAAACTAAGTTTTAAATCCCAACTGCAAAGTGTTTCAACAGATATTACTTTAACTGTCTATTTATTTTATTTTTAAAAATAGTACTTTTATTTATGACGCTTATAAAATAGTCGCAAAACAATCTATGATGAAAATATGTTTAAGCTTAAAACAATAACGTTTATTGCCATATTTTTCTCATTGTAGCCACGATCCTCATACTTTGGAGGGTAGCCCATTTCTCATGATCTCAATTTTGTATTTATTCTGGTGTAGCCTACTCTTTCTGGTTATCTGATTACTAAACATTTTGTCTAAAACATGTGTTTAAGATATCCAACCTAAAATATTTCACACCCCAAATTACCTTAAGGAGATTAAAAATACCGTGAAAACAGATTACGAGGTGGTTGTGGGGGTGTAAGGACTTATACTAATTGTACAAAACCGTCATAGTTTCATAGTTTTTCTAAAACGTGTATATTTATTACTATTGAAAAAAACTCACCAAATATTTTCGCATCCCTCAATTTAATTTAGGTGAATCTGAAAAGTACTTAAGAAACAAAGTAGTAGCACCCCCACACCCCTTGGCATGTCATTTCACGTCGGTTTTATAAACCCCCAAAGAAAGTATTGGAGATAAGATATTTTCGCTTCTTTTTTTTAAATAGACATTGAAAGACATGATTTGGAAAAGTTTATGCTTAGATTAAACAACTTTTATAAAAGAGGGTTGATCATGGAAGGGTAGATTATATATGAGAGATTGAAAATCCTATCCTATTTCCCATTGACAGTAACCAAAAATTCCCTAATAACTAGTAATAAAATCATACACAGCACAGCAGTTACCCGCTCCTTTGATCACAATTTAGTAGGCGTTGCACATGTATGACCACTACTGGTTTGGCTGAATTTTATTTCCGACAGCAATGTTGAATTTGCCTTGTTCCCACGATCAAGAAAATACGTTATATTAATGGCTAATCTAATATACTTTGTTAGATAGTAACATTATCTTTTAGATCTAATATTTAATATTTGATTAAAATGCACAGCTAAAAGTACGTTAACAATGTCATTACGCGATTGTTTCCTTTTTAACTGAAATACATTGTTAATATTTTACAACATTTAGAGCTGGAATTAGTACATTAGTTTAAAAGCTCAGTGCAGCAAATTTTCATCTAGCGTAGTTCTTTCCGACTGCTACAAAGGGAGTCTTATTCTCATTCTTATGTCAAATTCTTACCATCTTATGTTTTGGAATATTATGTAAAATAAATAACATCTTTACCTAATCGCTGAAATCCAAAACAACGTTAAAATTATTTTCACTTACTATTAATGTAAACAAATTTAAAATAATAAATAATGTATACACAGAACAGTTGATAACATTATAAAAGCTCTTTTACTTAATATTTCAGAACTTTAGAGGGATTATGTTGCTACTTTAAAGACCAGTGGGGCGTAGCCTGGAGGGATTTTAGAAATAAGAATATGCATATATTCATCCAAGGGACCTTATATTACTTGTCAAATTTCAGCGCAGTCGTTTAATAGTTTATGGTAGAATAAAAAATCAGGTTAATTTTACGGAGATACAATTATCACTTAATGATGGTAATTACTGCTCCGATTAAAAAATTGAATGATAGAAGATTAAATTTTTTTGTAGGCTGAGGGGTTCTGTGAAAAACAACAAAATTTAAAAAGACAAAATGTACACGTGCATGTACTCTATTATAGAATGGTCTAAAGCTCAAACTTTAAGTTCAACAATGGATAATTTATTTGAAACATAAATATACATCTTAGCGCCTTCAAACAGTGTTTGGCTATATAATAAACGTAACTGTCTCATATTTGCAGGCAGTTTCCAATATGCAGGCGCTTTGAAAACTGATCTTAATTAAATTGGTAAACCATCCTGAACACTTTCGGAGTATGAAAAATACATGGTAGCCGATTCTCAGACCTACTGATTATGCATATAAAATTTGGTAAAAATCGGTAAAGTCGTTCGGAGGAGTGAGGTAACTATCATTGTGACACGAGAATTTTTTAGTTTTACAAGTTATATTACACAAGGTGTCAGATCATTTAACTGGCAGGTTTCGTTAGATCAGTCCTTTCTTTGGAAAACGGTACAAACATAAATGTAGATGGTATAAATCGATGATAAAGGGGACCACGCTATTGCTCCCATACCTAGTGCCTACAATTTGACCTATATTATCGTTTAAAGTTTTCTTCTGACTCCTCATTGACTATATCACTAAAACGTAAACAAACATTAGTTGTTTGAAAAGTAAAAACTTTATAAGTATTAAATATGTACAGTTGTACTTATGTAACTGCAGTGGTAAAAATAATAAATTGTTTTGGGACTTTCACATAAAACCAATGTAAATACGGTATTTGTTCGTATTTGTTTCTTTGTACAAAAAGTCCAAAGAGATTAGGCGACAGTATGCCATATTTTGGTCTGAAAAGTCACCTCGGTCAAAATATGTCTTATTTGGTCATTATAATCTACTTTGTTACTAATGTATATCCGGTGCCATTAGTCTGTGGAGAACATAAGGCATACAAGTATGTGTGTAAACTTTCATCGTCACTGGAATGGTAAGAAATATAGTTCTTCTAAGGTTGCAACCTCAGTTTAACTCCTATTTTTAAGTTTTATCTTTATGAAATTTTCTTTCCTACTTAAAATATAAAGCGTTTGTGTGTAAAATTTTGTCCTTCTAGGACAGCAGAAAATACAAAATATAATTCTTCTAGACTTTACAACCCTATTTAATTCAGCCCCTATGGGTAATTGATCCTAAAATAAAAGTTTTCGTTTTTCTTTGTATGTAACTCATGAAGAACGTTTACGTCATATTCCATCTTTATAGGATATCGGGGGTATTGTGTGGTTGCAACTGAATTGCAACCCTTATGCATGTTTGATAAAAAATAATAAAAATGATTTAGTTTTTTTTATTTCAGTCATGATGCATATATGTACCATTTTACCACTTTCTGGGATAGTGGGCAGTTGGAAAATTAGTAAAAGTAAGTGATTGAAGGCTTTACCTTTAATATATAAAGATAGTAGTTTTATTTCAACATTTATTGTTACCTTGGTATTCTATTATAGGGGTGGACACAGTTTTTAAGAGGATCTAGACTGTATTAAGAATTGCGTTTTTGTTTTTAGACAGCGATCGGTATCCATAGACAATCCACTATATAAATATTAGTGCATTTTGCACATAAAATCAGCCTATTGCAATAATTGTCCTCGTGGTATCAATATCCAAAACTCTGTGCATAACCTCACCAAACATGACCCACAGAGCCCAAAGTCAAAGTCCTAAGTTTATACGAGTATATATCAAAGAGATCAAACTCCGTGTGTTCAGTTTGGTGCTTCTTTTCGTTTCTATATGACAACTATTCAAGAGTTAAAAAATTCACAACTCCATTATTTATTAACTTAGAGAAAAAACAAAAAGTATTCTAGAATAATGATTATGACATTTTATAATTATTTTGTATTGAAAAGGTTGTATCATGAACGAATTTCAAAATATCAGTAAAGAAGGTATAAAATAAATACAAACTTGGTGTATAAATTGATTTTATAAATATCTCTACTAAGAACGTTAGCCAGCTTGGTACATCATTTAATCATATCATGAATTTAATATATCATTCAGTTATTTATGAACCTACGAAAAAAATTATTATGATTCTGGATTGCTTATAAGATTTTCCAAACAAATTTATACAAAATATTTGCTTGTATCGCAAACTGATTTTGAGATGTAGAGTATATGCAAATCCCAGAAAATTAAATTAATTAAACTTTAGTTGTCAAAAATGTCAACTGAGCTGGAATGGCTGTTTTATTGCTTATGCAACAGAAAAGTTTTTCATTGTGTGATGGTGAATCAGTTAGTAAATTTAGAATCCAGTTAGAATATATTGCCTTAAGAATTTGGAATGATTAGCAATAATTAAGAATACTGTAAAAAATAAATTCAATCAATGAAATCCTGAAAGTTATCTTTTAAAGATGATATTTACATGCAAGCTTTATATATGACCGTATCTCAGAGTATTACATGAAGTTAGGAAACTTTCGCAATAGCATGCCATAGGGGCAAGCTTAGCCCAGGTGATGACTTATACTTTGTCCCACTTTACACCCCTCACTTAACCAGCTGTTTACGGTTTAACCGTAAACCTTGGAACACATTTATATTGTATAGCATCATCAACGCATTAGTCCCAACATTCTTTATTAGTTTACCTTAAGGTTTTTGATCTGTGTGTGTGTGTGTGTGTGTGTGTGTGTGTGTGTGTGTGTGTGTGTGTGTGTGTGTGTGTGTGTTTGTTGGAGTATATGGAAAGACTTTTAAAAATATTGCATTATTTCAGTGAAACGTGAAGCTTAAATAGAGCATGACAACTCATTCTGAGATTGTTTTACAAGTGAACTTACAAGGAATGTTATACGAATTTACTGTCAGAAACTAAGTTACAACTTGTTTGAACGCTGGGAATGTGTGTTGTATTGTTGTGTCAATGAGACGTCCGATGTCGTTTTAGTCCATTTCCAGATATTGCAGAAGCTTGTTTTTTTTCTTTGCAAGACAAAACATAATTATTTTGTGAAAATGATGACAAAAATATTAACAAACTAAAAAAACTAATGCATATTAATTTTTCTACATTTTCTTTAGCAATTTGATCAACTTCGGATAAACGAACATATTTCAGTTGTATTTTAATATTAACAAATACAATTATTATTCTTAAAATTTAATTAATAGGTTTAAAAACATATACTTTTTCATTTTGCGGTCATAGACTAATCATTTAGTTTAACTTAAAGAACTATTTGAACCATATTTTTCGAAATACTTCTGTACATAAAAATAAAAGGTCAATTATAATAACAATCGAAAAAGTACTAATTAATCTTTTTCGCATATTTTAATCAACCTACTGAGTGCTGACGCTTCAACGACGCTCAGCTAAATACAATGATTAAACATGCGCCGTCATAGAACTAATTTTAGTCTATGTAGAGCTGAAATTTCACGCAGTAACCGTCTACAGACAAAATCTTCCACGAGATATCCTGCCTCATGAACATTTATGTTCCTAAAGTTGACTTTCATAGCAGTGTTTAAATAATAAAGGTCTACAACTTCTCTATTTAATCTTTTCTACGCACTAAGTCACCAAAGATGATGTTGTATCTGTAGGTTTAATTAGTCTATATGTATCAATATCTCACATGTTACAAATATATCATGTAATTGAACAAAGTTATTTTTATAAATTTATTTATTCGTAATTTTATTATTTTCTATCAAGATAATCATAAGAATAAAGTACATATTTTTATTAACGTTAAGCCAAATCCTACCAATTGATATACTCGATCATCAAAGCTTCATGTAACATTTCTAGTCTCTAATTAAATTCGTTCTTGTGATATTGATAAGCAAAACTTAAATTTTTTAGCCCCTCACAAGTAATAGGTTTTGCTAACGCTCAGCCTTTTACCTATAAAATACACTGAGTATAATACATCAGTTGACATATATTTAGTTCTAGAACCATACTATTTTTTCATACTTTTGTAAATTAGCAATGCTTATTCAAATAAGAAATGTATACTATAATCTAAATTTATATTGGGGATGAAAAATCCAAAAAAATAATAACATTCCTTCGACAACGTTAATTTGATAACCTATTAATTGTGACAACCCTATTAAATTCAAATTCACTATAAATTGACCTTTTAGTTTATATTTTAAAATCTAAACCTAAATTTCTCTTTCTGGTACTTAAAAAATTAAACATCACAGGAAATGGAAATGTTCTTTTACTGTCATTGAGTGGTTGCTAAGTAATCCTCCACCTGGAAAAAGCAAAAAGGTTGTGGCGGATTTTACAGTATATTTTGTGATAAAATTAAACTCTTTTGAAATTAATTCTTACATTCCCAGTCCAGTTTTTATTCCTTGTCCAGGCAAGGTGTACGGTAATTAATGCCGATTTCTCTACCGTTATGCTTAACATTGAAATGAATATAAAAGTCAATAAGGAATATTCCTAGTAGATATGCCTAGAGGTAAAAACCATAAAAATACTGCGGCATTTGTGAATAAAATTACAGCAATTTATATTATTTTGTGTGAAATATGTTTAAGTAGTTTAATATAATATGTTAAACAAAATAATTTTTCATCTGTTTACTTGTCATATTGACCGATTACGAACCATGAGCATAACGTGTCTGAGACTAAACATATTCAATAATCTATATGCTATAAAAATTCAAAATGTAAGAGGTTGCGACTTTGCAAGGAATCACATCAATATAATATATAATGATACAATATTTCAAATGTAGCAAATTAAATACATTATACGTGCATTGCTTCTGTTCCTTATAATAATGGTTGATTATGAGAACATTATATTTTGTTAAATAAAAAATAATAATAAAATATTTGGTTGTCAAACCTTTTTTTCATTAAGTCATTTTAATTTTTTGTAACCTTATTTATTCAGTTTAACCACAAGACGCAAACAATGTTTGAATCCTACTTTTTACTAATATAACTGATATGAAAATAGAAAAAAATTTGAAATTATGTAGTATAGTGCAGGTTAAATACAGATTATAAAGTAGGTCAAAGCATAAGTCACCACCTGCCTTCAACTTGTCTTATTGCACGCTACTTTAAAAGTTACCTTCCGACTAACTTCATATAACACTTGTAAGATATGGCCAAATCTAAAACTTTAATACTGTTTATGGCTGTAAGCGTCATAAGACAGCTATTCACCTCTGACATTATTACTTAATCTAGCTATTACTCTTATATCAATAGTTTAACCCGTAACAGCCCTGCCATGTGGATACATTAGTATGTACAGAATCTACCCCTTTTTAAGTTAGGCCTGTTATTTGTATTTATAATAATCAGATTTTAATATAAATAACAAACAATAAATAAGCTGTTGTAGGTATCGTAACAATAAACATACAATAACACCTTTTTTATTATCGGTCTATTTTAGTTGAATTGATGAACTCTAATGTTATTCCTCTTTGATTTATTACAAATCAGTCAAATCTCACACCTCGTTAATATTCAAGGATTCCTTGTTACTTCATTTTTCAGAACTGGTATAATAAAATATAAAGCATAATTTTAACTGGCCATTTGATGCACTAATTGAATGTATGAAACCTGGATTAATTTTCTTTCAAGAAATTAGTTTCCCTATGTATTGATATAACATTTTTACTCTTTTGTTAGTCCTTTTATCTGTTTTCATTGTGTTCTTTCGTATATTAAAGTTTAATAATTAAAAGAATCGTGCTAAACAATGATTTTGACTAATAGCTCCAGTACTATGTTTTCTCCTCTTATATCCCTACAGAAAATGTGAAATTCGAGTTTCATCCTTTTTTTAAGTAGTATGTTTAGCGAAATTTTATAACATATTACATTATAATGTCGAGGTTTTCACGGGATAGTGTATGAGTCATTTAATGTTTTATAATTTATTTTAAGCTATTTTATAACGCAACAGTTAAAACGGTGATATATAAAATCCTATTAAGGGTTTGTGTTACGGATTGTTTAAAAATTGAAATTAAAATATAAATCTTCGAGTTTTAAGCACCTAATACGACTATTGCTACTCATGTAACGTTCATAAATCTGCCCCCTATTCCATAAACCCTATTAAGGCAGACGTTTCACATAACGTTTGTGTTCGTTCTCTTTTACTCTCTATAGGGTACCACTCGTATAATGCGATTTGATACGAAATGAATGATAATTTTGAATGTCATCTCAAAAAGAACGTGCTTGGCTCGCTTTAGAGATGTTAATATTCAGACCACAAAGAGCGCTTAACATTCATCACAGATCCGTTACGAAATTGGGAAGCACTGTCACGTTTCGATCTGAAAATACATTTTCCGACCGTAATTGGATTACGTGAACTACTTAATTTTCGTTTTTTGTAATTTCTTGTATTCGTTAAAGTACTATGTTGACAGCCGTTCCTTGTACGAATAGGATTTAAGTTTAGTCTCTGGCACTAAAATTTAACTCTGGCATATTCGCCTGACATGCTTAAGGACAATATTAAAAAAAGTTTTAACGCTCATTGGGTGAATTTGGCAAAGCAAATACAGTAACTCAGAGATGTTGGGAAAACATGTACGTCTGTCTGGCTTTTACTACCAGTATGCCAGCGTGTTATCAATTAATTGGCAAATTATTTGCTCTCTAAGGAATCTATTAATTAATTATATTGTAATTCTAGACATAGTATAACTATTGATTCACTATACTAAAACGTTTTATAAGAAAAACAACACTTACGTCTAATCTGTAAAAACTGAAGGTATTTAATATTTATTGTTCATTTTTATTTACATTTAACTCTCATAATATATATATTAAAAACTAAATGTAGTCTACTTGATCGTCACAATTATAGATTTGCGCCTATCAATGTACGTACGGAAATATCAATATATTTTTATTAGGTAATAATTTAAAGTCATAAAATGTTATTGACAAAATTACAGAACTATGTATTAAATTATTTTTTTAAATACAACAGACAGTATATACCTAAAGGCCCTAATATAACGGAGCAATAATTTTATATAATTTAATCTACAGTTCGTAGTAATTGGTACATTAACGATTTCCTATGAATTCGTTTTAATTTATTTGTTTACTAATTTCAGGACCAGATAAGTCCCTAAGGTAACAAATACTGTTATCTCTCTCTTCCACACAAATGAACTTTATTAATGGCCTTTGCTTAATAAACCAGTTTAATTACATTTATCTTTCGTAAATTAAATTATTTTGTTTATCTTCATGGATGAACAATTTTGTTTGCACTTTTTTTTATTTATGAAAGGAAATGAATAGTTTTAATTGAAAACAGAAACCCTCTTAATTAAATTGAGATTTTATATAATTGAATGGGTTGTATATATTTTACAGGAATCTGCCTATTACAATAATAGTATTCGAATTTATAGGAAAATATTTTATGTTTCCTAGCCACGGACCCCAGAACACAAAACCACTATTATCTTACTATATATATATATATAATGTGGGATATCCAGGACAACTCTAGGGACAGTATGAATTTAATGTGCAATGTCTGTCTAAACGCCACAAATGAATCGATGTAAAGTAATAGAAAACAGTGCAGAACAGTGCTGGAGAAATAAGATAAACAATATATGATACATGTATTGAATTCAAAGAAAATAGAAAATTAACATGAAATTAGTAATATGGAAAAAATTTAAAATTTAATATGATTTAACAAATATTGCATAGTTAGAGGATTTCAAAGTGCATTAACAAATAGATTTTTAAAGATTTTTGACCACAAAATATTCAAGAATTATATAAAAAATTTAATTTAACTTTGATTATTTTTAGTAAAATGATAACTCATATAAATAAGGTTTCAAAATTATTTTTGTAGAATAAAGAGTTTTTATTTTATATTTAAGAGAGTTTTTATTCAATGAAATTTTAATTGAATTTCCCAAACATTTATTCGTAACAGTATTTTCGTTTAGTGAAGACAGATGTTTTATTATTTTTAACAAATTATAAAGTAGGCTTTAAAAAAATTTAAATACGTTTTTTAATATATACATGGATATAGGTTTTTTTAACAGATCTAATATTTATTTTTGCAAGATTTTTAGTTTTTAATCTAATTTTGCATTAAAAGTTTTGGTTTTTAAAAATTCAAGTAGTACAGACTCAACTTGGCACAAAGGCAGTACTTGAACGTCATTCTGTTTTTATATTTTTAAATTTAATGGTAAATAAAGCAATAAATTTTATTTCATTTCATTTTTTATTAAATCAGATATACTTATATTTACTAACAAATCGGTCAAGAAAATTATTAATCAAAAAGAGACAAAAATCAATAAGCGAAAAGTACTAAAAATATGTGTTTTAGTAATTATGTTTATTTATGTCGATTAAATTAAACCTGTACAAAATGTTTGTGGTTATCTTGTTTTTATTCTCAGACATTTATCAAGCTCAAAACCATTTAAACTAAAATTATCTCTATAAGTCAGTATACTCTGCAACGTAATAAATGTTCTAAACCACTTCGCTTTAAATTGGATACCATCAACCATTAAGTCACTAAAAGGAAATTGAATACTCTACTGTATCTACGAAATGTTCAATTTAACGGTAACAAAACACAATCACACCGGAAACATTTATTTCCCTGCACAAAGCAATAAGACGAAGTGAGCCAACGGCACTTCACAGCTCACAGACAAGGCTTGCATCACAATAATCTGAGCTTCTCACTTCGTCTGTTTTAGTGATTTCTTCTTTTTTCGATTTGTTTCTTGAATTTGTGTAAAATACCGGCTCTAACTGGGGGATCTTATGTTTTCGGGTAATGTACAAGAATTGTTATCATGAAATCATTTTAGTAATTTTTTGTACAAGTTTTGTTATTTTTTTATTTTACGAAGCGTAAAGTAGTAATTAGATAATCATGAAAAGTTCCAGCTCCGTTTAAGTACACACGTGGGACAGATACGGTCAAATACAAAATTAAAACCGTAAAATGTAAGACCTCGGTTTTATAGTGGTGGTATACTCGCTCAGTAAGCGATATGTCCTGGTTGAAGTTTCGATGGAGCAAGTACTTTTTGTGATTTAATATTTGTTGAAATTTCATTGTAATCATAGTTAATTATTATTTAATGAATTTCTTATGAAATCCTATGTTTTAGACTATTATAATCATATACTTTAGTGAAAAGTATAGTTAGTAAATGTAAATATAAATTGAAGTCATAATTAATTTTCCCCACTATATTTGTTTTTTTTTTTTTTTGTTTTTTTTTTTTTTTGTACATACTATTAGTTTTAGAATGATAGATCACATTCAGCAATATTTAGTTAAATCATTTTACTATAGAATACCAAAAACCCATTAGATGTTTATTTAAAGCGGATGACTATCTTCTTTTGCTGGAATTTTAAAATTTTATGAGGAGGCCCAAGAGGGCACTTCCCTTGTACATTCTGTCGTGCGGCAGAATGCAACCCGTTTTAGTCCAAATCACTTGATCTCTGTTAAAACCACTTCATGGTATGTAAACGATGCTTGATCACTGTTTCGAATTAGTTGTGTGTGTGTGTGTGTGTGTGTGTGTGTGTGTGTGTGTGTGTGTGTGTGTGTGTGTGTGTGTGTGTGTGTGTGTGTGTGTGTGTGTGTGTGTGTGTGTGTGTGTGTGTGTGCACGTATGTGGTAAAGATAGAAAGCGTATTTAAATATTTTCTGATATTATATGTCTCAGCAATCACTAGAACGTACAAGGTTATAACTTATATCCAGTTAAAAGTTTATTCCTTAGAACAAGTTTCACAATAAAATTAGTGAATTTTGGCTAAAGATTGTCACGGTGTTTCAGAATATGTTTAATAGTTAATGCAAAGTACCATATATTAATTTTACAAAAGTTTGTTATTAGTTTGTATATTATAAAATAAAATAAAGACAATGATGACATAAAAATCAATTTAATAAATAGTGTATATTTATTAAAGAAGGAAGGAATACGCTACACCCCATGATGTGTAACTATCTTCGCTGTGTTATCTTGAAACATTTCAAATCAATAGCTTATTCCATTCTTGAGACTATAAGTATTGAAACAGTTCATAAAAGCTTTTTACACAATGAAGGCAGCTATTAACATGGTGTGTAGAATCAATCATGCAATCATACACAGATTTGTATGGTAGTTTAAGAATTGTTATATCTTAAGATTCTGTATAAACATTGTAAATTGAATGACTCCGTTTAAAGGAGTTCCAGTACACTCCTATATTACATACGGTGCACGTACCAGTAATACATATTTTCTAAGATTTAATAGTACTTTTAATAGCTAGTAATAGTAATTGTATGTTTTTATGATTCCCTTACAAGAAATATGTTCCAATAAGGCCAGTTAACGTAAGATTTATCGAAAAAGTCTGCTAATTACGCTATTTCAGATCGGGTCCAGCTCTCTGGAACATGTCCCATTCGTAAATACTATTACAGTACTATCATTGAAAAAATAATATTAAAGGTTGAACAATTTACTTCATTACATGTGACTTTTATATAAAAATTAAGTTTCTGTTTTTACTTTTCGGATGTGATCTTGAAGTGTAAAACGTAATAAAATTTAAAAAAACATAGATTCACATAATGCAATAGGATAGTGAATTAACATATTTAATAAGATTTAACCTCTTTGCTTTACATGTTTCATTTGAACTGGGCTCAGGGAAATATATTTCGTTTGCCTTCCTATACAGTAAATAAGAGATATCTCGATTACAATTACGCATATAGCTATCAGATTATAGCTTATATCATATGTAAATACAAAAATATTGTTATATTCACATTTGCCTTATATCACGCATTTAGCCGTATATACTTGTTCTTGAAATTATTATCTTTTTTGACTTTTATATTAATTCCTTTAATTATAATTTTTCTCCTAGAGGAACTGTATCAAGCTATTAATAGCGATAATGTTTAATATAAATGCATTTAATTTGACTGGGACTAAATATTATTCTGCAAGATCTCATAAATATAACTAAAAAAGGTAACATGCATCATACTTCTTACACAAAGTAAGGCAATCGTAATAATCTTGTTTGTATTGATACTAGTTTAATTTAGTATCTACTTAAATTTAAAAGCTACAATGTATTACTAAACTTGTGAATATTTATTGAAAGGAGACTAAAGTTGCTTTCGGGCAAAATAAATAATCCAGTGAGTGTGAATTGGAATAAGTTATTCAGCATAGCAACAAAGGGAATGTATCCAGTTATCCAAACAATAGCAAGTCCACCACTGATATTCTTGTTCCTTTGTTATATTGTGACTAATGGCTTCACCTCCTTCCATCAGAACCCATTGTAAAGGAATGGTTAGATTTCCCCAGAGTCCCGACTGTTGGAGATAAACGGACGGATAAACTGGTTCCTTCATCTATAGCAAACGTTGGTTTCAACTTTACACTGCACATGTTAAATAATGGCTTCATACGAAAAATGGTTTTATATAACTTGATAAATAGCTCTATTAACATAATAGTCTTAGAAAGGTCGACCACTATTGTCGTTCACATAAGTACTACTAATGTGATTGATACTAGTGAAGAGTATCTATATTAAGCCGTAACTGACCAATGTACTTACTGATATTTACACCTTTTTGTGGAACTTTCTTTTCTAAACCTAGGTTATTAAGGATAACATGCTTTAGATTTTTGTACGGCGATATTAGGTAGATAAAACTATTGCATTATAAACATATTTCGTATTAATCAAAAGCTATTAAAACCAAGCGGTAACTTTTAGGGTTTTGAAATACACCCGAATGTACGGCTCTTTCCCACGGGCATCAGAAGTTCCAACGATAATATTATTAGACTTCTTTTGCTTAGAATAAAACAGCTGATTATTAAAACATACGATTAATTTTCAGGCATTATCAAACCAAAAACCTAACTAGTTTTAGTTTCGTTGTCATTGCAATTGTCACAATATAGCTATTATTTCACTATACAGGGATATCATAAAAGAATGGTGTGGTTTCTATCATTTTTTAAAGAAACCCCTAATTACTTACAGTTAATGTTGTTTAATCATCTAAATTTTCGTGTCAAACAGTTTTTTTACATATTTAAAAAATTTCAATATGTGCGCCCTTAGTCGCTCGTCAAATTTCCAAAAGATACTTAATTTTTCTCCAGAAATCTTTTAATATTTCTTCGGTTATGGTTGTCATTGCCTCATTAAACCTGCGTTTTAAGAGGTTTGGGTCCCAAATGTTTTGTGAATAAACAACGCTTTTGATGTATCCCAACAAGAAAAAAATCATAAGGAATCAGGTCTAAACTCCTTGGAGGCCAAAGTATAGGTCCTTGCCTGCCTATCCATTGACCTCCAAATGTTTCGTTGAAAGCATGCGTGACCAATGCACTGATGTGTGGGGAAGCACCATCTTGTTGGAAATGAAGCTGATGAATGTTTTCAAGTTCTTATAGCTGAGGAATGCAATAATTGATTAACGTTTCAACCAATTAGTTGTTTTTTAGCAAGAAGAAAGGTCCTATTAAGCAATTTATCATCACATCTCATCAAACATTAACTTTAGGCGAATCACGTTGTTTCCTAACAATTACGTGTTGGTTTTCAGAGCCCCATATTCGTTAATTGTGTCTGTTAACACATCCATTAACATGGAAAGTAGCTTCGTCTGTAAAAATTATATCATCTAAAAATAATTCGTGTTCACTTATTCTGTCCAACATTCAAACAGCTATTAATTTAACGGTTTAGATAGTGATTGGGTTACAATTCCTGCAGTATCTGGATTTTATATACATGTAATTTGAGTTTTTTATGTCAAACTTTATGCATTGTTGTTTTTGTAATACCTGATCCAACGCTTCGACAAGGGATTCACTTCTCAGGACTTCTGTTGTTTAATTAGTTAAACCGTCTCTTCTGGTACACCTGGTTTGCTGGTTGAGTTCTGTTTTTGTTTTTTATTTTATCCACTTTTTTCGAATTTTTTTAATTAAGGTGTTATTTTATTTTTTGTGTGGTGGATCTCTTACGAATTCACATCCGAACTTACGTTGAACTAAACTTACGGATTATAATCCAACCAACAATAAAACACTCTTTTCTTTATCTTTATCTGAAAATATAATAACTGATTAAACTCACCACAATAATAATATAAGAACTTATATTGAGGCTAAAGCAGCTTATAAACAAACTTTTGAGTTGGAGGCTTACTAGGGATATACTAATATAACATCTAGAAATGTCCCTACTATCTTCCTACGAGTTACCGAAACTGCACCATTCCTTTGAAGATTCTGTATAAATCTATAAATAAAAATATATAATTTTATTTCTTGAATATCTGTTTACACTTTCTGTAACCAAATATGGATCCATTCTGAATGCTAAACAGAAGCTTTTACGTATGAAAATGAACAGCGTTGTATAATGATCGTCGTCTCTAATGTAGAACCATTATCGCATGTAATCGGCACTTAATGTCCTTTTTATGCACACCTTAACTTACCGCCAGAGAGCGTAGTTCAACGGATGCAATTACACTGAATGGCAGTAAGCGTAATGATCCTCTGCTGGCGACGTACCAACCTACTTTATTTTCTGTTGAACTTTAATGTATTCCAGCCTTTGTGGCATTTTAACTGTTACTTCCCATTTACTATTGGAAAATATTACTCACGCTGAGTTTATTTTAAAGTTATTTGCTGGGATATTCTATGTTGGCTACGTACTTGGCAGTACTGAAAGTTATGCTGCAGTTCAACTATATATGGAAGTTGAATAAAGGATTCAAAGTGGTGTCTCTCTCTGTTGGTTTAGTGGTTTAGCAAGGTTAAAGAACATAATAAGAAATGATTTCATTATTAATAGCAACTTCATTGCCTTTCGTAACTACAATGTTTTAAAATGAATAAATAAATACTCTGTTATCTCATCTGAGTGTCACATGTCAACTCACATTAAACTGGACACGCCAATCTGATGGAACATACGCAGTATAGATTCAGGACACAGTCTGCCACACAGAGTTGCTGATACTCTAACTGTCCACATCATGAAGTCTTTACATGAATCTCTATTTCTCAAAATATTACATTTGGGAAGAACAATGGTTCTATTTTTGTTAGTTTTACTGAATAAATATTCTTTAACTTAATTCAAGTGTATATGGTTTTTCTATGATTTAAAACCATAAGTGTTAAACCTTAGGTTAATTCATTGAACAATATTTATAAGTAGATTAAATCAACAAATTAAGAACGTCTTAGTTATGATATTTGTTTGGTGGTAAAGGTAATACAGTTTGACCTTACGGAAGAATATTCTTTCAGTAAGAAAATAGTGGTTTTGTTCTCATGCTAATACAAACAATGTTATAATACGTGTTTATGATACATACTGGTATATACACTAAACCTCTTTCCACCTGAAACAGATAGATCATTCGTTTATGAAAAAAAATAAAAACACATTTACCGAATACAATATACGTAAAGAAAAGAAAATATTGCAATTAAGAAATTTTATTTTATTTCTTATACGTCTATGGGTGTATTAAATACTCGAATTTTTTTATAATATACCCACATTAAAACAGTTTTTACCGTGATAAAGTGGTAGTAGTGAAAAAAATAGTTTGTACAGTTATTTATGAAAGTACAGTTTGCAATTATTGGACCAGAAAGTAATCATACCAATAAAACGGCATAAACTATTAAGTGTTAACACATTTATTTTAGCTGATAAAAACTCTAGTTTTGTCAGGACTGAACCCATTAATAACTAGACTCAATCAGAGAGGCGTAGTTTTAATCAAAATTGTAAGTCCACTGCCACTACAACCTAAAGCTATCATAAAAGCTCCTAATTTGCCCATGAAACTCCAGTTTTCCATCCATTAAAATCAATAATCTTGCGACATTCAACATGGGATGTCATGTACTCGTATATTCGATTCATGTTTGTGTAGTGGTTCGTATAATTTGTCATAGAAAATCTAGAAATTAGGAATAAAGAATATTAAACTTTTAATATTTATAAAAAGGTAAGCGTCTAAATACTTGTTTCTACTTTACGTAACATTAAAAATTTGGTAAAAATTTATAATGAAACTTATTTGTGAATATATTGAAACCTTTGGCTTGTATAAATATTGTCCGCAAATGATTCCCCAATAGTTAAAATTAGGAGAGAGAGAGAGAGAGAGAGGGGGGGGGGAGAGAGAGTGGGGGAGAGAGAGAGGGGGGGGGAGAGAGAGAGAGAGAGGAGAGAGAGAGAGAGAGAGAGAGAGAGAGAGAGAGAGAGAGAGAGAGAGAGAGAGAGAGAGAGAGAGAGGTTCTACTGATCAGCGAAGTTCTAAGTTAAATCAACAGTTCTGGGTGAGATATCGAGTTGTACACACCAGCTGTAGTCTAGCACAGGAACAATAGGAGGCACTCGAAGCGACTGAACAATTAATTAAATGGACTGACAAAGTGAGAACTAATTGGAACCAGTCAACTATATAATACTGGGATGATAATTGAACGGATGAAATTAGTTCAGAAACTTATCACGCGCTAGCATGTTATATTACTCTGTACGGTGTAAGATTACATGTTTGTGTTGCATTTTCTGACAGTTGTACCTGACAGTAATATTGATTAGGCTTACACTTTGAGACAAATATTGAATTGCTAAAAGAGTGATTTTTCAGATCGCACGTCTATAGTTCTCATCTATGAGTTTAAATTATATTCATGTCTTATAAATACTCCTTTTTTCAAAAATATTACATTTTCAAATCATCATAATCATTGCTTCTTGATCAATCGAAATAATATCAAATGCTATATATTATATTATTTTTTAATATGAATTAATAATAATAATAATAAATAATACGACACTGCCTTTAAGGCACAGAAATAAACGCAGGTACAGACATGGGTATGAAATCAATATAATAGCCTTCGCAGATGATGTTACATTAGCAGTGTACATAGAAGTTCTAAGCTTTTACGTACACGATATACGTAAAGATATAAGCAAGTATTGAGAAAACAAAGAAAATTGAATTGAGAGTGAATGATTAAATAACGAAATAAATACACTTAACGATAAATATAAATGCAAATAGATAAACTGGAAATAGATAGACATGGTTTACAAAAGTATTTGGTTTTAAATACTTGGGAGTGATCATACCAAATAACAATATAGAAGAACTGGATAAAACATACTTAACGTTACTAACCAACGGCAGAATAATGCCGTCAAAATCCTTACTACACAAAACAAAAATTACACTATATAACATAATACTATGCCGTCTTTCTTAATGGATCTAACACTTGGAATAAAATAAGTGAACACATTTTATAGTTTTTGAAAACGAAATACTATGGAAATTTTATGGAAAAACATACGAACAAAGTGAATCTAAGAGTAAGCACAATAGATAAATCAGGGATCTTTATATACTATGCCAGTGGCATGGTGAGGGAGATAATGTGTGCAAAAACGAAATGTGCTCTAAACGTAAACAGAAGAGGAGCAATGGTTAAAACTGCTTATAAAAATAATTTGCGAAGGGAAACGATCCCGAGGAAGGCCAAGACAGAGATGATGGAGCCATGTAAAATCTGATAAGGATATAATACCTATAGGGGAAGATGAGGTTAATGAAGCTACAGAGGAAGATGCAGAAGGTATGTCGAGATGGATGACACATTGGTGCAGCTAAATATAAACTAAGTTATAGATGTACTTGGGTATAAGTAAGTAAAATTGGATTATTAGCATTATTTTAAATTTTGTACGCACATATAATTATTATTTTGTTATAGTTAAAAATTTTTACACTAATACATTAAATATATTTAAATATCTATACATGTAGGGATAATATGTAAACCTTTGCATTATTTCATTATGAGTATACTGAATTAACGCGTAATTATTTTAATGGAACATATAATCCTCGTACATACAATTTGCAGCAGTATCTGAAGCCTCTAAAAACATTCATTGCTTTTAGTGTGCACTATAATAGTTACATCGCTTGTTGATGTTAATCAATAAACATATATAGCTTATAATTTCCCAATACCTTTAATTTTATCCAATTATTAAAATGTAAATTTTGAACAAACTTTTAAGGGATCACGTTAAGCCAGGAGAAAGGAATATGTTAGTACGTATGTATGTTCCAAAGTGTAGACCAATTAAGGTTCTAATTTATAAATAAAAAATGCATAAAGTGCTGTCTTAAAATATTAACTGTATTAACCAATTGAAATATTCGTAATAGAAGTTTCTTTTAGAGAAAAAGGACATAAAAACCATGTGAATGGGCACCATATGCACGAAATTTCCTTACATTACTTCAGACATAGACATTTCTCATTTTCAGCACTGCTTCCAGGTTATTTTAATATCTTTTTAGGAGGACTGATTATGTCAAAACTCCTGGTATCTCTTCCGTTGGTGTGGTCATCTGAACAATTAATTTTCAAATTGCTCGTGTTCCGAATGATTTGATTGCAGCATCTATTATAGAAATGCAGAAACATTTATCCAAACTTTCAAATCTCAGATTAGTTTACGAAATTTGGTTTAATTAGTGTTCATCGATGGCTCTCCCATGGTTTATTTAATTTTATCCTTCTGACGAAAAATAAACCGATATAAATTGGCGATGAAGGATAAGATAGAACGCATCGAAATATGTTGCGTAAATATGGACGAACAGACAGGCTCTCCTAATCATTTTTACCCTAAAATAAATATAGATCTCCCTTGAAGAAGAAGAGTATATATATACATATATATATATATATATACATATATATATATATATATATACATATATATATATATATATATATATATATACATAATGTTCTATGGTTAATAAATCAACCATTATCGTCGTATTTTGAATCATTGATCACCTGACGTCCAAAAAACTAGTTACAGTTTTCCTCTATCAAATTAGTCAAAAGTAACTTAGTTAATGCTAAATAAAGGCAGTTTGAATTTATAGCAGCAGTTTACAAGGATAATCGATTCTATTGCGTATCAACTTAGATTTTAACAGATGTGTATAACTTGTATCATTTACCAGTTTTCAACCATAGCCAATAAAATCTAGAATCTCCGCAGAATGTTATGCTGTTATCTTAATAAACTGTGCATAACCATCAAACGCTTACATTTGGAGGATAGCCCTTGAATAGATTCTTGGAAATATTAAAAGAAACCAACAGTTAAAATTCATATATTTTGAAAGGTCTTTATTATTAAAACAATGATTTAAGCGACACATCACAAGCTTTAACTATTGCACAATGGTGACTTTTAAATGTGTTTAATATTGAAAAACTTTTATGGTTACTACTTTTGTCTTATATGTTCTGGGTTATTAGAAAAGAGATCACTTTGAATAATGAAAGTATCAATTTTATAAAGGTGTTGAAATTTGGAATACTGAATGACGCTTATGAAAAGAAATATTTGATAAAAGAAAATTGGTTGATAGATAAGATGTATAATTCGTTTTTTTAACTTACTATTAAACAAATCAAAAGACTCTTAACTGTTTAAATGTTAAGGATATTATTCTCACATTTCACCAATGTGATATTTTATCAGCTGATTTTGAACAGCTAAAATTAAAACAACTGATTGTTGTAAGTCAATAGATCTGTTACATAATGACAGTTTCTATAATTTAGCACTCATCTTAAAAAAAAGAATGAATTCTCCTTTATTGCTCAACTGATTTTTTTAACTTTGTCTCATTTAATATATATTAAGTTCCCTAAAAATAGTTAATAGTTAAAATTAATAGTTCTTAAATGAAAAATCAAAATTGTACATGTTTGAATATTTAAAAATTATTTTTTAATTGTATGGAAATGATACTATAGAATGTTGTGTAAAAAGAGTGCTCTTTGATACCGTGTATATATTTGCAATGAAAATATATCTGTAATATGAGTTATTTCAAATTGTATAAATATGTCTATTTATAAAAGTCGTATTAACATCTGCACTGCCATTGTTTAGGTACTACAAGAGTTAACATAACGTTCCTTATATTATTTACTGTGTATGGTTGAATTCAAATAAAATATGTTTAATCGTATTCTATAGTTTAATGTCATATTTAAAATGTAAAAATATTTAATAAGTATTTAGTATTATATACAGTATATATATATATATATATATATATATATATATATATATATATAAAATAATGAATAGATATTAATAGATATTATATAATAAATATGAATACGGTTATTGATGCAAAATTAAATATCTGCTGTTGACAGGGATAGGACGTATGACGTGAAATTATTCCAGGCTGGAGAAGACATTAACCAATATTTGACCCTGCAGTGACCAGTATGACGTGTTAAAATATCGCATTTTTTTCTTATCTTTTGAGGTCATATAAATATTTAAATTTACCCTGTACAATCGACGCGACGTGCAGTTACTCCCTGGCGTTTATTAAAGTTATAATGTCCACATTGTTAAAATATACATTGTTTAAATATCTATATCTCAATTTGTTAATATTAAATAATGAAATTTGAGTTTTTATGAAATTAAATATACATTTAATGTTTTTGTTTTGTTTTTAGTATTTTGTAAAACATCTGACTTACTATTACTATCTAAAAAAATAAAATCCAGAAAATGTTGAAATAAATTATATTAATCCGACCAAACACTTTGCAGACAGAAAAATACAATAGATAAACTAATGCGGTTTCATTTTTTCTGAAATGCGAACTATTTATTTAGTTTTTTCCCCTGTGAGCATAATAACGAAGTAAACTCGTAAATTATGTTAATCCGCAATACAAGCAAGACATTAGTAGTGTAAATCACGGCAGCAAATTGTTCTTGTTTTACGCTTACTTCTAATAACATAACACCTTTGTTTATCGTTCCCCAGGCATTCAACAATGGGAAATATGTTAACTGTTCTTTTACGCTTATAAAAAATGTTGTGTTTGTTTCATCTCTAAATGGTACCAAAGAGGTTTGATACAGCTTAACCTGACGAATCTTTGGCTGTTCTATTCACGCTGTATATATTTATTGCTATACCCATTTAAGTAGAATTATGCATTTTATGGTAGGATAACTTAAAATTTAATGAAAATATATTTTAGCGGTTTATTCCTTTCCTTTTTTATGTCATCTAAAGTTTGTATTGCCATAAAAACTGGTGTGTGTCGGGATCTAGAGGCACTATGAAATATCGCATATTACAATTCTTATATCTTTCTAATCACTGTTGAAAAAACACACATACTCATATGGGTATTACACGAATTTCCCACTGTGAGAAAACTAGTATTTATTAAACGAGTATCATAGTAAATACAGGTAGGTCAAGTATTAGGAAGGGATTTTTGGCATAAGAACAACTGAGAGATTTGTATACATGCAATAATTGAAAAGTCGCAGTACTGCAGAGCTGCCGATGTTTTATTCATCAGTGATAATCTGCGGTGGCAATATTTCACACTGCGGCCCATTTATCTATCGACAGTCGCTGCCTTTGTTCTACTTTTGACACCATTTGCTGCACAATTTGTGTATAGACAAGAATTCTTGTCATCATGTAATGAATCTAGCAATTAAATTATTAGTAGCCAAGTGGACAATATGTACCATATATTATTAATAGCTTTTAATAACATTTATTTGAGCACTCCGATTTCGTTTCCATAAAATATATCCTCGTATATCAACAGTTGAATTTTATCGAAAACTACGACTAGTAAGATTGTATATTCTACTATATATTCTTTACTCATACTACATAATAGCGTTTGATGTTATGGTTATTTGAATGGAATTATATTTATAATTATTTCACATTTGCGTTTAAATGAGCAAACTAACATATGATCGGAAGACCAAATACCTGTCAAACGACTTTTATTTACATTAAATTGTATAAATGGAAATAGCCTTATTTAATTTCAATAAACATTGAATCACAAAAAGTACGCTCCCGGCGGAGCAAGTTATATATATATATATATATATATATATAAATTAAGGTAGTGTATATCATAAAATGTTATATTCTATTAAATTATTAAAGGAAATATCGGGCTTAGAAAATATTATCGTTTTGTTATATGCCACGGAGTGAAATAATAAAATAATTAACAGGTAAAATACATTTTACTCGTCATCTAACATGACTACCATACTTAGTAGGTACATCGAAGAACAAATTTGGTATTTTTCGCACAGGTACATTATAGTATAACCATAACTTAAATATTGTAGTTTAAAGGGTCTTATCCTGTGAATACACTATATAAAGCTGAAATAGTTATTAAAGATAGAAATTTCTCTTCAAATAAAAATCATGAGTTTTAGGAATTCTGAAATTAATTTATGTCTGAGGAAGGAATTCGGATCTTGCCCTAATCGTAAACTCAATTTAAATTCTAGCTAGACACACTTGGTGGTATACCATATTGCAGATTAGAATTTATGTTGATGCAATTCCTGCGGTCCATAATCGTCGAAGTTTAAATTTTTTTTTGAAATTGTATAAATTAGGACTTTGTTCAGATATAGGTTATGGGATGTTGTCTTTTTGAGGATTATAATCTCCACAGCCAACAGTTTTATGCGAAATAGTGTGAAGCTAATGGATAATTAACCTCAGGTATAGTTTGTGGCAATTTTACGCATGAATTTTCAACAGTTTCATATTTCCATACTTTAATTAAATGAGACGTTATTTAATATCTCATAAATGAAGTATGACGTCATATCTTGCGATAATGCATAGTAACATGCAAATATGTATTCTAAGTAGTAAAAAACCGAAAAATAATGTGCATTCTATTTTCACATAACCTAGTGTTTCGTCAAGTAGATAGCAATATTTTTCTCATGGCAGACGCTGGTCTACTGCCATTTTAGGCGGAGGTTGGTATGGAAGGCTTTTAAAAAGGTAAATGAAGGATTTTACTAATTAATACTAACCGTTACACATATCATACCATGTTCGTTAAATTAGTATTTAGGTAGTCGGTTGATGATAATTTTATTTTATTTGCGTGTATGACGGATTTCAGTTCATTTAATATAAGTGAGGAAGTGAGGATAAGAAACCGGGAATCATCTGATTACAATTATTCCTAAGAGGACATTTAAGCTTGCTTACGGAGGTGACAGGATATTCAGGATGAGTTAGACTGGGATTAGGGCCCCTTACTTTCGAGATCCTATAAAGAGGGCAGCGGGAATTATCAGTCATCTGCCAGTCAGAGCGGTTAGGAACAATCCCAGAAATAATTTTCCCATTCTCTTTGTGCTTTATGTCAATGGCATAAAATCATCACTGACGCACGGTGCAATCGTACAATACGCAGATGATACGAATCTTTGCTTCAACCATATTTCAAATTCAAATTTTGAACGAAACTCTTTTATTGGCGTCAAGGACTGCATCTAACATTTACACAGTATCAATCTGAAGACAAATTCTTTGAAATCCAATGTTCTGAATTTTTCTATGCACTCGTTGGACTTCGAGTGCTGTTTGACCAAAATCGCTGATACTTAACAATATGAAGTTTACTATAGAACATTTCTTGGAATTCACCTACATCGAATCTTGTCATGGAGCGCTTACATAGACCACGTCTGCTCCAAACTAACCTCAAGCATTCATATTTTGAGATCCCTAGCCAAATACTGCTCTACGCAGTTTCTGAAGACGGCTTATTATGGCTCGATTTAACCACACCTCATTTACGGACTGGTGTTGTGGGATGCTTGCTCCAACACACAGTTCCTGAGAGTGTTCATATTACAAAAACCATCAATTCACATAGTTGTAAATTTGAAGTTCAGAGAGTCGTGCAAGCCAGCTTTTAAAAGTTTGCAACTGTTAACTTTGCCAAGCCTCTATATTTTGAAGATATTATATTGGTTGTCTAAATACAAATATATGTCAATGTGCACTGACCAACGTCCGACACAGAGACAGGAGGTAATATGTATAAAAACCTATATTACGTATTTTTCACTGATTCATACAAATTATATTCCACTTCTGAAGAAGCATATTCTTAAAATGTAAAAAACATTCATTGGAGATCTATATGATTAAAATCACCAAGTTAATTCACAAAGTTAGAAGTTCCTGTTGCCAAACAACATTTTATAATGTAAGTTGAACGGAAATTTTTATTTTAGTCATGACATTAGTTAATTTCTAGTAAGTTCAGAAATATTATTCACACATGTTCCTTATAAACACATATAATTGGACTTACATGTTTCAAGTTTACGAAAAGTATGGTACTTGAAAACGCTTATTTGAAAATATTAGTGATTGCAAAGAAGAGTACAACACAAAACATTGACATACATATATGTATTATAATAGGACGTATATTTCTTCATACTCATGATACTAATACCTGAGAGACAAAGTATTGCTATGACGAGTTCACTTAGGTTTATCACATTTCCAAACATTCTTGAGTTATATTTTTTCTACATTAAGTAAAAGAGGTTCCACAGAGTATAATTTGCGCATTAAATATTTTGAATGAAAACACCAACCGCCTGATACCTGATACAGTGACGGGCTTTCGCTGTTTTCTTTCCACTTTCACCGATTTATAAGCTATTTTTGTTTTACTAATGAGTGTTTTTAAAATTCTGTAACATAAGCTTTGCTTACCATGTCTTTCTTATTGCTTTTGTCATATTTTGATTTCAAGTTTAATTTTCCTATTTTTTAATAAGTCAGTGACATAACTATTTTTTTAAACAGACTATATTTTTGTACAAAGGTGCGACGTGTTGTAGTAGTATATATTTATAAGTGTAATAGTTTTTAAGTTGTATTTATTTAGTGATTAAAATTGTTTACTTTCAGTACAACTATTACCCGTAGTTCAAAAAATTATAGTTAATTCGTATTCAATAATTTATTAAAAAGAAAACTTTTTCTTGTAAGAATCCTAGGCTTTTATGTTTTTTGTTTTTTTTTTTTCTTGCCGAGGTAATACAATAAACATGTTTTTATGTTATATAACATAATCTCTGCCGACTATGCTGTCAATATACTTATATTCTAGAGGAAAAAGCCATATTTACAAATATGTATGGATTACTGGTAAGTTTTGTCAACCGATAGAAGAATGATTCTCCCTAGTCCAATTTCATTCTTCATTTAAAGGTTAGGTATAGAATAATATATTTAAAGTAAATATGTTAAACCTGCCAACATTGCTGTACAGCTAGATTACTTGCATTGTAGTCAACCATTAAATTCCAATTAAAATTAAATAAATTACAAATAAAATTATATACACGTTTACAGGCTAGTAAATAACTATTTAAATTACAACGCTCTATAAACATTAAAAGGATTAATTAAACAATTACATGCCATTGACTTGCAGTGAGGAATCCGATGGCAAGTCGCTCTACGAACCAATGATCCGATAATTAAATTCATCAAACTTATTAGTCCGGCAATAATGAATTCGATAATAGCATGTTGATCGTCTTCAGATTATTATAACGAAAGTGTTCTATTTAGAGTATATTTCGTAATTCTTCTTTTAGTTTTTCTAATAAAGAAATGTTATTAAATTATTTAGTGGTAATTATATTGAATAATTATTAAATCAATATGTCCTTTATATGTATTTTAATATGTATTTTCTAAGAAATTTCGAACAAAAAATTGTACCCAACATGAAGTCAGAATGGTTACAATAGTACGCTTTTGGGTAAAAAATAAAATAAGACCGCAATAAAACCTACGCCATATCTTATGATTTGATTCATAAAATACTTATTAAGTTATCTATGTCATGGACATTGTAAGCTGTTGCACTGCAATATATTTTAGGTAACAGTGATACGTAACCTTTTAAGAGTCAATGAAAATATGAAAAATGTTTCTTGAAGTTAAATTGTTACTGTGGCTGCTTTCAACATGAGGCAAATAAACAAATCTGAAGCTAAAAGATACTGAAATTTTGATCAATTTTACATCATTTTCCTTCTCGTGAATGTAATTAAAATAATAATGTTGGAAAGAAAAAATGTAAATATCATACTACCATAAATAATTTGTACATATCTGTTTCACGTTTACTTTATACGTTGAAAATATTTGCTAAATCTTTCCCGCCGTAAATTTTGATATTTTCTGAGACAAATTCCTTATCAGTATAACAAACGTATCAATTTTACGTGTAGCATAGTTTTTGTAGCGTTTGAAAAAATATAAATTCAGAGTTTTAAAAGGAGTGATGTACTCATATTATCTCTTTTCAATAATCTATTTAAAAGCATAATTTAGAGGGCAGTTGGAATAATAGTATTAACTTATACTAGTACTTAATAATAATAAAACTGGCCCAGTGACGGTATTCAGTAAAAAATAGCATTTTCTGATATGATAATGGAGACTACCCATAAAAACTTTTTAAATTTTCAAACTAGAAGTTAACAACAGTTAATTAGGACATCCGAACGCTGTTAATTACGATATACTAGATATGTGTACGACCAGATATTATTTTAGCATTAAAACCCTCTAAAAGCGTTTTTTCTACGTCTATCATCAACTGCGTGTACAGTGTATTTTAATGACTCATTGAATTTGTAACCGTTGCAGAAGATTTTACTACTAAAGTTATTGAGTACGTTTAGAGAGATCCGAAGGCTGAGTGGCCTACTAAAAAGTCGGACTTTAAATGATTTAGAGATAGCACAGGTTCAAATCCTGCCTTGTACCTTATCGACTCTCCTAATTATTCTGTTTGATAAGACCCTTGCCAAGGTCAGTTGCCCATGAGCACAGGTAGATTATGGCTTAAAATCGGATTCTCATGTCATCCGACTTAAAAATGTTATATTCCATAGAAACTCAAAATATACAGAACTTTCCAACCGTATAAAATAATGTATCCCACTTACGCCTGAGATATTATGACGCGTGATATTGCTCTTGATTTCTTGTGCTCTCTTGACTTGCATGCTGTGCAGTGACTCGCCTGAGTTAATTTTCTTCAGTCCAATTAGGTTTAGGGTATGTTTTACATATTTTCTTTCTCTTCTTTGTATCTCTCTTTTCCTTATCGTTAATGTGATATCATCCCACCTGATGAAGAGGGTGGATTCAAATCCTCAAAACGTTGTATAATGTAATTTGCAAATGTACAAAACAATATCCTTTCAAACCTTTTGTCGTCAACAACAAACTATAAACAACGAACTGATATATATATATATATATATATATATATATATATATATATATATAAACACCGATATCCCTCCTCATTGGATATAGGCAGTAATCAGCCTCTTCCGCTGTGGACGATATAAGATAAGCATATCGTAATATTATAATTAAATGATACTGAAATCAACCCAGCAGAAACAATATTACCGATGATTTATTCAGCTCTTATAGTACTATACGAGTTTCTCGTTTTACTTGTATATTATTGCAGTATTTGGTTAGTTCTATCTGATTTTTATAGTTAACGTTGTCAAAGATATACCAGCGTTTAGATGAGACGTACATAGTATGTGTTATTAGAAGTGTTGTTTAGATGAGTTTCCAATCTACAATGATATTTTATAGGATTGCTTTTATTTAGAAATCTTAGGAACTATGCAACACTACACTACTAGAGAAAAGGTGTATTTCGATATGTTCCACAGTTTACCTAAATTATTCAAGGAACAGAATGGAGGGTCCGAGTTTACTGCCAGACTCACGGTCACAAAAACTGTTATTACACCAAGCCTTTGTTGTTTTTGGGCTTTTAACATTCTTGTCTAAGTAATTTGTTTTCACTGTAGTAAAACATCTAATTAAAAATATATTATTACTTATGAATTGCTTACAAATTGAGTGAATTTTTATTCTGTGTTATAAAACATTATTTTGAATTTTAAACGGTTTAGGAAAATAAATCTGTAAGAATCGTTCACTGCATCAAACATTAGCCCTAGATGGTTATTTTTTACTTAAATTATTTCCGTTGGAATAATAAATAAAGTTGCTACAACTTATAAGCTTCATTATGTAATGTATGCATAAGAAAGTATTAGTACTCATTATACCGTGATCCAACACGTAAATTTCAGCCTTTCAACAAACTAAAATGGTATGCAATAATGATAAACTTATTGGGATACGCCCTTTGTGCACACTTGTTCCTCCCATACAATTTTCACCGTCATTAAATGATCCATTAGGCTCTGAGTTACAGGAAGCAGAATGATAACAATTTGGTGGCAGATTCTTGGTAAATCTATTTAGGGATGTCCAGGTACATATCACTGATGTACGTCTTTTGAAGGTAGAACTGCAGAAAAGAGAAATTGCGTTAAAAAACGAAAATAGCAATTTCACTGTTAAAGTATCGAAACCCTTGGCTGCTTTTGTTGAAGCCACGATCTCCGTTTATAGATTTGGATTAGCGATTTTGAATTTATTTATAAATTTCTATCTCCCTCCGGCATCGTCACTAATATTACTAATGCTTGGGGGCATTTCATACTCTTAGTACAAGTACCCATGCCGGCCCCTAGACTCCTAAGCGGTGTGTTAGCAAAATTCATGGATAAAAAGAATTTGGTGGTAGGTTCACTCCGGAGATTAGGTTTGCCACGGAGTTAAATAGACAATAGCGTGTTTCAATTTGAGAGTCGGCATACTTGAATGGAACACCAACAAACACTTGGAACTTTGTTTCTCTAAGTTATTTATGATAAAATATGTTTCATTTGGATATTTACTGACATGTTCGTCATTTAAGAAAGAGAAGACGACAAAAAAATCGTATACAAAAAAAACTCTAGTATAACGAAATATATACAAATATACAGCCCGATTTCATGTACAATTTATTGAGACCACTAATACAATTTAGGGCATTGTTATTCTAAATGACACATGTATCTTAGTAATATGTTTAAAAAACTAGTATTAGTAAAATGTTAAAGACTAAGTAAGAATGAGAAGATACTGCTAGACATTGTTTCCAATATATTGAGACTTTCCTAAGGATAAATATTTATAAAGCTGTTTAAAAACCTGTGAGTAGTTGTAGTAGGGTTTTTTTGGTATGTAGTTACGTTAGTTCCCCAAGTTTAAGATTTACCGTTGTGTATCCAGTCTCGTTGCGGAGGGGCCGGAAAACATGGAAACTATATATTATTAACAGAATTACATCAATAGATTGTTAATACTGTTCTTTCATTACGTGTGCAGCTTGGCATATTTATTTGTGTCAAATTCTTTGTCAATAACAATAAATCTTCGTTTGCCCATTGGTTTGTCAATGGTATACTTCCAAGCTTATCCAGTCTCGCCACGGGAATACCGGCAAAGAAGGGGAACATATATTATTAACGAAATTTAAGCAATCTATTAATTATATTGTTACTTTTCGTGTACTTTCAAACAAATAAAACATTAATCTACCAAATTTAACCTATTTTCCCATTCATACAATGCTTGGAACATCAGGATATAGTTTCGGTTATGATATGTGAAGTGCGAGTTATTCGTTCAAGTGCTTTAGAATTAAATAACTAAATTAATTAAATTTTGTAGTAAATCTTATCTCTTCGACTTATTGAAATTCCAATAATTTCAGTGTAGTTGTAGAACAATAATTTTATGTTATGGTTTTGGCGTAATATTTTAAAAACCTCTCCTGTACGTTTCTTACAGAAAAGTCTCTCACTGTCTGTTTCTTTCTTTGTTCTTGTGGTCAAGATAATAGCCTAACTAGTTTGTTACAAGAATTTTAAAATTTATCAGCAAAAATATACTAGAAGCTTCTTCCCTTAATAGTTATGACAAGGCTTTTGAAGAGGAGCAACTCTTAATAATGCGTAGCAGTATGCTAATTTACCGTTCATTGTTCGGTACTTGTGTTAGCTTGCGAAGTTTCATATATGAAATATAGTGATTAGTAGAAAAATAATTGCTTTAATGTTTTGTTAGGTATTTTAACTGTATTAAATTTCATATATGCAGGTCAAGCACAAATGAATAAAATGATGGAAAACAGATGCCCTTTAACGAAGTTATGGTTTTGCTTTTTATAAAAAAATTAACATTTTCATTTCATTATAAAAATATCAAACGAACATTTATACATTCAATTTTATAATAGCAACGAAATGAAAATCCTGTAATAATAAGACATACTACAAATAATTTGTTCAGATACCTAGTTTAATTTAACGCTGATTATCTCTTATCTTAATCCAATTAGTAAGAATTTACATCAATTGAAATGGAACATTATGGTTTTGATACTAAGTTGACCACGAAATATTCTTTATAACTTTTACCAAATTTTTTCAGTACGCTTACCTCAAACTTCTTATTGTTTCTCAGGGCAAGTAAATGACAGCTTTTTGCAATAGCTACAGTACGGCTATTTAGAGTTATTATGCAATTATTTTTAATATAATATTAAAATATATATATATATATGTATGTATATATATATATATATATATATATATATATATATATATATATATACATATTTTAGGAGAGGCCGACCCCCTTTTAAGCCGTATTCTGTCCACCATCATGGGCCACTGGCCTGTGCGAGAATCTTATCAAACAGAATAAGGGGGAGAGTCGATACAGTACAAAGTCAAAGGTACTGATAAAACGTGCAATAGTCACAGACAGGATTTGAACCCGCGTTATCTCTAACACAGACTCAAAGTCCAACGACTTAGACCGCTCGGCCATCGGCACATGAAGTAAATATAGTATCCATTATGAAAATGCAGCTCTTAGAGTAATTATTCATTGATGCATACTAGATATTTATATTTAACTACGTCAAAGTGTATTAGGTTAAGCATTTCATATTGACGTTACGAAACTATTTCAAATATGATATTTTTCATATCTGACAATACAACTGTATATTTACGGAACAATCAAGAGTTGTTGCTTCTCAGATTACATGATTAAGAGCTACATGGAGTAAAGCATATTAACATGTTTAATTATAAGTAAGAATGTTTCACTGATAATAAAACTTCTTACTAAGTTATTACTAACTTCTTTATAGGGTTATAACAAAAATACAGTACTCATTTCAAAATTCGATATCCAATAATATAAGGGCCTTAACGATCTTTGTTTACTGACAAATGTATGAGTCATATGTAAAATATTTATCATGTTTTGTTCATTTTAATTGTGATAAAACTCTAATTTTAATTTTCTTTCTTCTTTCAAGGCATTTTCGGTGAAGTTAATATTTGCAAATAACCCCCATTCATATGTTTTTCATGAACTTAAAATTATTGTTTCTCAATCAATATTTAGCTTATTACGCAATACTACTATTGCGTGACAATTAATATCTACTGTTAAGTAATTCATAAAAAAACTGCATTTTATATATCCAACAAGTAAAACTATTTCGTTAAAAAATGTGTCAATGTAAAAAACTATATATATGAAATATATGTATTTAATTTTTATAATAAGAGATGCTGTAAAGGAGGCAATCTCGAATATCAAGTATTTTATCGTAAGCAAGCGAGAAGACTGCACTCCAAGATGGCGCCTATAACTGGTGCTGCCATAAACATGACGTAGAGGACCCATATGTCACAATACAGTCCAATATCACCACTCCTGATAGTCTGCTGCGCTGAAGGCCGGTTTGTAATGTGTTTTGTCAGGATGTGTTGTTAAAATAATGCTAGTGGCACAGTCAAGATGGCGCCTATAACTGGTGCTGCAATAAAGAAAACGGAGAGGACACATACGTCACAATACAGTCCAATATCACCACTCCTGGATACTCCGCTGTGCTTGGTCCGGGTTGTAATGTTTACTTTCTTAATCTTCTTATAATCCGCAACCGTCTTACCGACGCGTTAAAACAACTAACAATTACCACATACAAACAAGATACTCTTAACTAACAATTTCAAACAGAATTTGAAAATTATGTAATTTACTTGTTTATCAAGTCTTGATAAGTCCTTCAAGTACATATTAATACAACGGGCGCAAAATATTAAAAGATAACTATGTTCTATTTAGTACTTTTTGTATAATGTTTAATAAAATACGTTTATGCTTCGTTCTATTCCCAGCATTTTGTCGTATTTTATTACCCTTATTTATTTCCGTTACAAGGATATATATATGATATTTCCAAAAAGTACATAACTGCATTTATAATTTCATGTTTGTTTTTTTAATAACTAAAACATTTTACAAAATTTTAGATTTTTGTATCAAAACTACATACACATATACAAAGTAATCAATAAGAAAATACAATAAAACTTAAGTAACCTATGCGTAGGCTTCTGTTAAGCTATAATAGTATGAGATATGCATTGCTGCGTATGTTTTTAATTATATTTTATAAAATACACATTTTATAATAAATAGTGTTCAAATAAAACTTACATACAACGTATAAATAATTATAAATGAGAGAAAAAAGATTCTGGATCCATGACGGTAACTGCTTTAGTTTATTTTTAATGAAATAAGTTATGGAAATTAATCCTTTAATGCAATAAAGAGTACTTCAGATAAAGGAAAAAGCTAGAAGCTACAAGAAACAAGTTTGGCGTGTTTCACGCTGTAACAGAATAAATACTTTACAAAATATTAAAGACAGCCACAATTAGCAGACTATTAGGCAATATATAAGATTATAAATAAAAGTTTAAAAATCAGTATATAAATTAAATGCACTAAATAAGAATATACACACATATACCAGTGAAAAAACCATGCAATAAATAAGATTTAAATATAAATAAAATAACAAGCAAGAAATAAACTTTAAGCAATTAAGACTATAAATATACATAGCAAACAATAATAAATTTCATTGAATAAATAAGATTACAAATAAATGTAACAAGCAAATAATAGTTTATAAATTACTAACAATAAATAAGCTATCAAAGATTAACACTAAACATGCAAAACCTATAATATTGAACCCCAATAATAATAAAATAATATCTCTTATAAGGAAATAAAAACTTTACAATGTAGGTCAAATTTGTGAACAAGAATTAAAGGTAGAATTTAAAACGACTATTTTTTTGGTAGAGTGTTTCCGGAACGTTGGATCCTGACCAAATTACCGTTGGCCATGTAGAAGGAAGACACTGTGACTGTAGCGAAGAGGGCCTCATATCTTGCGCCAGAAGGAAATCGCAGATTCCTTTTTAGAGGCAACTCAGGAAACTCAAATTCTAAGTCTATAATCTTACACGAGAAAAGGATTTCCTGAATTAGCCGTCTTGATTCGAGTGATGGCAAACTCAAAAGTCTTCCCACATCCCGTACAGATATCTCGGTGCACCCGTTAGAGTAAGGGGTGGACATAAGTAGCCATTCAGGTCTGTCCATGTCCGTTGGCGATAATAGACTCTGTACCTTAATGTCCTATTAGAAAACTAGTTCACAGTCAAGATTCTCAAAGAGCTAAAGGAACTATTATTCAAAGATATTATGACGGGGATTTCGGATACGTCTATTCGTGTACGTTACGTAAACTCGATACGTAGGCCTACATTTGAGCAATATTCCTTATGAGAACAGTGGTACTAATCTCGACATTTTAAGACAGCTTACTAATAATAATTCTAGTCTATATATATAAAAATGAATGTTTGTATGTTTGTCCTTTATGGAATCGTGAACTATTGGACCGATCATGATGAAAATTTGTACGTATATGTATTTTTCCACGGAGAAGGCTTATAAGCTATGCCCATCCCTTTCCCGATTCAGGATTCCGCCCCACTGGTTACAGAAATACCCATAAGAAATGCATTGCAGCAAACATATGTTAACGTCTTTTCAAATTTTTAATCAGCTGTTCTTTGTAAACATATATTACACTTATAGTTTTAAAGCATAGAGTAAGCTTAAGAGAAACGACAAATTTTGTTTAAACTGTTTTTGCAATCACTGTTAAACATAGACTTTACTATCCAGATAATACAATTCAAATTTGACGTAAAAATTCACCTTTAACTGCAATATTTATTTAATATAAACCATGCTCATGCTTGATCAGAAGAGTAATGCAGATATCATAATTACTATCTTACGTTGGCTACAAATATAAAGAATGTTATAAAATCAACCTTAGTTGTTTTTTTTGACAGAAGTATGGTTCTCAAAACTCCGTGTGTACATATTCTCTCGATCGAGACAACAAAGCAAGCTCAATCGTGGCATCGGAGATATAACTAATTTAATCTAAAATTTATTATAGTAAAAAAAAAAATTTACTAAGTAATATAAGGACTTCGGTTCTTAAGATTTGCGTGCGAAGCCGTGGGTAACAGCTAGATAGAGGCAGGAATATGATACATACCTTCATAATACGCCCAAGAGGCTCACGATGGAACGACTATCAATTATCTCAGCAATGTTTAGAATGTGATAGAAAAAGAATAAGTGAATATAGTGTACTGTTTTCAACGGGAAATTGCGTGCGAAGCCGCGGGCAACTTTTGCAAAAAATTATTGAAATGCGCAGCAAAGCGCGCCGGGCCCGCTAGTTTTAAATAAAATACACTCGCATTATTTGAAAAGCAACATTTTACCTACAATAGTAAATTAACTAGCCTAAGAACCAGTCCTAAGAAGAATTCTAGTTAGTGTAAAACTTATTTTTTTTAAATATTGCGAGTTATTTAATCAAGTAAGATTTTAACTTTACACAACGAATGTACATACAAATACATAACAAAATATGATTATGATGTAATACAGTAAACGATTTAAAAATGTAAAATTGTATACTCTTTTTTGTACTATCGTTTCATAGAAACGAATTTTAGAAAACTATGATAGAAATAAAAGCTGTATATATTTGAAAAGTGCTATCTACAGAAACAGCATCTATGAACGCTAGAGATACGAAGTTAAAGAGATCGCAGATGCTCCAAAGGAGTACAATAATGTCCAACACGTCACTCACGCCGCGAACTGTAAACTTCGCAGCTGACATTTTATTTGCTCTACTCTTTCGTTTTGGACGTAGCATTTTATTTTCAACATGGAATGACATATATAAAATACTTTTATTTTATCCAAAATAGTAATTAAGTATGATATTTATTTCTTTTTATAATAATACGCGTGTAAGCAGTTAGTTCTATTTTTTTTACAATATCTCTACCTTATAACAGTTTCTTTTCACGTATAGAGGTTTTAAATGTTTAAATAGATACCAGTCAATTGAACTTAATTGATTTCACAAAATTAATATTGTACATAGCTCATATCTCCAAAATCCTTTCTTAGAACAAGATAGTAGTCATATTTATGTAGAGACATTCAAGGCGATGTAAACAAGCATTCAAGTAATTAGCCTTGATAAAAATAACCAAGTATAAATATAATTCTATAAGCAGCTTAAAAACACCGCGTTTCTATCTTTTGCTTGTCCTTAATTTATTATGGACTGAGTTTCTTCTGTAAAACTTTATTCACGATACTGTTAATTCTATGAAATTAAATAAATTAGTTAGGTATCTTGCATTCCATAAATAATCCCAAAAATACTGTAGTACTTTGTGTTTTTGCCTACTTATGTCATTTTATATATATTATACATGTTTGAACCGATATTCATGTGGAGGAAAAACGTTTAATCAGGACATTTTTTATCGTTCAGTAGGAAAAAATCAGTAACACAGGACAATTTTTATCACTGAACAATTTAAAATGTCCGGAAAAAATCCTATTTCCTTCACAATCATTCCATTGTCAAAATCAAACTTCATACAGATATAAATGTACAGTTTTCTTCGACCTCTACTTTACCATCCATAAATTAAAGTGAAACCTAACTCAACAAGTCCTGTATCTATGTTGACGTTACTACTACTCCAAGTTGAAGATTAGTTAAATAACTACTTTGCCAACCCATCTCCTGCTGTAACTAAGTTACTGGATCACTCACTCTAGTCTAAGATTTATGAGCAACTCTGTGGCGTCACAGTTAGTGACCTTTCACTTCTAGCGGTGAAAGGGGAAACGCAATCTATTACTCTTGCACTTTATCCACTTAACTTAAATAATAATACAATATACTCCGCACAGTAACAATTTCAAGTTTCATCGTGGCTTTACTTGTAATAATTCTGAGTGCTTACAACTAAATCTAAACTCCATATGGTTATGTTCACTTATAACAATTTTAAATATAGAATAGAATATTTTACATTTAATTATAAGTTCTTAATATTTGTTTAATTACTGTAGAAAAGTTAATATAGATTTTATTTTTCATAACATTTTAACAGTTATAATTAATTTTATCACAATATATAAGTAGTAACTTATATAGTAGTATAATAATTCTATTTTTTGTTCAATCTATGAATAGAATTATGACTTGTTCATATCTCATACTATTTTACACAATTTGTTTACAAATTTATTAATTATGTTTATTTTTTTTCTTTTATTGGTCAACATTAAAAAGTGAAGTAAGTGATGGCTTACTTTACCAGACGAAGTTAAGGCATATAAACATTCTTTAAAAACTTCATTGGGGAGCGCAGACGAGCTACTTCCTACTTCCAAGGACAGGTTCGCGCAGCAACCCATCCAAGCAGCAGCCACGCTCGACGTTGCTAGAGCCTCATCCCTTAGCAACAAACAGTTAAAAGTATGGTGACTTGGTTGTTTGTTCTAGACATAAGACAAAATGTTCGCTAACGCGTTTGACAGACGCCATCATAGAACTTAGTGTTGTTAATATAAAAAGGAGTCTTCATGAAAGTTTATAGATTAGTTCATTTTGAGATATGATACAGACAGACAGACATAAATTAAATATTTATATTCCCCCGTAAGATAGGCTTCGCTAACGGTCAGCCAATAAGTAACGTTTAAAAATAGGTGGTATTTCGTTTTTTATAATAGATTACAATTAACATCCTGGGCAGCACCCACTTTAGCTGTTGAACTCAAGTTTAACTATTTGTTAAGGGGAGCGGGAAGGCCCTATACCGACCATGTTAAATTCTACAAATTTAGGTACACTTTTCTCAGGAACCATTAAATCTATAGGCCTACAATTTTTGTGTGTGTATTGTTATGATATTTATCTAAATACAGAAGCACAATGGTAAAAATTAAAAATAAATTAATAGATAATTTAGATTTTTTTAAAGTTATTTAAAATTTCTAGTTTGTTTTAGAAAAATATTTTTTTGAAGCTAGTGTGTTGTGCTACACTATCTATTCTGCTTCAATGGTTAGGTAATTAGGTGTTTTATAAGTGGAAAAAAATTGGTTGTCATACCTCCATTGGTTTTTGAGAAAAATGTACCTTTGTTTAAAAAAAACACAGTTTTCGGGAAACGACGGTTATATTTAAAACTAGGTACTGTACTTACTTTAGCTAGCTTAGAACATCCCAGCACCATAGGCAGGGTTATTAGCATGCTCCTGATCATCCTCTAGAACCAGTCTTCTCTTTTTTCTAGCTGTTCTGGCTTCCTTGGTCATTAGTTGTGCAGCTTTGTCGGCTTTCTTGAGTCGCAAAACATCAAAACCACGAAGCGCGAGCACTAAGTTTTTACTCAAAGTTAGGCCTAATTCATTGTAGATATCCAACTTACTGGCAAATCCATCATTGAAACTTAGCACTGCATCCAGCACACCTAACTTCAAAGTGTTCAGTCTCACAAACACATTTTTGGGGACTTTATTTCACACTACGTTATTAAAACTTTCGTTAGGATTTTTTTGGTGAAGGCACTTTTTTAGAAGTTCGGGGTTTGCTAAATCCTTATAAATTTGTTTAATTGTGGCCATTATGTCACTTGGTAAAAATACTGCATCAGTAACAACACAGGTTGTACTATATGAAGTTGTTCACAGTGTGGAGTAAAATTTCATGCCAAAAGCGCCGGTAGTTACTTCGTAAATAATTTTGTTTTTGCGTACTTAGGATAATCTTGCAACAAAAAGTGTTATATTTTCTGAAACTGTACAATTCTGAGTAACAAAAAATGAAAAAAAAAAACAGAAAACTAAAAAAATTAAATTTTTTGCCTTCCCGCTCCCCTTAATTGTTTACTTATAGAGGATACTACCAATTATGTATTCATTTAATCACCGAAAAGTAAATATATTAGCTGTATTAAAACATACATATTTTTTTTTAATTTATTACTTAGACGTTTATTCAGGAAACATAAAAGTTATAGATGTGGCTCAGTATTTTTTTTATTATTTAAGTGATAAAAGTAAACCTTGTGACGTTGACATAGAGACTGACGCTACTTTTTACGGTTTCAACTCACTTCGCCTTCTCAAGGGGATATATATCGGCGGATTTAACTGACTTCAAATGAAAATTTTCCTAAACTGAGTTTCTAAAAGATACTTTTATATTAAAACGGATGTTTAAAAATATGGTAGTTATAAGGTAGTTAATATTTAATTCAGAAGGGAGTGTGAAGGTAAAATATAATTTTTTACGAAACTCTTTCATAATATTTTTTTCATTATATTTCACTTTTAATAAAATAATATTTATAATTTTAGGCTACTATTTATTAGACGTGACTGAGGACTAACTATTCCCTCTAAAATGTAAGAAATGGTTAAATGACCACTATTTTGTTCTTTACTATCCATGGTTCATATTTTACTCATGGTTACTGGCAACAAGAACCTCTAACCCTTTAAATAGCCGTTTGTAAACGAATTGTGTACATTAGTATGAGATTTGAACAAGTCATAATTCTATTCATAGATTGAACAAAATATAATAGAAAGCCAATGTGTGACTGAAATTGGTGATAGCTTTTTGACTTCAGGGCACTATTGGAGTACGCTCGCTATCTTACCGGAATGTATATTATTTAAACACTGCCATAAAACCTAACTTACTGATCAAAAATGTGATTGTATCATGTGGCAAGATATCTCGAGAAAAATGTTATCTGTACACTTTAAACACTTTTCATGAAAATTATTTCTACATAGTCTAGAATGAGTTATATGATGGTAATAATAATAATAATAAATAATAATAATAATAAATTCTTTATTGCATTTGTTACAATTTTACAATTGTGTTGCAAGCGTCATATTCTTCCTAGCCATTCATACACATTGAAGCTCACTCAAACATACATACATCTCTCAACAATCATGCAAACAATTCACACTCTCAACACCAGAATATCGGGGTAGGGGGGTTACTAATTGTCCCAGCGGTATTGAAAAAACTCCTCAATCGTGTAAAAGGCACTAGACACCAAAAGATGCTTTTTAAACGAGTCTTGAAAAGATTCAGGTTTTGATTTTTGATGCATTCAGGAAGGCAATTGATTACTTTGACACCAACTTGAGATGGCAGCCGTTCAAAGGCTGTACTTCTGTGTGGTTGAATTCTGTAGTTGTCCCTACCTCTAGTATCATATGAGTGAACATCCCTGCCTTGAGTCAAAGTGCACCTTGACCTGCAGTACAGAGCGACCTCCAAGATATAGAGGGAGGTAAAGTCAATAATCTAAGCTCCCTAAATGCTTCTCTACACGATCTCTTGTTTTCAATTTCAAGATGGTTCTGACAGCTCTTTTCTGAAGTCTAAATACCCTTTCCAGCTTGTATTTAGAGCAGCTACCCCAAAGTCTGATTCCGTACTCCAAGTGAGTATGGGACCAAGCCAAAATAGGCTGTTCTTAAGAGTTCAAGGGAGCAGAATTGTGCTAGGTTACGCAAAGCATAAATGCCTGAATTAACTCTAGAGCAAACGTTGTCAATGTGACCGTTCCAAGTCAACTCCTTGTCAAGATGTATTCCAAGGAACTTTGTGGAAGATGTTTCTTCAATGAGTTCATCATCCACCATCACAGTGATTTTGTTTTGTTCATTGCGCTGCTGAAAACAAAATTTGATGAAATTTGACTTTGAATTGTTTGCTTGCAAGTTCATTTCATTGAAATGTTGAATGCAAAGAATTTAGATCAAGAAATGATTTGAGTTCTAATTCAGCAGCTGATTTTGCCTTTACACAAATAGTCGTGTCATCAGCGTACTGAATCACTTTACCATGCTGGATAGATGATTTCAGTCCGTTGACATAGAGATTAAAAAGAACTGGGCCAAGAATTGATCCCTGGGGAACACCTTGGGTTACTTGTGTTTTGTCTGACAGGACATTCTCGATCTGTACACACTGGACCCTGTCACTGAGATAAGACATGACCCATTTGTGCGGCAAACCTCGAATGCCGCATTCCTCTAACTGGTGCAGCAGCAGTGTCGCATGGTGCACACAGTCAAAGGCTTTGGAGAGGTCAAGAAATATGCTGAGCACATGTTCTCTTCTCTCCAACCATTCGACAAACGAGTTCAACAAGGTTTGTGACTGCATCGACTGTTGATCTGTTTTTTCTGAATCCATATTGTTCTGGATCGAGAATTTCAAATCTTGAGAGGAAAGTTTCCAGTCGTGCCAAAAATATTTTTTTCAAAGACTTTACTGATGGCAGGCAAAAACAGAAATTGGACGATAATTGCTAGTCACACAAGGATCGTCCTTTTTGAAAATCGGAATGATTTTCGCAATTTTTAGTTTGTCTGGAAAGGTGCCTGTTTCAAATGAAAAATTGATCAGTTTGGTCAATGGTGCCAACAATTGCTTGGAGCATTGTTTAACTAACCATGACGATACTCCTTGGATGTCACAGGACTTTTTCGCCTTGAGACCCCGCAAGACGCGAGCCACCTCCCCCTCACTCACAGGGGCCAAAGCCATGGACGTCATCGGCCGCCGGGAAACTCTTACGCGGGGGAGAGGTCCCTCGGTGCCTCCGCCCATCACAGTCATCGAATCGTAATAACGACTGAATAATCCAGCAACCACCGAGGGATCCTCTACTTTTGTACCGTTGTCGATAATTTTGATTTTGTTGGGTTTTTTAGAAAGGTTTGATGCATTATTAATAATTGACCAGGCCGTTTTAGAAAAGTTGTCACATGTTTTTAAGGTTTTTTCAATGTCATAGGCCTTTGCGGCTTTAATTACTCTTCTATACACTCTTCTGTAATTTCGGAAAAAAAACTTTAAAATTTTCATTTTCAGTGCATATATAGATAGAGTGATAGAACCTGATTTTTTCTCTGGATATCTGAATACCTGGAGTAATCCATGATGTTTTTTTGAAATTTTGAAACCTTTTTGAATTTTTGAAAGGGCATGAACTGTTCAGATAAAATAAGAAACGTTCGTTAAACGCATTGAACATCCCATTCGCATCACGGAAAAAATGATCCAGAAATGTGCAGCAGGATTCACCCCGAGAAAAACTCCTGAGCTGTTCAATGTTCTGCTGTCGAGTTACTCTTAATATTTTTGGGTACATATCCTACCATCAAATTTGGTAACCGTGAAACTCTGTAGACTGACATAATTTATCTTTTGTTTGCCATGGGAACAAACAATTAATTTTCTGTGATTTCTCTGTATATTTCTCTGTATATCTGTCCTTAGGACATCTATTAAATGACAAGAAATGTGTAAATTTGAAATGCAAAATTAGCGAAACCTGTTACGCGACACAGAGTGTGGCGTACTTTTACCTTAAATGCATCATTAAACATTTAAGAAGTAATAATAACTCCTTACGACATATTGATCTCCGTCTTGTTACAACTGAGCCCTGGAGCTGATGTGAGCATTACCCTAGATACTTACTGTATTCCACAAAAAAACTCAAAGTACCATCTACTTTTAACTGTAACTAATATGCCAATTAAACAAATAACAATTATCAGTTTTTAATTGTGGGTAATTTATTTTCGGTCCAAATACACCTTAGTTTTATCACCTACATTTTTTTAAATTTTAAACAAGTAACTAGCAAAATTATATATTTTTTATATATAAATCGTGTTAAATTAATAATATTTGAGAGGTCTCACCGATATATTTTTATTTACAGATTAAGAGGATTTTTAATGAGAATCTTTACATCTTTTGGCAGGAAACATTTGATCCGATTGATGTGTCGTTCCCCGATCTTTGACACACATATAACAGATAATAACATATGTCTTAATTTGGCTACTAAAATTACTTCACATAATTAGTAAACCTATTTATAATTATTTAATTCTGTTAGAAAATATTGTTTATGTGATAGGATTTTTTAAATATACTGTGGATATTAAAAATAACGAATTAAAAATCTTATAATCTTTTGGAATCCAAAATTTAATGTAATACAACGTGGTATTATTAACCTGACACCATCATTATGCATTTCAAATATTGTAAAGTACATGTCATTGAATATATCGATAAGCTTGCATTTATAACAGGTTAGATTATTAAACCGATTCAACGGAGAACATAAAAATTAAACAAAATACACATTGTACAATTATATGCGTGTATGGGAACAAGAATGGTATTAAAACCACCAATCTGTATCCCGAACGTTTCCAACTCTAACTTTACTACCCTTTGACTTTTTAATCCTAAAATCTAGAAATCCATTTTACAAGCTAAACCGATGTACAAGCTAAACGTATTCTAGGACATTCGATAATGTACAGACAACCAGACAACGACATGATTAAGAAACGACCTGTCAATTGTTAAATAAATGGAATATTAAACTTGTATTAGATTTGGAACATTATTTTTTCAATGCCCAAATTTGAATAATTTTTTTGCAAATCTAAATTTTACGTAGCAAGAGAGGCAATCGTTATTCTGTTATTGTAACTTTCAATGTTTAATTTGGAATCGTTTAATGTGCTAAAACTGTGTTAGAGACTCCCAAACTAAATAAATGAACATGGCGTGTTATTTAGAATATATAAGGACTATATTAATGTGGAGTATTTTTTATTGTATATAACATGTAATAATTTAAAAATTAACTATATTTATATAAATGTGAGAGAACAAAAAATTAACCTTTAGATTGATGATTGGTGATGAGTATATACGGAGTTCTGAACTGTTAAGTCTACATAAACTAAAAAACATTGTCAAGTTTTCGAAGTAAAGGTCGAAAGTAAAAAGTAATATAAGTAACAAGCCGTGTTAAACCATTACATCGACGAAAGAGAACACAAACAATCTTCAACATGCAACCAACAGTGTTGAGATCTAATTAAATGATGGTACGAGAGTTTCACTTACGTGCATTTCTTAGAGCATGCGACACGCTCACCAAGATAGTATACACGAGATATTCTTATGCGATTTTTGCCTACAGGTAATTTATTACGAGGCCTCGATTGATGAAAATATATTTAAGAATATAAGCTACTGCGGTTGTTTTATACTCAAGTGTACGACAGGAAGTGATGAGACCTTTAACCGGTTATATGCAAATAGAGAAAAACCTTTCGTAAAGGTAACTTTCAAAAACGGCGGTTTTTTTACTCTTTTCATTTTATGAGTTTTAGCTCTCCTACAGGTATGTAAGCTACGAGTCTCTCTAACTGAGCCGATTCATAGTTACTTAACTTGAACTTAATTGATTTTAAACGGACAGAATGAATTAAGAGCTTTATAAATCCACATTTGATATTTATATTTTTAGTTTAAGAACAGTTGTTGCTTAGATTAAATGTACAGATCTAAAAAGACGAGCCTGTTCTGCAGTACATCAGAAACGTATGAATTTACACAAAACATGTAATTCAGATTCGTATTTTCACTTTCTCCACACATTTTAAAACGTAAGCAATGATGAAATGTAAATTAATTCATAAGTTTTAACTGAAAAAGGATTTCGTTGTGTACAGCTATTTCCTAATTATTCAAGAATTTAACTTAATTGGTGTTAAATCAGATATTTAAAATATCATAAATAGTGCTGCTTTAAGAAATTGCAATATTGCAATATCAAAGCTGCAGTTTTACCTTTTTATAATAAAAGGTATTTTAATGTTTTCATTAATTTGATTATTATTACTATTATTATTTGAATTGTTAATGATTGGAAAAATTATTATTGGATTATTAAATTCTTGTTTCAATTATTTATATAAACATATCAAGAAAAACATAATTAGTATAACCTGTTGTTAATTACACTTCAAATTAGGTTGTAGTTACGTAAATATAATTAACATTTTTTTAATAGATTTAAAGTAAAAGTATCTTAAAAAATCTCATCAGATTTATTTATTTGAAGTTGTCATATTTAAATTTTAATTTAAAAATTTAACGATGGTTTATTTAACGTTAAGTATAACATTTTAACAAATATAGCAAAATAACAATAAACAATCAAGCAACATTTTCAGTATGGTCTGTTGTTTGAAACTTAAGAAACAAAATCTTATTTAATATATTACTACTGTTATTTGTAAACATTTTTATCTCCAGGTTTGTAAAAGATTGAGACCAAACCTACACGTATACTCTTATAAATGTGCTAGGTTACACTTAATTACTACGTGTGGTATTCAATAATTACTATGTGTGGTATTCAATAATTACTACGTGTGGTATTCAATAATTACTACGTGTGGTATTCAATAATTATTACGTGTGGTATTCAATAATTACTACATGTGGTATTCAATTATTACTACGTGTGGAATTCAATAATTACTACATGTGGTATTCAATGGCAGTATCACAATTATCAACATATATGTGTAATATCCTTTAAAACTTACTACAAAGGAGTTATTATGTGTAGGCAATATCTATGTTAATGACGGCTTAACTAATAGTTGTATTCAATACCTAATTCACTGTTGAATAGGCAATAATTAATGTATATGCATGGGTTTAAAAATAATTCAATATTGTTATATCACGATTTACAAAGACAGCTACTTTAATGAGAGACTCGTTTACTGTTATTTTTGTACCAAGTGAAAAGCTCCTTTGTTTGAGACCATAGAAAAACACTTGTCGCTTTTAACAGCCACTGGATGTTTCATTAAATCATAACGCTTTATACAATATTTCCAAAACTTTTTTGTTACAATGTTTATGTTTTCCAATGCTTTACTCCATAAAGTAACAATAAATGTACGGATAATAAATAAATATATCAAGACATATTTATTACATTTCCACACTAAAATTACTATCTTATGCAAGCTTATTTTCTGAAATTACTTTTCATTTTGAAATTATAGGGGTTATGTTACTGTCCTATGATGGATATTATGGAAAAGATGGAAGAATTTTTGTTTGTTCGATTGTATTGCGCGTTTCATTTCGTAAGTATATTACAATATTTCTGATTTAGAATATCCTTTAATCATTTTTTTTTTTTGGTGTGACGGCCAGTTTATACGTGCTACGTTTAGCTAAAAGTGCTAGTTTACAGAAACTATTTTTAAAATTTGTTCATTTACTTTGGATCTGGTTTTTAAAAATACCATTACAAATTTCTTCGTTACGATGAAACATTTAAACATATTCCTCCTACCTTGGAATGGATCTTATGGGAACTATTTATTTGAGTTTTACCAATTTCATAAAACGAACGAGTATTGTCAACCATTTATTCATAATTTCAATTGCAATTACCGGTACTGAAACCGCTATATCTTGTGTGTTTTGGTAAAGCCATCTCGGACCCAATTTAAAAGATTAGAAGTTAGAGTGTAAAAATCCCTTCCGTTTTACAGAGACTGCCGAAACGGACGATTGGTGGCTTAACGCTATCCAGCCCTACACTGAGGACAGTAGCCTGCCTCAGGCCACGGCCTCGGCTGTTCCCGAGCAGATCGTCTTCCTGTCTGAGAACTGCACCAAGGTCACCGCCCAGACCGGCAGCACCTCTGTGCTCCACTGTGAGGTGGGCGGCGTCACCGAATCTATGGTTAGTATTGGTCACAAATATGCCCAGAAACCAGAAAGTAAAATATTCCGTTTTGTTCATTTGAATCAAAAAAATAATCTGAAAGTTTCAACACAGTTTGTCCACTTTCCACATACCCGTATGTTTACAACTTTTTTGTATTCTTGGATTATAATTTACAAAGAAGTCAATAATTCATAAAATAACTAAATAATACCGTAAGAGATTTAAATAATAATCATCCGCTATATCATTTATGTTTCAACAAGCATGTGAAACAAACTTATGAGAGCCCTCAAGTCAACTAAGGCCCCACTTTTAACACATGACTAAACTTGTAATTTAGAAATTCACTGTAGAAATTTTGGAAATTAGAAATTAGAAACTTTAGTGTCTGGCTGCTAATGAACTGTAAAAAAAATTATGGTTGCCTGTAAAGTCGGTTTTACGGGCGAAGATTTTACGTGACAACGTCTTTTTCTCGGTAGAATATTTATTGATATGAATATTATTAAATTGCACAATAGGATCAATGAATTGAATGAAAATAAGAATTGCACAAATTTTAATTATAGAAATATATTTTTGTTTACTAAAACATTGTACATAATTTTAAATTAATTAAAATTTGTTATTGTAAATGGTAAAGTTGAATAAAACATTTACTAAAATTGGAATTTGAAATTCTTGCTAAACACAGTTAAATTCTAACTCCGCGCGTGGTGATTGGTCGGTTTAGTTCGTTTGTTTGGTCGCACTGTTATGACAGGTTAGAGGTTATAATTTGTTATTTTAAATGTTTGACTAGCGCAAACATGCGTAAATAGCGTAAATGGGAATACGCGCTGTTTCTTCTCAATCGACTGAATTACGATTGATTGCAGAGTGATTTAAACTAATAATTTACTTAACACTATCAACATTTGTCAATAGTATGACATAACCTATAAACTCAGTTTCTCAACTTTTGTGTCAATCTAACAATTAATCAATCAATCATAGTTTACGATAATGAAATATCAGTGTACAATTATTTACCTTTATTGTTGTAGTTGTTGTAAATGACGAATCTAAGCACTCCACATTTTCACGAATAAACATAGTTATCTGCTTTATCCCGTGCGGCGGACCCACAGTTATATGCTTTATCCCGTGCGGATCCCGTGCGGCGGACCCACTGGACGGGCATCGTAACGTTACCGGGCGTTTCACTTTTTCATGAGTGACTCCGAGCCGCAACCTAATTTAAGACGTTGTCACGTCAAAAAAATACAATAACTGTTAATATTTTTGTTTTATACTTTATATTCAATATGGAGCATCTTATTTTGTATATAAATGTGTGTGTGTGTGTGTGTGTGTGTGTGTGTGTGTGTGTGTTTTATACTAAAGATTATATTATACTATTTTTCTGGCCAAATTAGGGTTGAAGATTGTGTAATGGTATTTTGGACTCCAAAATTTTTAATTGACATAATGTCGATCACGAAAAAATTATCATTTTAATGATCAATTATTACATTTCTTTCCGAAAACATACTTCTCATGTAACTAATGTTACCACACTGTGACAAGGTCCACATAGGTAAATATAGTTTAACTGATATAAGAACAATTAATTATTTCAATTAAATATTTGTTTACATTATCCATGTGTGTGTGTGTGGGTATCCACAGGTATCTTGGATCCGCCGGACTGACTACCAACTCCTCACTGTGGGTCTAGCCACTTACAGCAGTGACGACCGCTTCTTTACTGCGCATGTTCATAACGACCAAGTAAGTTTACTTATTACTCTTGTTAACCATACTTTCCAATTATTATTCCTGATAGACTTTCAAACCAACCGGACTGTTGTTTAAAATTATATTTTTGCAAATGTGAAAAAACATATTTCATTCAAGTTTATCACGAGCTTTATTAATATTACGAACAGTCAAATATTATACTCAAGTTTAATTTATCAAGTATTACATTTATATTTAATATGAATTCTCATCTAAATGGTACAAAATGTAATATTTTTTTAACAGGACTGGGCGTTGCACATAAAATTCGCCCAGATGACGGACGAGGGACTGTACGAATGCCAAGTCTCGACTCATCCGCCCATGAGCATATTTGTTACACTCAAACTTGTCGGTGAGTCTTTGTGTCCAACTGGACTATTTAAAATAAATACCTGATACTATTCAAATTTCCTTTTTATTTATTTACATTTCTACTTCTTGGCATACTCAGGACAAATTTAAAAAACCTTTATTGCTGTATTTAGGAAATCCTTCAGTAAGCGTACATTTTTACTCTGACTTCTTAAAGACCAACAGGACCGGCTTGCTCTAAATGCAGGTGATTTTAAAATTTCTGTTTAGATAAGGCAAGTATATACAGATATCTGTCTGTACCCTGGAATTTTTTACACTGAGGTTCAACTAACAACCAGTTATTTGCCTACATATAAATCATAAGTAACCTTTTTTAGTTAGAATCTCGTATCACCAATTATATCTTAACATTCATCATTATCTGGTTGACAAGTACTTGTTTCAAATTTCCATCATAATGTCCAATTTTCAACATAACCTAAGTGGAATTGTCATTAAAATATGCATATACATATGCATATTTTAGGATAATATAGGGGTATTTTTATTTGCCGTGGTGAATGCTTTATTCGTTGCAGATACATTTATGAATCACCTTTTTAATCTGTGTTTAAATCGTCTGTTCAATCTTCTCGGTTAGAGTCGAAGGCGGAGATCGTAGGCGGCTCAGTGAAGATGGTACAGACCGGCAGCAGTCTGCGGCTGATCTGCCTGCTCCGGTACTCCATGGAGCCTCCAGCCTATATCTTCTGGTACCACGACTCGCGCATGATCAACTACGACACAGCACGGGGAGTGGAGGTTGCTCACGAGCGATTCTCCAGCGAGCTGGTCCTACCCAGGGCCCGTGGAGATGACTCAGGAAACTACACGTGCGTCCCCAGTAACGCTCAGCCTGCCAGCATCACCGTGCACGTCATTAAGCGTGAGTTTGTCAAATTACAAACCTTTCGTGCCTTTATGAAGCCCTAAAAATAAATATAAAGAAGATAAGGTTATCAAATAGAAGTTCAAAACATAATATCTATTGACCTATTATTTATATCTATCGCATCAGTTTAATTTTGTTTATCCTTAATTACCGTCAGATTTAGTTTCCAAAAAGTTACCACGTGCGTGTGATGAACACTACTCTCTGCTTAGTTTATTCAGAAGTGTTAATAAACTTTTATAAATTTTTACCTGTCCAAATAAAAAACATCTTGTTATACATTTCATATTTCACATGAGGGTTTTTATCAATATTAAATCATTACGATTATACTGCAATATTGCAATTCAAATAAAATTATCACGAATCCAGACTATACATATATATATACAACCAAACTATAGGGCGTTTCTCAACACAAGTACATGCCAAGGAGAAAGGCCACAAAGAATAATACAGTAACACGTTCTATCATCGTGGCAGAAAGGTAAGCAGTTTCCGAACACAATTACATGAGATAATGCCAAGAATAACATAATAATACGTTCCAACGTATTTTTAAAATACGTCAATCTGTAAATGCTACAAGTTGATGCATGTTGCAAGATTATTATATTGCACACCTCCACGAATGGCTATCTTTTAATTTCGGATATTTTAGGGCTCACCAATCTAGTCAAAATTGTCTGTAAGTTTGTATACATTATAATATTAGATTACTCTTTCCATAACTTACGATTAGATCCTGTAGCATGTTATGTTCTTGCGTGTTTGACACTGTTTCGAGCGATGTTCTATCGTCGCCGTCAGTGCGAAGCTGCAACGATGCTACTGTACTTCGCAGGTGTTAATATATAAGATAGGAATATGAATAAGATAGGAACTTTTAAAAAAAGGTAAATCGTACTTCTGCAGATTATAAAACTTCATTAATAACGCTTACATTGGTGCGGAAATCCACCGATAAGTTTTAAACTGGAACACCTTTGCTTGGATGTTTCAATTAAACTTCCTTTGGTTGATGATGACTTTCACATTCATCCTGAAATATCTAGATTTTATTTGAGTTAGCAATTATTTTACAAGTTGTTAACTAGACAGCTTCAAAGATATCAATAATTGTAGGTTTAAAAATGTTTCTCTATAAACCAGGATTTTTGTTTCCTAAGGTAGAACAGTTTATTTAAGGCCAATAAAACGACAAATATTGAAGAAAAATACTTCTAAAAGTTAATTGTAATTAATTTCTTCATTGTGTGCATATCCTAAACATAACAAACAATTAAGTGTAAGAAATTACATTCAAAAAGCTTCTAATGTGTCATAATCCAAGATACCCTTTTGTGTATATAGTATAGAATAATCCAACGTTTGAGGCTAAGCAAATTATCTTTAAAACTAAAATAATTTTCCAGGAGAGAAGCCGGCAGCGATGCAGCACGAGAGAGCTTCCTCGAGTTGTACGTACCGATGGTCCAGTGCTGTTATGATATTGGGTTCTGTTCTCCTGGCTCTCACCAGCTGACATCCTTAGTTGTTTCCCGCCAGCGTCTGAGCGATACTCTACCCTACCAGTCGAGCTAACTGTGATCTTGCGATAGCAACCAAGACTGATAACATTTTATTATTGTCAACATGTACATATCTACCTGAAATCAGTTGAGAGTTTCAGTGTTTCTTCTAAATGGTTGTTATTTGTAATTACATGTTTTGTTTTTTGGCTAATTGCTTTCCATTTAGTTTCCTTTGACGGTTAGGTGTTATTTGATTCATATATTACAAGATGTGAATTTTTCATATATTACTTTCAAAAATTTGTTTGTAAAATAAGAAAATTTACGACAATTTCAAAATGTATACTTTGTCCGGAGAACGGTGGTTCCTGAAGGAGTATAGATCCACAAGCCTACATACATACTTGAACATCTGGCCACTCCGTTCCCGAGTATCTGAATGCTCTGAGATAACTAGACTGCTGTTTGTTTGTTAATATTTTGGAATAATTTTACTTAACTTACTATCCTACCAAATAAGTAAATTAAATGAGTCTAAATATGGGATAAATGTGTGTGGGGTGGAGTAAATATTTCATTTTACTATTCATTTAATGTCAGCTTTAGTAATACATAAATAAAAAGTATTTTGACTCATATTGTTCATTTTTTAAATACTATACAGGTTGTTTGTCTCCGGAAAATTTTGAAAATTTTCTTCGTTCTTCAAGCAAACAAAAATTCATTAAAAATATGTGTCATGAATGCTTAGGTTACCGGCTGTCTGTCTTTAAGCGATTTGTATTGTTTACTTTTTTATATAAAAACCTAATGTGTATATAATCCCTATTAGGTACAATTATTCTAGTCCCAAATTAACTTAATAATTGTCGTACATTATCATATCGCTTTTAAAAGATGGCGGATTGTTGAAATTTTTAAACCAATCCCGTAAAAACTAATCAGATTATGAAACATTAAAGAATAACAAAAGCTGCTGAATATAATTACATACGTACTGACACCCAGAGAACAAAATTCTGGACAGTAAATAATATTGAAATAAGCCCTTAACTGTCGACTTAAGTACGACTGATGCAGTGAACACGTCAACCTTGACAATTTTGTCGTTAATTCCTACAGTAAAAAGCTCATATGTACAATATTTTTTTGATGATTTTTATGTTTTATATGTTGAAATGTAAGAATGAAATTTAACAACTTTTATTAAAATAAAAAAAATTATTAGTTTTTTATTTATTAAGCTCTAAAAACGTTAAGGATGGGTTTATCCATTTAACGAAGTAAAATAGTAACCATAAACATTCAATTAAATCTATTGATGAATTTAGTCTGAGCGAACGTCTGCAGTTGACGAACCAAACATGAGAAGTATAAATAATTCCATTTTAAATTTAACATTCGATTTTCAATTTCACTTTATTATAACACTGACTTTCGTTTACAAAAAATGTTCAAAAATTAAGTTAACTGACCTTTTGAACTACTTTATCTTTGAGGGAATTAAATATAATTTAGGTACATTTGATATATAAATACTGTTTTAACTATGTACCGTTGTTTCCTTGAATCATATTATTTCTTGTATAGAAAAAGGTACTTTTTTTAATAAAATAAAAAATTCATATTAAGTCTAAAATTGCAAACATTATTAAATTTTAGACATTGTTTTCCATTTTAAATCATAGAAATATAAGTTAAATTTTTAAAACTTTAAGTCAATTTTGAACTCATGAACATGTCTAGATTAAATAGAATACGATATAGTGTACGGCTCCGTGAAGCGATTGACGGGCCCGTCCGGTGTCCGTGTGACATGTTCCATATGGAGCAAGGTCGGAGAGACTCGGACGGAGCCGAGACACGGAACGGGCCTGTCGACTAGAAGCGAACCACGGGCTACCCCTCGACGGGCCCGTTCCGTATCTGTGTGACATGTTCCATATGGAGCAAGGTCGGAGAGACTCGGACGGAGCCGAAACACGGAACGGGCCCGTTCCGTGTCCATCTACCTGCCGTTGTTGTGTGATATACTTACTATAACTCAATGGTTCCGTAAAAACGACGTGTGACATAAGTTTTATGTGCGCGTGCGGGAGCGCTTGCGCCGCCTTGAGGAGCCACAGCTATCCGGACAGAGTGTAGTTACTCTGTACATACATCAATATTGCAAGGAATGTCTTCCTATTAGAGCATTTCACTTGTTACATTTCAAGCAATTGTATAGATCTATGATGACCAGAATGTATTATTAGTTTATAATTCCCACTATTTAAGCAATTAAATTCATTGAATGTCACAAACACCACAATAACTTGGAAAACTTTCATAATTTAAATGCTTAATATTTTACTAACTTCCCAGTCCTTTTTTATCCCACATAAGTTTTAATTAATAGATCGTATAATTGCTGTCACCGTATCTAAAGTGCAAGAACTTGATTTGCATCTTCCCAGTTAATAAGTCTAGTTATGTTAAAAAAGGTAAATACTTTTGAATTGAAATCATATTTTTTCGAGATTAAATCTAATATTCATAAACGTATTTGGTTCACAATTACATCTATATTTAATTTCACGTTAAATATTTTACCAAATCACAGTTATTGCTAAATTTATTTTGAAGACGTACATTAAAAGACTTTTTACTTCACTAACATTCTGACTTAAAATAAACAATTATTTTAAATTTTATCAATGTTTTACTGTCTCAGATAAGAAAATGTAACGGTTTTTTCTGTGTCTACAAGATCATTATTGATTTTTGCTCAAATTAAATACGCTCTGTATATTTGGAATATTACTTAATTACAGTGTATTTTCATCAATATAATCTTCACTGATCAATATAAAATTACACTGAAACATTAGAAATGTGAAGTACAATAATTAATAACTAACTTATTGAGAATTCTGTATTTAAAACCAAATTATATAAATTACAAATTAATATTCAAACGTAATGTGTATTCGATGCTTCAAATATACCATAATAAACCAAATACCAATAACATTCTATTTTCTTATTTACATGTAAAACAAACACTCTTTATGGATTTTTTAGCTCTCAACAAAGAAATAAGTATTTAAATTACTTCTATAACATTTAAATCAATATACAGAGTGTGTATAGATTCAAAGTATAATTTTGATGAAAGCTTTAAAATTGAAAATGTTCATACAATGTTTTACAACAACAACAAGTTTTGTTTTGTTGTTTTAACAACAATGTTTTGTTAAACAAGTTTAACTTACACTTTAGTTTTGTTTTGCTTAAAAGAAACATTTCACAGATTATGTTAACATTACATCATTTATTTAAAAATTGATAATTTATAAAAATATCAGCTGACATTAAGTGGCCAATAGGTCAAGAGATAACTTACTGCCTAATTTGGTAGAACTATATCCAGCTTGTTATATTCCGGACACTCTGTATACTGAAATAGGTGATAATATTCAACACCTTTCAAGTAATGTAAATGTAACCTAGTACCACTTGCTGTATATATGTACATAAACAGTATTGTTTAATGCATTGATAATAATAACTGTTCATAAACTAATTGTGTATAAACGAGACTATTTATTACATACCCTTATACTGATATTAATGGTACATTACAAAGGCACGAATGTAGTATTTATTTATTAGATTAAAAGAACCAAGTTTATGAGGCCAGGTAATCCAAAAGGCACTCCTATCTCCTAAAATAAATAAAGATGTCAAATGTTGTTAACAGATGCTATTATTATGAACTACATACAAAACTTATTACTTCATCACAAGATTGGAATGTGGATGAATTTAATATGAATAAAATAATGTGGGCCTATGGCATAATTTTAATTTCACAAATTCTTCTACCCACAATTCAAATTTAATATATTTTTATTTATCATACTACAAAGAAATGGTTGAAGATTAATCCTATGTTACGATTTCCTTTGCACTCGTAGTTCCAATATGGGATAGCAAGGAACATCATAAAGTTGCCGGTGGCTTGTAAAGTCTTCTAGATCTTAGGTATATATATATATATATATATATATATATATATATATATATATATATATATATATAAATCCAAAACCTTTAATAACCGTGCTATTCCATGATCAAATTAAGCCACAAAACGTGAAAACAATAAAATGAACCCACATTATCATAAAAAGTATTTAAAATAGATTTATTTCATTTAATATGTTATTCATTTCATTTGTAGATCTTATCGAATGATATAGCCTTTATCTCAGGTATGGAAGAGGGACTAGAACACAGAAGTATTTAAAATCTTTGGTGATGAACATCTGCTGCCACTTGTTAACCATAGCCAATAAATCGTACCAACATCACCGCACAATATAACATTTTAGGACAATTAATAAAATTAAATGCATATTAATTAAACGGCATTTTTTGCTTTACATGAAATATCCGATTTAATTTATAACATTAGTTGCAATATTAATTATTTCAGCTTAGAAAGATAATTCGGGATGAATCAAGATTAGGGTATGCTTGCAATTATGTTAAATACTGTGCAAAATTAATGTTTCAGTAAATAACTTTAAAATATTTTGAATGACCAATATAAGGATGGTGAAATGAAATGAGTGAAGATAATGATATAGCTCGGCAATGTGAACATCTAAACCACGTTAGAAGATATGCAACCACAAGAGGAATGTACAAATGTCAACATCGAGGCAACAAGGTAAAGCAATTCATGTATTCTTAATTTTATAAACTACATTTTAAATGAGTACATGTAAGGTTGAATTTGGTTTCCTTAGTCATGGTGGGACGGCATATTTAAATAGCTGAAGGAAAAAAATATGAGGGACGGGGCATTAGCATGATTTAACAAACCATTCGCTCTGTAAATGCAATTCGAAGAAACAAGCGAGCGCAGTGAGTCTGTGATTATAGCAAGTGGAATCATAAAGCAATACACGAAACACTAAATGCATTTCTTATAACCGAAAGTCGTAGAGAGAACATTGTATCCAATTCTTACTGATGAGGTATACGACACAGTTTGTATAAATAAATACTGATATAACTCCTAGACTGGACTGAGGAAATATTATAACATAGCGAAGGGGAATCAAGAACCTTTATTTTAATGCATCATGTATTACGTTTACATATGGATAAATATCATAATCTAAGTATCAATAACAATATATATAATCTAGAAAGCTGTGTGTGTTTTGTATCCAACTTCATTAAAAATTGTATATAAGTATAAGTTGCTTCTTTGGGCAAAATATAAAATTCAAATTTTACGTTGGAAATAACAAAAAATTTAATTAGAAATGCAAAGCCTAAAATTTGAAATACTGAAAGATTTTTCTTAAAACTCTGGTGCTCTTAATCATTAAAACTCAAAAAATGGGTACGTGATGCATGATATATTATGATTAATTTATCTTTACAAATATCATAGGGCCCTGTCGTATTACAAGAAGTGCTTTTACCAAGAAAACTATTAACTGCGACTTTTGAGTTCTTCTAAATTGGTCTAAATTAGATTAAGTGTTACTAATACCATAGGATGTATTTAATAAAATACACGGAATACAGAGCCGCGGGTATATACTAGCCGTTTATATTTTTCTAATGCTAATATTTTGATATATTCTTACATACAGTATTTTTATGTAAATAAATAAGAACCTGCTCTTAAATAAGGAAGGAGATAAACCTGACTCGCTATTATCAATGTCTACTTTACCTCCATTCTTTATTATTTTAATTATACTAAAGAACTAAATTATACTTAATCATTATCGCTCAGATTGGCATAATACGGAAATATATGACTATTTCAAAATTGACTAAGAAAATGTTACATTTGGACCATATTACATTAAAGATCACATTTTTACGGAGATTTAAGTACTTCCCATTACAAGAACGTGACCCTCAGCCGGAGGTAGTGATGCCGGAATATTACTTGAAACCACTCCTCTCTGATTGTATGAAATTATTAATGATCTGCGATATTGCAGAAATCACCGTTGCGCCGTGCCACCCACCAGAGATCAAGGTTGAGTCCTTTGCACACTTCACAATCTTCGTGAGAGGATATCACATCCTCAGAAAATGATTAGTGCATTATTAATAAACATTATTTTAGAAATGCAATTGATTAATTTTCTTTACCCCCGTAGAAACTTCTAGCACTTGGAATCACTGCATGTAAAGGAATGTTAGATAACAAGGTGCTAATATTATTGTTAGCCAATGAAAACCTTTTGTTCCAACGTAAAACATATGTTATATTATTTTCATCTTCACTTTATCACAGAGAACTTAAAACATATGTAACACTACAAAATACTTTAAAATACGCATATAACCTTTGAATATACAAAATACTAAAAATAAATGAATAATAAATGCACTTTTGATACAGATATGGTTAACAATACTATACAAATTTGCGTATAGTTCAATTTACATCCTGAAAAAAACATAAGTATATACATATTAATTACAATAAAATTGAGTGAATACTAGTACATTATATATTTTCTTCCTCACTAGAACCTCTTGTAATTTTTACAAGAGAAAAACAATATCGTTAGAGGGATTGGCGCATGGTCCCGCGCAGATAAAGATAAAACGAGCAATGGTGAACCGGAGTTAACAACGTTAACAATAACATTGCTATCGAAGGAATTGGAGCGATTAATGAACTAAATAATCTTGGGACGGGAAAATTCCCTCATAACTCATTATCTCAAAGTTTATATCCCAGATTCGATAATTTTTATTTGAAACTGATTGGGGTAGAGAGGGTTTCAGGGCTATGTTGTCAAAATTATATAATTTTTCTTATAGTTACTAGCATTTGTCTACTTTTTATTTGTTTGTAAATACATTTACTGACAACTAAACACTGGCAAGATGAAATTGGTCCACATATATAGTCAATAAACTTCAACCGGTTCACAATGATTGCCAGTTATTACAAATTTGTTCCATAATTTAGGATTGCCTTACTCTAGACAGTTACGGGACAGTCCATAGGATGGGTAGTCCCGCATCCTATGGAACAAACTTCTAATATATTTTCTAAAAGCTAAGAAGCCCATTTTTAAATTCAGGTTATCAAACATGACGTATTAATCTGTAAAAACGTTATACAAATATACATGAAATGAGTGGAAAGCCTTAAATTATTAATTTTACTAACTCATACATGATTTACAGTTAAAAAATAGTGTAAATAGTGTAGTTTAAAAAACTGAAACCTGTCCATTTGGTTTGAGTATTCAAAGTATAAAGTATTAAAATTTACAGAATTCATTGAATTGAAATATACGATATCAAAGGGAAATAAATACTTTTCAATTGAATGTCGAAGAAATCTTGTTTTGCTTTAGTGGTTTGTATTTTAAATTTAATTACCAAAGTAGTCTTGCAACTGGAAGTGTTCATTTACGGTTTACACTAGGGATATGTCATATTCTGACGTGAGCTTTATATTACCTGATAACAAATATTGTGTGACTGTATGTTTATTGTATTGGATCAGTAATATTATTGACTGAGCGTTAATAAAGTGTATCACTGGAGGGACGAGACAAATTAATCTATACACTTGAAATTTTGCAAGTGCAATCTTCATTTCCATATGGGATACGCAACATCGAGTTTTATGATGGTACATGTTGCATCATGGAATTTATTATTGTATTGGATTTGTTTTATGTATTGATATGATGACAACACAGAAGAAGAAAAGAAGAAGAAATCGCTGGTTAAAAATATTTATAAAACACATGAAGCAATCGTATGATATTTTAATATAGTGAGACTTTAGTTACATTCTATCGGATCCTTCGATAGTTGTATCGATTTATTTCTATATAGACAAGATATATTTCGACGATAGTGCATGTCTTTCTATGGGATTTTACTGAGCACTAATAGGTATCGAGAATCTACTGAGCTATAAACTTGAAGTTTTATATATTTTACTAAGCCACAACTATGGATTCGCGTCCAATTCCTCTTCTGTCTGACTGTTTGTCTCTCTCTGTTTTTATGTTTGTTTGTCGTTGAATACCTCAAGAACAAATTGTTTGATTACATACTTAAAATGTTCTATGTAACTTAATTTCTACATAGGCAGCGTCGTTTTTTATGACAGTCATGCCCGTTTATGGGATATGGACATCTATATTCTACATGTGTAGTCAAAAATTACTTGTATAAAATGTTCTCATGCTGCAGAGGTTACAATAAACTATTGCTATATTACACAGATTATTACTACATTGTATACATTTTTAAAGTGTTAATATACATCACAAAACCAATTGCGATATCTTCGTGAGCTAATAATTCGTTACGTGTGTGAAACCCAACAGAAATGACAATCCTCAAAACTACTCAGAATTATTAAAACACGTCTTATGACGTACCCATTTTACACATGACACATCAAGCATAATGAGGTTTGAAACTATAAAGAGTGGGTTAATAAAGCAATGTAACAGCTAAGACCTTGCTTCAAGCGGAAGGTAAAAATGACCTGAACTCAAAATTCATACTCTCATTTCTATAACTAAATTATCATTTACAGTGAGTCGACAATAACTGGCTATTTCTTATTGGAAGAGAATTCGTATCCAATTAACTATGTTTAATGTATCAAATATTAACCGAGAGCCTTATCAATTGCAGAAAAGGAAAGTCATTGCAAAATTAAGAACCAGTTCGCTAAAGTTAATTTAATAATAAGTTATTGTTGTTTTACTATTACATTGGTACTAAAGTGAGTTTAAACATAAAATATTCATTTCCTCAAAAAATCGGCCTATGTTTTATACATATCATGCAGTTGTGATGTAATGGATCATGTTTCATCTACTAGTGGTGGATAATTTTGCTGAGGCAGAACTATGGTTACATTTTAACACTAAAGATGAGTTGCAGCAGAGACTCTTATAATCTTAATTGCTGTACTTGCTTACTAACTATACTAACTTACTTGTAACCTGCGATCAGTTGAAGATCCCGCTTTGACTCACTAATAAAAGAAGATCGTCAGTGAAAGCCACATTGTGTTTTGTCGGTTCTTAATTTCAGCCCATATATATATATATATATATATATATATGTGTGTGTGTGTGTGTGTGTGTGTGTGTGTGTGTGTGTGTGTGTGTGTGTGTGTGTGTGTGTGTGTGTGTGTGTGTGTGTGTGTGTGTGTACAGGGTGTCCAAAAAGTCCCGGGTCGGTTAAATATTTTTCAAAATAGAGCTACAAAACCTTACACAAAGTTACTGGACATAAAAATCTATTTTATCACATATTCAGTGATCCGCTACTTCTTCAGGGGGGCGGCCCGCCAGGAGTCAGAAGAAAATCTTAAATGTAAGCATAGGTTGATAAACCAAAAAGCTCATCAGTTTATTTTTTACATTAACCTAAGTTGCAAACTCAAGCCATCTTTGAACGGCTGTCATTTTTGACTCGGTTATCCGTTTGAGGTCGGATTTGCGGCTCTGTACTCTACTAATAAAGACTTTTTATTTGATATGCATATCAACCTATGCTTACATTCAAGATTTTCTTCTGACTCCTAGCGGGCCGCCCCCCTGAGGAAGTAGTGGATCACTGAATATGTGATAAGATAGATTTTTATTGTCCAGTAACTTTGTGTAAGGTTTTGTAGCTCTATTTTAAATACTTTGAAAAATATTTAACTGACCCGGGACTTTTTGGACACCCTGTATACGGGTGGACCAATACTTCTCGGTGTCGAACGAGGCGACTCATCTCTTGTGAATTACATTACTGTATTCTCATCCCAAAATGTTGTTAATTAAATTATTATGATTAATGATTATGATATAACTTACACCTCGGGAGCGGAATTTGTTCATCTTTTTTTCTTCTCCGGGTTCAGCCTTCTTTTCTTCTCCAAGTTCAGCCTTCTTTTCTTCTCCAAGTTCAGCCTTCTTTTCTTCTCCAAGTTCAGCCATCTTTTCTTCTCCAGGTTCAGCCTTCTTTTCTTCTCCAAGTTCAGCCTTCTTTTCTTCTCCAATTTCAGCCTTCTTTTCTTCTTCAAGTTCAACCTTCTTTTCTTCTCCAAGTTCAACTTTCTTTCCTTCTCCAAGTTAAACCTTCTGTTCTACAGTACTGTCTTCTGTTGTAGAAACTTTCCATCATCTCTACATCATCATTAGATTTGATATTAGGGTTACTTGGTTCACTCCTCACCCCTCAAATGAAACTGCACAGTTTGTAACTTGTTTATTTTCATTAGTTACATCAGTTTCAGAACACACTTTCCTCTTTTTACAATTATTGTCAAACTCAATTTCTGTAAAAGATGTAATTACTGGAAATTCAGCTTTATCTACATCTGTCAATGGGTTATTTCCCTCTCTTGATAGTGGTATAGCTGTAATTCCCGTCTCTTTAGCTGCTCTTGCCTCAGTAGGGACATCTGTAAAGAAAGCCACATCAGTTGTATTACAAGAAATTTCTGTCAAAATCTTCTTATAACTTGCTGCATCCCCTTTCATTCCAACAGCTGTATTCCAACAGTTGTTTGGTCAGCTCTGCTTCAACTAAAAACATTTTCAAATACATTCAAAAAATAAGATTTAGAAAACCACCAGTTTTGAAAGATATTTTAGTCCATTCAAAATTAACTAAGCACAAAGACCAAGAAAACATGACAGTTGGGTCATATCCTTGCAATAAACCCAGGTGTTTAGTTTGCAACATGTGCTCTACCTCAAAAACATTTACAAGTAGTTCTACACAAAAATCATACAGTATATTTGAAGACTTAATCAAATCAAAAATATTGTTTACCAAATTCAGTGCAAGTCATGCCCTAAAGATTATATTGGCTCAACGATAAATTCTCTTAGAACACGAATGACAGGGCACAGGCATGCATATAAACATAAAAAAGACAGAGCAACCTGTGGTGGCACATGGCTTAATACATAATTTAAATTTTGAAGAAACATATTCAGTGAAACCTATTAGAAAAATATCAGAAAATTTAAGTACAAACAGTCTTAGAACCATGGAACAAGCCCATCTACTCGTCACTAAATCAAAATTGCCAAGTGGATTAAATTTAAGGTGACTTATTCAACAAAGTGAATTTATAAAATTAAATCATATGTTTACCATTCTACATAATTTATTCTTTATTTTCATTTTCTGTGTTGATGTTTTTGTTTATTCTGTTTTTATAGCCCTATTTTTTTGTAATTTCCTGAAGACGGCTTAAGCCGAAATATAGAAACTGTTTAATACATTTGAAGATTTATTATTGAAGATTAATATATATAACTTACCTGTTAAAAAACACACAATAGAAAAAAATTAAATTAACGATAACAGATACCCGATCTTGCACCACGGCTAATTTCCAAACTGTTTCCTCTAGAAATTTCGCTCATAGAAATCTGCCATACATTCTAATATTATGGCATAAATATATTGACTTTTATTCAATTTCATTTAATTATGTTACCAAGACGTTAAAACTATGCAACAGTTTACATTTGACAGTACTTTATTTATGGTAACTAAAACGGTATTAATTTATTACTATTATTAATTTAGACAAATGGTTTTTTAATATCTCCATCCTGTTCTAAGGTATAAGTGTGCTATAGCTGAAATTTGCTACTTCTACAATAAACCCCTTAGCTGAAGAAGGAGAATTGAAGCTGAAACAGGTTACAGTATATTCGAAACGCGTTCTGGTAAAACCCTTAGCTCTATTCAGCTAAGAAGTTTTGTATACAACTAGCAGGTTTCAGCTACACACACATAAACATCCTGTAGGACAAGATGGAGATGGTAATAAATTGTTTTTGAATAATCTGCGTACTCCACTTTGCTCAACCTCTTGTCTGATGAATTAACATGTTTTAAGTTCAATAGTATAGAGTAGTACTGGCTGCAAACAGCAATTTTCCAAGTTCCATGGTTTCTTCGCCATGCTGATGAACTCCGAAAGAACGTAAACAAGATCGTACAAACTTGCTCAAAATGTATCCTACATCACTTCGATGTAGGTCGTTCGCGAAAAGGCCTTTGTCGGTTACCTAAATGGTATCCGTTACGCAAAGCGATTATGTCACAAAGAGATCGGTTATCCTCTACATATCCATTGCTCAAGTGGGTTTGACCATCGTTACAAACATAACTATGAGCGTAAGATCGTGTCAATATAGCGTTGTTACATGATTCGCATATTCAGCTAAGGAGTTTTGTGTAGAGTTAGTCGATTTCAGTTACACACACTTCTATCTTAGGACAGTATGGATATAGTAACAAAATACCTTTACCTAAACAGAGTACTCCATTTTGCTAAAAGTCTTGGTTGGTGAATTCAAAGAACCATAATAAGTTACTCCTATGAAAATAAACACTTAAATCTACGTTCTGTTTAATTTAATGATTAACATATATTAACATTCTTCTAAGAACTGCCTTAGTAGGATACAAACAATAAGTTATTAGACCGATGAATAACATGCTGCCCCTTTAACGTGTGAGTAATATACTAAAAAGAAACTGACCATCGACATTATACAGGGAGGTAGTTTTTCATCCCTGTCACGTCACTGTACACATCCACTTGACCGCTCTTTCTGGTCTACTGGACATTTATTGATAAGTGGAGAATTTTATTTGAGTCTCCTGACACATCAAATATTTCGAAAACTATATACTTTTACTATTAACTTAGTTAAACGTTTCGCGTGCATGAACACACAATAGTACTCAATAGTAACAAAAATGCGCACTTGAATCTTTATTAAAGTTGCTCACTAATACTCGACAAAAACTAATTTAAAATGTGTTAGTAGTAACGTTTTCTATATTCTAACATTAAATATTGTATATACCTAATTATAAACATATATACAAGAATAAAATACACCTATTTCATATTATTTCATATTATGTTTGTTACATGCATATCAGTGTATTACTGTTAAACATGTTTTTTTTAATATATTAAGTTAATATATTATTCATACTATTTTTAATACCGTTTATAAAACTTTGTATATTTTCAATTAAACAAAGAAAAATTTTCAATTAAAAATATCGTTGGTAATGGTAATCATTGTGGTGAAGATATAGACCACGAAATGGCTGAAATTGCCAATTAACCTGTGTTATCTCCGATTTTCCTGTTGACACTTTCCCAATACACAAAGTTCGCATTGCATGTCAGCGATTGTATGTAATGGATGTGTGCGGAGTTAACGGTTTACGTGTTTAGGGGGTATGATTGGAAACCTGGTAATAGAATTTATCGACAATTTCAGTCAACTTGCTTTTGATAAAGTACGTTTTACTACAGTAACTTGTGTATATTTAAAGGGTGACTTTTCTTCCACGATCTAATGTAAGTTGCCTATTGCGAAGGTAGTTTTCTTGTGTTGTACTTCAAAATAATTGAAATAATCAAATCATATAAACTAGTAGTAAAGGATTTTAAGTATTTTACTTTTACACAGTAGTTTTTAATGCTTCCTTTCATTTATTGCCATATTTTGGCGTATTTCATTCCAGCCTTTATAAAGAATTTGCCATGAAAGTACCAGCATAACAATACAAACCCATTAACACAAGACACTCCATATATAACAATTGTTAATTAAATTTATTACTACTATTAATTACTATGTATTACTTTATTGCTAACTTATAACGTAAGTACCGTTAGTATTTCCTCTTCAATTGTACAAAAATAATTCGGCTCTAAATATAATTCTAGTTCTAAATTAATTTTAGTTTAAAAAAAAGGATAAATATCTTTTTATGAATATACTTATACTCGTTTTATCATATAAATTTAATTAACTAATCTCTTCAGCAAACTAATCACAAATATAACGCAAACGACAGCAAATTTATCTTTGCGGTGCAGTTGCCTCTTCACTTACAACGCGGTCTGTCCTTTAAACAGGTGACATGCCGGGGTGACACATGTCACTCATCAAGTTGCGTACGCTTAATAAATCTACCAAAACTGTTTAAATATTATTATGGAAAACATGGTTTGAAATATATAATCTTAGTAGTCGACAACAATAAAGAAGGATAAGTCATTCCATTACTTGAAAAAAATTCATTCCTATCCAAATGATGAAGTTTTACAAGAGAGATACAATTAAACTATGTATTTTGATAAATATCTATCCGTTTGTCATATTATGAATCGAGGCGTATTTGACGCGTTCAATTCATGTTTAAAACTTTTCCCTTTAAACCATCGACCGAGGATATTCATTGAAAACATCGATGTTGTGGAGATATTTTTAAATTAGCCAACCGAATGATAACATAATATAATTATTCTAGGCCTTACACATTGTGTAATCCTTGAATATTTTCCTTAGCAACAACGGAGAAATAAGGAGAAGGACACCGAAACTACTGCAACAGACGTGGTTTAAACCTTCTATATCACCAGCTCAGACCCAACAACAGATACGCTTGACAGTGCAGCCACCCGTTCTTCTAACAATATCTGTACAGTTTGATTTTTTTCTCACATGGAGTTTAGATTTTTTTAATAAGAAGGTTGTTCGTTGATTTCCAATTGATAATCCCGGTAAGTACTAAGCAAATGTGAATGTACTCAAATACATATTGCTATTAATACTATATTAAGCACGAATTTGAAGGTATACACCGTGAAACTGACATTGTTAAATTATTTTTGTTCTAATTAAATTGTTTTTTTTTTTGTTTTTTTTTACCAAATGTCTTCTATTTTAAATCCGTTTGGTAAGATATGTCACATGAACTAATTTTTTTCAATTTGACATGGATGAGGAGGAGAGGTGAATAGGGAGTTACATTTTAGTACGAGTGTAAACAAATGTCTCTCCGTGGAGAAATACGATTGCCGCAAACTCCACGTTTATACTAATCTGAGTTTTGTTAAGGATACGTATGCCAAGTTTTAAAATATATACTGTATTATTATAAGCCTAAAACATGAGATTTGTAAACTTGTTTTCTTTTATGAGCTATTTTACTCCTCATGGTACTGTTTAGCTTATTCTTGGGCAATCTTAAAATTTTGTTGGAATAGTTGTAACGCCTGAAATTTTTAAATTATTGATTTGCTACTCGTATCAATTCAATTTTGATAAGATAAATATTAATGCCATATAGAGGTACTGTAACTCGTATATTTCATAGTTATGGTTTTCCAAGGATATATCATATTGAGATATACGTAAAAGTCAAAAAATTTCATGACAAGGTTAAAAATGCTTGTACACTTAGTCCTATTTCTATATTATAAGGAACAGTTCTACAAAGTGTATTCTTTCAGAGAGTTACGTGACACTTTTAAATAGTTTAAATGTTGTTGCATAAAAAATGTATGAATCTTTTAAGCAAGTTACTGAATAGACAATCAGTAAATATTCTTGTAAATATATTTTAAAAAACGAAAAATGCTTTCAAGCAACCAATTGTGATCTTATAGATACTGTTATAGAACCGAAGGAATTCGGAATTATATTTCATAAAAAATCAAATATCTCATTAAACGAGGACTGCATATCTGAAGAGATTCTAGTAAATAGCAATATTAAAAAACAACTTATAAATTTAAATGTAATGATAATAATGTCATTTATTAATGACGTAATATTTGATCACGGTTATTACCACATAAATAAGGTCTATAAAAGCGCATTAAGAAAAGGATACGTGTAGCTAAAATCAAACATCAGCTAACGAATGCTGTCGGAACCGCAGTTGGTAAATATTGTGACAGCAGATTTCCGGCAGTGAATAAACATTACAGCCCCGATACTCGGCTTACAACATCACTGAGTCGCGGTTTGTAGTTTTTGGTGGTAATTTATATTTCCGGTCTGCTTTAGTCGCAAAAATTTACATGATAGAACAATATCCTACCATGATGGGCATTTTCTTACTAAATTCAACATTTATATGTTATTAATATTGTTCGTTAAATATGTTTTTTTTTTCATAAAAGATGTTAATCTTAGCGACATATGATTTTATTTGACATTTATTATTAATTTTTACCTGAGCAATTAAATAGTGAAAGTTTATAGAGTAATTCATGGACACGATGTATAAAACATATGATAAAGCACGTGCATATGATAATGTTAAAGCAAAAAAGGAAAACTAGTTACACAACGTAAGAGCTTGCTCTAATATGTTTAGTATAATAGGTTTCTCGGAGCGTTCATCCATTCACAGAACATCTCACGAATAATAGGAGATATAGACTTAAAATTTTCCATGTGCAGAGGTTCAATAAATTGTACATAATACGTTACGACCTTAAATGCTATATATTTCTGCAATCTGTATTCCATAGATTATGAATGAGTCACAAAACTTGTTTATATAATTTTCTTCAATAGTCACTGTTAAAACAGAAGAACTGAATAGAAAAGTTCTGTTTCTCAAACGTCAAGATCAGATAGCCATAATCATGCTTAACAATGTTTCTAATTAATTTCCAGATGTAATTGAGTTTTAAATGTTTTGAATGCCTTTTTTATTTTTACTATATTGATATTCAAACGTGAGAATATTTAATCTGAAATTTTATATATTGGTTAAAAATTACGTATTTTTAAATAGTAAATAAAATTTACAAGTTAAAACTATTGTTTAAATTGCTAAAAATGCAAAATCTTAAGAATAGCGTTGAAAATTCATATTGAGTTTCAACACCAAAATTTATGTTTAAAATGTTGTAACTCATCAGGTGGTATAAATTTAGAAAACAGCTATATTATGATGTAAATATGTAAATTTTGTAGCACATTGTATGCCAAAACCTTGTACGATATATTTTGTATATTTATTCCAACTACAAAATGTAATACAGTATAATAACTGAAAATGTCATATTTACTAACTCCTTACATATTGTATGAACAAAGCCATAATTTAACTACTTACTTAATAAGTAATATCTGCTGGAATTTGCATATTACTACTTTATTGGTCATCCTAGAGATAATTTAATTGATGAATTATGAAGAATGATCTGTAAAACGAATTTATGAATGAAAACATAAACTACAACACTTGAAAATAATTAGAAACAATTAGTGCGTTTCACAATCACTTTTAGGCAATCTGGTATAAATAATAGCTATCAATATTATATTTAAGGTTAATATATATATATATATATATATATATATATATATATATATATATATATATATATTGTATAATATGATTTCACAGTTCACATCACGTGTTATGAAAAAAGAAAGTGATATACAGTATTACCGTACTAAACAACGTCAACAGGCTCACTAAACAATGCACTCGGACTGACTCGGTACTAGCAGCAACTAACAAACTAGTTGCTTTTGATACAGCCAGTCAAACGACAGTAGAGGTCCTAGGCTTTCTCTAGTATGTATATAAAATAGACATTACTAAAGACTATTTTATATCGTATGAATAAATAAAATATTCTGGTTTCTAACTGATGAAACTTTTATTTCTTTTAAATATTAAAATAAAGACATTTGTTACTATTAAAACTTGTTACATTTAAACTTAAATCTAAAACGGATTAGAAGATTGTAATATCTTTATTGATTTTCACCTAGTTTACTAGTGCTTAGAATGCCACTTAAAAGGAAATGTCCACGATGTCCCTATTTTCAGTAGAAAATTGCGTACGAAGCAGCAGGTAACTGCAAGTGTATTTATCTAATCTAACTCATAACATTCTTTTCATCCACCGTAATTATTTTATATTCAATCGAGGAGTGATCAATTATCTGTAGATATAACCAGAAATTATTAGCAAAAGTTTTCCTTCTGTAGAATACTATCTTGCTGATTTGCAGTAAGAAATACATGTAAAGTTAAACTCTCCGACCATCATTTAATTAAATCTCAACGATGTTGGTTGCGTGTTCGAGATTGTTTATGTTCTCTTTCGTCGATTTAACACGGCTTTGATACTTTTATTGTTTTATACGTTCTAGCTATAATTCACAAAGTTTAAATTAATTTGTGTAGTTTGAGTATACTGCCGTTCTTAATTCATACCAAATATCTTATTGGGTTAGCGTCAGCACTCTAGGGGCTGGAAAAATTTCATTTCTGTATGTCTGTCTGCACGATATCTCAATATTATCTATAAACTTTAAGTTTTGCATGAAGCCAACACTTTATAAAATCAACAAAGAGTTCGATGATGGTGCAAGTCATTTTATGTGATGTAGGTGAGCGTTAGCAAAATCTTTTTTATTGGTGTTATTTGAACCACGATGGCAAAAAAATATCGTAAAATAAATCAATTTTTAAACAAACTGAGTACAATCATATGCAGTTTTAACATTTATAAAATAGAAACACACTTAGCAATAAACTTGAACCTCAGCAAATTTAACCATCGATTTTGAGAACTATAGTCAACCCTTCTGTACTGTAAGATCACGCATTAAAAAGAACAACTTTGTTACGTTACTTAAGTACATTTAATCTTATTTTTGAGTTCTCTTGATGCTGCATCAAGTAAACGAGAATCAGAATATATTTTGTATTAAAATATGTTGTAAAGAAAACATCAATTACCTACAGTCTGATACCGTAATGTGCTTTCCTGTTTTCTTTCCGATCCTCTTCTTTACACAGCGCTGGCTTTTAGACTGCGCGATATGATTCTAACCGAAAGACGAAATTGTCCCAAATAAAATTAGCATTGGGATTACTGGCCATCCACCAAGTATCACTTTTTGAACACAAACCACACAGAGTCACCACATGCTTACCAATATCTTAAGCTTAATCAAAGATGACTGTGCTTATACCCATTGTTATGATTGGCACAAATATGGCAAGGCTTTACTACCAAGGGAGTGCCATCCGTATCACGTCTGATCATTAAGACTTGCATGACCCATCCTCAGTAGCGCAATAAGACAGGGCTGGAACCTCAAATCGTTGAGCTTCTGCTCTAGAAGGATGTTGCAATATTAAGCCATCACAAACTGATTGGTTTGTCGGCGGTATTCTCCTACGATGTTCTATAATTATGAAAAAGGTACAGCAACCTTTAATTAGAAACTAATAGTGTGTTTACTTATCTTTTGCCAACTGATAAATCAATAGAGAATTTCTACTAGAATGCTATATTTCGCAAATCTGGTACATTATATCCGATGTAGATTGACATGTGCCTTTGCCATTTTTGTGGAAGAAGCGTAGATGGTTTCAGAGTACATTACATTTCTACATCTTGACTTTTGTTCGATTTTTTCCAACAACAAGAAACATAATACACTTACAGTTTAATCATGATTGTGAACCTGAGATTACACCTAACGATTATCAAGTTCTTAAAGGAAACAAACGTTTATCAAATGTGCAAGGGGGATTAATACACTTACGAAAAACAGATTTGGAGCTGATTTAAAAATCATGATAATAAGCTATATTATTTATAATCATATATTCATAAATATTGTTTAAATATTATTTTCATAACAGACTTTTCTATACACCAGTTAGTTTTATTTGTTAATTTTTACAACAAAGGACACCCATATTCAAAGTTCTGGTAAAGGTTCATATAACAATATTTCCTCATAATCACATAGAATTCATCACAATCTTCTGTTATTCCTTTAGTAACTAAAACCTGACACATTTCATGGTACTATTTTTATAATACATAATTAATAATATATTCCTTAAACTTTAAAGCCTTTTTTCAAAATCCGAGAAGGGAAACATTAAGCAGCATGGGTTGATTGGCAAACTTTCAGGTTCCGATAGCTCTTGATGTAACATCAGTACAAGAATAAATAAACAGCTTGTGATACATTGACGGGAAACTGTTAATGTGGGAACTTCCAACTGTGTCTACGTGCCGTTATTATTTCTGAGATACGACGTTCAGTTAAACTTTGTAGGTGTTTGTAACCAACATCAACCACATTTATAGTATTTACTTTAACATACTGATCTTTGTAACATTGTAGCAATGCATTTGCTTAAAATATAAAAATCCTTTTTATAATACTTATATGAAAAAAAACTATGGAATTCCAAATACTGCTCTGGCGGGCACATATGGAATCTGCCTCGCATCTTGTGCCATAGGTCCACCAGCATAAACTACAGGCCAGAGACATTTTATACAGTTCCTCAAGACAAGTTTATTAAATAAATGCTACCCTTCTTCCGCCATAACCACTTTTCTCATATTTTAAGACTCTGATGCCAATTATAACGGAAGGAAGACTAGCCTCAATGTTATTCTAGCATATGCACCTTACCATAGCAACGGGTGTAAATACTGGCTTCACGGAAGAAAGGACGCGCAGGTCAGGATATGCAGTTGCTGAAAAGGGAAATAGCTCAATCTCCGCCACTTGTGTCACACGGATCGTTTCCATGCTGTTGCCTCGTGATTGTATAGAGTCTACTTTGCTAATGCAGTAGTTAGAGAATAAAAAGTTTCAAGAAGAACTCTTTCAGAAATATCCTTGGATGGTCGGATAGTCTCAGGAACAGTCCTTACTCCTCTGATTTTCTAATGTATTATCCAGCCGCCGACCTTCCTTTAACACAGAACAGAAACTTAACGATATTCCCTTAACTAACTAGCAGAAGGACGAGAGAAATTAAAGATTTTTCAATTGAAGATTTTTATATCTTCGAAGGATATTTTTAGAAATGTAATCTAAATAGTGATCGTTCTAAATTTTACGTATCCAAAAACAAGTAAAATAAAAATTAAGTATCCATGTTGAAGATGTTCAACTTAAGTATAATGAGTATCCTAAGTATCTAGGAGTTATACTTGACTGCTTGCTAATATCTAAAAACAAACTATACAGACTGCGAATAAATTTAAAAGTAGGGCGAACATAATACAGTTCTAATAACAGTTAACTGTTCTAAATACAGTTAAAAATAACATGACAAGATTTTGTCAATCCTATCTTACAGGGGCTCCTCACCACTCAGCTGAAGCACAGCCTTCCTTACAGATGGTTTTGATATGAAATAAGTTTTAATTTAAGAGTCATTTGTGCGCTTCTCTTTCAGGTAAAATAATTTCAAGTTCCAAACACAGTATCGAAATAATTTGTAATTTTAACGAAATGATTCAGAATATAGACCTCTATTACTGCCATAATTTAACTGCCATACAACATAGATAGGCTCAATTGGTCATAGTGATAATTCTCATACAGTAAAATAAAAACAAATATTCCTACCACTACTCATACATATGACCTGTATAATTCATGTAGCTGTATCGAAGATAACGTTGCGGACAGCTGTGGGAAGTTCGTGACAGACCGTCAGCTGCTTTATAGGAAAAAGTACAAGACACCGTACCCGCACGAACATCACGCTACATTATTGTCTGAAACTTTAATTCAGTTACAGCCCATGTAGTACACCAACTTATGTGGCTTTAGTTACCAAAATAAGTTCGATGGTACCTTGAATGTCATACAATTACTTATAGTTTATGGCTATTAAATCCCACTGAGAAAATATTTTGTTCTATATTTCGTCATTCTGGGTGGAATGTCTGGGAATTTTTCACATTACTATTGAAGATAAAAATATAAAATAATTGTATAATCGTGACGTCTAAATGTTAGTGCAAGTCTACTAGGTACATAAAGGAGGTACTAAGGTCAACGTTTATGGCACCTAGTTGTTGGTAACAATGGTTACTTATTGGTTGAATTTATATTGTGGTAATTTACTCCATTATATTTGTACACGTTTTATCGCTGTAAGATAGAGGCGATTTATAAAAGCTCTTTTACTGTACTTTTGATATTTACAAATTCAAATTTTTCATTAAAATATGGCTTATGTCTAATAATTAGTGAGTCATTTATTGTTTGACTTTAAGGAAAAAAGCACTGAGGCCCATAGTGAGGAGTGCAAAACAATTTTTGCAGATTATAATCAGTTATCGGAAGCCGGTTCAAGGTCACGTGTTGCGCAGATTAGCTTCCGTGTTCTGCCACTCGTCGAGATGGCGCCACTGATCATGATAAAACAGAAGAGTGGTAGTGAACTGACCGTCGACCAAAACTTGATTTACTACTAGCCGACGTAGCTGACACTAAATTGACAACCAGAATTTTAGCTATTATATTGCGGAAATTAAACAGGACATTATGGATTTCAAAATTTATACAAATGATTCTATAGACTTTTATAATTGCCAAATTCACGATTGTTTAAATAAATTGGAGGAATACAAAGCTAAAATAATACAGTGTAAAAGTACCTTTGAAGTACTTTCTTCTGAAAACAAAACATTAAAGAAACAATAAACTGTAATTAAAAAGGCTGAGCTTGCATCATATCAGTACTCCCGAAGCAACTGCTTAGAGATTCGCGGAGTGCATCAATCTCAACAGGACGACATCATTGCTGTCGTCAAGAATGTTGCCAGAGGTTTTGGTTTAACTTATAATAGGGAATGATCGATGCCGTCTATCGTCTAGCTCAAGTATTCTTACTGATCCTCGTTGTATTATTATTAAATCTTTCTTCGCATAGATCGAAGAGATGAGGAGGAAGGCTCGTGTGAAGAACGGCTTGATTACCGGCTGCTGAGCACGGATACCACAGCGAGAGTGAAATCTTCATTAATTTGTCGCTGACAAAGGAAACCAGAGCCCTATGGATGGAGGCGCGGGCGTTCAAGGAAAGGATGGGCTACAAGTACGCGTGGATAACGAGAGCAGGAAATGTGTTCCTACGGCGAGAGAAGGGTGCGAGATCTGTCCACATCACTGAGAAGGCTGACCTTGAAGTTCTTTAATAAATATAAAGTATGTTATACTTAGATTTAAGATTGTTTTTTATTTCAACCTTATTAGATGGTATAACTGTTTTGTATGTGTGATAAAATATAGTTAAACTAATATAATATCAGAAAAAAATATTACTGTACATTACCAAAATGTAAGGGGTTTGAGGTACAAAGTAAATAGTTTACGTTTATAAATGTTTAAATTAGTTTTTCAATAATAGCTTTAACTTAAACATGATTAAACAGTACGATTAGTATTTCAGAACTGTTTCCTGATAATTCCTTTGTTTTAAGATGTGATAGGGATGAAATGCGCACAGGAAAGAGCAAGGGTGGGAGTGTTATTGGCGATTACTGATTCTATAAAGATACAAAGAGTAACATAATTAGAAACAGGCTAGGACACTATTAGGGCTTGTTTGAACATCACAAATAACTTTTCTGTTATTATTGCTCTAGGTTCTTTCACACACAAAAATGTTGCAAAGAAAAATAATTGTTATTTTTTCATTGTTACGTTGTCGATGTCATATTATTTGTTTTATTTCGTTAGTGCATACAAATGGTGTAGGACTAAGTTGTTATATCATGAAGACGGTCTGTGACTGAACTAACTAAAAACCATTCTCTATATAAATTGTTAATGTATGGTTTATTATATTTTGTTATATTTCCTGTTAATATAATGCTATAATGTAATTGGCTGTGGCTGTTTATATCATATTGTTAAATCTCTATGAATAAATAAATAAATTACTGTTTGTGTCTGGTTACTGTTTCTCCGGTTAAAGGTAGCGTAACATAGCACTAAACTAGAATGTTATAGGTTGTTAAAAATTTACAAATTGGTGACTGATTGACAATATTAAGCATAACTGTGTAACCAGCAATTCAAAGTTATCCTCAGCAGTTTAAAGTCTACTGGTGTATCAGGCGACGGTCAATATGTACGTATAAACATCATCCAATAAAAGTATTTCTTTATTTCTCCTTCGTTCGTTAATCAAAACTAACAATTAATACAAGACTTCGAGGTAATGGAAAATTTTAATCTATATAAAATTTTACGGCTTTCATCAGGAATTTATTTCAAGAAAAACGGAATTTCCACATCTAAGAATTGGTTCTGGCGCTATCACAGTTCGACGAACAAAGAGTTCAATTCAGTTCATTGTTTCTGAGCACTGTTTTTGTTACTTTATTCCTGAAACATTTCGGACGTTGCAATGGACCGAACACTCTCACGGCTAAAAGGTTTGTGTAAAAACTCTTTTAAATTTATTGTTAAAAGATTTTTTGATTTTTATACACTCTTAGTTTATTATTAGAGATGCTGTGTCCTAATGTTTTAATGATTCCATTAGCTGTATAGCAGTCTTTTGGAATATACTTATAATCAATTTCAGATTAGAATTCACATGTATAACACACAGTACACTTTTTATATCATAACTGTGTTCACATAAGTATATATATATATATATATATACACACACACACACACATATATATATATATATATACGTAAGTAACTGCTCCCTTTCTGACGATTTCTATACGTAAGTGCTACCTTTCTGACGATCCTGGCCCATTCTGACGCTCATCAGAATAGGACATGGCAGTTATTATTTTATAAACGGAACTACATGTCCACGATTTTTATTATATGTTTTATGTTGTTTAATGACTTTGAACTATTTCTATGTTTTTACTTTATTCTTCAAAAGTAATAAGACTCTTTTATCCCTGAATCAATACGTCATGTTTTTCAGTTCTTGGACATAACAGGAAATAAAGTATTGTATCGAGTTGCACAATTCTTCAATGCATTGCATTAAAATTAGTAGATACAAAATAAATACAAGCTATGTTTTCTTAGTTTACAAAGACCTACTGTTTCATTCTTCTTGAAGATACACGTCCTCCCCTACAGCTCATAAGTAGTAAACACATGTAAACAAAGTTATTTGGATAAATTTATTATTGTTAAACAATCGAAGTTGGGGAATGAAAATGTCAATTCTGACCATCCCCACACTTACCGTAATTAAGTTTGGAATTTGTTATGAAGCCTCTTTTAAATGTAAGAAATATCGAATTCGATAAAAATGCATACCCCTACAAGGTATTTGACTGAGCGCCATTTAAGCTTAACTTTCATCATTATATCTCGAGAGCTGGTTGAGCTCCAAACTTGGAATTTTAGATATTTTTTATGCCATTCAGTGTACTGGCAAAATTGATTTATGCCTGTCTGTTTGTCTTTCGCAAAGATATTTTGAAAACGAAATAAATGTCTTATAGACTTTAAATGTTGTATGAAGCTTCATTTCTAAATAGAGATCACATTGTTACTCTTACAAAATCTTACAGGGAATTTGGCTGAGCGACAGCAGTCTCATGTAGCCCAGGTCTTTTTAGTACGGGTCTTACAATTTAAACCAGCACTTGGGGCATTGAGGCCGCGTGCAGGTAGTTGCGTCCTTCAGCTGCAGGCGCGTTTTGTAATTCAAATTGATTATACCTATGAAATAGGTTTTTCATACACTGTTAAGGTTTGATTTGTGTAAATGCACTTTGAAAGTATTCATTGATTAAGTTAGCTTATAACGTTTACCATTGAAAAATATGATATATTACCACATCCCTTTAGTCAACAAACCTCAGATATACCGATTATATGAAAGTGTAAATTAAATACTATTATTATAAGCTGTGAACCAGTAGTTTATAACCTAATAAACAATACATATATAATATATCTTTACAGTAAATGCGATTAAGACTTCAATGTCCGAGTGTTCATAGTTAACATTTAGATTAAATAATCTATATATCCTAATGGTCAAAAATGATGCAACGATAAAACTATCGATTGCATAAACCATAAATATATTTGGACTTTCATTTTTACTTTTTATTTTATAAACTCCAATGAGTAGTTTTATAGTACCCATCGATACCTAGACCTATAGTGTTGCCACATTTTTACCAGTCCTGTTTTGCACGTGATTATATAAATAGTCTAAATATTCGATTTCTTGTATCTTTGGATACTTATAGCCTATAAACCACTGTATACAATTTTAGGCTTAAAAAGTACAACTGCAGTAGAATGGTCAAAAATATTTACAGCGTTTATATCTTTATACTGCGAGATACCTGTATACGGAAATTGTTAATATACATACTTAGGTTCCATTAAGGTGGTGCAATAAGGCTGTTGGTATTATGATACCCCTGACTCTATTTCTAAATGCAGAAATATTTGTTATTTGTCTAAAAGTGGTAGGAATGTGAAGCATAGTTTTGGACATTATAACATGGCCCACAGAAAAACTCTTGAAAATAAAAATAAGAACCTTTACAGAAGGCTATATATAACAAATAACTAGATAGTGAAATTTTTATTTATAATAATGTCATCTCCTTATGTCATAAATTAATAACGGTCACTCCCTGAAGCTTGTGTCATTTGCGTAGGCTACTACAACAATGTTGCATGTTAATGTTCAGCGGTTTATTTGGTACATTACAGAATTGTTTACATTTTGAACTTTCCATACCTGCAGTTCCTAGTGGATTGATTAAAAATATTTTTATGAAACTGTCACTTTGAAAAAATTATTCCACTTTTCAAATTTATTTAATTTTTTGTACACAGTTAAACAGAATTGTACATTAAAATATTGTAAGGTGATCCTACTATCGGTACTTTGTAGGTCAATACTATCCTTCAATGAAATAATTTGGCTAGATCTTTCTAATTATGTTGCCGTCGCCCATAATCCCTTCAAACGAGTAGAAATGAAATATTTTTGGACACGCCTCTGTTTACGTGTAGCCTACAGGAAGGCACTATGGTGCATCTATATCAAGCTTTCCCTACTATGGCCATTATTATGCTTTAAGGTGGATTAGCATTTGATGTTTGAGTATGGTTCCTTGTAGTTTTTATAATATATTGGGTACTTTGGGATTATACCGACCACACCAGTATGAAGAACACAAAAATATAAATTTATATGAACAAACATGATAGAACAAAAAAACAACTCTTCAATGCTTAAACTTTTTTCAATGAACTTAGAACGACATAAAACGATGTAGTAGATTAACAGAACTAACATTCCATCAATCAACAAGCATATCCTGGTATTGTGATCGGTATTGTTGTCGCTGTTATCTTATCTTTCTCGAGAATCCCAATTACGGCAGGCCGCGCGGCATCACATGATTATATGTTTTTTGCACGGTACATAATTGCCTTTCCATTACAATTCAATTTATATTCCTGATCAGCCCCTCTAGAATTTGATATTTTACAGATAGGTACTATCTCGAGGGATGTTTTCTTTCGTTTAGGCACTCGCATTTTGGGTGGCGGAGTGTAATCAAGAATAAAAACAAGTTTTGTGTGTTTTTTTCAATAAAGAGTTTAGTTTTTGTTTGGTAATGTTTGTTTTTGTTGAATTTTTGTGTTTGGAGAAATGTAGGAGTATAACACAGAAGTACAACAAAGCGACGCACCAGCTGAACGGGCGGCTAGACTCTGCAATCACTTTATCTACTAGACCGCTCGACTTTGACCTCTGTCTGAGGATGGGGAGGGGTTTGCGATAAGACAATTCCTGTTTTATATTGAAGAAATATTGTTCTTCTAACGCTAATCTAGTAATCAGTAGAAGCAAGATGTCAAATAACGATTCATGTCTGGGTGTGGTCGGTATAATCCCAAAGTACCATTTACATTGTTATGTAAATTGATATTAGAAATAGTTTTTATAGGCATCATTGGACTTAGTGTAGAAGAGATCAGATATAGGTTTTCAATGTCTGTACTTAATTACTATTATAAAGACTAATGCAGAAGTAAGTCTATAGCTAACCTACAATCAATATTGCTTAGCTTTACTTTTAAAACTAACTGTCTTTAGCAAGAAATGCCTCGGTATTGATTGAAAATAGCTAAAAAGGTTATGAATTTGTATAAACAAAACGGTATAAAAGAATTTATTTAATGGTTTAAGACAACTGATTTTATAGTATGTTATCATTGGTAAAAAGGCAGAATTTTCCCAGTGAAAATTGTTATCTTTAGGAAGACTGAAGTAACTGCAGATTATGATAGTGTTTCCAATATATCTAAGCAGCTCAGTGGCAGTGCATTAGTCTTACAATCTGTAAAGCCCAGGTTTAAATATATCAGTAGTAATATATTTTGCCTCCAGTAAAAACTAAAATTAATTTTTTTTAATATAATATTAATACGAAGACTAATATAAACAGTTAACTTTTAAATATTACCATTGTTTGGACTTTTGAATAAAAACCTATAAAATTTTGAATAATAACCTATTCTATAAAAAAAAATTATTTTAAAAATAACTTCATTAAATGAATTAATTTTAAAATAGAAACACAAGATTGAAATAAGATAGCTAATGTCACATGACAAAGGAGGGACATTCTCAGAATATCCTCACACCAAGATGGAATTATAGATATTTATATACATTCCCCAAATGGTACCTTATTTTGATTGATATTATAAAATATTAGATGAGTATATTGGAAGACACATCAACAATTCTTTTGTTTTCAATACTATTATCAGTTATGTGGGTTAAAATCATTGATAGATTACACTTATTTCTTAGAACATTTGATTATGGCAAACACAGGCATTTTAATTGTTCCAATTAATTTTATTCAATTGATGGACAGTTTTGGAGGTGCACATTGGGATGTTCTTATCTGTCACATGTGCTACTTTTTACTTATATGACTCATTAGATACCATTATATACTCACAATCTAAAATTGTAATGAATAAATTGTGTGACTATATGGGGATGATTAAATCTTAAACTAGTTTTACCTTAATAAATGGAGGTAGACAACTCAACAACTTTGATTGCGGCCTGTATGTCATCTTTGCTATCAACAAGATTTTAAGAGAATTTCTAGTGGGAATATATAAAGACATAACCTATATTGAACCCTGAAATTTGGGATGGATGGAATTAATTTTAGAAAAGCGATCACTATTAGCCTACATCATTAATAATCGTACTGCATTTTCAAACAGTAAAATTTACACTCTCCTTAATGAATTTACAACAAGAAACAACAATGTCTATAATGAAAAATGTGGAAATAAGATTGGTAAGATAAAAATTGATCTACAAAATGAAGCTGTGTAGGGTCATATATCTTTACTAAATAAAAAAATTAAGTACTTAGAGTAAGAATTTAAGTTTTAAAAAGATCTTATATATGAACAACAAAAAATAGATGACTCAACTAAAGTGTTATTTGTTAATAAACAGAAATATATGTCACAAAATTTCTTATAAAAACTTAAACAGGGATTATACCAGTAAATAAGCTAACTATGGTCACTGATAGATAGGGATATGGCAAACGTTTTTGATGGAGAATTATCAAGTGGTTATTCAACATTTGATTATGTACTTCCTGGTGCTGCTTGACAGGCAGTAATTAGTGCTTTAAAGACCAATCCATACATTAATAAAAATTCAATAATATCTTGCTAGTTGGAGGCTCAAGTGATGTTTCAAACATTACTGACTATCAATACAAAAATTTTTTGAAGGTTTGATCAATATGATGGAAGATCAGGTGAATGGACTTCAACACACATGTATAATATTGGTCACTATGCTATACTGATATCATATTGTTAATATAAGTTTATAAAATGAAATTATTAGATCAATTAACTTCAAAACAGGAAATATCTTTTATAACTGTAATAATGTATATATTTGGAATCTTAAATATTTGGTGTCTTCAAAGACACCGTCATATGAATCAGGGGTTCCACATCTATAGAAGAGGAAAACAACATGTAAGTTATCTATTTGATTTATATAATTATTGAAGAAGCAACTCAGTTTGGAAAAGATTGTAGTGCAAATTAAATATATAAATAACAGAAAACATTGAAGTAATGGAGAAAAATATAAAAAAACAGTTTAAAAAAATGGGGTTAACATTTACATCCCTGCATTTCTGCAGCTTTTAGTTGTGAAAGACAAATGAGTCAAATGGTGGCAGAGAAATTTAAAAAGGAATTTGTAAGGTTCTGCTCTGATGATCTTTCTAATACAAATTTAATGTTCCTGAAAACATCAAGAGGTGTAGAAGAATATCAGCATAGTAACTTAAGTCATATATTTTTTAAGTATCAGGGGTTCCCAACCCCATTCCTATAAACTACGTGAGTGTTATGAGTTTTATATAAGTTTTAAACTGATTTTCTGTGGCCCAAATGATGTTTTTGAAAAATGTCTTTATGTACTTATGAGAATATAAGTAACGGCTGTAAGCAAACAAATGGTAGTTTATTGTCACTTATCACATATGTATTAGTCAAATACCCTTCTTTTTTATTCAAAAACGTTAAAGCTTTCATTGAAAACTACTCCAACTCAATTAAATTATAAATTAATTTTTAATCAATCAAATGATTAGCACAAACTTTCTTTCTCTGCAAATTCTTGTTAAAAACTACAATATATTCAATCTTAACATTATGTTTCTTGAAGTCAAAACATGAAAATCACATGATTATCTGGTCTTGCTGAAACTTTATGCAAGTATGTATTATAATATTTTTATAAAAAACTTCAGATTTTTAAGATAAAATCCATGTTATCCCAGTTTTACTTAATAAAATGTTTTTAAAAAGAACCTTACAAGTTTAGATGAAATATGTTGAACTTATAAGCTATTAAATAGTTTAAATATATTATATTGATTTCAAGGTCCATCTGCGGTTTCTTTAACTTTTTGGATTTAGATTCTGAATTATTAAATTAATATTGAATTCAAAATTTACTCAAATTTAAAGAATGCTTCTTTATCATTGAATATCTTGTTATATCAGTCCTAAATGTTTAAATTACACCTTAACCATCACAAAAAATTAATATAATTTATCAATATAATTCTTATTATTTTAAAAGTTCTTTTAAAACAACATTTGTGTTTGTTTTTTCAAGGGTTATACATTCCGAATAATTTTACCATTAAAGTACTATCTACATGTTTAGAGTGATTATGGAAGTAAAACCTCTTTTTATCACACCTACCTGACCAGGTGTAGAACCTGCCCTTCATCAGGGATCAATACATTTTATCTTGCCAATGAGATAATACACTCATATACGAATATCCTTGAAGTCAAATCATAGTAATAAAAATATAAACTATACCAAACTGTCTAAAAATTAATCTCGCCACATTAAGTCAGGAACTTCTTCATTGGCTCCAACACATGTCCAGTACCATTCCTTACCTGTAGCTCAAAATGATAGCAGTGTAGAGATATACAACTATGAATATCGAAAGGAAGTCACTCAGGAAATCTTAATCAAGTAATAAGTATCCCATGACATTTATTATCTCCAGGAGCAAGGGATTCCAATAAATATTTAAGTCTGGTTTAATATATTCATTTAATTATACAATACAAATTTACTTCTTTTAAAATAACTATGTATTAAATATTTCTCTCTAGTTTAAATTGGAAGTTAGGTTACAATCAATTATAAAAGAATAATCACTTATAAAACAGACACATTTTTTCAAAAATAATATAAAATCATCGTGTATAATTACATAATTAAATTACAGATACAACTGAATGTAACAATGTACATAAATTAAAATCATATGTCTTTTCTTATAAATAAGTTCTACTATGGTGTACGTAAGCAAAGTATAATAATAATTAGTTAATCTATTAATTAAGAATTATTCTATATTCAAATATTAATAGTATTTATTATATGTTATAAAACTTATTACATACTGTGTCATAAGTTCTGTAAAATGATTTGATATTTTGTAGTTGCCAATTAAAATTTGCTGTCAAGTAACAGAAGTTTCCACGACTATTCAAAAAGATGTGAACACGAATAAAGATTAGTGAAAATTGAATACAACGTATCCAGACTAATTTATTACACACGTTGCTGTATAAAGTCATCTCACCACTAAACCATCCAAAGGATTTCACAGATCATCTTTTTGATTTTTTAAACCAATAGTTTGTGTAGTGCTTACTAAAAAAATAAACATAGTTTTATTTAGATCCCTTAAGATAAATAATTTAAATTTAAGTTCATTGCACTTAACTTTGATAACAAAGTCTATTTTGGCAGCCAAATCCGTGTTTATTGTTTTAATGTTTGTCGGGGGCATTCTAGCTGTTACCCTGGCTTTCTTATATTTATTAGGTACTCGTCTCATGGCACAATGAAGATGTTAAATATATTGTATAATTAGTATTATAAACACTTTATTTCAACAGAGGATATTTTGTTGTGGTGTTATGTATAATATGAAATTTGCCCTTAAAACATATGTATTCCCAATAAAACACAGACTAGTATTATCGGTGTTGATTTATTTAAATATTGGTATAGCTAAGAAATAATACAAATATACTTAAAGTACAAATATTTGCACTTAAAGATGAAAATTATATGAATTACTAAATTTTACTGTAAATTGGATATTTAGTAGGAGTGAACTGAGATATACCATGAGATTATAACAATCAAATACATTAATATATTCTTATAAAGAGCCAAAAACTATTAAAAATATATTTTCCACCAACAAGCTTTAATGAGTATTTCTCATATCTCATAAGTTGTCTTAAACCTTAAATAAGTCACGTGAAGTAATCGACTGAAAAGTAAATTTTATTTACTATCACTTTCAATGCCATTCAAAATGTAAATGTATTCAAATACTAAAAATACATATTGTACATAAAATTGAAGGTAAAACGTTTGAATGTAGAACTTTTCATATATCAAGCCAAGTCATGTTGTGTATCTTTTTTATTGTAAAAAACATTTTAGAAAAACAAAATTTTAACAAATTGTTTCAAAATTATATAAAGAGTTTTTTTTACGGGAGAGGATTTGTCCTTATGCCTTTAACGTCAAACTCTGTGTACATTTTTGAACAGTTTCTTTAGCAAAGACTGACATATTTAGTCAGTACGATAAAAACGGGTGATAACCTTTGCAGTAAAGTCACAAGTCCTATAGTCTAGGTATGTACCTACACTCGTGGTCAGATAACTTAAACTGCGCCAGCTTGTGAAATTATGACCAGCAATCCTGCGGTCTACACCTCGTACACCTTGTAGCCAGTGTTGCCCTTCGCCTGGCGGTCAGTTTTACGTGTCCAATAGGCGGGATTTCAACGACTCGCTTGTAGGTCTAGTGGAAGTGCATACCTGTGGCCTACCAATCAACAATAACACAGACCCAGTTTTTAAAACTGTAACCGGATTTAGTGCTAGAGGCAGGACATGAGTTGGATGACTATTTGGCTGACGTTAATATGTTTCCAGACTTTTGGATCCAATCGATTTATTTTAAACAAAACTAGTTTTGGCATTAGGATATGACACATTTTTTACTCATACTATAAGTTTATGGTAAATAAAAAGTCTATGGTACCTATAGCATAGGAAGTCATTTGTATGTATCAAAAGGAGGAAAACGTATACATTTGCTACGAAAATAATTTATTTTACATTTATGTTAATGACCTCATTGAAATCTTATAAATTTTCAATGCTATTTGAACTGAAACGCTTCTAGATATAAAATTAGTAAAATATAATAAACTGGAACCTACATTTTTATGAGTAATACAGTATAAGCCTACTACTATATAAACTGAAATCTACTTTGGAAACAAATAATACATAATATAGAAGATTTTAACTAAAAGTAAATCCCAAAATACGCTGTCATACAAATCTAAAAATTAGTACTTTAATCAAAAGTAAATCACAAATATCAGTGTTAAAAACATAGTCTTATTCCAAATTTTGTAACGATTAAATAAAACGAAATTTCGTTAAAACCCGTAACATCACCATGCAGTGTTTGGGATAGGATCTTTTATGAACTTTTATGTAATCTAAATACTAAATGAAAACAATTGGACCTACATAAACTTGGTTCATGAATAGAAAAGAATTATACATTTAAGACTAATACTGTGCATTTTGAACAACCACATTGTAGCATACATGTTACAATAAATTAGGGCATTTCAGTATATTATTTCATTTCTACATAAGGGTTAAATCTTTACAAAATTACTACTACAAGTTACAATATTTGATTCTTAACATTTTTAAAAATACAATATAAAACTTAATTATTTCTTGTATCATAAAATCATTTAAGATATGCTCAACAAATTTAGTTAATGATATATATGGACTAATCCTAATGAATATGTATCCATAAATTAACTTTGAAATCAAACAATACATAGTATCCACCTGGATACTATATAGAAGCAATTACTTGTATACAAATCCCAAATACGCTGTCATAGTAATATAAAAGTATGATTTAACTTGAACATAGATTACAAATATAATGGGTAAAGCAGCCTAAAATTTTTCCAAGAGATTAAAAAAGATAATAAATAAAAAGTCTTGTTACCTTAGTAACATGTGTGGTGATTCGGATGGATACTTCCATAATAACTGTTTTAATTTATATAATCCATATGTGAAAATAAAAATAATATGACCAAACATGGTACATAAACAGAAAATTATTACACGTTATGTATGACTCCTATTGTGTATTTTGTACAATATATAAAAAATACAATGAAAATTAAATTTCTTTTACGAAATATAAAAAATTCCATCATAGTATTTTTTTGAACCAAACAACAAAAGAAAAGCATTACTGTAATAATCATACATTATGTTACTTTGCATACATCAAACATATAAAAATTAAACAGACTATTTTACTTCTACGTGAATAGGAAATCTTTGCAAAATATGTTTTACAACTACAAGTTATCACCAGTTTTTCATGTAACCAATCTCATATTAATTACGGCTAATTAGATGACAGAAATGCGTAAATTATATTAAGCTATACTACATAAATCACAAATTGCAAACTTATAAAAGAATGTGGTATTACAGAAAGTACTGTAACACAGTCTGAAGCACAAATTTGACTCTTGAGATTATTTTTTGTTAAGCTGAGTGATGGGTATGTTAAGCTTATTATAAACCTGGTATAACAACGAAAAACAATAAATTTAATCAGTTGTTGACTACAAACACAAATGTAGAAATCGTCCATGTGATTGATTTGAAACTCTTTACTATTGCTGCAAAGTAAATAAAATTTAGATTTCTTGTTTCACAATCTTACTCATTCACAAAACAACTATAACATAACAACAGAGGTAGTTTCATTGTAAGTAAATTATGCCTAAAATATATTGCATTATATATATAGACACATATCCCGTATTGACTGCCCTAAATTTTACCAGATTATGCTATAGATTAAAACAAAAAATGTTTGCCATATAATGTATAGCCCTGTCTAGCTTAGTTTTCTGTCTGTCCATATTGGGGGTTTTATTTGTAATAGTTTATGTTTCAGTGATGGTTTGTGAAACTATATACGTTTAATGGTCTAAACGTCACATCTTAACACTTTGAGTGCCACAGCGTCGCCAATTTTGACTTTCCGTATTTCGATAATATTTTATGTAGTACAAGATTATTTTGGCCAAATAACCAGACAGCTGTATATTCAATAGGTTCCAAACTATCAATAAATATGAGTGTTATGTTGTTTCTCTACTATTTATCTGTGAAACCTAGTAGTTTGGGTACTTATCAAGAAGCCACTATTTTTGGACGAGTTTTCCTTATCGGGGACAAAACAAATTACAGTAAACAACTGACTTTATTTAACCAATTTTGGAATTTACAAGTTATTACGACAGTCAATGAAATCAAAAACTATAAGAAGAAACGTTTCATTATTCGAAAATGTCAGGTAATTCGTGTGTCTATTTGGAGACGATTTGGAGATAGGAAGTATGACTCATCGAGTATTATTCGATTCGTTATGGAAGAAGGAACGTATGATGAAGTTTATTTTGATCTCTGATAAGGAAAACTCGTCCAAAAATACTGGGCTGTGATAATACCGAAATACCTGTGCGATGATTCTGTCTTCCAGTCACGCGACGTAGCGGACGAGTACCGTGTTGCGTAACGGCCTTTCTTGTTGTTTATGTGCCGATAACCAAGCATTTGAGTAAATACAAAATAAAATAGTAACTTATACTGTATTTTAATGTATTTCTCTACAAAAGTAATGTAGTGTTGTGTCCAAGCGAAAAACGTGAATTTTCACTGTAAATATTATTAGGGTTATTATTTAGTAAACGTAAACTTTTATGTAAATATGTTAGCAAGTATTTGATTAGCAACATTTACGAATCATATTTATTTGTGTTATATTGATGTTTTATTAGATTTATTGGGAAAACTACATCATTACTAAGTAATTTCTAAACTCTGACAAATGAAGTACAGTTTATAAAATGTCGGTACCGGGCAGCATTTTGTTAATACATATAATGCCATGTTTTAAAAATACTAGAAAAAGATATTACACGTGTGTTTTATTTCGAATTATATGGCCTTTATCATGGTATAAAGAAGAAAATCTTAAAAATACCGTACACACTCAAATTAGGTCGAAACTTAACTTTTTATACAAAAGTAAAAAACTTTTTTATAAATACTGAAATTTTTACAAATCAAATTTTATTTGTAACGATATGTATCATATTCTGCATTTAATAAAAAAAACAACAAAATGATGGAAATCTGTTTGGTAGTTATTTTACAACAGCTTTTTTCCCCCAAAGTTTACAAATATGCGAAAAACAGCGTGGCACTTTATGAATATGCCTTCGAAAAACGCCCGTGGCACTCAGAGTTAAATATTCTTTAGTAATACATTACATTTAGTAATATTGACGACGTAACAAAAACTGTGGCATTTTAACAATTTCAAGGCTTCAAAGCAAGTTCTATTTAGACTGCATTTTGGTGTTGCATTGAACGTTACACAACGAAGAATTACAAAAATACTTTTGACTTTTCAAATAAACCATAATTAATTTATTTAGACCGTTAGAAAATAAACAAAGGAAGAGCAAACATAAGTTGTTTAATTGTGCGTGAGTAATCTTTTACCAATACAATTACATTCTTCACATATGCAGTGTAAGTTTAAGGCTCTGATCAATGAAATCATCCATATTTTAGCATGGTCTTGTAAATGAGCTGATTTAATTTAAATTTTAGAGCTGAGATAATAGATAAAGAGTAAACTATTTGCCCTTGTGACTTGTTCACCATCCACAATTATTTATTACTTAACACCTTTTCCCAAGAATAGTTAGACCATTAAACAAACAGAGCTTCAGTTCAATATCTCAAACCGCCACTGATATATAAATTATTACAAAAAACAATAAACGGAAAGAAATATAGCTAGCTTAGATACGGGATTTTATATGTTACAATGGTCCCTGAATATTGAAATAGTTTTAAGTAAATTACCAACGATGGAATTTGAAAAATTTTGTCACATTTCTGTCTGTTTCAATTACATATACTGCATGGTATACTAGCTTGGGTCCATTTACCTTGTTTAATTTCTCTATTATGGCAACAATAAAAATGCTTCTTCACGTGATTCACTTGAAATAAGAGCCTGTGGCAATTTTTTTCAACTTTTGAACCTCTTAACAATTAATTGTAAAATAATATTTAGTTAAACATGTCTACTTCCAATTTAAAATTATATTATATCGTAAGCGTTTTCACTAAGTTTTCCATTATTACAAAGTACAAGTGAGATGTCATATTGTTGGGGCTATACATTCAAATGGAATTTTGCAAATAGATATACAGTATGTATTTTAATGGTACTCATAACAACTGACTTCCGGACCCAAAGATTTTATCTCTTCAAACTAAAAGTCCAATCCATTGGAAAAGAATATGGCTATGACATCCTTGTTATTCAATAGGTAATTGCGGGCAAAGCTACGAGTAAATGCTAGTTAATATAAATATGTATATACATATTTTTGAAATAGCAATAAATGTATACTTATTTTAGATGTTATTATTAGAATATAAATAAGTTCAATTAAGGCGTAATGTATGCAAACTTACCTGAACCCTTTTTTCCTTTTATATCTTGACCAACATACATTTCTCTAACTTTCGGAGCCTTATAACAATCTTCACGAAAGAGCCTCTTTCGACACTTTTCTGTAAATAAACCATCATCTTAAGAAAATGCTCATAGCTTTTAAAATAGTGATAAATTAGATTAAGCATACATCAGTATTTTATAGTTACTGAATAACCGTGCTTTGCTATGGGGCCAAAAAATATACTTATTTTACTTATTTTATTATCCACTCGCTACTGCTGTGTATTAAATACTTTAATAAATAATCATTCATTAATTTTATTAGTGAAAGTCTTAAGTAAAAGACTTAAGTAAAAGTCCTAAAATTTCCCTGTACATCACATACTTTGCTACTCTCATATTGCAGAATCACCAGACTGTCATGAGAGCCCCTTTATTATTATAAATATTGGTTTTTTTTTCTTTTTGAGGTAAGGTTATAAGTTTGTTGTTAAATTAGTATGGCTTAAATATTTCAATAGATTAAATTACTTTAAATGATCTTTTGTATTTCAAACACCATGGACGTTTTTGAGTAAAAACATAAAATATGTACAATATTTAAATTCTAACTAATTTCATATTTCATTACGCTAAGAACAATCATATCAAAGTTACTAAAATAATAAAATAAATTTCGTTCTAATTTCATACGTGCTTTGTGAAGCACATAACATGTATAAATGCATGAAATACAATTATTGAATAAAGACTTTTTGAACTTGAAAGTCATACTAATGGTCATACATCTGTCGTTAGTACAGGTTTAACACTTTACGTGAAAACAACATTTAAAATCATATTACTCAAACTGTTCACCTTTTTGTCTTTTATATTAAGCCCTAACTATTACCATTTGCTCATTATTCAATTCATCATAATTATTTCTTATATTTTTTATTAGCACGTTGTATTTGTATCTATCAAGGATTGTAATGAACATATAGACAGTAAATAAGTATACATACATGGTTATCAAAACCTCCACCATTAAAATTGTATAATATTTGTGATATAATTATTATACATAATATAATAGTATTCTGCACATTATATTTGTGTGACCCCACTAAGGAGTATCCCCCAATATTTTTTTTGTTTTATATTTTTTATGTTTTAGAAACTCTTTCAATTGAAATGTCACAAGCTAAATCCTATATGTAATTCATAGAACAAAAATGCCTTATATTGTTTTGTATATTAAAAAAATAATTGTGAGAATTTATTATTGCTTAGCGGATCTAAATTATAATTCCACCTAGTAATAAACTGTCGTGACTGTAGTAAAAGATTTTCCTTATTTCCGAAGTTAAATATTGTATTCACTTATTTTGCACTGCTATGTTGTAGTTTTAGACAGTACAACAATAATAATTGCTATTTGTTGTTAGTCGAGCCTTTATACTCCTGTATGAGAAATAACATTAGTAACAATAACCTTAAACTCACAACGAATATAAATACCGAGGTATATAGTTTGATACAAAGATAGAGACATGTATGTAAACTACAAAGAACAGACTTAAAATGTTAAAGGTTTTCCACATTTGTATAATATGTAAAACTAGCCATTATGTTATGGATGCCTATAAATCAACTGGAATTATAACCATCCATGGCAATAGATGTTTTGGTAATTTTGTTGTATTATATAATCACTAGTACACTCAACAACATATTTTCAGTTTTTTATTTTATACTAGTAAAGCAAGTTTTTAATAATAAACTAGTAAAGATAGGAAATGAATATTTCTGTCATACAAATTTAGTTAATACACGAATATTTAAACTACATTTAGTATTTATATCTTTATTTTTAGTTCAGCAATATAGTGTCTCAGCAAAATCTTTGTCTGGAAATATTTTGAGTTTTTAATACTTTTCTAGGGCCTTTTATTTGTAAAACTAGATTAGTTTTAGTAAATATGATTAGTAAAACATACGAAATAAATAATTCTGTTTTAAAAATGTTTAATAGTTAATAAATATAAATCGGGTGATAATTCTTTACACTTTTTAGTTTCAGTGAAATTCACATTGTACTAATAAAAATAAATATTTTAAATTTGTAAGCTTTTCAAACCAAATTTAGCTTTATGTTTTTACTGAGCAACCGTGTAATATAGTGCCTTAGTAAAATATTTATGGCTGTAAGAACTTTGAGTTAATAATATTTGTCTAGGGCCTTAGTTTATAGGAGCATATTTATTTATTTATAGTTATACACGTAGAACTCTAGACTAAAAATGTATAACTTTACGTTAAACTAAATAGATTTCATAAAAACGTTTTGCTGACTAATTCTTTCCGGTAATAACAGAACTAACTGCTAAGGTACTGCAAATCAATGGTTTAAACTTACTCAATCAGGAGTATGAGGCTGATCCCTGAAGCTGCTTGGACCGTAGTCAGGATCGCTGTCTGTATCATCTATAGCTGATGAAATTTCATCTTCACTTTCTGCTTGTTCAAGAAGCCGGCGAACAGTAGCTTCATTGACTGGAGACCTCGATGGCTTTTTCTTATTTATTTTGATCATTCTAACCAATTATATAACCGTAAAATCGACAGAAAAACAACTTATAGCAGGTTTAACGCACTCCAACAACAATTAAAACTTAGTCAAACACGTTTACATCTTGGATCACTAATAACTGTTATTAAATACTGTCTCATAACAAAACATAAAAAGTTAACTATATAGTCGGATGTTCCACCACTACCCCACTATCCATAACCACAACGAATAACTCGTAATAATGGACCCCAACAACCAACACCCCACGACCATACCACTGACTGAAGGAACTAAGCATACAGCAGCCACCTAGCGCGAACCCTGGAGCGGATAGTATCGTGTCTGTAGCACAGTCCCCCACCCCCCTCCACATCACTAGCGACGTGACCACGTACTATCAGTAACCAAGAATACACGGCGACACCGTAGATTAGTATGTCTGCCTGTATTATCACCCAGACTCGCTAGCATATCTCTATCTCTGTAACAATAATTATGGCCTGTTTTCATAAAAAGTGAAGTATTGTTTTTTTTTTAAATATTGTGAGAGTAAAAAAAGAACTGTTTTGCTATTAACCTTATTAAATTTAAAAAGTAGCCTATATTATAATTTGAAATATAATAATATTTTTGAACAAATAAAGAAATGCAGGAAATTGTGGAAATACAATGGTGGAATCTAGATTAAACTGCACATAGGGAGTTATTCCTTCTTTTCAGCTTATCATTCAAAAATAAATAAACATTAGTTTCCTCACGGGGACTAGGGTAGTGAGATATCGCATATCCTCATTTATTTGTTTTTCAAAAACCATTAATGGACGATTGCATAGCTACGGTGTTACATTTGTACAAGCTTATGTGCTTTTATTCAATCATAAAAAGGTAGTATTTAGTATAAAATAGATTTTATATTGTATCAAAATACTTCCTAACATATTTGAGATATTAAATTTTATACATAATTTACAGTATTAGCAGTGGAAAAACATGAAAAACTGCTATTACGAGGGTTATAAAACCTATGTTTCTGAAGAGAGCAAATGTCTGGGTAGGTAATTTGGAAGTCCCAATAGGGATTCAGTTTACAGATTGGTAGCTATGTTGATTGTAGTTCTTTTGGAAAATGTTAAGCCTCATGCACTTTTCGACTTTATTTTTGGTCTCATAATTCTGAGATATGTTTCATATTAAAGTATATATGTATTTTACGTATCCAAAAGCTCTATAGTTTTTCGGTAGGTTTGTCATGTTTTTGCGAAATTATGTGCAGGTAAAATTAATTTGTACTTCTCAACAGACATAAAAGAAAGCAAGTATGCAAATAACACCCTTTCTTAAAAACAAATAAAATAGCATGTCGTATAGTTTGTAAATATATAATTACTCTGCAATAGATTAGGACCATTCTTGAGGTATGAAAAAGAAGTAATGTCTATTGTGTATGCCAATAATAAGTATACGATAAAATATGCTTAGTAAATATTTAATCCCTTATTTGGTACTGGCGGTTAATTTTTTTAAATCAGGGACACAATGAGCATATTATTTTTAAGTGGTAGTCCAAACACCTGTATAAATTATTATACTGATTATTTCTGGCCTTGACAGGGGGATTAAATACAAAATCGGTACTATCTACAGTTTAAACCAAGTCCATAAATATATTTAATAATGGAGTGATAAGGGAATTTTCGTAACCTGTGGGGCGTAGCCCGCAGGGATGTTCGAGGTAGGAATAGGAAATAGTTAATCAGAGACTCTAAGAATATCCATGTAAAATTTCAGTTCAATTGGTCTAGTACCTTTCATGTAATTGAACAACGTAAATACAAATACAAAAATATACGCTATTAGATTTGTATACAATAACATAATATAATGTATTTTTTAGGATACATCATCCTGAATTGATTAGAAATAATTGTTTGGGATACTAACTACATATGTGAACAAGAAATAAAAGAATAATGACTCGCGTTAAATAAATATTTGTACATAACAACATTAATATTAAGTCTAATATGTCACAAATATTAACCATTACGTAAATACATGAATGACAGCCAGTCTAAACGTATCTTATTTGAAGAACAGCGTCGACAGGTGTACACTTCCAAGACGCCTCGCAGATCGGAAATTCCGTTTGATAAAGAACTTCCGGTTAGTTGCGAACTTAGCACATTCTCATGGGAAGTAAACAATCCGTACTAATTTTAAATTTATTTCCTGTATTGTACTCAGAAAATAGGAAATCAAGATTTAGTTAGTTTTTAAATATCCTAATTAAAGGTATTAGTTTTATATTATACCAGTGGTTATGAAATACAATTTAAATTTAGTAGAGCTGTGCACTTGTCACATGTCGATTACTATTATTCATATTGAAACATAATTACCGTTCTTATTAGTCCATATGAAATATAACTAAAATTCTTTAAATTCTTATGAGATATGAGAAAAATGTGGAATTCAACAGAGAGGTCACATGAAGTCAATTTGTTCACTTTTTATAATTTTAATACAATAGGAAATCCTTATAAAAATCATGTGACTGATTTCACTAACTGTGTCTTAGAATATGTTTCTATTTTTACAGTAGATTCTGTATTAGTTTAAGAATGGAAATTATTGAAACATAATATAATTTTTATTCCAAACAAATTAATGAAGCAAGGGGAGACTCATCTCTTCAATGGAGAATTGTAAATACCTTAAGTGGGTCTAATTATAAGAAATCCGTTGATAGAGTGGAACTAGATACCGGAGTAATCTTATCTAATCCATCTTTAGTAGCTGACACAATTAACAATAATTTGATCGAGTACAGTCACTTCAATATTTAAATTTTGTCAATGAGCTAAACTTTACACCTAGGCTGACGTCCTTTTTTATTTTTCCTACAAATGAAAATGAAGTGTTGCAAGTAATTAAAAATCTGAAAAACAAAAAAATTTCAGGTTTTAATAATATAAGTGTAGCATTAATCAAACATATTGCTCACATTATATCGCCTGTTCTCGCTCAGCTAATTAATTTAAGTTTCTCTACTGGTCAATTTTCAGAACAACTAAAGTCCAGTATAGTTGTGCCAATTTACAAGAAAGACGTTTCTATTAAATTGAACAATCTCCGTCCAATTAGTTTACTTTTGGTTTTTTCTAAAATTATTGAGAAATAATATTACTTAATTATTTAAATAATATAAAATTTTTTTAGTAAAAACCAGTACGGTTTCATGAAGGGAAGGCCTACTCAAGATGTCCTTGTTAGTGTTACTGACATGATTTATTTTGGTTTAAACGAAGGTAAAAAATGCACTGGTCTTTTCATAGATTTCAAGAAGGCACTTGATTTGGTAGACCATAGTATAATACTGTTAAAAATGGAGGCGGCTGCAGTGAGGGGGCCTTTAGCTGGTTCCGCAGCTTCCTTACCAGGCGAGAGCAGCGAGTGCGTGTTGGTCAAACTGTCAGCGCACCACTGTCCGTCAAAACAGGGGTGCCGCAAGGCAGCGTTCGTTATCTCTGCCACTTCATTCTTGATTTTTATTAACGATGTATTAGAGAAAAATTTTAATGGGAAGATCAGCGCATTCGCTGATGACATAGCTTTTTTATACTGTCAAACAAATAGCCTACACAATATTGTTACGGGACCAAATTAATGAAGATCTTTCAATTTTGAGACATGGGTTTAAATTAAATAAAGTGTTAGTAAAAGTTGAAAAAACAAAGTATGTAAATTTTGAATTTAAAGATTTTAACTTTTATTCTGATTTCAAATTTCATGATTAAGCTGTACGGATAATATAGGAGACTTATGTAACTGTAAATATATTACAAAGGAAGACAATTTTAAATATCGTGGAATACATTTTGATTCGAAATTAACATGGGAAAATCATATAACAGTCTTGCAAAATAAACTTAAATCCACTATAAGAAAGTTGTATTTTTTGCGCAATTTATGTGATGACAGATTGTTACGAATTCTGTATTTTGCTCTGGTAGAGTCAAGTCTTCAATATGGAGTTGTTTGCTGGAGAGAGACGTATAAATATTTAATAGACAGGTTAAGAGTCATATACAATCATTTTATGAGAATAATTACGCACAAAAGAATACGAGAGAGCTCCTTTCCTATTTTCATTCAATTAAAAATTCTACCACTGCAACATTTGTTTATTTTTAAACCTCTTAGGCTGTTTTACACTGGAAGTGGTAATTTAGGAACAACGGGCCTGAATTATCCTACCAGAAGCATAGACCGGCGAATGTTCAGAACACCTAAAGTCAACAAGTCAATACTAAAGCATTCCTTTCTTTAAAATGGCCCAAATATTTTTAATAAATTGCCTTATAACATTAAAATAACTGTGAATGTTGTAGTAAATTTAGAAAGTTGTTGTTATTACAAGAAAACTGTAACTCATTTTACAATTAATAATTTCCCCCTATAGTATTAATTTGAGTTATTATATAATAATGTGTACAAATAAATTAGTATTTAATTAACATAAAGAAATATGTAAATAGCAAAGAATCATGTATTTTACTTATATATATTTAACATAATTTCTAGTTTCTAGTTGAGAAGGAAGGGTTATTGAAATTTATGTTTTTTAGTTTGTAAGATAAAGAATGTTACAAAGACAGTTTTTTTTAGTTCTGTTGGTGACTCATGCAGTTATCCATTATTAATCTTGTAGTGCAGGCGCCACGGGGAGCAGCTCGGCTGATATCTTAAAGAATCTATAGACTGGACTCTGATAAAAAACCTGTTTTATTTTGTTATCCACTGACCACACTACTTGCAAAAGTGGTCAGTCAATTCCGAGTTATTATAATTATGTATTGATGTACATTTTATATCGGAATAAATTCATTATTCGTTATTCATATACTACTTTAAATTATCTATAAATAACTGTGTCAATAAAAACATATTAAAAGTTCTATACAATTTACCGTAATATTTAGATTAGGTGGGAGGTTATGAGACAACAAATACTTTTTCGTATAAATAAAAAAATCTGTTAGTAGGCTACTTGAAAAGAAAATAAGTATAATAAAATAACAACTTGTTAAATGTAGCCTAACTTGAATTTATTGTAAGTGAGTGATTGTAAATATCTGTATCAGACAATATTGCCGAATTGGTAAACACAATTTGTATTAATTTGAAAACAAAGTGAGTTAAGGACTAACATATCTCGTAAAGATATATATGAGAGAAGATCAATTGAGTTCCCTAGCTGCTGATATTGTTAATCATAACATTACTACAGATATTTGAAATTGCGGCGAGCTGCCACGGGTGCGATCTTTTGCGTGCAATCATTACTTTGATAATTTACTTTAGAGAACAGTACACGGGTACCGGTAAGAATATTTTGGTAGAAATTGATATAAATTATTCGCCCACGATCTCGTTGTGAATTCAACGTTTAACTGTATAATATACCTGAAAGTGGCCAAAAAGATAACTGTAAATACGAATAATTTCACATAATTTACTTTAGCCTATACAAGTAAGACAATTAATATGGTTAAATGCTTCAAAGTTTGGTGAGAACTCGATATTTATTTGTATACACTACCTGAAAATAGCCATTCACAAAAAATGGATTGCTGAAGTGAGCAGTGTCAAGAATTCTAGTAGCGTGCTTTCAACAAAATTATAAAGTGTATAATTGTATACTGTATGTATTGTATAACTGTATATTAATTGTATATTGTATTTGTACCTGAAAATGGTCATAGACATGGACAGAGCTGTAAGAAAGAGCAATATCAATGTGAATAAATACTTTTTATCTGGAAAATTAAGACCATTGATTGGATCGTTTCTTTTACTTTACCTGAGTGGTATATGAAATTCAGGTATGTAATCTCCAACAATGTCTAGTACAAAGTAAAAGAATAAAGACTTTCCAGGAAATGAACCAAATAATGGTAATACTGACCACACTACTTATCAGTATGAAAGACATCCCTTTGAGGTCTAGTTTGCTATGCTTAGCAACATTAAGTATAATCATCATTACATAATATAATGTAAAGTAACTTTTTGTGATGGTCTATTTGTGCATCGGTATTTTCTAAACTACTCAACGGATTTGATACGGTTTTCACTATCGGCTTCGTTACAAAATAGGGGGGACTTTAGGTATGATAAATCAATTATTGAAAGTAGAAAAAAGTTTGAATGGTGCGAAAATTTATATTGTTGAGCTCTTCAATAAATTGTTATTACTGACTAAACCTTACGACTTGTAACAAAATAATGTACTAAAAACTGTACCTTTCAAAAAAGCCTACAAAGAATTCTCCGGTAGCATATATCTATATCCAACAATGGCAATGTGCCATTTCTCGCTCTCTCTCTCTCGCTCGAAGCGCGGGAAGTGTGCGACAGAGACTGGTTGTTAATGTATCCATCATCACTTTGAATGGCTAATTGTAATAATTTGTAATGTAATGTAATAGTTTTAACACGTTCATATCTCTATTTTTATTGACGGTAGTTGTATGTTAGGGACTTGAAGATAATATACAACAGTGTTATTTTTTTTTTAAAGAGAAGTACAACACGTTTAGTTTGCAGATTTTACTATTTTAAAACCTTTTATTTCATTCGATGTTATTATTACACTTTTCAGTAAGTTTCTACCAAAAATTTAAAACTGAGGTTTTTATGATGTGTATTAAAAATGTTTTCAGGAAACAGAGTTAAATTATTTATGACAAAAGTTATTATTTTAATTTTTATAAATATTTAGGTTTTAATTTATATTGTTTCACTGTCACCTAGACACGGTCCGATACCTCAGATTATCCGGAAGACCTCGCGGAAGAAAAATTTTATTGAAATTCAAAAGAAAAATAACTGTATAATATCTCAGTCTTGATTCCATCCAAATATACAAAATTTAAAAACCCTGTCGGTGGTGAACAATGTGGAAAGCCTTAATTGCCTAAAAAGGGGAATTAAATTTTGCTCATTTTGACTTAACGGAAGCCACACCTTTTCGAAGACATAAAGAAACAGCGGAGATTGTGGAGATTGATGAAACCAAAATGCATATATTAGCCTACGTTATTGGTTTCAAGAAAGAGGGACAGTACAGTAATTAAATATGTTAGTGTGGTGTAAAAGAACAATGCAGATTAGATTGTACGTTATGGAGAAATATAAAATTTTATCAAATATTTTGAAGGATTTTGAGTTATTGATATTAGTTTTGAAGCTTTCAAGATTAAACTATAATTTTTTTGTATGAATAGCGTTAATAATCTTCACATCTGTTGTGAGGACACCCTGATGAGTTGAACAAGAAAGTAAAGATAGGATATAGCTCAAAATACATCTTTTGACAAATAAAGAAGAGAATTAAAAATGTTCAGTTGTAGTGCTTCAAACCCTCGTTTCTTGGTATACTGGACGAAAGTTTAGCCTGATCAACTTAACAAAGTTATATTTGCTTAGTGGCGCGCCAACACAAAATTCGTCAATCACAAAGGTAACGGAGTGTGTCCGTCCCGACCTTGAACAGATAGATAACGTGGTAGTTGTTATCTGTTGCAACGAAGTAGGCGACTGTATGACGACAGCGTCCACCTAGCGCTGAGAGTGATGAGTCACGAATTAAAAGTTGAGATTAGGACATCATGGACTGTTTAGCGGAGTGCAGAGTTCAAGACAAATAACCGAGTTGAGCTCTGTGGGAGGATTTCTGTGATTTTTCTATATTTTTGAAGAGGGTTCTGGTTTTCGTTCCGGATTGTACGTCAGGCAGACTGCACGTTAGGGTTAGGTGTGAACTAAGATGGGTTTTATATTGGCCTTTAAATTTATAGTAAATTTTAAATTGTAACATTGTGTTTTATATCTAATACTTAATATTTGACACGAATATGCAGTTAAAAGTTCATTAACAATGACGCTATGCGTTTTTTCTTTATAAACAGAAAAATATTGTTAAAATTTTAGAACATTTTGAGCTAGTTGGAATTGGTACATTAATTCAGAAGCACAGTCCAGCGAAATTTCATCTGCATAGTTCTTGCCGACTGGCCGACTGTTTCAAAGGGGGTTTTGTTCAGTGTCAAATTCTGGCCATCTTAAGTTTCAGGGCATTTGTAAGGTAGATGAATACTTACGTAATAGCTAAAATCTAAAACGGCGTTAAAAATATCTGTTTTTCCTTAGAGAATGTACTTACTATATAGTGTTAAAAAATTGAACATAATAAACAATGTTTACACAGAACAGTTAATTACAATTACATGCTCCTTTAACTATTTCACTCTTTTACTGAACAAGATGGGATTTTTTGCTATTTTAAATACCAGTAAAGCGTAGCTCGGATGGATTTCGAAATAAATGACTATATTCATCCCAGAGACCGTAAAAATGTCCATGTAAAATTTCAGTACATATCGCTGAATAGTTTACGCGTGAAACCTAAACAAACAAACAATAGCACTTTCGCATTTATAATATTAATTAGGATGTACTAAAGTTGTTGTCGATAACGAAATTCTGCAAAAAATTCTTGAAGATCGTGCATGATATCCCGTTGAGTTTCAATTCGCCCATCTGATGATGACGAAGAATATCGTTTAAAATAGATGATACTTTTCTAGGTTGCCTTCAAAGGGTTGAGACTGATAACCATATCATCTATGGCACGGTCGGATTTTGCTCTGGAAATGCGGTTTTATGTTCAAACTTTTATAAATTATAATTATTCTTCAATTCAGTTGCGCTCATGTCTGTAAAACATAAACACATTGAATTCATTGTTTTTTTTTTTATAATTTTATGATGTATCAATTTTTTGCTTTTATAAACTGATATTTTTAGTGGATTAACGGGAACGCTCTGTTAAAATGTTTCTCAACATCAGTTTTATTGAAAACACTGTTCCAATATTTGGATGCAATATTTTTCTTAAGTTTTATTTTGTTGTCTCTTGAAAAACTTTGACTTTTTTTTGGTTAACCATGTTTTCTACTAAGAAACTGGTAATAATAAATCATTCACCGTGATCAGGCAAACTGAATTGGACAGTTTTGTAAAGTTGTTACGTAAAAGACGTTATGAAAAATTTTATAAATACGGTGCCTCCTCTGTTAAATCTCAGGTTGATATCTGTAATAGTTTGTCGACTGTAACAAAAAAAGATATCGAATTAGAGTATTTGCTTGACGAGTAACAACATTAAAATCTCCAAATATAATAGAAAGATTTTTGTTGGTTTATATTTGTGAAACAATAATTATTTAATTATTATGAAAGTTATTTGCCGATCGTTAACATGTGTTTGTGCCACACTTTGTGTATGAAAACCTGTAATTATATAACTAAAATAACAACATTTCGTGCTTTGTAAATATTGAAGTAAATTAAATTTAATATTTTCTGCCTATGTTTGTTCATACCGGCCCGCGCTCCATGTGTATAACACGTCTGTGAGTGGGGATGTCAATCGCTTCACTGTTAACAACACACGGTTGCTTATTTCATGTGTAATGATTAAATGTGTAGTTGTATATGCAGTAAATATATAGTCTATAAAAATATATGTTGGTGTAAATGCCAATTCCTTTTTATTATGGATGAAATGGTTTTAAATTAAAAAAATTACGCACATTACATATTTAAATAGTAAATATACGCTCCCATTTTCAAATTGATGCTGGAAACACAATCAAATTGCTTTTCTCGACCTAAGCAAAACTTTTGACTACTTAGACCAGATATTAATTGTGACACTACTAAATACGCACTACTAAATAAATTAGGATTTAATAAAAATAACACTGTTACAAATTTTTACCACCTTAAATTGGTTCAGAAGTAGAGTAGCATCAAGAATAAATCCAACAAAAGTGCTTGAGATTTAAATATTAGTATTTTACTGTTGGTGTTTTCATTTTAATGAATAACCAATAGTCCCCACTGTACTTAAGAAGAATATCACACCGTGCAGCAATATACGAGTTGTTCTGAAAGACAATGTCATTTTAAAGTTGTGTTCCTGGCCTCTCAGATAGTCTCATTTATCGCTTCACGTGATGGAGTACAGGATTGATTATTTACTAAATTAATTATTGGAACTTTATATAGTACCGTAAAAAAAGCCTTCGTGTCTGGATAATGCCTATATTAATATTCAAGCCTTTGAGACAGTACCATGTGCGTAGCTTATTACATTACAATATGTGGCATGTGCATTAAATTTTGTGTATTAAACTTGTACAATAAACGTTTCTGAAAATGGTCAGTGACATGAATATTGTCATATAAATAAATAGTATCATTTGTATTTCGAATTTAACAAGCAGCAAGTAAGACCACTTACATTGTTTGATTAACCGTAGGTAAATACCGTTTAAGTATATGCCTACAACTAAATACTGTTTTAAAACTTATTTTAAGTTATTATGATTTAACAGCAGTAAGTGTTTTAAAAATCATCAACGCTATTCTTTTACTGTATTAAAATATAAGTACATCAGAAAAGAGTGTAGTTATTTAATGGAGTTTAAATGATACGTGGATATTTATCAATTTATAACTTAGAAGTGACAATATAGTAGTAGTGTGAATTGGATACTGGGGAACCTAATGCCCATTCTGTTCCAGAAGTGATCAATACCACATGTTAGGAATTGTATTGCTAATTCCAGAGCTACAGGTTTCATATAAAGCTAGATTAGCCTGAGAAGCGTACATACAAACGATCCCAAAAGATCGTCACACAATAACTAACAAATTTGGCTGCAAATATTCACGTGTTTGATAAGACTCAATGATTGATGTTTTGTTTACAACATTTCTCAAATTTATCAAATAAGTATTTTTTACAAAACAAATTATCTAGGTGTTTCATTTTAATAGTACAAACAGTTACAACAGTAGTAGCAAATTGCTATGTACATTGTTTTAGTATACGACAAAAATTTGTCCCGAAATATCGTGTTCACTGGAGCAAGTTATACGAGCTCTCGTTTAGCATCCTTTTGTATAAGTATATTGCCTCCTACCATTTTCATAGTAAATAACAATAATGTAAACACAAATTATTAATGACAGTATAAACAACTTAATATCAAGTAAAAGGATATTGTAATACATGGCTACAGGTAATGTTTTAATGTGATTCAGGTAGTGTTAATGATAGTTAGGTACGTTTATTATCATACCAATGTAAGATACTCGCGGCATGGTGTGGGCCGGGTTCAACATGTCTAAAATGTACTTCGCTTTATCTGCACCTTCATTTGTTTTTGAGAAAAGCATTGTAGTATACATATAAATATATCTCTAGCATTGCTAATTGATGGAGACAATTTGAAAAAAAAAAAACGTGTTTTGACTATATTAAATATACTTTACATGCATATTGTTTTACACAAACACATCTACATTAATGTTAATTACATGGCTTCAGTAATAAATCATTCTTATAATAGTGAAGAAGTTAAAATAATTTATAGATATCAAACATATTCCTTCTTACAATAAAAGATACATAAATTCTTTTTATTTAGAGATGACAAAAAATATCTGGCCTCATATATTGATACGCACAAGGAAAGACAGTTAGTAATATATATTGCCTATCTAATTAGTATATTTAGTCCCCGGTGTGTAGAGTATTATTATACAGTTCATAAAAATAGGTGCTAATAATCGGTTTTGTAAGGGTTAAGGAAAATTAATTAATTTTTAGTACACCTTTCTTCAAGACAAATAAAACAAATACTGTGCGACAAGTACTGTTTTTTTACTGTTATTACTTTTTGATTAATGATGTGTTAAAATGGAAAAAACTAAAATTTTTAACACAAAGCTGTGTTTTCTCCATAATTTTGGTTGTCACAACCCACAAAATAAAATATATTTGTCTTTCACTCTAATACATGAATGAATATTGCCCAAGTAGTAAAAATTGTTTCAGAGATAATATTGGAGTATGTTTTAATGTGGTAGACGTTTGAAGTGATATGTTTAGCGTGTGAGAGAGATCGCCGGGACCTGACTCCGTCTTTAGAAGACCAAACTATAACCTAGTCACAAGAGTACATTTATTGGTACATAAATAAACTTCAGAATTTTATGAAGACAGCAGTACCGATTACTTGATGAATTGAGTATAAAAATATTTGTAACGAATTCCTAAGAGAACGAATACAAGCAAATCAAATAGTACACTGCTACTTTAGAATCTGCCAGATGTAGTGTTCAGGAAGGTCGAAGGAGAGAGAGAGAGATAGACAGATGGGACAGATAACTTCCGGGAACTTGGAGTGGAGGTGGAATGGGCCAGCGGGCCTCTTATCGCAGAAAACAGGAAACGATGATGCTCATGCGATCTAGCGGTCAGAGTCTGCTATACTGTTGCAAGTTCAATTTTAAAGATGCGTTAAGAATTGCGGCCGTATTCTTAATGATAAATATCTATCTACGTAGTAAGAGAATGTTTACATGTAAACACTACAATAGGTAGGTTATAAATCTAGAATACCTAACATGCTTGTCGTATGACGTTATTTATTTATTGGCGTATGTATACTACACGCTCTGTGAATAACGCAACAGGCTGCATGTAAATCAATGTCTAGGTGATGTTTGGTGACGAATCATTTTTGTTTAACATTAAATCTCACTATTAGGTGTTATGTACACAAACCGATTCTTACACAAACCAAGCATTCAGTCGGACAACAGAATGCTTACGTACACTGCTTTATAAAATTCAAAAGAAATAACCGTATTTAACGAAGCTCCCTGAAGTGTGGCGTTAAAATAGTTTTCACCCTGCAGTTCTGCCTCCTACGGCCTCAAACACATTCAGTATGAATTATAACTACGTTAAGGCGTTCATTGTCAAATAAACCATATTATATATAAGGCATGTCCAATAGTAAAATCTTTGAATTTGCTTGGTCTTCTGCATTTATGTTACATATTTGACTTCTTCGTAGTATACGAGTTTTATTAAAAGTCCTGATGACTAGTTTCAATCGTATATATTTGAGTTCATATCAAATGTAATATAATCATATATAACATTGAGATTAATCCAAAAAAACTATTATATCAAGATTTGTAAAAAGACTTTCATAACAAATAACAGTACAATTCAGACCTCTCAAAACATGTTTAATATTAAGATATTAAGATATCGTTGTTAAGACATTAGTCAAAGAATATCTATAACATGGTTTTTGTATAATCCATATTAACACTCTTGCCAGCTAAAGCAACTAGGTGACAGGTTTTTGTCTCTACCCAAATCTAGTTCTTGGGTAATTTATTTCATCCTAAAAGCTTTGGCCTTCTCTATTTAATTAAAATTGTACCTTTATCTTAGAATAAACCATAAAAACACAATGCGAAATTTCGTTAAATTCACGAGTGTATACTGTATATAATTTCCTGTAATAGTGTTCTGAAAATTGTTTTCGTGGGTTTCACCTCAAGATAGTCTGGGCTCAATAACTAGACATTTTAGCAATTATTAAAAAAGTTAGACAACTCAGTATCCACTTGGTTTTACAGCTTTAAAACCAGACACACATGTATTTAAAGCTCTTGCTACAGTAAAGTGTTTAGCGAGTCGTTTTTGGTATTTATAGTTTAAAGTTTAAATAACAGTATAAATTTTGGTGAGAAATAATTTTGTACATACTTGATCCCTTTCTGACGACTCAGAACAAATTATACATTCACGGTACCATTCTGAGGAGCCACTCATCAGAATAGGACAATCCTCAGAATTGGATCGTTTGCGTATCTATATATATATATATATATATATATATATATATATATATATATATATATATATATATATATATATATATATATATATATAGAAAAATTGGCAGTTTATTAAAAATTTACTCATTGCTCTGCTATTTCACTTGTGAGATCTAATTGAATATACATTTAATAACCACAACTAATTACTTATAGGTATGCCCATAAAGGCGTTAATTGAGATCATAGAAAAGTCCGCATTTTTGTTATTCCAGAAAAGGATAAAATTACAGTGTACAGAAAAGCATATTAATTGTTTGGACATTTTAGACACCATATTTTACTACTTTTTGTGAATTTAAATGTGTCTTGTTGTCGTGTTTTAATACTCATATCAAACCCGTTGAATTTGTTATCTTGCTACATATTTTGTGCAATGTGGACTTAACATAAATGACTATCTAAGACTCTTTAACACTTTTATCCAGACCAAAATATTTGTATAAGTAATAAATTACTTCCAGATAGTTGCAGTGAGATATAATTATGCTTCCCTCAACTCTTGAAATGTTTAGGTTAAATATCATATAAAAAACCTTGTTATTTGACCCCAATAGAGTCTTAATATTCGAGTTTTACTTGCGTTGGGATATACTTTTTTTCTTGGTTTTCGGTAAAAACCGCATATAGATTCGCTAAAGTTCGGTCTGGTTTTTTTCACGAGACCACATCTTAATGAGGGCAGAATTAATTAACTAACAAAACTCTCAAATTTGGTAGTTATTTGCTATAATAAAATATTTTTTATGATATTCGTTCCAAAAAGAGTTTCGTTCATGCCAAGATATTGTTAAGGTGTTTGACCATTAACTTCGAAGAATGTTAAATGTTGATATATTCAAATTAATACACTTTTTTGCGTTTTACAGTTAAAATAAAGGTACTCCCTTCTGTTTCAACACTCAAACCATTTGGCATTTGCCACACAAGGCAGATATAAACAGTGAGTGAAATAAAGGAACATATTATTCTACTAAATTTATATAAAAACTATCAATTACCTGTGGCTATGCACGCAATTTCGTTTTGAAAATAGGACACTATATTCACGTACTCTGTCCTATGACATTCTCAACACTCCTGAGATAGTTTATAGCCGTTTAAAGCTATTCAAATCTGCTGATCCATTTTGGATTTAAGGCTTAAGGTGAAGTCATAGAATGAAACAGTTTTAAAAGATTCGGATTTCCCTACAACATTCTATGATAATTTATTGAATTACTCCGAAGATTTCAGTAACAATTCAAATATTGTAGGCCAGTTTGGAGGAATCTTTAAGCCCAAGACAATAGTAATTAATGATATAAAGCTTGGTGGGGTTCTGTGTAGTTTATAAATGTAAGTAAGCTTATCTTAGATATATATTAGTTAGTGTCCATGATTAATAGCTTCAAACAATAGGCAAAATAGTTAATAGCTCTTATGCTAGGCTCTGGGTGTAAACGAGCATATCTGATTTGAAAGAATTATATTTTATACTGCCCCGATCAAGAAAATATGCCAAAAAGTGTATATTTAGAGCCATTATAGTTTAATCCCGTCTAAGGTTCTTTTAGTGCCATAGAACACATTCACACACATACCTCGGGTATACATACATACATACTCAGGTCTGTATGAATGTAAAGACTACTTCGGTATTTAATCGTCTTCTCTCGACCATTGTAATAAATTCGTACATCCGGCCTAAATATTTCTGGTGCCACAGCTAAGTTTTTTCGTTGCCAAAAATATACACATAGACTTCTTACAATACGAGAAGCTTCTTACAAAAAACATCTAATTTGGGTTTTATAACTGTCTTTAAATCTGTAGCAAAAGCTAGATAAAAACATTATCTTTTATTTCTGCATTTCACTAATGGTCAAACACTGCATGCTTAATATTTACTAAGAATTTAATTTAAAAGTATATTTTACTAAAGTTTTCTATTTTATTATCTGGATGACATATGTGCTCCAAAAGTGATTACAGAAAGTATTGAAATAAGAATTGATGTTATTCTTATGCTTACTCTATGTTTTAAAGACCATAAGTATCAATACATTTAGTACCCACTTAAATTACTAACATATGATTGTGTTCTAATGTTATAATGTTTACATAATACAGTTGATTACCCTTTGACAAATTTTTGTTAATAAATAAGATGCCTTTGCTGCAATTTCTTTCTTATAGAAATTTCACTTTATCACCAACCATGATGTCGTAGAGAAGATTCATTACTTCATGAGCCAATAGGGCGCAATATGAAAGTATGTACTTGCACTTCATGCCTCTATCGTTCATGGATATTGCTGGGCGTAAGTAATTCATGGTACTTTATTTATATGTCTCAATAAACTAATTTTGGGTACTTTGGGATTATACCGACCACACCCAGACATAAATCGTTATTTAACATTTTGCTTCTACTGATTACTAGATTAGCGTAGAAGACTATTTCGTCAGTATAAAACAGGAATTGTCTTATCGCAAACCCCTCCCCATCCTCAGACAGAGGTCAAAGTCGAGCGTCTAGTAGATAACGTGATTGCAGAGCCTCGCCGCCCGTTCAGCTGGTGCATCGCTTTGTTGTACTTTCGTGTTTTACCTCTACATTTCTCCAAACACAAAAATTTAACAAAAACAAACATTTACCAAACTAAACTCTTTATTAAAAAAACACTCAAAACTTGTTTTTATTCTTGATCACATTCCGCCACCCAAAATGCGAGTGCCTCCGGCCATCAGCGCGGGCTTCGACAGCACCTTCGGTGCTGCCCCGCGCTGATGTCGACGAAAGAAAAACATCCCTCGAGATAGTACCTATCAGTAAAATATCAAATTCTAGAGGGGCTAATCAGAAATATAAATTGAATTGAAATGGAAAGGCAATTATGTACCGTGCAAATCACGTGATGCCGCGCGGCCTGCCGTAATCAGGATTCTCGAGAAAGATAAGATAACAGCGACAACAATACCGATCACAATACCTGGAAATGCTTGTAAGTTTGTAATTTTGTAATTGAAGAGTTGTTTTTTCGTTCTATCATGTTTGTTTCTATAAATTTCTATTTTTGTGTTCTTCATACTGGTGTGGTCGGTATAATCCCAAAGTACCTAATTTTGTTATAAATAATCTAATTCTATCTGTTTAAATTCACTTTCTAACTAAAATATTTCCAGTACCGTTGCACAATCAACTTTGTGCCCCGATCAAGAAAATGTATACCCACGAAAACCAACTTCGATCATACAGCGTCTTCTTTTGGCTCTTTTAATTTACTTTTGATCTAAGTGACAGTTATAATTTGTTTCTGTGTTCCGATGAAAAAAAAATATAAGCTGTGTACGACTTAAAAGTTTCTGCGGTGAAAAAGGGTCGCTTCCAGCTGATTAAATTCACTTCTTCAAGTGAAATAGTTACAATTTTTCTCTTTGTTCCAATGAAGAAAATACATAAACTGTGTACGACTTACAAGTTACTGCGGTCAAAAAGAGTCGCTTCCGGCTGATTAAATTCACTTCCACTCTAATTTATTTAATTAATATAAAAAATATATAAATATGTTGGTTTTCTAGACTTCATTGGGTCAAAAAACGTCTACTATCAGTACTTGTAATCTACCTCCGGCCTAAGACATTTCAAGTATTTCAAGTGTTATAGTAAGAGTTTGCCTTGTTTTCCAATTAACGGAAAAGTATATCGTTAAACTAAAGAGTTACTACGGTCAACATGAGTCTGTTCCGTTCCTTTAAATTCACTGCAGGTCAAATTTATTTACAGTTCCTCAATTGAATTAAGCTGTTGCACTGACCAAGAAAATGATCACATGTGTTTGTTTTAGAATCCAACTTAGATTACTTTCTGGAGTTAAAGTGATTTTGATGTTTTCTCCGATCAAGAAATATGTATGAGATTTGAGAAATATGTTTAAGGGTATAAGAGTATTAGGGGAAATGCTTCTGGTATGAGGGGAGGAGTGTGTTATACATTTGCTTTTCTTTAAGTGCAGGAATACACAATGTGAAGGGAGCTAACCAGATTTAATAACGTTATATGAACAAATTCATAGCTTTGTTCAATAAAGTAGCTTTTACAGCGTTTCAATAGTATTTCCATTTCATAAGATGGTTTATTGATTATTAGTGCAATCTAAACTTAAAATTAGATAGTAAATTCGTCTTTGCAATTGGTATCACATTACTAATCAAGAATTTTACAATAATTTAATATTTCTAAAATTTAAATGCAAACCTATGTTTCTGCCTCTTTGATAAAATTCAGCTTAAATTGTCAATAGCTGTTAAGTATCAGTTCATTTTGTATTACTTGTCATTGCGCAGTCTGCCGGTTCCAATGTAAAATATTCCAAAATCAACAATAATTTATAAATAAAAAACCAGTTAAGTAAAACATTTAAATTTGACTGAATTGTAAATATAAACCATTCTTACATCCACCTGAAGACACACAATTTCATTAAAATAGATCGAGCTTTTTAGGAGGAGTTCAGTGACATACACACAGACAAAAGAAGTTTATAGGTATACCTTGAGAAGTACTTATAAATTACGTAATTCATTTCATGACTTAATTGCAGTTTTCCTTTTAGCTTGAAGTGAAGACGAAATTCTAGCTTATATCATTTCTTAATATTGCGCGTTTATTTATCATTGGTTACCTATAGTATAAACAGGTATAGGTTTATTGAACCATTATAAATAACAAAACGATATAGCGGAGTATCAAAGGACCCAGCAGAACATAATGTAAGAGGTAGCGCACAGTGGGACGGTGTTTTACCTTGAAATCAACAGAGTTTTTCCTTGTGCCATGAGAAACTTATAAACCAAGTTGCAAACCCCCTAGTACTTTTCTACCTAGAGTTATTGCAAATACGGGCTGACGTACTAGTAGATAGACAGACGGGCTGCCCTTTGATCGTTTGACCTTAAATCAATAAGGTTATTCCTTATTCCATAGGGAACCCATTTATCAAGTTTCAAATCTTAGGCTCTTTCTGTCAAGGGTTACCTCACATACGGCCAAACAACGATGCGACTTCAAGAAAGTCCTAATCTGTCCTTAATATATTGTAAAAATAAATTTGGATACTATTGACAGTGTAATGGATATAATATTGGAGACACGTGTTACACAAACAGCGTATTACTCTAACACAAAATGGATTGTTAATATTTCCGCATTTTGTATCAACGGGAAATTAAAGTTATACAATTTTAGCATTATTTGTAATTCTAGGAGGATCCTTAGTTAGTCATTACCTAAATAACATTATGGAAATGGATTGACTCCTTCCTTTGGGTTCTCAAACAGTCAAGGGTCTGTAAGAACCAAATCAACCCAATTGAACCTAAGAGGGCAGTGCCCGATGGTATATTCCAAGCTTAGCAAATATTAAACGAGGTTCTCTTTTATTGAAGAGATATTATCGGATATTACTTTATATTATTTTTTCCTCTTTTCGGGCCAATTATATAGAGTTATATGAAAATAATATAAGAAATTTAAAAGTCGCAGTGTGAAGCCTAGATTAACTGTTCAATCAGATAATCTACATCTGAATAATTTAAAAATACTTAACCAACCTATACAAATTGTGTAATTGAGTTTTGTTTTGGAATCGGGAAATAAATGACAAACGGAATCATTTGTCTTTTATTCAGTGATTGGAAGGGGTGGAGTGGGGAATTCATAATGAAGATATAGCCTTATTTCATAATTATGAGGTTTAGAATCCATCTTTTAAACACTTAAGCTGTATTTCTTTTTAAATCGAACAGTACTCGACAATTCGATTTGAATGGAAATATTAGCATAGGCCTAATTTAAAATAACATATAAAACACTCTATTTATAGTTTTTCTGTTATTTATGATATTGTTATTTATTTCTTAAATAGAAAATAGTTACCACATTTTGTGAATTTAAGTATCTAAAAATGTCTTTTAAATAGGTTAACCTAGTAATAATTACAAAGCATAGATTAAAAACAGAATAATAAAATTAGCAAATGGTGGCCTGTTTTTCCAGTTTTATATCGTATAATCGGCTATCGGATATGTTAAATGCAATTAACGCAATATTTAGTTTTTATAGAAAAAAAACTATTATTTTATTTCCACGCCTTTATTTCATAGAACCGGCACAACAGCATAAACGTGTATTGTACCGTAATAGATCCTGAAAGGCAAAATGTGAGTTAAAAAGGCAACTTCCAGTCTGTTAATAAATTAGACCCAATTGGCTTCATAGAATTGTGTCACATCTGTCCATCACTACGATAATTTATTCTTGATATAAAGGTCCAACATGTTTGAAACTTGCTACATAATTATGGTCCAAGGAAGATCTATTCATTATTCGACCTAAATATCAAAACTAATATTCATTAAAATAAAATTCTTACATCTTTACAATAACGTTATGGGTAACCAACCATGGGCGCAACGAGGTAATCGCAAAATAAACAAACTGACCCCAATCATGTGAATTTTTACCTGACATAGTTTTTTTGTTGGATTTTTCGTAAGATTGTCACTACGTTTTGTTACGTCTTTCGATAATTCCATTGTATTGGTTTATTTTTCGAGATACGTTCGTTTATAATCTTATCTCATTCCATGATGTTGTGTATAATAAAGGTTTGATTGTTTACGTCTTTATTAGTTTCTCCTGTTAAAAATGTTTCATTTTTATAAGATTTTTCATTACAGGAATCTTAAAAACCAAAATAGCGTCTACATAGGTAGAGATCTTTAATACTAAACACGAGATGAACATTCAAGTTTCTCTAATAACATTGAATATTAGGGAGTCATATTAAATATATTCATCAGGTATATTAGTTCTGATTGGACCTTCAAAAAAAGCCAAAATATATATTTCATATGTCTTATTTACATCAATCAATTTATTATTTTACAAATAATATAATAATTTTTGCATATTCACTATAACTTAAAACTGTTGTGCTAGTGCTAAGGGAAAACTATTAGGTAATTTTAACATTACATAATCAACAAAACTAAACTGTATACTTTGTTTTTCACTTTATTATGGGTATTGTGTTAATACTTTTTAGCTAAGAATGATACAAAGGTGTTAAGTAGACAAAATATTTTAAACAGTGATCAGAAAGTGCAAAGTAACCTATCACGAGTCTAAAATATTTTATAGCAAACAGGAAAAAGTCTAACTCTACTCCAAGATAGCGCCTATAACTGGTGCTGCCATAAACATTTCGGAGAGGACACATACGTCACAATACAGTCCAATTTCACCACTTCTGATAGTCCGCCTTGCTTTGCTTGTGTCACCTTGAAATAGTTTGGGTTAGGACTTGTAGCAATAACGATTGAGACAGAATAGTAGACATTTTTTCTTGCGCAAATTTCAAATTATCAAACCATAAATGAAAAAGACAAATAATATCAATAACATATATGGCTCTAGTTTTGTTAATATTTGGGATCTCTTCTTAGAATCGGTATACAACCATTAGTTTCACAAGATCTACAATTACTTAACACGCTATATGATTATCGAATAGTCTGTAGCTACCGAACAAACAGTATGTTTTCTGCAAAAAACATTATTATGTATTCCGTTCATCACTATCACCTGCATGTTTTTTTGTAAAGTAAAAATTAAATACATTTTGCATGGAGTTCGCACACAGTTCTGCTACTTTTGTCTGCTTCGATCTCATGCAACTATACGGAGAGAGAACTTAATCACATTTTTCATTAATACTATCTTCGTTTATTAATTATCGGGAAATTTCGTTTTAAGTCTATTTACGTATGAAATGAAAGGATTTTATACTTATATAGTATAAATACGAAAGTTTAAGAAGATTGTTGGATACATTATACTCATTTATGCAAAACTTAATTGATAGATTTGAACGAAGATTATCATTTATTTTACATAGACATAAGATTAAAATATAAGCCTTCATTTCTTCCGAAATACCAACCATGTATTGAAATTAACTAAAAAAAATTATATTTACTGCTAAGATAGGCAATATTCTTATATAAGATAAGACAGCTTGTGCCACACAGTATACCAGTACTCTTAAGTATTTGCATGAATAAATATCAGATGTATTCGTGTGGTATGTAGTACTGTAGATCAATCTTAGCAGCAGTGAAGAAATAAAACCAGTTTTGTTACTTTGGTCTCACTGCATAACAAAATATTGTGAATGAGTACATGTAAGGTGAATGAAATTGGTTTTCTTTGCCATTGTAGGACGTCATATTTATAATTGTAGCTGAAGGGAAAAACCTAGTCCATGCTCGAACATGATTCAACGAACCATTTGCTTTGTGACTACTTAGGGAAACCATCAAGCAGTTTAAGCCTGTGGTCTAAATACTCTTATATTGCTTATAACAGAACAATATCTATTTCTAATTAAACTTCAGAAATATAATTATTTCGTGCCGGAAGTTCTCCTAGGATTGCCGGACGTTAACTTAAATAGGAGTTACTCGTTATTTCGCTTTACCTGTGATCGTATTAATCAAAAATACAGAAAAATATATACCTTATATCCGCAACAAATATCTATATCTGTTCCAAAAATATGATATGACTCCATTGTATTAAAATATAAGTGCTTAAACTAAGAACTTTGTAGAGAAATCGCATGGAAAGCCGCAGGTAATTTCTATTATAACATGAAGTCAGAATAGCAAATGATGGTCTCACACCTTTATGTACTGGGGATTATATTGTTATAAATTTACTGTGTGCGATAATGGAGTTTCAGTTTTAAAGCAATCGCGAGTTTTGTTTTCATCACTATTAATGTTGTGAGGTGGCTAAACATGGAGAAGTGAGGCAACAAAATTACTTCTGAGACTCCCAAACCGAATAAAGAAAGCATGACGTGTTACGTAGAAGAAGTAGAGATTTTGTTTATTTATGTTGGTTTACATTGTGACAAAGAACTTTTAATCATTTATTATTTTAATGTGATTAATAACATTTTTAAGAAAAAAATTACGATAAAAAATACATAGAGAAGATAAAGTAAGAAAATCATATAAGTACTTTAATTATATTAGAAAAAATCTTAAATGTCAGCTAACAATATCTAGATTTTATTAAATGATGGTACAGGAGTTTAACTTATGTGTATTACATGTACAAAGAACACTCTGACGAAAAACCATTCTCTTTGTAGTTAACGTTCTTATAATAGTTTTCTTTTAAATACCTAGATTTAATGTATCACAAACACTAAATGGAAGACATACTCAATAATACCGATAAATTTTTGTATGAATGGTTTCATTTATTATATGTACATATAAACTAAAATTGCATGTTTGTATTCTTCGAATTTATAATGTATTATTCCTTTCTTTGTATACGTACTTTGTTAAGAAGTATTTTTACTAGAGCATATTCATATGGAAAATAAGATATTTCGGTTATATAATACTTAATTTTCGAGGTGAGAAGTACAGTAACAATATCTTGATTGCTTATAACGCTAATTGTTTGTAATGTAAACGAAATTGTTTTGGAAATAGGTCATCACGAATTGAAACAAACTCCAGCAGCAGTATAATTTGATATCTGCAATATTAAGTTAGCTATATACTTGAGGAAGAGATAATATAGCAGATCTTTGAAATTTAGTTTCACTATATTTTATTTATAATAATGAAAAATTTCAGGTAAATCGTGAAAAATATATATGTATCCTCAGAATTACCCGTGTCTCGAATTTGAATCATAAACAGTATATCTAAAGAGAGAAAATATATTTTTTAAATATTTACTGAACAAATTACAGTTTTAATTAATTGTTTGTATTTTGTTAAATCAGTGTTTGCTCGTTTAAAAGCTAAATTACATGTGTTTATGATCATTTCATCTTTCTAGAATAAACGTTTATGTTCATTACACATTTTACACTTTACAGAAAAACGCGTTGTGTACTCTATGCTGTGTAACATATAGACGTCATCTACCCCTGCTTTGGATAGAATCCACCGAGGTTAATGTCCAAAAGTTATTACTGTTCCAATCATTTCGCGTTTCTATTCTGCTGGATAGTCTATATTATTGTGTAATTATTTAGTTTCTAGTAAAATAGAGGGTTTAACTGGCATTTGTCCAAATAAAATTACTTAGTATTAAAGTATTCACAAATGAATAACCTTGTGTAGTGATAGGTTTATTAGTTAAAATAAATAATTCTATATAATATTGCAATAAATAAATATATTTCTTTATTAATACGAATTCCAGAAACGGAATAGTGCATTTAATAAAACTCCTGTTTTCGTGTCATCTTAGTAGCCATATTAGTGTAACATTTAAAATTTCAAAACATGATCAATGTTTCAAATATATTATGATAAAAATCACTATTTAATTCAGTATCTTAATTAAGAAATCTAAATAATGACAAAATATTAAAACTATTTACGGATTTAAATCCATGCAAAGATATACAGAGAAAGAGGCAAGGGAAACTACACAGAAGAATATCTCCTTTATTGTTTTCACAACGTACCTATTACAACAGTTTCAATACTTTATTGGCTTAATCTTTAAAATCAGCGAGTTGTTGCCGAGATATTCAATTGCATGCCTCCAATATAACTCATACAGTTTTTCAATGAGCGTAGATTCAACTGGCATTTAGATTTCCTTTATGTGTTTATGAAGCGATACCATAATTTTACTTTGCCGATTGAAAAGATTTATTTCAACTGTTGACAGCACTTGCATTATATAGAAAGTGAACGCTATATTATTTTTATATTAATACTTACTAAATTTAGATGAATCAACTACCATCTAAAGCAAATAAAAAAATTAAAACTAAATATAATACTAATAAAAATATATTATAGAATAAGGTTTTAATGTTGTCTTCAAAAAATTATATGAAATTTTTATTTTTACTGTGTAAATTATTTAATATTCTGAAATTAAAGGCTGTGGTTATGAGCATATTTTGAGTTCAGCTCCAATTCATCTCCAGCATAGTGCAGTAGAGACAATGCTGTCAAAGTCTAAATTTGACGTCTATCAGGAAAGATGGAAACAAACTCAGGGACGAAGAAGATCATAATGAACTTTTTCCGTTGTTTCGGCATCAGGGACACCTACATTACAAAACTAAGTGTAATCAGATACACAATTGAGTGCAATATGATGTTTTAGACACGATTCTTAAGCATGGCGGAGCAACCGTGTTTTCTACTCATAACGAAAATATGTTTCCTACGGTTAATCTAATGCAAATGATCAGTTAATTTCCATTTCAAAGAATTATCTCTTAGAGTCCGTTTACGACGCCCATAAATGTTTATAAGGATGTGGAGTCCAGACTCCAGGAGTGAAGTCTGTCAGATTTAAGACACTACACTCAACGGAAATAGAGCTGAACGTAATATTTGCATAGAATTAACCTTCCCCACCAAAGTTTCTTTATGAGCTGTTATTGCTTTTTATTTGCTTTACAGTTGTATAATATTTAAAAACTATCTTTCATTAGCATAAGATACTAATTTTATTGCTTGGATTTATATTATTTTATTTTAATTCTCTATATAAATAATTAATACGCTGAGCTGAGTTGCATTATGAACGTGAAACGTGAAATCAGGTGATTGCTCCCCATTGGCCTAGAAAATGTAAGCTAACATCACCTCAGATCACGTGACGGCCTGATCAGTCTGCTTTGCGTCCCCAGTACGCTTTTTTTGTTCAAGATATGGCCCCGCGGGCGGTGGACCAATAAATCTATGTAGAGATAATAATCTAGAGATAGTAAGCTCGTAGCTCTTTAATTCGGCATATAGTGCGTTTTTGTCGTTTCACGTATCATTGCAACATGGTTGAAAGACAAGGTTAGAGATATCTCGAAAGCCCTCTTTGTAAAACCTGTTGGATTCTGTGAGTTTCATTTGGTCCTGGACAGATTTCTTTGGAATTCTTTGTATTTCACTTGACTCCCCTCTCTCCGATATCAGTGAATGTTGGTGTGAATTTTCTGCAATTTCAGCTATGACTCCAACTGCCTATCTACCTATGGACACCCTGTGAAGGCCTTAACGCCAGCCTTGCTGTGCAGTGTGTTTGAAGAGAGGAACATCACGTCAATGAGTGGCTTCGTTCCTTACAAACCTCCCCAATCATAGCTGTATATTTAATTTTAATTCATTGCTTTAAAAAGGATTCAACCATATGTATTATTTCATTTTATTGAATAATATATTAAAGAAAAATTTCATTGCTATTTTTATTTTATCAATACTAATAAGTTAGGACTATAGGATAAATCCCCATGCCTATGGTTCCAGTTCACACTACGGCAAAAAAAATTACCAACTCAATAAAAGCTATGAGATATTTCTGTACAGTTTTATAAAACCATCTTCAGTACTTAATCTCACCAAAGTTATGTACAATAATCATAAAAGCTACAAAAATCTTAGTATCTATTCTAAAAATATTCATTGTTGATCCAATGTAAATATTCTCCCAACAGTCACCTTTGTGAACAGCGAGAATGCGAGATTCAAGTGTAATCTCAGACATTCAGTTAATGATAATTGCTCAGCAATTTCGATCTACTTGTTTTAATGACTAAGTTCAGAGTTCCCCTTCCTTCCCCTTCACGCGCAATTCTTACGCTGTTCATTATTTCCATCTTTTATAATACCTCCTTTTAAATACATTGTGGAAAAAAGACTAAGACATTTTTATATTATAACTATATTAAATATACGACCTTGAAAATCAACTAATAATGGCATTGATCCCATTTTGTAACGTAGGTTCATACGGATGTAGCTAGTGTAAGTTTGGAGTAATAAAAAATAATTGTATATTTTATTTTTCTATGAAAAAATTTTCTTTGAGAGTTTGGTTTTTCAAAAAACCGTTTGAGTTAGACTAAAATCAAGTCCTTTTTAATTATTGGAAATTATCAATCCTTATACACTTTTTTTAGATATTCTAATCAGTTAAGGCGACTATTTAAAGTGATTTTCAATTATATTGTTGCATGGAAACGAGTATTACAATATTATTTCAAATTACAAATTTATTCACAGCCTTATCCTATTTCATATCGATATTGATGATGGTATTGAGCGAACGTATCAATTATTTGACTACAAGTATTATATATCTTTGGCCTTGAGGTTTCTGGTAGTAGTTTCAGATATATATGTTCGTGGTCGAAGAAAAAATATTTACAAAATATTATAAATATTTAATCTTTAAATTAAATTTAGTATTTGTTTAATCACAAATGAGAGTTAATTGGCATTATTATAGAAGAATTATTATCACAATTACAGGAATTCTGCGGTGGAATACACACTGTTTCCTTCAGAAATAATAAAATTAAGTAACTTGTAGTTTAGAATGTATATACTGCTAAGTAACGTATATTTATGAATGCTATGAAATAAGCATAGTTTATGGGAAGATAAAAATATAAGGCACAATATCATAAAGCTTACGATGCATATGTCCACTCTCACATAAGGAAAACTGCTTGTATGTCGTCCGTTGTCACAGCCCCAACCGTTATAAATTGTCAGCAAACAGGGTTTATGTTGGCAAAGGAAACCATACACGCGCGAAAACATAAATTCTCCTGCGCCTGCTCGTAAAACTTACATACTTTATTATGATGTATAGATCTACTACTCTCTTTTACAATTAATCCTACTTTTACTATACTTAGTTAAATGTATTTTAACTGCGAGGTAAATTTATTTCGTTTAAAAAAATTTCTCATAACGAATGCTAATTGTATTTTTCTGCATTAAACTTTTTGCTATTGCCGTGTTTAGTAACCTAATATATACCTAAATGTATATTTTCTTGTTTATTTTATAGTAAAAAAGGAATTGATGTATTGACTGACAATTTTTATAGCTTACGATGACGTAATCTACTTCTTAATTTACGTATTTTTCGCAATTCTGATCTTAGTTTTCATTTAAAATTTAAAATAGATTTGTCTAAAAACAAAAAAAATATATTTAGTCCCATTCTGTGATTGATTACCTTTGTTTTTAATTTTTCAATGTAAGTAAATTCAGCATTTCCAACCCACTGACACAATTTTATAATCGAAATGTATTAGAATTTGTAACGGCTGAGGGTTAGCTAAATATATTTAATAATCGTAAAAATATTTATTGTTTTAAATTACCAGCAAGATTCCATATATAGGAATTTTTCAGGACTTCCAGTTACAAGAATGTGACCCTCAGCCGGTGGTAGTGATACTGAAATATTACTTGAAACCACTCCTCCCTGATTGTATGAAATTATTAATGTTCTGCGATATTGCAGAAATCACTGCTGCGCGTGCCACCCGCTAGAGATCAAGATTAAATCCTTGTATATTTCGCGTCGCTGGAGGATATCCAGTTATTGGAATGGTTTATTGTGAGACTAATCAATACTGCTTTATAAATAAAGTTATTTATTTATTCCCTACTAAACGAAAATAGCCTGAGCAGATAGCTTTGGAATTGTATATAAATTGACTTGATATATCAGTGCATTATTTATTTTTAGACGATAATGAATCTTTTATAGTATCATTCAACATGTGTTTTATTATTCATTACTGCCTTCCATAGTTATAAAACATGATATTTTACATATGCTACTGGGGAAAGAAAATTACAATGGTAAAAAAATAGTTTTAGTTTCCAAGCTATGATAGAGCAATGAGTTGCATTTTAACACAGTATTTACTTATTTACCCTATTAAAATGTTTGTATTTGGAAATAGACATATTGTCTAGGTTAGTATCTGTACTGCAGAAACATTTGGGATTGCATGAGTAATATTCACAGCTGAATACTTAGTATACATTATATAAAGGACTCTTACTTCACAATACGTTTGCACAATCCAAGTTCTGCTAGTATTGCTGGCTTCTCTTGTACCTTCAACAAGAGCCAAAAGCTTCTGCCCAATGATGGTGTGGACTTCATTACCTGGCTGGTTCTAAATAGGGCTCTGCTCTCAACCTCAAGCCTCTCACAATCCAAAATAAGGTGTTTAGCAGTCCCCTCTTACACACATACATGCATAGTCTACACCTAAGGTCTTCATTATTGAGTTCTAAGGCGTGCAAATGTATCCGGAACTGACCATGACTAGTAATAAGAGAAATTACCTGTATCGGAAGGTCTTTTTTTATCTCGATCAGCCTTCGTTAATTGAACGTTAGTGCCTCTAACGGACTTCTTGTCAAACGACTTTACATAAAACTCTGTCACCGATGACGGTGCTTATCTCTGAAAGGACTAACTAACGTCTAGCTAAAACGGATAAAGTCTTAAAGCAATACAATAAGATTTTTTTAAGTAAATTCGATAGAGTTAAGGGCGCAAGACCGGCCTGGATATCAGAGATTATCACTACGCGTCGTAGGCATAATTCCTGGTAAATTCTATATTTGCGCAATCTACGAGTACATTAGAGGATATTTCAGCCTTAAATACTCCGCAATGCTACCCCAAACTTTCACTGAGAAAAGCTCTGTTCTATTAATAGATGTTTCATCCATCTAGGAGCCATCAATTTACCAAACTATATTACCTTTATCTAACTTTATATCCTTCTTTCTTCTTCATTCCTGCCGGGATCAGTTACGACGAAGGGTTTGCTGAATTCAGGCTCATTTGCCATAGTGTCTAAACACGTATGTACCTGTAATATTGAATCACATACAGTTTTGGCAATAGTGCAGTGGCCCATACCAATCTATGTTGCCCTCAAATGTCCCGCTGCTTTCATTTGATTTATATGCTTCAACGTATGTACCATGACTTGTAGGTCTAGTGATAGAAGTTCTAGAGCAACTACCAAGCAAACCAGTCTTTGTGAGCTGGTAGGCATGTCTTTGAGAGTGGCTTGCTCTGCCTTCGTCCAACATTTTATGGAATAATAATTATTTTTGGTCTCACGAACTCCCAGTATATAACCCAGTTCGTGCTAACGATTAGTCTAGAAATCACGAGGACCTCTCTTGCTTTTCAATCACGTTATTTAGGTATGAATCCCATGTCAGCTTGCAATCTAAGGCTAGCTCTACGTATTTGATAGACCCAGACAGCAAGCCAAGTAACACTCAGATTCAATCGGGATGGAGATTCGATGCTATTCTTCCTGGTGTAGGCAGCGAAGACCAACATTTATAAAAGCAGAAACAGTGTGCCAGAAGAAGTATGTTATCAGCATAGCCCTTTTAAGTCTTTTAAGAGACCATCATTCACAAGATTTCAAAGTAAAGGTGAGAGGACACACTCTTGTTGGCAGGCCATAACTGGAGCAATCATTACAGACTTACAACGCAACGTACCTACAACATGTCTGGAACGATAAAACGTGCCTTAGTACTTCACTAACCTCTTCAATATCGAGAAAGGTGTGATTTCCTTAGCAGCCACGCTGTCCGCAATACTATTCAGCAGCTATGTACCAGGTAGTTTTGACGAAAACGAGTTCCGAAAACGATTCCTTTTCTTAAGTGCCTCTAAACCAGTAATGTATAGTAAAGTATGCTTTTTAATAGTAAAGTATTCAAGAGAAACGATGATAAACCGGCGGCAGGACAATATATTTGATTTGAGTAATCAGTGCGACACCTCTTCAGAACAAAGACTACTTTACATAGACGCAGGTATGCGAAACACATCAGTAAGCCAAACAAGCACAACACTTTATATATAATAGGGTAAGAAGAAAACATGGGCATTTCTAAAGCAGAGCCGTGAAAACGTCATTGTCTGCTGGTGATACAAATGAGCTAAGCTTACTGATGGCCCATTTGAATTTATTATACAGTTACAATGCGTATGGCCAGTAACCGGTTTTCGATATTGCTCTCGGTCTTGAGCCTGTATCAATCCCCCCTCCCTCCTCCCACGACAACTTAACTCATTTTCTGAAAAATAAAGTTTGGGAGATGAGTCTTAAGGAGAAGTTTGGACCTCAAGGATCCGTATGAACATTTGGGTCAGAAGCTAGTACACGTTGAGTAGAGTAACTGTTGTACTGTTGTATTGAACTTGTTCATCTCCTGTGTGAACTGCTTCCATGATTTTTGTTTTGCTTTTTAATTGCTAATCTCTAATCTGCGAATCTCTGCTACAGCTCGTCTTAAAATATCTAAACCACCTCCTGTCATGGGCCCTTTGCGACTTACATTGACAGTCTACCATCTAGTGCTGATCTGAACCTTCATTTTGACAATTATCACGAGGGACAACTGCAGTGATTTGAGATCCTGTAAATCAGGTGCTGTGTGATTGAGATCCCTAATGATAGTTATTCTTCCACCATTGTTCATATTATAATCTCAAGACTCGCACTATAGGGTGCCCACTGCCCAGTCATGTTAGCTTAATTCGTAGCATAAGGAACATATGTATCGGGAATTAATCGATTTGAAACACACGTGATTTGTTTAAGAGCCTGTGTATCTTCGATCATGTAATGTCATTAATATTTGGAAACATTTAAAGTATATTCTAGTCCAAGTAAGGGCTATTGCCTCTTTGATGCTTTATATTTAAAAATATCGTCCCTAATAATTATAAAAAAATATTACGTCTACTTTAAATTCCATAAATGGATTATTTTATTATAAATTTATAACTTTTGATTACTGATATACTATTAAATTGTAATGTAACATGTGACATACTTTACACTATACTATTCTATAATAATGATCCACTTATGTCGCTTTATCTTGCAAAATAATAATAATATCCCATAAATTATAAGTTAATATATACAAAATCGTGGATAACAATACCAATCACGACGTTAAAGAAGCACAATGTATTTATAAATATGCACGACAAAGAACGTAACATCCAAACAGTGTTTCTCTACATATTCTTCGTACTGTAGAAAGTGACACATTTGGGGTTCAGTTAAAATTAAAAGTCAATTAATGGAATTACACAACTTTATTGTACACGTTTAGGATTTTGACATGTCACACCTTATGCGCAAATGCACATGCCGACAGTAAGAGCGTTAACGACACCCTTGAGACTAACGGCGTAAGTACTTCGACAATAGAGATAGAACGAGTGAGGACATTTACATTTCTCGGAATCTCAAAGATTATGACCTACTTCATAGTAGCTGCTGAATGTCTTACAGTTAATTGTTTGAAAACATGGTACTATAGACTACTGTTATAGCCTTCACACGATATCGAGTGTAATGGCAATGATTCTAACTGTAAGCAATGACCATCATTAGTCACAGAAACACATGTTAGGCACAATGACGTCATTATAGGAGTAATCCATTTATACATTAATACAATTATTGCATTTTACGATTATATACAGAATTTTTTGTAACTCTGTCGACAAAGATATGTGACTAATTGCTCAGGTAAAGACAAACAAATTTGACCATATGAACATGTAACAGTTTCCTGTCTAACCGTCTTTATGCGTTTATTATAAAATAGAAACTAATAGATTCAAGTATACAAAATTTGGCTGTTATGTTTATAATAACAATGCTATGAAAATATGTACATTATGATATTATCTTTAATATTTTTATAATGGAGGCTATTAAAACTTTGTATCTTTGCATAACTTAAAACCACGAACTAAAAACACACACAAACACATACAAGTATATTCTTTCATTGGATTAAAATAAGCAAAGCCGAGAATAAACACCTAATATATAGTTAACTTTTTGAAGCTCTGAAATATGTTACATTAAACGTTGTAATTAATATGGTCTATTTGTGTTATAAACCTTTTCGTTCATTTGGTTTGATATATTCATATATAAATATTTTTGTATTATAAACTTGTATAAGTGGAGAATCACAAAAATGAGTAAGTCGTATAACAACTACCCAAGATACTTCGATACATCGATTTTAAGAGATACAAACGTCATCCACTGACAATAATGTTTTTGAACATCAAAACTATCAAATATGATTGAAACATATAATATGGTCCTCAATGTGAGTATAGGAATCATAGGGCATGTTGGATATTGTATATAATAAAAAATAAAAATAAAACAAAATTATAGATTAAACTATAGTACAAATTATTAGCATGCAAATCAGGCATCATATCCAAATGCCTCAATATAAATAATATATATGACGAGTGTGAGGTAATATTATGCGTAGTTTCGAGGTAAACTTAAGTATAAGGCTCCAAAAGCTCAAACACAAATTGCCTAGCAACTCTTTACCTAGTATTGTTAACTTTCACAAATGAGCAAAAAGAACAAGTTGAATTGAAGGTAAATTCCATTTGAATAGAATGACTGAGGTATCTTGATTCACTTTATGGTTTCCATTTGAAATTCAATTACCAAAGTAGTCTTGTACCCGGAAGCGTTCATTCCCTGTGTTTCCTAGCGATATTTCATACTCGGATGATTGTAGCTATGTTACGGTTTAGTATAGATTGTATGACTGGTGTATAGAATCAATCTCATAATGCCTAGTCTAAACAATTTAGAAGAATATTTTTGCTACCATATAACCACTAAAACCAGGACTTTCTGAAGTATAGTACATGTTTGTCTCGCTCATCATCTGGAAAATAAAGAAGCCATATATGAAACGATTCAAACGAAAAAGTAAATATCGCAATAGGATGTAATGAATATTAAATATTAGAAAACGTTTAAAGCAAGTTAAGTTTAATTTATCTGTACTCAATATTTTAAATTTATTAGAATATCAATTGGTTATCGCTACGAACCGATTGATAGCTGAATATTAATTTAAGTTACTTTTCACTTTATTTACGATTATAGAATAGTAAATATGTATATTCTATTTACGTATTGTGTAAAATTAAGGAGTATAGCTCACCACGTTTCACATAACAGGTTTCACTGAGACTGAATGGATAATTTCAAATTAATTACCCGTTTCCCTTACACTGTATATCTTGCTGTCTAATTTTAAAAATTACGTATGATTGCACTTAGTGTTTTACAAATTTATTTATTTATCCTGCGATTTTCTCATTGCTATCACTGTTACTCATAAGACAAATGTAAAAATGGTCACCAAAACTGAACCAAATCCAACAAAATGGCAAGCTTTATATCTGTAAGTCTCTGTTTCCTATGTAGGAAGCTTCACGCAAAGTGTCAACAGTATATGTCAGTTCGTTTTTGAGATATCGTGTGGACAGCATGGAACAGCTTGGATTTTTTTAATAAAGCATTTTTTTGTTCTTCGTGTGACATTATATTGTATTATAATAGAATAATTATATATTCTATAGCTCATAACATTCTAACAAATTAGGTATTAAACGCTTTGCCTTTTATCAGGTAATTTTTTTACTCATATGTATTGTTCATACGTGAATTTTCTAAAAAGATAGAACCATCGTTTTTGTTAAAACTGACTGACTGATTTTTACTATAATATTCGTACAAAAGTCAATTCAAACGTAAATTTTACCCTGCCATATCAATTTAAATTAAATTATAAAATATAATTGCCAGCAAATCAGTTATACTAGATGCTAGAAAAATGCATTGGTAAATATTGTAGCAAGAAAAAGATACTTGGAGCTAAACATAGCTAACGGATACTGTCGGAACCGCAGTTGGTAAATATTGTGACAGCAGATTTCCGGTGATGAACAAACATTACGGCCCCGATACTCGGCTTACAACATCACTGAGTCGCAATCTGGTGGTAATTGATACTTCCGGTCTGTTTCTGTTGTAGAAATTCAGATTAAACTTTATTTGCCACTACAAGGGTAGATTTATTACTGAATACGATGGACATAGATGTATAAAGTACAAGTACAACGAGCCACATTGCCGTAAGACTTCGCTGAGGTTGTATGCAAAATTTCAAATCTGTTGCTTATTTCATTACCGAGATTTCTTGCGGACAGATAGACGTAAAGAGAATCATATACAACAGAAATTGACACGGAACTGACGCATCATAGAACTAATTCTTGTAGAAATGAAGTTTGATGGAAAAATTAAAGTCTATATATTAAATATCTTCTGTTACTTAATACATTAATGTATACATTTATTTATTGTGCTATTTTCTCGTTGCCATCAAGGTTAGCCATAAGCCCAGTGTAAGAATACTCTCTAACGCCGAGCAAAATCCCATGAAGTGATAAGTACCATCCTCCAACTGTGTTTCTTATATTGAAATGAAGCTTTATTCACAGTTTAAAGTCTGTAGGTAAGTTCGTTTTCGAGATATTGTGCGGAATGATAGACAGATAGATAGACAAACAGAAATTAAACGAGTCCAGGTCCACAAGTAAAGACTTCGCTTAAGCGCATCTAGAGAACGACTAAACATCGTAATATGAAAATTCATGTATCTACTATGAAACCTATACTTCTAATCGGCTGAGCGCTGGTGAAACTAATCACTTGAGGGGCTGAGGAAATGTTTCCGTCTCTACCTGTTTGTACGATATAGGAATGTTGCATGAAGCTTCATTTTCTATAAAGGCAATCTCGAGTTCGATGATAGATCATGTGGCTCCATAGTTTAAAATACTTTTTTACATTGGGCTTATGAGTAACCATCAACGATAAAATCGCAAGCATTATTATATTTGTAAATCAACAGAGTTCAATCATACGAAATTTTGAAATTTGACATAACACATACACCTATAGACTTGAAAATGGCATGCCACTTATTACGCGACTCATGGCGTAGCGTACTTAACAAGCAGATCTATACAGTCTAGGCAATTCATTCTTACTGTCTAGTACGTAAAAAGCGCATATCGTAATGAGCTTCTGCACTAGAAGGATGCTGAAGTGTTGAGCCTTCATCAACTGCCCGGATCTTAGCCGGTAGCTTTCGAGTATCGCACAGTTTGGCCGCGCATCCTAAATTCTTATTGGTATTCTAGTCGTTATAGTTAGTTTGTTGCAGTTCCTGCCGTAGTTTGTAAATGGCGTAAAAGTATATGGAGCATTTCCATTGTCTATACTTGGAAACTTTCCCCGCTTTCTTACGTTCGATCGTTTCTTCTCCTTACAGTTTTTAATTATGTTTCCTTTTACAAAATTATCGAAAGTGTTCATAACAGGCTTACAGTTCACAGAAAAACCGGTAGGTGCAATTTTGGTAGCACAGTTTGGTTATAAAGAGGGTGAGCAATTTTCATGAATTCTATCTACACAGATCCTTGGAGTATATTTTTTTAGACTTATTAATTTTGCCCATAATTTTGGGAGCCAGGGACAGTTATATATTTTTGCTGCATTAAATTGTTAGCTTTCTGAGAGAAATAATTTGTGCTCCAATAAAACCTGACACTTTTCAAACATACACACACCTGTGAATATTTCTAGAGCCTTGGTTGTTGTAGCAATTAAAAACCACCGACGCAATTTCAAAAATCATAGCGCAGTGGATAGTTCAAGATTGTGCTTTTATAATTGAAGCTTTCTTTAAAATAATGAGTCTCTGATTGCAACGCAACACAGCAAAGTCTCTGTACCTCGTCAGACACAGAGACACTAACTCGACAGACCACCACTCGAGGGGCCATTATTCTTTTAATGGTTCCTTGTAAGAATACCATTAAAAGTTGGGTAAAATAGTTTGGAAATTATGCTTCTACATTAAAATTTAAACCACCCGGTAGGTCTAAATCTGTACGTACTCCAGAAAATGTTGAAAATGTGCGTGTATTAGTTCGGCACATTAATCAATTCGCAAGTATTAGGAGTTTCAAAGACAAGCTTTAAAGGATTTTTACATCGTGATTTGAATTTCATCCCTACCAATTAGCTGTTACACAAAAACTCAATCCTGCAGATCCTGAATTACGTGTTATTTTTTGTGAAAGACTATTGCACCTCATGGAAACATTTTTTAGCATTTTAATAATGTCTAATGAAGCTTACTTTGAGCTTTATGGTAATGTAAACACGTAAGATTGTCGTTACTGGTCAAGAGAGAATGTAGGGAAATTCACCAACGACCTCTGCATATTGAAACAGTGACTTTATGGTGTGGAGTTACACTATTTTGTGTTGTTGGGCCTTATCTTTTTTATTAAAACCGTGAAAGAGCTACTGTGAACAAATAACGGTACATTGATATGATTGAGAATTTCTAAGTTCGGAAATTGCAAAAGTTGGTAATATAAGTTGAGCAATTATGGTACCAGCAAGATGGAGCAACTGTGCACACGGCAGATGTCTCGATGACCCATACGAAGACTGTTCCCGGGACATATAATTTCACGTTTTGTCGATGTCGCATGGCCTGTCTGATCTCCGGATCTCACTGGTTACTGTTTTTTGTTGTGGGACTATGTTAAGAGCAAAGTTTTTATTATGAAACCTCACACCGATTTATAGAACTAAATAAGAAATGGGTTACTTGAATGGAAAAATGTTACTGCAATATCAATGTCCAAGTACGCCGAGCAATGGAAAATTTTCAGAAGACACTACTGACATGTGTGGATGTTGTAGGGAACATCTACGTGATGTTATTTTTCATAAATTAAAATTACATAAATATATACTTACATACTTTAACTACTTTGATAAATTTTAAGTATTATTTCATGTACCGTTTTTTCCTTTCGAAAACTGTCAGATTATTTTGGACCACTCAGTATATTATATTTCTAGGTAAACTTACGATAATCTTAAGAATGCTGCGTGGGGGTTATTACTGGATCCCATCCATGTAAAACTTTAAATAAGTTCGATGCTATTCTGAAGGAAACAGGATTTGTCCGGACATTTGCCATCAAAAAGTGAAGCAAAAAATCAGTAACACTACGTTTCGAGATCTGCAATCAGATCTCTTCTTCAGGTAAATAACTAACCTAATATATAATTACTAACTAGGTTAGAATAAAAAAATCATACCAGAGCGTTGTGATTGTATTTTTGGTTGTGGTTGTATGATTTGTTATTTGTTCCTTCACAATCCTTCCATCGTCAAAAATAAACTTCAAACAAAGAAGTTCAATTTTATTCACCTTTCCATGGCAACTATCAATTCTGGTATAACCCTGTTAATTATGTATATATTTATTAAAATGGTGATCCTAATATTTTTAGTATATTTCAATAATAACTCAAAAAGATTTCTAAACATATATTCATAAGCAAATTATTGCAAGGGGCGTACCTTCTCCCTGATTCACACATTCAATCTATTATCTAAACTCAAGTTCAGCCCCTCCCCCAAAATCTTAGTACTGGGTACACTACTGGTACGTATGTATAAGTGTTATTCTCTGCTTGGAGTAATGGTTATCATCTGTCAAAGTCAATACGACTTCACAAATGTCATGTTACGTGGAAAATCTTTACATTGTCTTGCTTTGTTTTTATTATGGTTTGATCGAGTATAGGAAATTTCCATCATTCATTGCATCATAAGTGTAACCACCTTTATTCAGTTATGTGGGTCTGATAATGTCTTCCATAAACACGAAAGACTACACAAAATAAAAATTATATTATTAGGGGGTTTTCAAAGTTATTAAGAACTCCATAATAAAAGCGCTTCTAGAATATATCATAAGTGTGTTAACTGAAAATATTAAGTGAAGTGCTTAGTATCCCTTTATACAGGATTTCTCCAAAATTGACTAAAAGTAGTTCAATTGTTAGTGATATCGTTGAATGTTCAATAGAAAAATCACGAAATATTGGAGAGAAATTCCATAAATTTCAGATGTGCAATAAGATGTAATAAAAGTTTAACTCTTTAATTTCAGGACTCCATCTTAAACTTAAAACTGAAATTGATCAAGAGATTGGAATATCTTTCAGAGAGTGACTGACAGTGATCACCAAAAGAGGGGGAATGAGGGGGAGTACTTATCTCTGGATTGTTTCGAATACCATTTAAAAATGCATTGCTAATATTATCACTGTTTAAAAAAATTAAATTTCGTTTGAAGCCACGGGTATTAGTAGTACAAACATAATAATAATATTATATCTATCATTAGTTGTGCTTAGTATACTATAAGAAGACATTTATTTTTATTGGTACTAAAAACATAACTTTTGTCTTCAGAAGCATATATTATTATATTTAGTTAAACCAATACGACTATATATTTTGGTGAAACATTCATTAACTAACTGAATGAATACATTAATATTAGTTACATTATACAATTCTATTATATATATATATATATATATTTGCATGCTTTACTATGAAAAAATATTCATTAGGTTAAATGATATGATTTAAATATTGAGTTTTTTACTAATTTTAAATATATAATAAAAATATTTCCTATTGATATCCACAAGTAGTTATAAAGTAACACACCAATCATATCTGTAAACTCTAGTTATCAATGAAAATTGCTGATAAGGTAATATACCTGGGAGACAACACAATCCTCGTAATCGCCTTACAGTAATTGGAATCTGTTACCCCTCCTCCCACAACCAACTAATCAACGACTTTCCCAACTTTTAACTCCATTACCGATTTATACTTGGAAAGTGGTAGTGCTTTTGAGGAAAAATAATAACAGTATTTTAACTGGCAGCCTTTTTTTCTTTAAACTTCCAGAGCGAGATGTAGGAATATCGGCGGCAAGTGAGTCCATAAAGTATAATTTCTTCCTCGTTAAGTTTTCATGTCTCTCTTGATAACAATCTCAGATAGGTTATATAAGTGTTGAAATCGAGTTTTGTTTCACAGTTTCTTTTATTATTTTTAAGTTATGCTTCAGTAACATAGCTTTTATGAAGAAACGGTCAAACAGTTTTTTTTTCTCTGTGCAAGGAATTATAAGGCATTTGAAGTAAAGTTGGAGATTTCATGCGAAAAGGAAAACTTGATTAACCAAAGACATTGCTTTAGCTTATTTTGGAAAGACGCAACACTAATGCCTTTATTTCAAGCAGTTTAAAGTCAACATAAGGTTTGTGAATTTTACTAGGTGTGCAAAATCTGGGTTTGCACAAATTTTTCTATGTATTAGTTTGCAATCACTGACAATTATAAACCTAATTCCTTTCCTTAACAACTTATTATAAAAATTCCAGAAATTCATTTCAACCACTTTTGCAGAACACATACAGAAAATCAACTGTTTCTAATTGTACAATTTGAAAATTATTTTTTTATATTTTTACATTATCAATCGTAAAATATTTTGGTGCAATCTGTAAAATTAGATTTTGTAAATGTTGAAATTTTAATTTGTTTCTCATTGGATTTACAGATAGTCAGTATCTTGAAAACATTTAAAATACAAAAAAAATCCTAACCAGGTAAAAGTCCAGGAAATATACTATGCATACTCAAATTGTTTTTGTTAAGTTTCATAAATAACATAGTTTTGAATTTTTTTCGCTAAAGTTTGAACGTCCTTGATAATGAAACGAAATGGCCTACCGCTAAGTACTTGAGATATTCATAAGATTTGTTCTGTACCAAATTTGAACTTATACAAGCCATGGAACAGGTAGTGGTACAAGTTACGCTGAAATTTTTCTTAACTGCTGTTATGACCATATTTTGATAACCTGAATTTTTATACAAACTCTACCTAACATAAAAACCGACAATCTTACAACAGTCAATTTATCGAGCAGTCTAAATGGCGTAATTAAGGGATTACCACATTATTGTTTTACACAAGAAGAGTTATCAAGAACAAAGGCACGCCGTAACACGACGTTAAAGATGATTATCACACATGAATATGCAGGTGAGTCCTCATGAATATAAAGTAACGACTTCATTACCGTGTTTATTGTCCTACCTCATCGTTCGACTATTGTTGGAAACATCTTGTGAAACAAGTAGAAAGGGCATAATAAAATTTTTTTTATTACTTACCATCAATAATTAACGTAACTCAAAATGATTTGTAATTGATTACAGTATGTACATTAAAGTGGGATGAACCATTTCTAAAATTAGATTTTTAATCTCGTGAAAGTTGAAATAAGCCCAAGATATTCTTCATATAATGAGAATTTTCTGAGGAGAGAATTCATTATAATTGTTGTACTTTAAGGAATATTGAAAGTTAGACAAGATAAAAAATTAAGTACGATCGAGCTGTTTAAAGATAAGTTATGTTCAAGGAGAATGATTATGAAAGCATTGGCTAAAGACATAAAACACTTGGCTTTTGTAATTTTTGTGTTTGAGCCCAAAACAGAGCCACAGTTCGCCTCGCTCTAGAGCTGTACCAATTTTGTAAGTACAGTGAAACAATGGCTAATGGTGAGTAATGGTAACTACCATCATCGGCCAAATAAGCGATTAGCTTATTTCTGCAGAAATGCTCAGTAAACTATTTATTAAAAGCCAAACTCGTTATTACACTCAGTTATCTTGTAATATATGGTGAAAATAGCTCAGTGTATACTTGCTAAACTTACAACAATCAGCACAAAAATACATTATCGTTGTAATTTAATCCTATGAAAATTCCACATTCATAAGAAGCCTTTTGATTATCTAAGTTGTAATTAATCTTATGTATCTATAAAACAGCCAAACAAATATATATTTATGGTTGCGAAATATATATACCCGTACATTTGCCCAACATATATTGGATTGACGTAGAATTTTTTACTGATTCTGTAAAATAGAAGAAAAAGGATTTAACAATGTTAAACTTAACATCTATATAATACCCTATTTCCAAGCTTATACACAGTGAATAACCATATCAAAGTGTCATATTACGACAACCCTGAACTATGAATGTGTAGCTGCAGCTAAATACAAACAGAGATAGACATCAGTTCGTATGCAGTTGGCATTTTGTGTACAGTTGCAACGGTGTATTTGCAGCAAACCAGGCACATTCGTATAGTAGTAATCTGTACAGTCTATACTATTACACTGTATAAAAATCTAATGGTGCATGTCACTGGGTTCGCGCGTGCGTGCGTGTGTGCGTGTGTGTGTGTGTGTGTGTGTGTGTGTGTGTGTGTGTGTGTGTGTGTGTGTGTGTGTGTGTGTGTGTGTGTGTGTGTGTGTGTGTGTGTGTGTGTGTGTGTGTGTGTGTGTGTGTCTGACTGTATGTTCGAGATCATATAAAACTATTGGACCAATTGTATCGATATTTCACATGGACATTGTGAGGGTCCCTGGTTAACATATAGGTCTATTCTTATTTTGAAACCCCCTTCGGCTAAGGCACAACAGTCTCTAAGCTTTCTTTTTTAAACGAAAATTCCCAATTTGGTCTCTAAAATTTGCATTACAGCAAACGAGTTGTTGTTGTGCCTGTTAAATGTAATCGACTGTTCTGTGTAAACATTTCTTTATGACAGCACAACCATACTTTACAATGTGTTTACATATATAGTCTTGAAAGCATAGAATAAGCTCGAGAACAAAATTTGTTGTTCCAGCCTCTTGTGCTGTTGAGCACAGATTAAAAAATATCCGTATAGTAAAATTAAAATTTTTAATAAAATATACTTTTAACTTTACATTTTAGCAAATATTGAGTATGAAGTGGTCAGTACTTCAATGCAGATGTAAAAAAGACAAAGTTACTATCCAGCTTTTACTATAAATTAAAAATTTTTAAAACACCAATCTTAGTTGTATTTTCAGAGAACTAGGCTTCTTAGACAGGTTTATTTGCGCATGTTCAAGGCAAAATCAGCTATGGCATAAAAATAATACTAAGACTGGATGGAGTAAATTATAATGGCCATAAATATGTTTTTACGTATTTTCTTGATAGTGGTAACAGGGCAAACTCTACATTGGTCTGGGCAATATAATTACTTGAATCAGATATGCTTACACATGTAAAACCTATGAAAATGCGTTAGAAACCGCGGGTAACTGATATAATTAGGTCCGGAACTCTTATAAAACCCTTATCATTTCTGAAACCAACTTTACTTCACTAATGATATTCGCCATTACTTAACTACATATTACAGTAATAAATCTATTGTTCAATTTCTATTCTCCGAGGGAAGTGTCATTTCTTAATCTTACAGACTAGTTGTATTTTAATGACTTTCTGTATAAAGGAAATGTGACGTTCTGTTCTTTATTTATGGTTTCATATTTTAACGCGGCTTTAATGTAAGGCTTACATGTCTCTTACAGGCGTTTGCCTTTCCCTCATAATTCACACTGGTTTTAAAAAGTAATATACAGATATTGATTTTTTCACTAGTTTGTCACTTCAGCTTGAGATTTGTTGACGTACAAATAGTTCTGTTGTCAAAATGTTTACTTTGGTAACTAAATCGACGTGTGGTAACTAAAGTTTGCGGATTCTGCTTTTAACTATAGAAACGTAGTTTTCTATACTTCTAATATTTAACGATGGCAAAGTAAATAATTATTTAAGTTAAGTTTTATAAACGGCCCTGAATTAGTAACCTATTTTGTGTTAATCAATTTGTTCCTCAATGTCCAATGACTAAAAGTAAAACGCAACATTGACTGAGGGATTCATTGGAGTCGCTCAGACAACACAATTCCAGTAATCGCCTTACACTAATTGGAATCTGTTTCCCTACGACCCCCGCCACAACCACCGCGCTGCCATTTCATTACTCCTCACTGTGGCAGAGCTGCGGTATTCGGTAATCACAACTAACCTGACTTGTCTAATGTTATTCTGAAACCTGTAATGGTGTATAAAAGGTACTGAGTGTCAGCTTTTGTAGAACAGATTTCTGAGACTCCTTAATTACCTTCGGATATTCACAAATCACGGGTAATAGCTTACAGCGTCCTTGCATAAGTTATTCAGATGCATGTGTTCTGGGGCAATGAGATAGCTATATTATATGGTTTTTACGTCTGAGAGATCGTAAACAGAATTTAAAAGACAGGATATGGAATTATAGTAAACGTTTTATGGATTTATAAAATCCCCTCCCTTCCCTAAATAAATAATGGTTAGCGAGAAGTGACTAAGGATAATTAAACATAAGAAAGAAAATTATATCGAACATCAATCAAATTCTAGTGTTTATAAAAATGTGTTCTTAATCAGATAAATCAGTTTTTCCGATAAACGTATTAATCGTATTCTTGTCTAGGCTGTTTTCAGGTTGAACTCTATGCTTTTTCGTATTTATTTGAGCAGTTGATTATTTCTGAAATTTCTATAATTATTCCTCGAAAAATTAGAAAAGTTTTTAAAGAAACTTTTATTTGGCAAATAAAAGTTATTACCAAGTTTTGATTGACTTGGTTTTATAACTGTGTTCCTCTATGATAAATTTGTATGAATTCCAAAATATACTATAAACGATGTGTTCCTGATGTATAAAAACAAATCGTTTATACATTAAACGTAACAACTAAAACCTTATTCGTCTTACTTCAGTCAAAATAGTTGCATCTTGGCCTAAACAGACGTCAACTCGAAACTGCCAATAATACGTATTCGACTATATATGTGTGCTGAAAGGCACGCACATTTACAATGCATCATAAAGGATCAAGCTCCACTTATTTCCCCTCACATGTACAGACAGTATCGTATTGTTAATTATATTAGTTTATCAATATATGTTGACTGAAAGTAACTCTCACTTCAAGAGCGAAATATTTCAAGAATTTAATTTTGTAAGCAGTTTACGTTTCGAGGTAATGTCAACCGGAACACGAACCTTATATAAGACCAATAACATAAGCCTAAAAACTAAAAATGTAACTTTTGTTTCCTCATTGTAGTCTGAGCCACAATTACATGGAATTCCTTGCTATCCAGGCGTTTACAGAAGTCTCATAAATAGTCTGAAACTTAACTTCAATTTTTGAACCACCTCCTTGAACGTAGATTTTTGTAGTGTGTTTTCTTAATCATTTACTTATTTAACCAAAGACACAATAAATCGTTATCTATCTTTGGATGTGTTTAAAGAAGATACAACAATTTTGAACGTATTATTCTAGTTAATATCCTGGACTACTGCACTGGATGATAATGAAATTGATTGTGAAGTTATGAGGTAATGTGCCAATCAAAATTAAGAACTTACAGAACTGATCTATTTTCCTTACAGCCACCATTACTTGGGGGTTTTAAACTATAATAAACAACAAATTGAAAACAAATAAAATAAAGTATAAATTAATGTGAGTAGGTTTTTGCTAATACCATTACGCAATGCACTAAAAACTATGAATAAATTTTTTATATTGGCCATTGGGATTTCATATTTGTGATTTATAGTGTAGTGTAACGGTTCCATAATGAGCTTCACAGTGTTGAAATAAAATTAACCTAAAGGAGGAATGTAATATTTATTACATTATATATTTATATATATATATATATATATATATATATATATATATATATATATATATTTCATATCCATTATTTAATTTTTATTTCATTAAACTTTTAAATACTAATAATTACTTTAAAAATGATGTTAAATATAGTACGAATAGACGAAAAATAAATTAAAGTAATTGAAATCCGATGTTTTTCAATAATACCAGTACATTAACTGATTCAGCATTTCTTTAAATGTAATCTATTTAAACGACGGACCATGAACAGATTCAGTCATAACGGACATTGAACTAAACTCCAGGATACATTGAGCACGTAGAAAAATATTTCGCTTGTGAATAATCGCTTGTTAGATGTTATGTACTGACCAATTAGTCTGAACAATTCCCGAGCTGAGCCGCTTGACAAATATCATTGCGTTGGTAATAATCAGCTGACTGACTTTCATGGCTGGTTGTCAAACTGGATTCGTAGTCCGGTTATGAAACCCATTATATAGTGTTATCTATTTTGAGATAACAGCAGATGACAATTCGATTCAGCTTACCATTACGCAATGAATAAAAGTAATTTATAAAAAAAAAACAAAGTACCCAACCAAAGATCCGGCTCAGTTACATAAAAAACATTACCGAGTTAACAATAAATGAAAAATACAGAAATGGTTGAAAAGGTGAACAGGGGATTAGAATTAAAGTGTTTATGTAATGATGCCAACTAACCGAACATGCTCTAGCTTCAGCCTGGTTCACGGGGGGCCAGTCAGGGCTTCCAGGGGTTTGACCGATGTCCATGGATAGACAACCCCTCTTACACGTCACTGTAATAATCTCTGGTATCGGGGAGGGATTCATGTTTAAAGGGAATCCATCTGTCTATTGCACACTAACGAGTTCTAAAGGGGCTCCAGCAAAATTCCAACGGGTAAACAAAGGTGACGAGACAAACGATTGCTCACGGACCATGTCCTTTCCAGAGCAACTGCGAAGGTACACTCTTAACGGTTACGATCTCTGCATCGGGAAAAAGGAGGGTTCCTACCATTCACTTTGGTAGTATGAGAATAATACCGCTTCTGTTAGTTCATAACGCTTTCTGCTAGGCACTGCTAGACCGGGCGTCTACCGACGCTCTTCGACGGGCAGACAGACACACGTAACGCTATATCAGTCCAATCTCTTCGAACATCCAAGCCCCGTCCATCAAACGAGGTTTTTGGTTTTCTTCAGTAGAATGCTCCGAACTATTTTAAACTATAGCAATGAGTCTTATTATAATTAGTGAGAATAAAAAACGCTCTAATAGGTATTATAATGCCGCGAGTGCCACTATAGATTTGAAATTGGCGCGCGTAATCTTTCAGTAGCCGCGAACACGATAGCCAGCTGCGCCGACCTCTAGGTCATAGCTTAAACAATAGGAGCCTCCTACTGTCCGGAATTCTTCTAGGACAGGTTCCGATAGGATGATGCCTGCCTAGGTTAGCAAGGGGAGACCGGAGGTTGTGTGGGAGTCGTTGTGCAGCGATCGGGTAGAGTGGACTGGGTAGAAGTGAATGTACGCTGTCTATGATTAAGTATAATTGTTAGGGAACTTTTCGGAACCATATCTAAATTATTAGTTTATGTTTCGTCATCAAAGCTGGTTAGGTTTGGATGGGGGAAATCTAGTGGCGGATCCACGATTAATTATTATTACTCTGGAAGGTGCTCTCTTCCGGTTGGGACGACACGAGGTAGCAATACATACTGTGTAATTAATATATTGCGTGTATTGGAAAATATGTCTATGAAACATAAATGGAATTTTGACAGTAATAAGATTCATATTTCTAGTCTCGTTCAATATCATAGTTCTTGAATGAGAGAATTAAAGTTATACACTTTCTAACCTTCATATCTAAAGAGTTAAAATCATCTTAGGTAGGTGAAAATGAATAATATAATTCACAGCCACATATGGCAAATTTAATTGATTTAACTCCTATTCCGAAAACAAAAATACAATACTAAGTAATCCAAAACATTATATAAATCTATTTTCTATGGATGCCTTATACTAGGGTAGTGGGCGTTAGGGTTGTGGAAGGGCTAGGAGAGGGGGAAACAGATTCCAATTAGTATAAGGCGATTAGTGGAATTGTGTTGTCTGAGGAGTCTATATCAGCTGTTAGTGCGGTCCGGGTTCACGAGGTCGAGCTCACAGTGGGTGGCTTTAATTAGGAACTTTAATAAATATTAAACATGGGCCCTTTCAATCCTGAAAATCATTAAATATTTTTAGTATTATTCATGTTTTAATGCGTTTTCATAGAAGAAATAAGCTATTGTCTATCAATTAATTGTGGCTCAAATTAAAACATATATGCGCGGAAGAATGTAATGAGGAATGATCTGGACATCAAAAACACAAACATATTTTTAAATATTCAGTGTCGTTCTATAATAACTAATTTCTCACATATCTTTTCTAAATTTTAAACAATAAATACGGTTTCATTATTTTCAATTTGGATTCACTTTTCATAATTTTCAACAAAAACTGTTTTTAAGATTTATAAACGTATTTATAACTATAAAAACTTTAATAGAAATGTTTGCTAAACACAGGAGAAAATTTATTTTGAATTTATGACTATTATAGTATATGTATGACCTATTAGTCAATTGTAAATATTCTATTGTAGACACATAATATGTATCATTTTCTAAGGAAATCACACGCACGCAGATAATTGACAAAGGAAACAAAATAGGATCATATATAAGACATTCTTTGTATATAATCAAACCAACATTTTTAAAGACTTTTGATCCCAAAAGTTGCATTGAATGGTAGTTGCTATACATCGAAGATAGACCAAACTAGTCATAGAATACGTGGGAATTTGGGATTGAGTTAGAGATAGCGCAGGTTCAAATCCTACCTGTCGCCGTAGCCTTTTTGTCAGATCCACTGTTTATCTTGTACCGTATCTATTCGCACCATTACTCTGTTTGATAAGATTCGCCCATGAGGACAAGCAGAATAAGGCTTTAAAGATGATTGGACTTTCTTTTTTTTTTTAAGGAGAAAGTTGCAGCATTTTCTTACACTGGATCAATTGGTCTATTTCTTTCACTGGATTAAGCCTGGCATGATGTGTATAAAACAATTACCAATTCTTGCAAACTTAAATAAGAAATATTATGAGAAATGTAAGTTATAACGACAGAGTAATTAATTACCGCATACAATTTGAAACCGCATACAGAGTCTTTGAACCAGAAAAACTCGGTTGAGAATTTTGAAAAGTGTAATAAAAGTAAAATACAAAATCAGATCCTTTTAATAAGTTAATTATAACTCAACGAGTTTGTTTTCGTTTATGGTATTACGACCTTTGTAGAGTGAGCGTACTCTAACATAAAATATATAAACATTAGGTACCAATATTTATAATATTAATTGAATAAAATTAAGGCACATTTAGTTGTGAGTTATTTATCAGTAGTTAGGTAATCGGAACAGTTATAAGGCGTAGATAAAGCAAACTTCAGATTTTATATCCTTTATGTTCTCAGAAATAACAACCCTTGTTAGTATAATACGAACATCTAACGAGAGACCATCATTCAGAGTGTCTGAAAGCAACACCAGTATCGATGACAAAACTGTTTATCAACTTAAAAGACATTTTATTAGTCCCTGTCTTCATCTTTTATCTATTAATGTGTTATATGGCCCTGTTTTAGTTTTTACTGAAATTGCTTACTGTATGAACATAAAGAACACCTAACATTACGAATGTTATATATCATACACATTACTGACCTCAGTATTAACTCAATCACAGAACTCATCCCAGGAAAGTTAATTTCTGCCATTTTTGTACCTTCCACTTTAACTTATACTGGTACAACAATAACCTTTGTGTAACTTACATCTCTGGAACGTCATGGACGTCTATGCGTGACCAAATATAAATGTCGAGATAAGGTTTGATTGGTAGGTGTAATCTACTGCAGATAACTAAATAGGTATAACTCCCTTAGGGTTAAGGCTGTTACGAGCTGAAATGTTTTGGGAGTCCTCTCGCCTGGCGTTATGCGAAAGTGTGTTCCTCAAATTTATGTTCGACCTTTTTCTCAGACAATTTTGGAAAAAACAAAAATTAGTAGACGCAATGAGTCCAAAGAAAGATAAGAGTAAGCACTAGGAAAATAACACTAAATGAGATATTATGAGACACCTAATTAGCATGAAACAAATAATGTTTTGATTTCCTAATTATAAGCAAATGTATAAATTTATTAGTTTGCCGTTAATTAACTCACCAATTAATTTATCTAACATATTAAATCCATGTCACATTATGACATAGATTAGGATATATCACAAAGCAGTGGTTATATTTTCACTGAGACCTTTACAGATGGAAGGTTACACCAATGACCGATGTATTTGTAAATGTATATTTTCTTTAGTGATAACTTGTAAACGATATCTTTTAAAAGATAACAAGTTGCCAAAATTGTACTAATGTATTTTTCTCTTAAAAAAAGATTTGATAAGTCTTTAAAAAGTAAATAAAAGAAAACTTCGGGAGATAAGGTGGCGACGAAAATTGTCAAATTAATTATATGTTGCTATTTTAGTTTGTATCGGTTCCTTGTTAATTATTTTTACTTTACGAGTATATAACACATCTTTGTGGTTTTTAATACTTGATCAAAATCGTAAAGTACCGTATAAGGTAAAGGACCACTATTTTACAACTTTCACACGTTATCTATAAACAATTTAAAAAGAACTGTGATTGCTTCAATTATATTTGTTTCTACTACTAACATAAACAAGTTTCTACGATCTATTCGGGTAAACTCTTCTTTTTCGTTAAAAAATGTCTGATAACATATTTATAAAATATGCATATCGAATAAAAGAAAATATATTTTAATTCCATAACAGAACATTTAAAGCACATTTTAGAACATTATTGAGAATATTTCATTGAGAAAATGTATTGCGAGTAAAACAAAATCTAAGCACGTAAATAGGCAAAGGCATTGTTTAACTATATTATTAGAGCGTCGGTTGGTAGGTTTGTATTGTAATTGTAGAGTCGCAGAAGTATTCTTTTATCAGAAAAATGTGCTATTTCTAGTTTTTGTCGACTAGTTATTTTACATGTTGTTATATGTGTACATTTTTATCTCCTAAACCCCTTGTTTCTGATTGTTAATAATAGTTTATAAAATATGCTTATAAATTATACAATTTGTTATTACATTATTACAGCGTTTTAGTATTTTTATTTATTCTATCTTTATATTAAGGAAGACTCCTTCTAACTATGAACAAAAATATTGCTGAACTACGAGGATAAAACATTTTCTCATTACACGAACACCTGTTATGTCAATTATTTAAGTACACATTTCATTTTAAGACTAGTTGCATAAATGGCATTATCGCAAAATTTTGAAACAACTGGTAACGTTTAGTAATGTGTAAAAGTGTGCAACAATTGTATTTTATTTCTTCTTAAAATCTCGTACACAAAAGGTATATAAACGTCTAAAATATGAATAAACAAGTTAGTGGTTGGTTTTTTGTAAGATAATATATTTCTAATCCATTACTTTGTTTTAATAAAAATGCAAGTGAATAAAATGAATTAGTTACACCAGTATTAATTCAAGAAAGTTTTAATAAACAGTTTTAATGAAGATTAATTGCACGCAGATAAATGAAGTGGATTTAAAAACTAGTTTTATAACAGTCTATCAGCTCATCGTTATCAGAACACAAAACGATATTTGTCAGACACTCAATTTAAGGACGGATCCACTTTGACTAATTGGTTAATTATCCCTAATGGTTTAATACCTAACTACTAACAAGGGGTTTGTGACTTTATTCATAAAGAAAACGCTTACTCGTGTTCCCAGTTCCGCTGATCAGTGAAAATTGTCCAATCTGTAAATCTGCTGCATGTAACACGATCATTCTCGCATCTTGGCTTTCAAATCCTATCAATAATCTGGCGGATCCCGTTAATCTTTTCCTTTTCAATACATATTACCCGTTGGATAGACTTACATGTATGTTATCACCCACGCTATGTTTGTGTTAATTTGTCCAATACCAAGTCAATTACATGGAGTTATGCGAGTTGGAAAATCTTTTAACAATGGTGAAAATGTTAAGGAAATCCAATAATATCCCTTTTGAAGATCTAACAGTCCAGGAGCTGACATCAATTTGAATTGTACAGTATAAAAACACAAAATAATCTCTCTTTAAATCAAAAGAGAAGTTTCTCGTAATACATTGATCATCAGCCGCAATACTTTCGGTGACTGTAGAAATTTGAGTTTATCTAAATAATTAAAAATAGAAATGAAATTTTTTAGTTAATAATTTTAACACGCTAAATATTTATTTATTTATTTATTTATTTATTTCATTTACAGCAATACACCATTTTACAAAATATCAATAATTAGCTCAGAAGAGGACTAGTAACTTAGAAGCAGCGTGCAACAATAATATATACAATAATAAATTAATAACAGTACATAACAATATAAGTAACTAGGACAATAACAATGGACATAAACTATATAATACATTGTAACAATAACATAAATAATAAAATATAGATAACAGATAGATAACAGTAACGATAGCAAATATATAACATCGCAGCACTATGTGGACCCTTATTAAGTTGCTATCACAGCCAATATTCGTGCATAAAGCACGATGTGGCCCTTTAAAGGCACCACCCAGGCACTCATCACTTAGAACCAACGAACTATACTACTGGAACGCGCACTGCCCATAAGCCACATGTTGTGTTTTCCGGTCGCACACAGCTGTGCGTTACTGGTGTATCCATGGATATTAACCATTAGATATGTAAATAAATGTTAAAATTAGGTTCAGCTAACTATGTATAAAGTCTAAAAGTGGCGCAGTTTATTTTTTGTATCTAATTATCTGACGGTTTTAAAACTATCATACATTTGTCTGACGGTCGGTTTTATTTGTATCAAGCGAGGAAAATTTAATCTGAGAAAAAGACAATAGGTTCACTTTTAAACCATTCAATAATTTCGATGTCCTCTAAAACTTATAACGATCGATTTCTTAATTCCCCGGTCGATTTCAGAAAAACCAAGTTGTTTGCTTATAGTGTAAAAAATGAATCAATCTGGAGCTTCCAGCACTGTTGCAATGAGATTGGATTGGGGTCGGCTATTATTCGTCTTGTTTACGCACAGATCACACACGCCTTGAGGAGACGGGATGAAATATGGAGATTGACATCTCCGCACCACCAACCATCACCATCATAACGGGGCTCATGACATATAGAACTTTTAAATTATGACACATGAACACATGAAGTAGATTTAGTGTCAGTATAAACAGCAAACCCGACAAGTATCTGGATCATGGTCCAACAACGAAGAGGCAACCACATTTTGCTTCCCTGCAATCGCTTATTTCCATGAATCACACTGTTTTTTTTTTTCCAACGCATTTACAGAAATTTTAATTGATGAACTTACTTATTATTAGTTGCTAATTTTTGTACTCTATGTCAATGTAGGATAAGTACTCTTTTACCTCTAAATATATCTAGAAACTACTGGACCTAGATTTTCCAGGCCTAGGACACCTGGCCCTCTGTTACAAAAAAAAAACAAAACAAAAAAACTACTGGACCTCATTTAATTGAACTTTGAAGAAACGATAACTTTTAAAACAGTACTCGATGAACCCACTCATTATTGTAACAAGGAATTTTATTTTGTAAATCATACATATAACTATTCGTAGAATAACCATAGCAAATAAAATTTGCAAGGATAGCGGATTTATTGACTACAGAAGTATGTAGTATAAATTTAATTTCTCGTATTTTTCGTATTGCCAGGTCTCCAGATGAAGCTCCGTTACGTAGCTCTTGAAACATGACGAGGATGAATGAGATGAGGTTGTTTGCTGAAATTTCGTTTCTTTAAAAATGTATATTTCTTTTCAGATACTATAAAACATTCCTTACTTTACGATAACATTTATAGTTATTTCCATGGTCTTCCTGGATTATCAAACATGATATAGTGCAGTGATTAGGATTTCTCAAATATAAATTACCGGAGATATTCTATGGGAAATCTCCATTTCACAACAGGGTTTTAGGTGTCACTATATAAGATATCTTTGTAAAATGAAATAGAGGAACTATTTATCTGAAATTGAGGTCTCATAGATGTTATTTTTATTTTTTTTAAATAAAATGTTACATATTTTGTTGGTGTAATACATGAATATGTTTGTTGTACACTGATGTGGAGATTACAGACGGTAAGTGAGAGAAAAATATTTTCATGCACATAATATTAGCACAAAATATCAATACAATTATTAATTAAGTAAAACTTAAAAAATAATTATAATCAAATACATTTAATTAAACCATGTGTACTTAATTTTAATTAGACAAATTTACAATATTTAGGGAATTTTTAGTAAGTTAAGCTTGCTGTAGGGTTTTAGTACTAAATAAGAATCAAACTTATAATTTGGTATTGATTGATCAATATAATATAAAAATAGCTCAACACATGAAATGGATCTAAAAAGGTTTTATTTTAAATACGTGCTTGGAAAATCCTACCCGTCTCAGAAATTAGTTACCACTGCCTGTCACAAACGTATAAAGTCTTAAACGAATCCAAAAGCACCATCAGGTGTGATAATATAATAATAATAATTTTATCAATAAATATACCATGCTTCAAATTGCGTTTTATACTTATATATATATATATATATATATATATATATATATATATATATATATATATATATATATATATATATATATATAATTTCAATAAACATTGAATCACAAAAAGTACTTGCTCCGCCGGGAGTCGAACCCGGATCTCTCACTTGCCGGGTGAATGTGCTACCATTACACCACAGAGCGCTTACTTTTTCCGATTCAATTATTTTTGGATTTGGCCGTATCTGTCACATATGCGTTTAAATAAGCAAACTAACATATGATCAGAAGACCAAATACCTGTCAAACGACTTTTATTTACATTAAATTGTATAAATGACAATAGCCTTATTTAATTTCAATAAACATTGAATCACAAAAAGTACTTGCTCCGCCGGGAGTCGAACCCGGATCTCTCACTTGCCGGGTGAATGTGCTACCATTACACCACAGAGCGCTTACTTTTTCCGATTCAATTATTTTGGATTTGGCCGTATCTGTCACATAAGCGTTTAAATAAGCAAACTAAACATATGATCAGAAGACTAAATACCTGTCAAACGACTTTTATTTACATTAAATTGTATAAATGGCAATAGCCTTATTTAATTTCAATAAACATTGAATCACAAATATATATATATATATATATATATATATATATATATTTGATCATAAAAATTACTGTATGGTAGAAATTTTGTTGGTAGTCGTTGGTTTTTTCAAGCCCTGCAACATTGATTTTCTCAGGACATTAACATCGTGTAAATCATTTACCTAAGAATTGGATTATAGATTATAGTGTTTAGATTATGAAACGTATAGAATTTAGTATTTGTCTCAATTCCACATTACCTCGTTGGGTGAAGAATATTTAATATAGAGAGTAGCACATTCAATAGTTGAATTATGATAATTCTTACTCATTGTGCCTTGGACGTATGCATGTGCGTGTGTATGTGCGTTTCTACCTGCGTGTACCCGCGAGTGCGTGTGTGACGTAATTTATGTTAAGTTAAACATGTATCAAACATTTAAAAATTGTTTTTCTGTTTTAAAGAGCATGCAAGACATTCGCTAGACTAAAGAGAGCCAATTTATTTTCAATTAAGTAATCGTAACAATATACCTCGTTGAATAAAATTATACCTTTATTACTACCTACTAAAGACAAATAAATATACAAGGTTGACTAAACAAGATATGCCAGACTCAGAAGACCTTTCATATCCGGCCTCACGTGTAGACATCCAACCGCAGACAATTGTACAATTCAGCAGTTGCTGAACAAACATGTAACCTGACAATATTGATTAAACCACAGGACCTAGAGGTAAAATACGACTCAAATTCTGTTTCATGATATATGCAGAAACATAAATAAAAAGTGTAGCGATTTTAAGATCTAAGATAGCTACTAATCCATGCCGAATATAAGATTCCAGATGAACGATTCTTGAGAATTATAAAATTGTCTTGCCAAATATTAACATAATAAATTTAAAAAAAAAACCAACTGTAAATCTTCTAGTTTCGTTGTTGTATGCATTGAAATTTTTTAACCGTTCTTTTACCACATTTGCTGTTATTTGCTGCAATTTTTTGTTAGTATTTGCTGCGATATCATTTACCACCAACCATTAGCCACATAAAACCATATAACTCAGTCATACAGGTATGATACATTGTTGTATGGTATAGTGATAGAAATGATGAACATAGTAAATATCTAATCTATATGTAAACTTCATTTTTCTAACTAAGCTAAAGAGAAATTTTTTTAAATAAACGTTTTTTTTATTATGTGGTTTAAAAATTACTACTTTGTTCTCAAACACAAATTTCTAAATAAAACTAGTTTAGTAAACTCGACTAGAGCAGGATAAAGTACAGTTCTGATTGAGAAGCTGTGGGTGTTTTCAATTAACTGTAAAACAAAAAAATACAATAAGCAAGATAGTATTTACAAATAACACAATCAAGAAACTGTCTGAATACATGTAAAACGTATCCTTGCTGCAATAAAATTGATCCATCCTGAGCTCATCCTGTATTCAGAGCCGTGAGCCAACAATAGTACCCGAAACGGCCGATCATTGGCGCCAATCTCAAGGCAATTGTCAAGATTTCCGTGTCAAATCATACGAGTATTTACTCTCGATTTTGTCTGCCCACAAGGGAGGTCTGATAGATCCATTAGGAAAAATTTCCTAATTGTAATGAAGTTGTTGTTTTCTGTTCGTTTGTGCAATTTAAACTTGAACAGTTTCTTTCTTCAAATATCAGTATGATATAATTCAGTTATTTCATGAGAACAAACGAGCAGCTGGCTATGTCTTAAGAGGCTAAGATTATTTAACATACTATTAAGTTGTACGGAATCATAATTACGTTGATATTACGTGGGGTAGAACCGACATACTTGGTTTTTTCAAAATACATGATTGGCTATGCAACATCGCAGCTAACAAGCTCAAGTTCTCACTGTAGGCTAATAACCATAACGCTGCTAAACTGTTTGTCCTGTAGCCGACAATCATTGATCAACAGGAAGCTTGCTCTATTATCTCGTTTCTTTTCTCGACCAATTATTAAAAATATAATATGATCTGAGAGTAACTTTTAATATTAAATTCAATTGTAAATTACTTTATACGAGAGAATGAAACAAATAATTACAAGATACTCCTCCTCTTGGTATAGGTATAAAAATATTATATTCTCATAACTACTACCGATTACAATTTTATGTTAGTAAACAATATCATCACTATGTACATTATATTGTTGGTTTAAACACTAAGTAACATATAGTATATATTTCAGATTTCAAACTATTGGAGGATTTCAACTTATTGTTCCATCTAAAAGCACTGATATGTAAAAAAAAAAAAAACGCTAGAAATGCTTATAAATTTCTACCAACTGAGGCCTAAAAATAATAAAACTTGTGTATGAACCCAATTCATATAGTCTTGTGCTCACACCTTATTCAGATCTGTAAATTGGTAGTATTACTTGAAAAATACAGTTATGTAATATATTCACAAATCAGATTTAATAAATTCATTTCATTTAGGTTCCTATTTTATTTCTATTCTACCAACGATACCTTCTAATCACTTAAACCGCTAACTCCGCGCACATACAATCGCTGACACGCAATGAAAACTTTGTGTATTGGGAAAGTGTCAACAGGCAAATCGGAGGTAACAAAGATTAATTGAAACTTTCAGCCATTTCGTGGTCAGTCCCTACTTTTACGATGTTTACCGTGATATAGTGTGAATATTAGTTATAATTGAAAACAATCCTTGTTACTTATATACGAGAAAAAAACTTACTAAGACGTTCAATAGAAGGTTGTGAATCAATTGAACCTAATCTATTTAAAATTGTTAATAATATAGTTCTGAGCGTTACATACATATATATATATATATATATATATATATATATATATATATATATATATATATATATATTTGATACTCCTATGCATCAGAATATAATATTAGTTATAAATTCAAAGGAAATCCTGCAAATGTAAAGCATTGAAAACTACATAATGTTTATTTTTTTTGTTTGATTATATATATATATATATATATATATATAATCTAACAAAAAATAAACATATATATATAATCTAACAAAAAATAAACATATATATATATATATATATATGTATGTGTATATATATAAAATATGTATATATAATATATAATTCATTTAAATATGTATATATTAATTTGGTATGTATATAGATATATATACCAAATAAATATAAATATCTATCATGTATATAAAATCAAACAAAAAATAAACATAATGTTTTTTCAATGCTTTACATTAGAAGAATTTCCTTTGAATTTATAACTAATACTATATTCTGATACAACGGAGTATCAAAATTCGAAATAAATAACACGTGTGTTACCAACCATACAACACAATAATTTTATCACATTTGTTACAATCTCATATGATAGATGCGAGTTAAGTTGTACTCTGTTTTTTTTACAGTTGTTTTATTATGCCATTTCTCGTTATGATCATGGTTCCTATAAAACTAAAGTAAACCTTTACATTAAATAAGGATGAAAGTTTTAACTTTCCTATTCATTCATTTTACAAACGAATCAATACAGTTCTTCTAAGAGCAAAGAGGAACTTATGTACCAAGATTTAACATATGGGCAGGCAGACAGACACATAATAGTGTCCTGTAGCGTCCTTAATAACAGCGTCATTTCCGGTACTAAATGTTTAAATGGCTTATGAGAAGTCATAGCTGTGTCTCAAATTATACAGGGTGATTCAAAACTAAACGGCAATCTCTCGAGAGCTTATTCTATAGCTAAAAACAAATAAAAAAGTTCATATAACCATATGCCATATGCTAACAACGGAGGGACACTTTGAGCAACTATTATAGGTGATTAATTACAGTTTTATAAAGGTAAATACATTTTATGTTAATGTTCAGTCTAGAATAAATGATCAGCTGTTACTACTCACAACCTAAACATTAGTTAATATTTTATGCAGATAAGAATATGCATTTTTTGTGCGTCTGTTTTATTTTTAAATAAAGCTAAATTTCAATACCTATTATTAATTTTTTTTTCCTAAGTAATTCACATGAATCTTTTCAGAATTAAATGTTCTACAAATCTGTTTAAGAAAAAAATCACCTTTATTTAACATTTATGGAAGTAATCTTACGTTAAACACAAAAAATGTGTTATTTCTTTGCACCAATTCTTGTGTTTTAACGTAAGATATCTCTGAAAGTATTGCATTTACAGCTCTGGGACGAATTTTAATAAATTTGTAAGATATAAAAACATAAAAAAACAATCGTATTTGTATCTTTGTAACTACCTTTACCATTTTTTATACGGCCTGACTTCACCAAGGATTCTAAAATCCGGGCGAAATCTTTCGCTAGGCGTAACTCGCTAACGAAGCGTTTCCGGGCATATGGTTTATATGAACTTTTTTACTTGTTTTTAGCTATAGAATAAGCTGCCGAGAGATTGCCGTTAGTTTCGAATCACCCTGTATATGTACAAGTAAATATTTGTACGAGGATTATTGTTCACTGTCAGTATATTGTTGGAATTGTTATAGTATTATCCCACTAATATTATAAATGCGAAAGTTTGAATGTTTGGATATTTGGATGTTTGGAGGTTTGTCCTCGAATAAACGCTGAAACTGCTATACGGATTGTGCTGAAATTTGGAACAGGTATAGCTTTTGGTCTGAATTTAACATTTAACTTTTTACCACTCATAACACATTCATTTCACCAAATAAAGTCAAATTCAAATTGAATAATTAGTTTTTTTACATTCGAATGTTACATGAGTATGATAAGAATGTGTATGATAAGAACGAAACGTACTTTGACAGCTGTTGACAGCTATAGCTCGACAAACTTTCTGAAACATCTGTTTACATTTGTATTTTATCAATAACTAGCTGACCCGGTGAACATCGTTTCACTTACCTCTTAACATAAACCATATTAATTTAAACCCTAAGTATGTATTGCAGAACCGGTAACTTTATAAAGGCATCATCATCATAGTATAGGCCATGCTATGGCATCTTAGAACTGTTCAAAATTCAATGAATACAGCAGCGCCTTCTACACCGCAGCTGTTGAACAATGCCACAATAATTAATAAAAAAAAAAACATAAAGGTGTCTTAAAAAGGTGTTTTAAATTTCTAACAGATCAACTGTCAGATCGCTTTGTTTTTATAATTGGCTGAATTCGTTTGTAACGTGATAGTCACTTTCCTTTAAATTGATTGATTGATTTGTTTTTATAGAAGAAGATCTTTTACAATGCATTGTCCCTTTGCAAAAAGTGGATAAAACGGCAGAATAAAACAACTACCTGTCCCAGTTGCACTAAAAAATTGTTAAGATGCGACGAATGTTTGACAATAACTGCTGATACTTTCAACTTTTGTATCAAGTGCGGTCACAATTTGAGCGGCATAATAAGAATTAACAGGGCCAAGGAACAAAAAAATCAAGTGAAACAACAATTGTTATCAAAACTGAAGTTCGTCTCAACAATGCTATCATCATCATCATCATCATCTGAAGGAATAACATTTTCAGAACTTAATTTAACTGGTGAAGAATTAAAATATTTGGATGAGATAGAAGAAAATCAGGAGCACAACATCGGCAATATTCTGGCTGTGCCAAACTTGTCCGAGTCACCGAGGCCTCCCGCCACGCCGTCAGGTCCTAGCGAGTAAAGTGAAGACATCATTAGCAAGCCGGGTTTATAAATAATTTTGATATAGAGGTGGATTTTAACATTTAATGTTAACCCTCATCATTCGAAATTTATATTGTATAAAGATTCAAGTGCCGAATTTTTCAAGTGCCGAGAAATTTAAGAAAATATGTTTATTACCATTAAGACTGATCAATATATTTTTAATTTGATTTGTCGGCACTATAATCGATTTCTGGATCGTAGGAGAATGCTGCTCGTTCCAGGTTCACAGGAGCATTGCGTTTGCGGAATCGGTCAATTTTCTTTTCCCGGGCTCGCTGCTGTTGTGATCGATGTGCCCGAACTCGTTGCATTCTTTGTCTATCCACTTCATTCTGATTTACTGTAGAACGCAAATGTGCCATACCAATCCGACTGTTATCATTATCAGTCTCTCGCTGGTCATCAGTGCGATTAGCGCGTGAGGTAGCTCGCCGCACATTCAATCTACTTCGACGACCTATATGTTAGGTCGTTTTCTTCTCGGCATTGTAAGTAGTATCTGATATTAATGTTTTCTTGCACTAATAATGTTAACCTATAAAGGCATCAGCTTTTTTACCCAAAATTACATGCAGTAGTAAGTAAACATATGGTACTGAGACACTTCGTCATTTGTATTTGTTACAGCTGTTAAATTAAATTAAGTTAAACATGACCATCAATCAAACGTTTGACAGGTAACAACAGTTTGTATGGGAAAAGCAAAATTGTCGGTTTTAGTATTTTCCTTGCAATTTTGTTATATTTTCTCATCGTTTAAACCTTCCCCGGACTTCCACGAACATTTCAAGACCAAAATTAGCCAAATCGGTTCAGCCGTTCTCAAGTTTTAGCGAGACTAACGAACGGAAATTCATTTTTATTTATATAGATAAGTAAACAGTGCTTGATCGGTAGTGTAATGCAGTTAGTAAATAAAACATTAATATATAAATTTCAGTCAAGATTGTGCCAGTGACGAATTAAAATCATCTAATGTATTAAATACTGTTATAAAACTAACCTTAATGAACAAAGTTATGAATGTTTTCACATAAGTTACTTTAAAACTGGTGGGCTTCCTTGACATTATGATATTACATTTTAACAATGACTTACGGAAAAACAGAGAAATGAATACTAACATACCTTAACGATTCATTCTTTCCCTGGCTACAGTCCAAAAAATAAGTGTAACGCAAAACTTTAATAACGATTATTTTGGAATGTTGCATAACCTTAATAAGGATTTCCCCCTTATACCGGAAGTACATAAGAAGTAGGTAGGACTTCTCCTTAGGTCGTAATAGCCTTTTCAGTCCTAGCAAACTCAACTATGTCAACACGATTTTGACCAAAGTAGATTTCCGAGAACTAGATAATTGAACGTATATAAACTTTTATCAAGGCAGTATGGCAAGCTAAACTGTGTAAACTGTGACATAGTAGATAAGTGAATTTAAATGGTCTTAAGTAGGCACTATTTAACCAAAGTAGGGATCTCGGTCCTACGTAAGTATATATACATATTTATTCTTCGTCAGAACAACAAGGCAAACTCTACTATAGTACTGGAATTTTTGACCGAAGCAAGTTTTCGAGGCGCAGATTCAGCTGTGACGTTATGTAATATAATTAATTAGAACCAGAAATGCTCCTACACGTGCCAAACATGATATAATCATTAAGTTAAAACTCTGATACTATTTACCACGAACTTAAATAATATCCTACCTGATGTAGATTAAAACATTATGAGATAGAAAAAAGTATATTGGAAAGTACATTATAAAAAGGTACTGTTATAATTACTGAAAGAAAATTCTCCCCTAAATAAAATGTCCAGTATATCACTGAGAGAGGTCACAGAGGACCTGTACAGACACTTGACGAGGGCCCTGTCGTGTCCTCCATATATAATGTTGTTGGGCAATAGCTTCAAGTATGTTTCTGACATGTTTAAGTTGCAGCATGCTATTTATCATTCTATAATCAATAGCTTGAATCATTACTATACCTAAAGAGCTTTCTTACAAGGTTATCTTCTTATTTTGTAATCACTTAAAACAAACAAAAAACATTTAAGTTATTACTTGCGAACAGCCAGTCGTAGAGCTGGTACTACGTAAATTGCAAGTATGTGTTATTACGACAACGTAAATATATAATTGTACGGTGTTGTACATTAGCGATCTAATGGGGGTGGGGGGGGGGGGGGGTGGGGGGGGGGGGGGGTGGGGGGGGGGGGGGGTGGGGGGGGGGGGGGGTGGGGGGGGGGGGGGGTGGGGGGGGGGGGGGATTTTAAGATCCGAAATCTATTTAAGAACATATTTATCTTATTTTAAAGAATGCCATCATAAAAAATTATTACAGAACAACAAAATGTCTTCCTTTTTGGTTACAAAATCAAAAGTAACATTGGCGGCGATTGGTGGTGGTGAAGTATAACCTTTACTCAAATAACACTTTTTATTTCACGAATGTGCAAAAATAGAGAGAAATAATTCTGTATTAAATTTTTTTAAAATTATAGTTAAGAAAGAGACTTATAGAGAAATATGAAAGATCAATGGTAATATTATGACATAATCATTTTTTTTATAATACAAAAATTGCTCCGGGAATTCGGTAATTATGTCGGAATACAATAATTAACATTCAGAAAATTTAAAAGCTTTATTTTGTGGGATAAAAACTTACAGTAATAGTAACTAAAAATATAAATATAGTATTGAAAACTATCTTAGTGCCGGTGACATTGATATGATGAATAAATGATTTCATAATATTTATAGTAAATTAGATATATGACAGTATTTGAACATAACACATTTAAAAATTGTCTTATATATTTTAGACGTTAATAGGACACATGTGTGCTATTTCCTGCCAAATTGGGACATAATGGACAAAATGGACGTTACCTATCAAAGGGTAGGGTCGAGAGTAGTCATCGTCAAAGAGTAAATCCGATTCACAAGAAATTCAACAACACAGGTGGAAAAAATACAAATATTTGAGATTGGACTAAAACGATAAGAGAGACAGAGGTATCTTCAATACTGACCCGGACACAGTACAAGTGTTTTGCTGACACCGCCGGAACCGTCTATTTGTGGTTGGGGGAGTGTGTGCTCTCGGTGTCTGTCTGGGCGAGAGGGTCTCTTTACTTTCATACACATTTCCCACACACATGATTGATGAAAGTATTATTTGATACTAAATAGACTGTAATTTTAGATAGATATCTGTGCATAATCTGGCTGATAAAATTATTTGGAGATAAAATAAACTTTATATCTCTTAATATTTTGATTTCAATGAATTCGGTTAACCTCAGGTAGTATTAAGATCTATGTATTTTTCCCAAACTTCCTTTCATATACTATTTGGTTTTGAGAAAATCCTTCTCCTTTGACTATGTTTGAAGCATGTAACAACACATCCTGACACAACACATTACAAACCGGCCTTAAGCGCAGCAGACTATCAGGAGTGGTGATATTGGATTGTATTAATTGTGACGTATGTGTCCTCTCTATCATCTTTATAACAGCACCAGTTGAGAGCCATTTCTTGTTGATTTTATTCCGTGTTATTTTTTATTTTTCTCTTCGGACAAGCAATATCAAACCTGTGGCACAGTGTTTGTAAAAATGCATCAAACATTGAATCGACAGAGAGTATATTATGAACATCACACCACGACTCTCTATATGAAAGGTTATTTAAACGATTGAGTTTTTCACGGTTATTTTACGTGTAGTGCACGTGGTGGCAGGAAAAGGATAAACTCCACCAGCGCAGCGCCTGTCACTGGAACAAGGTCAGCGAAATAGTCAGACAATCCCGCTCCAACCATGTCATCACACCACTTTATTGTCCGGCATGTCAGTCACCACCCAGTCAAGCAACCACTGGCAGACGGTAACAAGATCTACCCGATTGGGAGAGTTTACGAACTGTCTCAGGCTGAAACAAGGTACAATATATTTTAATTTTCTGGAGAACCACTGAGTTATCATGCCAATCAATATTAAAGTTGCCACCGATCATTATATTGTCTTTTATATAGTTTATGCAACAACTCTTTAAATATAATTGCTTTGGCTTCTGTTAGGGAAATGAATATAGTCCGATTTAAGATATTAAAGCGATATTTTAATAAACTAGTTTGATTTATTTTTAGAATCTTAATAATTTTAGATCACACAACTGCTTCTCAATGACTTAAAGTTTGAAGTGGAGCCTAGTGATAAAGAATAGGCTAATCTTCAAGTGTGGTCATTTTACCACAAAAACACTTACCATGTGTTTCTTCATTAACTTTACTTCATTTAATTAATATTTTTTTGAAATTCCAACATTAAAAATTAAATAACTACAAAAAATATTTGTTAGTACCATCGCTTTTACATAATATTATTAAAATATGTACATATGTAAATATTAAATAAATTAGTAATAGTATGCTTTATGATCTTCAAAAGAGTCTTGTACATAATTATATTTTAAATTTGGTACGTGTGGTTTTGGTTTTACAAGAAACATCCTTAGGTATGTTACCACTTTTATGATAAAAGAAACAAAAATGTTAATTATATTGTGGAGTACAATATTTAACTTATTACATGGGGAATGTATTAAAGTTAATTATTAAGGTCCCTATGAACATTTTAATTAGATATTTAATATAAATTTACCTGTCATAACTGCCCATAAGTTAGAGTATATATTAAACGTCTATAATATTTCAAGATACCATAACATGAAAATTCAAACATTTGATGTAGTCTATATTTTAAAATCAGAGCACTGGCCTCTCCTGGAGCATTATCCTTAATGGATTTTACTTTCATATGCACAACGTCGCTTTTGAAATGTGTTTTGAGTAAGCTTACTAATGGAGAGAATATTGTGTTACATGTTACTTGTACAATATTATATTGTTTATTTGTGTAATATTTTTATAACTATCTCTCGGTGATTTAATCCATAATCTCTAATTTATAATTAGAATTTGACATTAGCGTTCTTCTATCCTATATAAAAAAAAATAAAAATGTTTAGCTACAATGCCCAAGCGGTCTAATATAGCAGAGCTAGACAATTAATAAGTAAACACAAACACACACGCATAATGAAGAATATACATACGTGTCTCATTATTATTTAATAGAGTCAAGTCTACCATATCATTTATGTCAAAGTCTCTTTATAGACATTGGTTAAATAACAGCCTCCTATCACATTGTTTTCAGGATGAAACTGCGCCCTATTTACTCCACTTTTGTTCATTATAAATTCTGGGTGTAGATTTATGCCAGAGAAAATGAGCATAAATATATTTAGAATGAGATCCATAGAACAATAATTGTCTAGAACCGTCGTTTCTTTCAATGGATATTGATATCATTGAGATAATGAAAGATTACATTTTATTACAGGTCCTTACAGTTACGGCATCTGAGTTGTAAAACAGAGGTACAGATAAACATGAATGCAGAGCGGAACTTAGATGTTCAAGGTCAAAGTAAAATTACATCGGGAGAAGCTTGGTGCGGTTAAGCCCAGCAATCGACTTCATCTCGTTTGGTCCCAGACTTAAACCCCTTAAAACGACTATGTCGAGTCAAGGGTCTATGGCTACAGGAACAAATTAAAGACCACTAAGTATAGCGGACTAATAGAGCCATATCGAATAATTTACACTTTTAATCGCCGTTATACTTATACATCTTCACAACTGAATAGAACATAATGGAATGTCATATGCTTTTTTGTATAGCTATACGTAAATGTTATGCCAATTGGTCGTCGTCATATATATTTCTAGCCATTATTGGTTCCTACATTATTGACAAAAGCTGAGCTTTACAGACTTGTGATCTGGGGTTGTCTTTGTAAATACTCTCACTGTGAGTCTCAGTAATGGATGTGGTCACGTTTTGTTTACACGAGCACCAATCCGACTGATTGCTTCATCTCGTCTATGAGTTAACTAAACCTTAGAAAGGAGTAGAGATCTTTATGGAAAGGGTCACTCGTTGAGGAAAGGAATTTGGGTATGGAATAAGAAATGTGTATGTCTTACCGTCCTAAATGGAAAGTATGGTGCATTTGTTTAAAACTATCTAAAATGACGAATAATATTATAAGTGAAGTATTATTAACAGGCTAAAATCTTGTAGACATCATATTGTTTAATTAATACATTTTTTAGTTTGAGCAGTTTGAAACCTCAGACATATTCTGCATGCCATTGTAAGGCTTTTATTTGGTATTACATATGGCTTTTAATAGTGTAAAGATATAATTGTACTGCACGTCATCTAATGATGAGTACATTTAATCTTAAATAGCATTCCCAACTAAACTTCAGAACTTACACGACTTCTAAGTTGAACACACAAAAACATGGATTAGGTTTAAACTATTCATGATGAAACTAAACTTTAAATTGATTTCTAAACTTATAATTTTAATTCAATGAAAATATTCGACCATATATTAGTTAATTTTTTCATTTTTCCACTATAACTGAATGGAAGTTTTTTAAAATCATTAAAACTGAAGATTACAGTAGCGTAAGCAGCGGGTCTCTAACTGGGTTGTCAAGCGTTTATTTTCTGGGATCTCAAGTAATTGGGTTTGGACATTTTCCTCTCACACCTTTTGGTGTAACTGATTAAAAAGTCACTGACACAGGGTTTAGTATTATAACATTTACGTAACATTTTTAATCTTATAGCACGAATAAATGTACTGCGACAACTACTATACCTTAATACGAGAAATGACAATGGAGGAGCAGTCAAAGACTTCGGACTTTGGATCTGAGTAAGAGATAGTGCAGGCTCAAATCTAGGATTTTTAGGCATATAAAGCAGGAGTTTGAACATTATAATTATGTATTCAGGTCCAAAAAATGTGGTTGGTCGTACCAATATAATTGTTTTAAAAAACATGTATATGAGTTATGAAATTGGGAAATTTAAATTTTCAATTGTTTATAGTTCAAGAACATTAAATATTGTAGTAAAAAGTAATTTATAATACATGCCTTTAGATACAATACTAATATTACATAAAGTCGCTCACTTCAGTTGTATATTATGTAAAGTGCGCTTTCATGGCTGTGTCTTCACCCGTTTATCTCAGAAATTAATGCATTAAAACATACTCAGGAAGAGCACGTTTAATGGCTGTATTTGGCTAATATTACAATCCTAGCAATATTTCTTTTATGTTTTTAACCTTTAAGAAGCGAAGTCTATATAAGCTATATAAACGCTTTTAATCATAAAAATAAGCCATTATACAGTCGGATTATAATTACTTAAGTATAACTACTTAAACCACACTTGTCTCGTAATTTGTATAATACAACATATTTTTATTATTTTAATTATTACTTATGAAAGCTTCGATATTTTTGAACAAAAAAAAATTGAGATATTATTTTAGGTAAATAATAATGAAATTAATAATCTAATATATATCTTTATATATTTCAAAGACATTTATAAACGTTTGTGAACAATTTTAACGTTCATTCTCTAAAAAAAAAAACAACATTAAAATCTTGTGAAGTCATTATCGAGCTGAGTTTTTCGGTGGAAGTTCTCGGTTCATTGAAACCTCTTATATGTTCCAGGGATAAAGCAACACTGGTCCCCGAAACAATGAACGGAACTGAACTCTTTGTTCGTCCAAGTGTGAAATCGCCCGAGCCACTTCTAGAATGTGGAACTTATCTTTTGTCGACTCAAATCCTACCTGAAGGCACACGTTACGTATGCGTTAAGGTAATATTTTTTATTTTACTGCTGATAGGCTATACCATAATAGTAACAACTAATATTATAGTATGGCATTTGTCAATAAATGGAAATCGTCTGCTGATTTTCAGTATTGAGTTATACCTGAAAATTTAATCAATTATTGCTATTAGGTGTAAGCAAAAGTATAAGTAAAAATAAAATTGGTAGTCTCCTAGTTTTGGGTTGTGGGGTATAGTTTATACTCTCCAAATTTTACTAATATTATTTATATTTTTAATTTATAAATATTAATTATTCTTTCTTTTACAATAGATTCGACATTTTTTACCGATTATACTCGAACGTTCAATAAAGCTCATAAAAACAGAGGTTATCATCAGAGTGAACTCAATTTCTAATTTTCTATTACTAGCGTTTGACGAAATTAACCACTAAGACATTTAAAGTTGTTGTTCTAGTTTATAATGCCTGTTAGCCCATTACAGGATTTAGAATGCTATAAAGTTTACTGCTTGGTCTGTAACTGAATTAAAGTATCAGACAACAATATCGCGTGATGTTCGTGCAAGCACAGTGTCTTATACCTTTTCCTATACAACACCTGACAGTTCCCGCGCCTTGTCACGAACTAGCTACAGCTGTCCGCAACGTTACCTTAGGTATGGTTACATGAAACCTACAAGCCATATGTTTCGGTATGATTACACGAAACGTACAATTTATGTATCTGAATCATTTTATAGAACGGAATGATCGATCCGAAGGATATTTTACACTTTACAAGCACACAACCAAGATTTTACTTTTTTTATAAGAAAGAAAACGATCGCAATCTGTGCTAATTTAGGTGGAGGTTGAAATGAGAGGGTATGGAAAGGATAAAAAAACTATATTATTTCTTAGTTTTTATTCCTTGGATGATATACTTAAAACCAACCATCAGACACATAAATGGTATTTATATCATCGTTAGATGACAATATACAGTATAAGGTAAATCAGGGAACGGGTCGTTTCTTTTTAATTCGCTTGGTAAATAGAGGGGCATGTTTGTCATAAAGCTTTAATATAAGAAAAATTAAAGAGTCAACCATCTCATCAATAGTCTCCTTATTCTGCACGGAGTGCCATGGGTATGAATTAACATCCGCAAACAATGCAACTTCATATTTCTGCATGATTTGCAAGTTATATATTTTTATCCAAGTTTTGGTAATGTTAATGAAAAGGCACAGAAAATTAAATCATGATAGGGAATTGCCGGAATTGGGAGCTAACCATGGTACAATGATTCCTCAGGGTCCGGTAGTGTAGTGTTTTGCGTTCAGTGGTACTTTCGTGTACGCTTTACGAAGAAAGTCTTACTTTTTACCAAATACAATATATTATTTACCATTAATAGTTTTAATTTATAACAACTTATTATGTATAAATGTTAACAGAACAAATGTTAACAAACGTTAAAGATGTTCAAAAAACAGGTCATGTAGCATATTTCCTTTCACCTAGAGTATTGAGGCGGAGTCAGAAAATGTGTACATCAATCCGAATTGATATATTAGGTTCTTATTATTTATAAATGTTATTATATCTAAAATATTTTTTACACATATTTGGGCTTTAAATCATATTGCAGTTTGCTCATTAATATACAAGTTTTTACGAAAGTAATTTACATAAATATTATAGATGGATGGGAAATAACGACTAATTAAATATCAATTTTGATTAACTAGATCCAATAAAGATAATTTTAAGGAAATACATGGGAAAAATCAGTAGAAATTCCAAATGGAATGTGAATATATAGCATGTTGTACGTTGTAGGAAACTACAAGAATTTATTTCGCAGTGGACGCGAAGAAAAATGTTTCCTGGAATATTTTTAGCAGACACTAGCTTCTAGTGACAGAGGTGTTGAAATATCACTTGAGACCACACCTCTCCGATTGTGTGTAATTATTAATGGTTCCAGTGCTGACAAAACTGGGTTCAGTACTTCCTACGTAGAAAAATGTATTAACGTCTCAGCTCTATTTGTTCATGACTTTTTATATTTATTCTTTTAAAGGTTTCTAGTGCAATATATTCCAAACTAAAGTGTATAGAATTATTTAAAACCTCATATGCAAAACGTATTATATATATATTTTTCAAAAAATAATAATATACACAAATAATTAAAATATCTCTTTTAGAAGCCGTAAGTGATAATAAAAGGATCTTGGACATTTTCTATCATTGTATGTTCCAAATGTTATAACCCTCTTCCTCAGGATCTACACTTTACCATTTTTTACACACAGGGACGAGGGAGGTTTCAACCCTTGAACTATAGTGTTATACATTTTATAACATATAACGACAGAAAACTTCCTAAATCCTGTATTTTTCTCTAACTTTTATTATATGTTTATATCCGGACGACTTTTTTGTTTTCTCATATTTGTCTCTCGATAATGCTAAAACAGCGTAACCAACTGCATTAGAGTTTGCTGAGAATTATTGTCATTATTACTAATATTGCGGATACAGTGTATGCAGAGTAAACCGCAAACTGAAATTAGACGTTAACGTTTTCATATTTGCAGGAAAAATATAATTCCTATAAATGTTTCCAAAATCGGTCATTGCTCTAACCATAAAAAGTCGTTTGAACGCTATACAATATCATTAAGTTTGATTTAATTTATCGTTTCTCTATTTTTTTGTGGTTTTTTATTACTTTTGAAAGTCTTGAAAGTCTAAAAAAATCATCAAATAGAAAACAAAAATCTCAGTATTGTTTTCATTGAATTAAAATGTTACTGATGAAAATATACTTGAATGATAAGAAAGCAAACTTGATGGCTGTTAACCTGGCGTATGTAATTTTTTTAATTCTTATGTATAATTAACAATCTTTAATAATATTATAAGTTTAACAAATTGTATATTCTTAGTTAACATGAAAATAGTTTTGAAATAGGTATTTATGGTTCTTAACTAATTTATTAGTCGTTGAAATAGTAAAATTTTGATGTAGAATTCAATATATAATATCAAAAGTGGATCGTAGGTACAAAAGTTTATTTCTGTTTCCCTTGGGATATGCAACACGATAGTCAACCTGGAAATGTTCAATATCGTGTCATAACATTACCTTCTCCTGGGACCGTATGTATCAATTAATCGTATTTATTGAACGAGCAGTTGGTTTTATGTGTATCACCGCCGCTGGCAGTTTTACAGATTTTAAATGAGAACGTTTCAATACTTTTTGTTAAAATGAGTGATGTGTTGGAAGAGTATTTTTAGAATTTAGCAGGCCTTTCTGGAATTTGTTTTATAACAATTACAATCGAAAACTATTCATATACCTTTAAATATTTCAGATCACAACCATGTGTATTATCGATGTTATAAAATACTCCTTAAAATATTTATTGAAAACCAGTAATACATACTCATATTTTTGTACTTTTTGTTGGACGTCATCATAAACATTATCCTAGTCCTACAGATCTGACTACAATGAAATTATGATTTAATCTGTATAAATTAAATTCCTTGCTGTTTGATTTATTACTACGCTACAATAGGTCCAACTTAGTTTAATATAAAAATATAACAGTCTGTTGTGTACTATTGAAAACCGCACATCGCCGCTCGCACACCCACAGCAAACCAACAGGGAAGCGCGTGCCCATGGTGGCGAAACGGGATGCCGGATCAAAACTAAACTAGGTAAAAAAAAAAAGAACACCGTGGTCAGTATACTCAGGTTCATTTACTAAGACAATAACATGGGCCTATCCAGTCAATATAAATATATGTATATATATACTATAAAAAAAAAATTAAAAAAGTGCCCACAGTAGTATACCTCAAACAATTCTTGTCAGGTGCACCTGCATACCAAAAAATTAGAAACGCCATAATTTGAAACAAGAAATGCCAATTCCACCCGGTATCCTTCGGCTAAGGGCGGGCTCCTAATGAAATCCAAGAAATAACTAAATAATATCTAAAACTAACTTAAAATTAAATAACAAAATATAAACTATATAAATGGCAACAATAACAATATCACAGGGTATCACAGATGTTGACTGGTAGGTATGTCCATTCATGGTGGCCGTCCTTCAGCACAGCGCAAAGGCGAAGGTTCTCTGCGACCCACGCATGATGGAGAGATGACAGGAGAAAACAATTCATCCCTTGGACCCTGAAACCAGGTTTCAGCCTAGTACCCTTTTAAAGTTAATAAAAATTAATAAATAGTTGCCAAACAAATATAGATTTTAATAAAAGTAAAGTTGCCAAAAGTTATCTATCAAGAATTTAAGTTAAGTTAAATTACCAAAATTTCAAAATATCACAGACCAATCAATAACTGATAAAAATTAAAATAAACCTTTAATATAGAAGCTGGTAACATTAGAAAACAATAAATAAACAAGATATTCCATTTGAAAGACTAAAACAATAAGTAATAAAGGAATTTATTTGAGGTATACGCAGTAGCCTACCATACGTAACAATTTGGTTCAAACATTTTTAAAACAGGCATTTATTGACAGAATAGGCTCAAAAATTGGTGAAAAGCAGGGGAAGGGCATTCTGCACTTAAAATAAAAATCCAACTCAAAACAACAACCCCAAAGGAAAGTTAGTATGAAAATCCCCTCTGTCACAGAACAAAAATTAAGCGTTTTAACTCTTGGTAAAAAAAAATTTAATGATTAGGAAAAAAAACTGATGGCCAAAAGTAGCAGCCTAATAACAGGAATCTAAATTTAAAATTTGATGGCAGAAGGCCTTAAATTAACCAAGTAGGCTATAAGGGGGAGTTATGGGCTAAAAGACCCGAAGAACGTTACATCTCTCAGAAAGGCTTAAATTTAGCAAAATGAAACCTTCAGCAGTCTCTCTGGGTTTGTTTACAAAAACTACATAACAAGTGACCACATTACAAACAATATTGGCTGCAGAATAAAAAGAACTGTAACATAAGCCTAGGACTGGTCCCTCACTGAGAGACAGAAAAATAATTTAAGTTGAAGAGAAAGGGTGAAAAAACTAATAAAAGTGTAAGAGAAATAATTGAAAGCCAATTTAAAATTTAGTTAACAGCCAGAAGTACTAAAATTTAATAAAAAGCAAAACTACAATTTGGAAAACCATGTGCTCTTAACCTTCACAGTTTGAAAAAATGAAAATAATCACTAAATTTTTAAAAGAAAGCAAAACTTACTCATCAGTGAGGGGGCCGTAAACCTAGCCGCACATGTTAGAAGGAAACAGCTCAGCAAAATTCCAAAACACTTAATTAAACAAAAAATATTAAATCTGGAGCTACTTCTAACCAGTACACCACGGCTCAGAGTCTCTACGCCACTCTGCCGGAAAGGCCAAACGCCTTCAAAAGGTCAGTCGCCTCTGCAGCCAATAAACCACACACACACTATATAAAACACACATGAGCCGGGGAGATATAGGTATTGAACCGGCTCAGACTCCCCCCCCCAAAAGGAGGAACTCCCCTCTGTTAAATTTCTTCAAAAAGAAAAATCGAACGAAATGCCTCTCCCCCCCAATGATTGAAGAATTATAAACCGGAAACCCTTAAGTCCTGCAGAAGGGAAAACCAAGAAAATCCAGTTGGAGGCAAGAAAACCCTCCAAGAGTAGCGTGGGTACAAAGAAGAACACAAGGAACCTTGATCAGGAAGAAGGAGCAGAGGTGGATCAGGCCTCTGGACCTAAAACCCTCCCGCACAGACTAAAGAGAAATCACGGATGACTCCGGCAAGGCTTCAGATGGGATATGTGCGCCTTCCTGAAAATCTTCCCGGACTGAGGATCTCCCAGTCGGGCAGTCACCGGAGTCAGAAACTTCAAGATGCGGTGGGGACCAGTCCACCTGTAGCAAAGTTTTAGCAGCTCTTTTATCCACAGCCGAACTGACTGGGTGAGCCTTGCAGTAAACTAGATCCCCCACCTGGAAGGGATTGGCAATACGACCTCGGTTGTACTTCCTCCTTACTAACTCCCTAGCCCGAATGAGATTCCGCCTGGCTGCCTCCCAAGTGGCTTTCACATTGGGAGTACCAGGAGGTGGCAGAAGATCGCTAATTTTCCAAAGGTTCGCCAAAGGGTTGTTTGGCGGAAAGCCAAATAATAACTCGAAAGGTACCGCCTTGTGACTTTTCATGCTGGGCCGTATTAAAGGCAAATTGGATCCAAGGTAGTTGTTGATCCCAGGTGGTCTGATTTTCCGCATGAAAGGCAATGAGAGCAGATCGAAGATTGCGATTAAACCGTTCGGCGTGAGAAGGCTGAGGATAGAAAGGGGAAGTAGTCACATGGCGGATTCCGTGCCCAAAGCACATTCTTTTAAAGATATTGGAGACAAACTGTGAACCATTATCGGAAACTAAGGTGGCGGGGATTCCAAAGTGTTGAAAGAAATGGTTACGAAGTGCTTGCACCGTGAGCTGCGCGGTAGCACTCCGCAATGGGAACAACCAAACAAACTTGGAGAAGGCATCCACACAAACAAGTAGGAACTTATTTCCGGACTTGCTACGCGGAGAGGCCCAACATAGTCAATGAAAACCTTCTCCAAAGGTCTTTCCGCCACCTCAGATGACAAAAGACCCCAACTTGGTATTTTGAGCGGGTTTGCTTTAGCGAGCACAGTTCACAAGAACGTACTCGAGCTGCAATATCCCGGTCCATACCTTTCCAGATGAACTGATCCCTAATCTTCGCGATGGTCTTATGAATTCCTAGATGTCCGCCCACAGGAGAAAGAATGAAAATACTGAAAGACCATCGGTACAAGAAAGCTTGGCAGCACTAACTTAGGTTTTTCTCCGCTGCTTGTCACGGCAGCATAGAGCACCTCGGTACAGAAAATAAGGAGGGGTGGGCACCTCCGTTTTTAAGCTCATTGATGATAGCAGTCAGCTCGGGATCCTTAAGTTGGTGTGGAACAATGTCCGAAAATGCCAGAGGAAAGTCTAGGAGCACGCCACAACATGGCGGCTCTGATAAATTCTGGTGGTCGTTGGGTAAGTGATACATGCGTGACAGAGTGTCCGCTATGATATATTTTGAGTGCCTCGCACGTGCTGCACTGTGAACTTAAGGGCAGAAATTTGGACTACCCAGCGACCAATCTTCCCGAGCTGACGGGGGTGGGCAAGGAGCCAAGAAAGTGCCTGGTTGTCGGTTTCCAACAAAAAATTCTTTATGTTTCTAGGTAACGCCTGAACTTGTTAATCCCAAACACGACAGCCAAACATTCCAGCTCATAAACAGAACAACTCTTCTTCTCACAAGGGGTTAAACGTGCGTGAAGCATAAGCTATGGGCTGCCGGATACCATCTACTTCTTGCGATAAAACAGCAGCAACGGCTAAGGAGGAAGCATCAGTTTGCAAGACGAACTTACGACTGAAATCAGGCATAGCCAAGACTGGAGGCTGCATCACTGCCTCTTTCAGCTGCTCAAAAGCAGTCTGTTGCGCTTCACCCCACTCAAACTTGGCACCCTTTTTCCTAAGAGAGTTCAGAGGGGCCGCCACTTCAGCAACATTGGGGATGAAACGACGATAAAAATTTATCATTCCCACAAAACGGGCAATCCCCTTGGCATCCTTAGGAGGAGGAAACTCCCTGATTGCCTGGGTTCTCTCTGGATCAATACAAACACCTCGAGAAGAGACAAGATGACCCAGAAACGATATTTCAGGCTGAGCAAAACTCACCTTTTCAGGATTGACGGTAAGGCCAGACTCTCGCAGCCTAGTTAGAACTTCCTCTAGATGAGTCAAGTGCTCCTCATAACTCTCACTGTACACAAGCAGGTCATCCAGATAGTTGAACACGAACTTAAATTTGACATCATGAAAGATAGAATCCAGGAGTCTGGTGAGTGTCTGGGCCCCCACAGCCAAGCCCATAGGCACTCGGGTGAACTGGTACAAATTCCAAGGCACACAAAAAGCAGTGAGAGGTCGAGACTCGTGTTTTAGTGGAATCTGATGGTATGCCTGGTTAAGATCAAAAATGGAGAAATACTTGGCCTTACCAAACCAGTCGAAAGCAGAATGCAAATCGGGGAGAGGCACGGAGTCCAATTTCTATCTGAGCATTGAGCTTTCGATAATCCAGGACCAATCTGGACTTCCCATTAGGTTTCGGCACTAGAAACGCTGGACTGGAAAAATTTGAGCAAGACGGCTCGATCACCCCACTCTTAAGTAAATCATCAATCATATTTCTCAGAATCTCCATCTTGGGCGGAGCAAGCTTATATGGATGGGAACGTACAGGACGGGTGTCTGTAAGACGAATCTCGTATTCCAAGAGATTGGTCGTACCCAGTTTTGTCAGTAAGGACTTCAGGAAAACTGGAACAAATCTGCCTTATGTCCTCAGCCTCTTTCGGCGTAAGATGTCCTAGTTGGTCAGGAGGAGTCAAGCTCTTATCTTCCATCTCTAAGGCAGCAGTCCCACGAGACTCGACATCAGAAAAGGGAACGAGCACCCGCCTGGCGAAAGCAAAGAAAACATGACTGGAGGCCAAATCCAAAATCATGCCAGTTTTTTCCGATAAAATCTGCTCCCAAGATGAAAGGAAAAGTCAGGTCCTTAGCCACCAAAAAAGCTCCAATCCCAAGAGAAATAATTAATTTTGATGTGAATCTGGGCACTACAGATAATAGGTAAAGGTGTGCGTGAAGCAGTCCAGCAGATAAGTGAACTAGGCTCAACCTGCCGTATTAGCCCAGAGGATTTTAGATCTTCAAAAAACGACAAAGAAATCAGGCTGCGTGCTGACCCAGAATCAACCAGGGCCTTCTGCACCACATTCCCCACAAGCACATCCAGTTGTGGGCAGGTTGAGCGGGCAGCCCTTACTCCCTGCGCAGCCAGAGCAGCAACCTCCCCTCTCGGCCAACGATGATAACTGTCCCCAAGTCTATTTCTTTCTGTTTTCTTTCTGTTCTGTATTAAACCAGCTACCCTTTTACCATCAAAATTAGGTACATATTTGCCCTCAAAATTACCTTTACGGCAAGAGTCGGGCTTACTCGTCCGCAAGCTTACTAGTTTTTTTTATTAAGTGGACAAAACGGTCTAATATGTCCCACTTGCTTGCAGCCATAACAGGTAGGAGGCTGCCTACGGGAAGGAGCAGCTGCTGGCTCAGACTGCACCGGAGCATGGACCGGCCCCGGAGGCAAGTGAGGAAGATGCCTCGACATGGCCTCCCTTTGATCATCCGCATCCTGAACCCCTCTAGAGATGATGGAGAGGCGGTCCAAATCCGCAAAAGATGCGGGACGGCTACAAAAAATCAAACGGGAGCGTTCTTCAGGTTTAATGCCCTCCAAAATAAGGCTCACCAACTCCGTTTCGCTCAAGCTCAAGCGCAACACCCGGGCTACATCCCGTATCTCCCCGACAAAATGGCTCAACGTCTCGTCTGGTGCCTGAGGACGGTAAACGCGTTCCACCCGCAAGCGCTCCCTAACCCGAGCAGGTACAAAGAACTCCAAGATCTCGGCGTGCGTGGAACTGGTCAAAGGTGGCACCCTCTCTTAAGGCAAGTCTAGAAGGCGATCAAAAAAGGGGCCTTAAGGAAAACTGCGCTAAAATCTGCATAAGCATGGCATCTGTCATACCAGGAAATTCTCTCAGCTTAAAAACTTCCAGAAGAAAATGGATAAGTAAATTAGTGTCAAGTCCATCAACTCTGGGGAAGTGTTGTAACACACTCCCCAAAGGATGAGGCAGTTTGCCAAAGCTAGAAAAGGAAGGCACAACTATAGATGAAGCCTCACCAGCCGCTTCAGGAGGGCCACTACCCATCGGAGACATAGTAACTCTGGGAGGCTCGAAAGAAAGAGCCGGTGGATGGTTAGCAAAAGTAATGGTAGTGGGAACCTCCGTTGGAGTGACAGCGGTAAATAGTACCCCCCCTTCTCCTTCACCGAGCGCACCTCACTCAAACCATCTAGGGCTTGTTTTAATTTATTACTGGCCGAAAAAGCCCAACTTTTAATATCAGAGTCTAAACTAGGAGCCGACATAAGTAAAACTATTCTGTCACGCCAATGTAAAAGCTGAGATGCCAATCTAGCCTTTGCTGACCCGGACATGGGAAGTGACTCAAAATTAATATCGTCTTCTAATTCCTCCATTCGGGTTTTACAAAACTCAAATTCTGTGTTAATTTGGAACTCTGCATTCCAGCTGCGGTCCAACGCTATACAAGCCCGTAATTGAGCTCTTAATGCCCTCACATCTCCCTCGGGCTTCTGTCCTCTCGCCAGGACCTCAAAAACCAACTCGGGCCTGCGTAGATGTTCAGGCACCAGGGAAAAAGCCATACCAAACAATTAAGACAAATAAATAAACAATAAACAACAAAGCGTACGCAAAAAATTACTTAGTAACCTAAGTGGACTCAACTCACAAAAGGCTTACACTGACGAGGTCCAAGTGAAGAACTCAATACCTGCCACCTAATAGAAGGATACCCTGCAAATATACACTAACCACAACCTACAAACACAGAAGCAATAAATATAACAAAACAACACATTGATAGGGGAGAAGTAGAGTACAGTTAGATAAATTTAGCGGTTAAGCAATTTAGAGTCCCTTGCTCCCTGCAAAGGGTAAGTCTGCAGGAAGCAAGACACTAAACCAATTCCACCCGGTATCCTGTGCTAGGGCGAGCTCCTAATGAAAAAGTTGTGTACTCTAACCTCCCCCTACCTAACACTAACCTACACCAACAAACAAAACCAGAACTGAGAGACAGCTGAGAGAGCAGCTAACCACGCTCTGCTACCATTGAAACCGCACATCGCCGCTCGCACACCCACAGCAAACCAACAGGGAAGCGCGTGCCCATGGTGGCGAACGGGATGCCGGATCAAAACCCAGGGAGTGCCATGGGTATGAATTAACATCCGCAAACAATGCAACTTCATATTTCTGCATGATTTGCAAGTTATATATTTTTATCCAAGTTTTGGTAATGTTAATGAAAAGGCACAGAAAATTAAATCATGATAGGGAATTGCCGGAATTGGGAGCTAACCATGGTACAATGATTCCTCAGGGTCCGGTAGTGTAGTGTTTTGCGTTCAGTGGTACTTTCGTGTACGCTTTACGAAGAAAGTCTTACTTTTTACCAAATACAATATATTATTTACCATTAATAGTTTTAATTTATAACAACTTATTATGTATAAATGTTAACAGAACAAATGTTAACAAACGTTAAAGATGTTCAAAAAACAGGTCATGTAGCATATTTCCTTTCACCTAGAGTATTGAGGCGGAGTCAGAAAATGTGTACATCAATCCGAATTGATATATTAGGTTCTTATTATTTATAAATGTTATTATATCTAAAATATTTTTTACACATATTTGGGCTTTAAATCATATTGCAGTTTGCTCATTAATATACAAGTTTTTACGAAAGTAATTTACATAAATATTATAGATGGATGGGAAATAACGACTAATTAAATATCAATTTTGATTAACTAGATCCAATAAAGATAATTTTAAGGAAATACATGGGAAAAATCAGTAGAAATTCCAAATGGAATGTGAATATATAGCATGTTGTACGTTGTAGGAAACTACAAGAATTTATTTCGCAGTGGACGCGAAGAAAATGTTTCCTGGAATATTTTTAGCAGACACTAGCTTCTAGTGACAGAGGTGTTGAAATATCACTTGAGACCACACCTCTCCGATTGTGTGTAATTATTAATGGTTCCAGTGCTGACAAAACTGGGTTCAGTACTTCCTACGTAGAAAAATGTATTAACGTCTCAGCTCTATTTGTTCATGACTTTTTATATTTATTCTTTTAAAGGTTTCTAGTGCAATATATTCCAAACTAAAGTGTATAGAATTATTTAAAACCTCATATGCAAAACGTATTATATATATATTTTTCAAAAAATAATAATATACACAAATAATTAAAATATCTCTTTTAGAAGCCGTAAGTGATAATAAAAGGATCTTGGACATTTTCTATCATTGTATGTTCCAAATGTTATAACCCTCTTCCTCAGGATCTACACTTTACCATTTTTACACACAGGGACGAGGGAGGTTTCAACCCTTGAACTATAGTGTTATACATTTTATAACATATAACGACAGAAAACTTCCTAAATCCTGTATTTTTCTCTAACTTTTATTATATGTTTATATCCGGACGACTTTTTTGTTTTCTCATATTTGTCTCTCGATAATGCTAAAACAGCGTAACCAACTGCATTAGAGTTTGCTGAGAATTATTGTCATTATTACTAATATTGCGGATACAGTGTATGCAGAGTAAACCGCAAACTGAAATTAGACGTTAACGTTTTCATATTTGCAGGAAAAATATAATTCCTATAAATGTTTCCAAAATCGGTCATTGCTCTAACCATAAAAAGTCGTTGAACGCTATACAATATCATTAAGTTTGATTTAATTTATCGTTTCTCTATTTTTTTGTGGTTTTTATTACTTTTGAAAGTCTTGAAAGTCTAAAAAAATCATCAAATAGAAAACAAAAATCTCAGTATTGTTTTCATTGAATTAAAATGTTACTGATGAAAATATACTTGAATGATAAGAAAGCAAACTTGATGGCTGTTAACCTGGCGTATGTAAATTTTTTTAATTCTTATGTATAATTAACAATCTTTAATAATATTATAAGTGCCTATTATTGTATATTCTTAGTTAACATGAAAATAGTTTTGAAATAGGTATTTATGGTTCTTAACTAATTGATTAGTCGTTGAAATAGTAAAATTTTGATGTAGAATTCAATATATAATATCAAAAGTGGGTCGTAGGTACAAAAGTTTATTTCTGTTTCCCTTGGGATATGCAAACACGATAGTCAACCTGGAAATGTTCAATATCGTGTCATAACATTACCTTCTCCTGGGACCGTATGTATCAATTAATCGTATTTATTGAACGAGCAGTTGGTTTTATGTGTATCACCGCCGCTGGCAGTTTTACAGATTTTAAATGAGAACGTTTCAATACTTTTGTTAAAATGAGTGATGTGTTGGAAGAGTATTTTTAGAATTTAGCAGGCCTTTCTGGAATTTGTTTTATAACAATTACAATCGAAAACTTTTCATATACCTTTAAAATATTTCAGATCACAACCATGTGTATTACCGATGTTATAAAATACTCCTTAAAATATTTATTGAAAACCAGTAATACATACTCATATTTTTGTACTTTTTGTTGGACGTCATCATAAACATTATCCTAGTCCTACAGATCTGACTACAATGAAATTATGATTTAATCTGTATAAATTAAATTCCTTGCTGTTTGATTTATTACTACGCTACAATAGGTCCAACTTAGTTTAATATAAAAATATAACAGTCTGTTGTGTACTATTGAAACCGCACATCGCCGCTCGCACACCCACAGCAAACCAACAGGGAAGCGCGTGCCCATGGTGGCGAACGGGATGCCGGATCAAAACTAAACTAGGTAAAAAAAAAAGAACACCGTGGTCAGTATACTCAGGTTCATTTACTAAGACAATAACATGGGCCTATCCAGTCAATATAAATATATGTATATATATACTATAAAAAAAATTAAAAAGTGCCCACAGTAGTATACCTCAAACAATTCTTGTCAGGTGCACCTGCATACCAAAAATTAGAAACGCCATAATTTGAAACAAGAAATGCCCAATTCCAACCCGGTATCCTTCGGCTAAGGGCGGGCTCCTAATGAAATCCAAGAAATAACTAAATAATATCTAAAACTAACTTAAAATTAAATAACAAAATATAAACTATATAAATGGCAACAATAACAATATCACAGGGTATCACAGATGTTGACTGGTAGGTATGTCCATCATGGTGGCCGTCCTTCAGCACAGCGCAAAGGCGAAGGTTCTCTGCGACCACGCATGATGGAGAGATGACAGGAGAAAACAATTCATCCCTTGGACCCTGAAACCAGGTTTCAGCCTAGCCTAGTACCCTTTTTAAAGTTAATAAAAAATTAATAAATAGTTGCCAAACAATATAGATTTTAATAAAAGTAAAGTTGCCAAAAGTTATCTATCAAGAATTTTAAGTTAAGTTAAATTACCAAAATTTCAAAATATCACAGACCAATCAATAACTGATAAAAATTAAAATAAACCTTAATATAGAAGCTGGTAACATTAGAAAACAATAAATAAACAAGATATTCCATTTGAAAGACTAAAACAATAAGTAATAAAGGAATTTATTTGAGGTATACGCAGTAGCCTACCATACGTAACAATTTGGTTCAAACATTTTTAAAACAGGCATTTATTGACAGAATAGGCTCAAAATTGGTGAAAAGTAGGGGAAGGGCATTCTGCACTTAAAATAAAATTCCCAACTCAAAAACAACAACCCCAAGGAAAGTTAGTATGAAAATCCCCTCTGTCACAGAACAAAAATTAAGCGTTTTACTCTTGGTAAAAAAAAATTTAATGATTAGGAAAAAAAAACTGATGGCCAAAAGTAGCAGCCTAATAACAGGAATCTAAATTTAAAATTTGATGGCAGAAGGCCTTAAATTAACCAAGTAGGCTATAAGGGGGGAGTTATGGGCTAAAAGACCCGAAGAACGTTTACATCTCTCAGAAAGGCTTAAATTTAGCAAAATGAACCTTCAGCAGTCTCTCTGGGTTTGTTTACAAAAACTACATAACAAGTTGACACATTACAAACAATATTGGCTGCAGAATAAAAAGAACTGTAACATAAGCCTAGGACTGGTCCTCACTGAGAGACAGAAAAATAATTTAAGCTGAAGAGAAAGGGTGAAAACTAATAAAAGTGTAAGAGAAATAATTTGAAAGCCAATTTAAAATTTAGTTAACAGCCAGAAGTACTAAAATTTAATAAAAAAGCAAAACTACAATTTTGGAAAACCATGTGCTCTTAACCTTCACAGTTTGAAAAATGAAAATAATCACTAAATTTTAAAAGAAAGCAAAACTTACTCATCAGTGAGGGGCCGTAAACCTAGCCGCACATGTTAGAAGGAAACAGCTCAGCAAAATTCCAAAACACTTAATTAAACAAAAATATTAAATCTGGAGCTACTTCTAACCAGTACACCACGGCTCAGAGTCTCTACGCCACTCTGCCGGAAAGGCCAAACGCCTTCAAAAGGTCAGTCGCCTCTGCAGCCAATAAACCACACACACACACTATATAAAAACACACACATGAGCCGGGGAGATATAGGTATTGAACCGGCTCACTATTTTTGAAAAATATTGCTGTAAATTCATTGTGATAAAAATTTTAATTTTTACTTAATTAAAAACACATAATGATATTCCTTGAAATTTCGAATATAAATCTTACAAACCGGTTAATGATAATTAATGAATCCATCGTGTTCGTCACGTGTAAGAATATGAACATATATAAGATGTGGTGACAATTATTTGACCGTTGTAATGTGTGTGTCAAGGCCGAAGGTGGCCGAACTCAAGGTGAATGCAGATACATTTGCTAGTGGACAAACTTATCTTGATGTATTGTTATAATGTTCATTATTTACTTCAGTATGTTATATTAAAGCGAATAATGTTTTATTGTACTATAGTTTTGATCCGTAATTTTGTAAATAGTAATGATTTATTTTAACTTTTATAGTGAAAAATAAAACTTGTAAATAAAAAAGAAAATTCAGTGCTGACAAGAACATGATAATACTAACGACCAAATCCTCCGCAGATGGAACAGTACAATAGATCAAACTAATGTGGTTTCAGTGTTTATAAAATACGCCCAATTTGTCTGGTTCTTTCCCCTTGAGGATAATAACGCAGTAGAATAATTTATGTTAATCTGCAATAAAAACGAGATATTATCAGTGTAAATCACAGCAGCAAATTGTTCTCTTTTTATGCTTATTTATATAACAGCATAACACCTGTATTTATCGCTCCCCAGGCTTTCAAGAGTGGGAAACGTTTACTCTCTTTTTTCACGTTTATGAAAATCTGTAGAAAACATTACAGTCTACATCCTCACAAACACTCAAAAATATTCTCCTACACAGGATTCTGTTAAGCTGGTGTAATGGCGAAAGTTAGTAAACTAATAAAGTAGTATATAAAATTTTAAAGAAACGTTCTTCCTAAGGGAGCAGTTAAGATTTTGGTTTACAGGAATTAATTGAAAAGTCGCAGTACTGCAGAGCTGCCGATGTTTTATTCATCAGTGATAATCTGCGGTGGCAATATTTCACACTGCGGCCCATTTATCTATCGACAGTCGTTGCCTTTGTTTGCCTTTGTTTTACTTTTGACACCATTTGCTGCACAATCTGTGTTGAATAGGAAACTTCATCTGATGCTGAAATGGAACTATACCAATTTTATATAGTAGCCCTCGAGGCAATGTATTGTTCTGGTAATTACTTGTTTGTTTTGTTGAATTTAACTTAATTTGTTATTAGTTGTATGTTATGGTCAGTGGCAGATATAGAAATGTAGTGATTTTTTTTTTTCAGTTATGATGCTCAGTCTCTGAAAGTTATATTTTATAACTTCATAGGCTTTTACATTGAACATCACATAGATACCAATGAAAGTCATCACGTGTTATCAGCTAACACATCAGAACAATCTAGAGAGTCCTTGTTAACCTTTCTCGTTTTAGTTTACACAAGAACTAAAGAGGATGGAGCAAGGTAGTTTGCCACCATATTGGTTGTGAACCTTTAGAAGACATATTAAATATACAAATTAATGAAAACTCTTGCTATTAACTAAATTACTCTTGATATGTGCAGTTAAAATAATAATTAACCCTACTAGTAACAATATTTTTAGATCTCTACAAGCTAAATTGAAGGTAGTACTGGAGAGTACTATCCCGTTGTAATACATCCCTGATTTGTAACCTTTAAGTGATAAACTAGCTGACCTACATTAAAGATACTGAAATATGACCACGAACAAAGAGACAGTGTTGTGACTTTTAGTGCAGGAACCGAGTCTAATTTGCGATGTATACACACACAATCTGGGTTTTATTCAAATCGTTAGAGAGTTTTTTTTAAATATAATTTTGGTGGAGGTCAAAGTGGAAGGGTGTCAAAAGAATTAAAAAAAAAATCAAATAATAATTTATTTCTAAGATTATTTTTAAAAGCAACCTTCAGATACGTAAATAATGTTTGAATCAGCGTCAAACATCCTAATTTATTATACAAATACCACTTATGTGTCTGATCGTTGGTTTTGAGTGCTTCATGCAAAGAATAAAATCTAAAAAATAATATATTTTTATTTCTTTTAATTCTCTCTTATTTAGACCTTCACCAAAATTAGTACTCCTAGCGGCCGTTTTCTTTCTCACGTAAAAAAGCAAAATCTTGGTTGTGTGCTTGGAAAGTGTGAATTATTCTTCAGATTGACCATTCTGTTCTATACAATGATTCAAACACACTACTTGTACGTTTCATGTCATCATACTGACACACATGACTTGTAAGTTTCATGTAACCATACTGAAACATATGACTTGTATGTTTCATGTAACCATACCTAAGGTAACGTTGCGGACAGCTGTAGCTAGTTCGTGACAAGGCGCGGGAACTGTCAGGTGTTGTGTAGGAAAAGGTATAAGACACTGTGCTTGCACGAACATCACGCGATATTGTTGTCTGATACTCTAATTCAGTTACAGACCATGCAGTAAACTTTATAGCATCCTAAATCCTATAATGGAATTACAGGCGTTATAAACTAGGACAATAATTTTAAATGTCTTAGTGTTAATTTCGCTAAATGCTAGTAATCGTAAATTAGAGATTAAGTTCACTCTGATAACCTCGGTTTTTAATATGATTTTTATAAAATGTATGAGCGTAATCGGCAAAAATTTACTAATCTGTATTAAAGTAAATATAAAATATATTTAGAAATGAAAAATATGAAATATTAGTGAAATTTGGAGAGATATGTAAAAATAATATTATCTTTAACGCATACGTAATGTTTGCTTTTAGGTAGGATTTGTGTCAAGAAAAGATAAGTCCCACATCCAAGAAGTGGCTCGAGCGATATCACACTTGGACGAACAAAGAGTTCAATTCCGTTCATTGTTTCGGAGACTGGTGTTGCTTTATCCCTGGAACATTTCAGAGGTTCCGATGAACCGAAAACTTTCATTGAAAAACTCAGCTTGATAATGACTTCACAATATTTTAATGTTGCTTTTTAGAGAATGAACGTTGAAATTGTCCACCCAAGTTTTAAACGGCTTTATAAACGCCTTTAAAATATATTTAAATTCATATTAGGTTATTAATTTGAGTATTATTTAACTAAAAGTATTTTTTACAAAATATTAAAGCTTTTTTTCTTAAAAGTAATAAAAATATATTGTACTATACAAATTACGAGTTAACTGTGGTTTAAATAGTTCAGTCGAATTAAATTGGCTTATTCTTATGATTAAAAACGCATATAGTTTATTTAGACACCTTGCCTGAAGATTTAAAAAACATAAAAGGAATTGATAAGAGTGGAATATAGGCGAAATGCAGCGATTAAACCTGTTTTTTCTGAGAATGTTTTAATGAATTGTCCTCTTAGATAAACAGGTGAAGATAAGGACATGTAACTGTAATGTTTATAAATGAAAGATAGCTGGAATGAGCGACATTAAGTAACACAAGTAATGCATCTAAACACAAGTATTAAAACATTACTTTGTACTGAAACATTTCATTTCCTTGAATTATAAATAATTAAAAACTTTATTTCCAAAAATCTTAACTCATGTATATGATTGGTACCACCACCCATTTTTCATGGACTAGATTACATAATTGTATGCATATCATGAGATGACGTGCAGTACAATTATATCTTTACACTATTAAAAAAACCTGATAAAAGCCTTACAATGGCATTTAGAATATGTATGAGATTTCAAATTGTACAAATTACAAATTTATTGGTTAAACAATATTATGTCTGCAAGTTTCTTGTATTGAATATATGGAATGACAATAATAGTAATTAAGATTATATTACAAAGAAACAATAACATCTAAAATCAATCATAAACGTCAGTTTTAAGGAATTTTACCCTGTTAATAATAATTCACTTAGAATATTACACGTTATTTTAAAGCGTTTTAAACACCGTACTTCCCGTTCAGGACACTATTGCATACATATTTCATATTCCATACACAAATTTCCTTTCCTCAAAGTGTAATCCTTTCCATGAGGATCTCTACTCCTTTCTAAGGTTTAGTTAACTCATAGACGAGATGAAGCAATCAGTCGGATTGGTGCTCGTGTAAACAGGACGTGACCACATCCATTACTGAGACTCACAGTGAGAGTATTTACAAAGACAACCCCAGATCACAAGTCGGTAGAGCTCAGCTATTGTCAATAATGTAGGAATCAGTAATATCTAGAAACATATATGACGACGATCAATTTGCATAACATTTATGTATAGCTATACAAAAAAGAATATGACATTCCATTATGTTCTATTCAGTTGTGAAAATGTTTAACGGCGATTAAAAGTGTAAATTATTCGATATGTCTCTATTAGTCCGCTATACCTAGTGGTATCTAATTTGTTCCTGAAGACCCTTGACTCAACATAGTCGTTTTAAGGGTTTAAGTGACTGGGACCAAACGAGGTGAAGTCGATTGCTGGGCTTAACCGCACCAAGCTTCTCCCCGATGTAATTTTTCTTTGACCTTGGTCATCTAAGTTCCACTCTTCATTGATGTTTAACTGTACCTCCGTTTTACAACTCTCCGTAACTGAAAGGACCTGGAATAAAATGTATAATACTGTACCATCGTTTATTGACCTGTTAAGTTGGAGTAATCGTTCGTAATCTTATGTAAGTGATGCACCTCCATAGTTTCAAGGAGTGAGATGTTTTTATGACAAAATTCGTCGGTAAAAATATATTCATAAACATGCAATTTCTTAAACTATACTTCATTAAACATTAATTTTTAAAGTAAAAAACCAATAATAAAAGTCACTCACTGATAATTTTATGTATATAACATAAATATTTCATATTCTTCTCTTCAGCCATTTTATTTTAGCCTGATTACAAAATTGCCTAAATTTCCTTCTTTAAATCCTGAAAATTCACGTGGAGGGATCAAAAAGCAATTTTTATACTTTTCTTGTATTCACAAAAGACATCTGAAAGAGCTATGAATTGAACTAAAAAAAATTGTAGACAAAACCAAAGTAAAATAAAGTAGAATGGAAGTTAGTATTGCTAAGTAAGTTTAATTACTTTAATTTATTTTTTATACTATGTAAACTTAGAGTCAGGATGGTAGAGCTCCATGGAAAAAATAAGCTTCAACTAGATTTTTAGAGATTTGGCTTTCGCAAATTCCTCGAAGTGGTTTTATACCACAATCCTGAGTTATTTCAATCAAAGTTGTCCAAAGCAGGTATACCTTTAGGGTGAAAGTATTGAATGAAACGATGGGTATAGACAATTTATTGTGCGATGGATCTCATTCTAAATAGATGCTGATTTTCTGTGGCATAAATCTAAACCTAGTTTTGGTATTGAACAAAAGTGGATTAAACAAGGCTTCATTCTGAAAACAACGTTATAGGAAGCTATTGGTGAACCAATTTCTATGAAGGAACCTTTAATAGTCGAAAAAACTTGACATTCATTCCTGATTAAATAATAATGATAAAAATATTTATATTCTTTGTTATGTGTGAGTGTTTGTGTTTAATTAATAATCGCCTAGTTTCACTGCATTAGCCGCTGTGCATTGTGGCTAACATTTTTAAATTTTTCATATACAGTGGAGTAAGAATGCTAATGTCAAGAATTCTAACAATAAATGTGAGATTATGGAATTTTATTTTCGACCCCGAGAGACAGATATAAACATGTACACATATAAACAATATAATATTGCAAAAGTAACATGTAACATGATATTCCCTTCATTAGTAAGCTTATTTAAAACACATTTCAAAGGCTAGGTGTTGCATATGAAAGTGAAATCCATTAAGGATAATGCCCCGGGAGAGGCCAGTGCTCTCATTTAAAATATAGTCTACATCAAATGTTTACATTTTCATGTTATTGTAACTTGAAATCTGATAGACGTGTAATACATACTCTAACTTATAGTTAAATATCAGTATAATTTTCGTTGATATTTGTAAGTGTTATGACCTGTAAATTAGTATTGAGTATGTAACTAAAATATTCATAGGGAGCTTAATAATTAACTTTGATATGTTTCCTATTTTATGAATACAAATAATTGTACTCCTACAATACAATTAATGATTTTCCTTACTTTACTTTAAACTTAATAGTTGTTACCACTATTAATATAACATGCCTGGGGATGTTCCTTGCAAAACCTGAGCTACACATAAACAATTTAATACATAAGTATTTACAAGTCTTTTTGGAGATCAAAAAGCATACTATAATTAATTTATTTTAAGAATATTTTGTAAAAGTCTTGAAATTTGGAAATAATGGTTTTATTTACTTATTTAATTTATAATTTATACTTCAAAAATTTATTAATTAAATGAAGTAAAGTTAATGCAGAAACACATGGTAAGTATATATGTATATTTTATAACAATCCAAATTGCAATTACTGCTGTAACGATATTGTACCCCAAGTGCCGTGAACTACATGTGGAGTCAAAATCGAAAATACGGTTTCACAATATTTAGCTGCTACCCTGACAGTATTTAATACTTGGTTACTTAGTTACTTGGAACTAGATTATTACTTACAAATTATTGTGTAACAATAATATTTATAAATGTTATAATTTATATTAATCAACTCCCATAATCGCAGAAGCAAGGAGAAAGCACAGATATCAGAAGAAATGTTAATTGAAGCATTGAAAGTGGTAATTAACCGTTAATGCAAAGCTTAACACTCGTTTCCTATGGGCAATGGTACAATATACCTTAATTATTATTATCAGTCATCCAATATCAGTTTCTTAAAATTCTTACTTATGCTCAAATAATTGGTATTAGTGTATTATTTTTATTACATGATATTTTGTAATAAAAATTTAAATAGCATTTGCTAAGTAATTACATTGTAACTGTAACTAGTTGCGGATTTTTATGTATGAAAAATAACCTATGTCTGATTCGGAAATATGTTTTGCTATTCATTACTTCATGTACAGCCAACTTTGATCTTAAACCCAATTCCTCTAAAAGTCTCATATTAAGTAGCTATCATGCATCACTGTCATGTTGAACAAAAACTTCCTTTATATTTTAACGTAGAGATTTCTTACTTGGAACATGTATCCTTATGTAGTTACTTTTATATATTCTTTAGATCACTACAGAACACGTTTCACCCATTCAAACTTCCAGTTCTGTTATACCCCGGATAATATTGTTAGAAAGCATACAGGAACTGAGAAATAAATTAGATGTATGGATCCCTTGTATTTTTAATCTCACAGGTTAAGTGTTGTAAATCCACATATCATTCTACACGTACATATACGTGGATTTATGTGGAACAGTTTTTAATACGTATAAAGGAATTTTAGATTTTGTTCAATACACCTGGAAATGTTAACGTAAAATGGGAAGGTGATTTTCATATAATAACAAGAAAATGATAGGAAGGATGCTGATTCTCAAATAATGGCCACTTAAAATTCACCCAAACTCAACACGTGGTGGGTGAGAACTGACTACATAATCTCAACCTGAGGTCCAAACTTATAAGGAACCATTACTCCAGGAATAACAAAACAAATGCGAGCTACCCTATTAGTATTTAGTATTCTAGTATTAGATTATAACAAATTGAACGATATGTATTACTTGGTATCTTTATTAGAGCTTAAAAGGTTAGTTTAATTAATTACTTAAAATACAATCTAATAATTTGACTATTTCCAAAAATCGAATAAAGTATTGCGGCACATTCAAGAATGTAATATCCTCTTAATGAAAACAAAGAAATCTTTTATTACTTCCTTAAAAGTACTTGATTTACAGTAACGATGTTTGCTTGGTTATAAAAGTGAATGCTTATTACTTGTGTGAATACTTAATATTTAATACAAAATAGTGTAACAGACTTGAATTTTTTAAATAAATTAATTAACGTTGTCAGGTTTTACTCAGTATATTTAATGCTTATATAATATATTTCCGCCATCCAGTAGTTATTACAAACTTTGGGCTTCTTAGTTTTTCGTTTATGCTTGTTTTTAGGGAATATATTTTTAACAATCTCTCATTTGTATGTCTTAATTTTTAATATATTAAGTATAGAATTATCATTGACACATCACTATGTAGGCTCATGTTATCTAAAACATCGTAGAATTGGTAAGTCCATTGTCTATTATTATGTAATAACATTGCATGGTTATTTATCCCCTTAATAAGACTATTATATTAAAAATATTTTAAGTATGAGAAAACTACAATTAATGGTGAAAAAATACTATTATTTTAATCAATAATTAGAACAGTAAAGGAACAAATCAAGGGAGTAAAATATTATTTTAAAAGTGAGCAGGAATAACTCTTACTGTTCTCCAAGATGGCGCCTACAAACTGGTGCTGCCATAAAGATGACTGAGTTGACATATATGTCACAATACAGTCCAATATCACACTCCGGATAGTGGCCCGGCTTGTAATGTGTTGTGTCAGGATGTGTTGCAACATGCTTCAGGCTTAGTCAAAAGAGAAGGATATGCTCAAAACCAAGTGATATATGAAAGGACATTTGGGAAACAATACATAGAAAAACTACTTAAGGTTAACCGGATTCATTGAGTTCAAAATACTAAGTAATATAAAGTTAAATTTTATGTCCAAATATTTTTTTAGCCAGATTAAGCACATACATCTATCTAAAATTACAGTCTATTTAGTATTAAATAATAATTTCGTCAATCACGTGTGTGGGAATGGTATGAAAGTAAAGAGACCCTCTCGCCCAGACAGACACCGAGAGCACACACTCCCCCAACCACAAATAGACGGTTCCGGCGTCAGCAAACACTTGTACTGTGTCCGGGTCAGTATTGAAGATATCTCTGTCTCTCCTCTCGTTCTAGCCCAATCTCAATATTTGTACTTTTTCCGATGGTGTTGATGAATTTCTTGTGAATTGGATTTACTCTTTGACGATGGCTACTCTCGACTCTACCTCGATAGGTAACGTCCATGTTGTCCATTATGTCTTAATTTGGCAGGAAATAGCACGTATGTGTCCCATGAACGTCCAAATATATAAGACAATTTTTAAATATATTCTGTTCTTATTCAAGTAATGTCATTCACTAAACTGTTAAAAATAATTTATTATTATATCAATGTTACCGGCACTAAGGATTAAGAGTATTTTTCAATACTTGATTTATATTTTTAAGTACTCAGGTGAAAGTTTTAATCTCACAAAGGAATTTTTTAAACTTTCTGAATGATTTTATTGTGTTCCGTTATAATTTCCAAATATCAAGAGCAATTTTTTTATAATTTTGAGAAATGAATATTTCATTATGGTACCATTGATCTTTCATATTCAGGTAAGACTCCTCTGACCAAAATTTTCAAGAAAGTGCATACAGAACTATTCCTAAAATGTTTTTCTTTTTTGAAACAAAGAGTGTGATTTGAATAAAAATTTTACTTCCGCCAATCGAATAAAGTATGACTTACGAAAATATTGACCTAGAAAACAACTTTGTACAGCAAAAAAACTTTGTCTTCATAAGACATTTTTTCATCCTCACAAGTATTATAAGTGAATATTAACTATTTTTTTAGTCTGATTGATAAATTTATGAAGCCATCATATTTTTGAACAGAAAATCTTTTTCCTTTTACTGCTGTGGGTAAGTCTTAATTATGAATTAAAAGCGAAAAGTGTAACGTTGCATTCTTGCTAGTTATACATCAAACTTCATTCAACTTTGAAATCAAAAGATATTTATTAGCATTAAAATGTTTCTGATACAATTATTGAAACAAAACTAATTCAATTTAGGAGTTTCATTTCCAATAGGGAAAATACTAAAAAGGAAAATAGTTTGTTGTCCACTAATCAATTTTTAAGATGATGGTTTTACTTCAGTTTTACCTAAAGGAAACTTACGATGTTCTTAAAAAACGATTAAGATGTTCCTTAATAGATTTACAGTCTCTAAAGATGAGACATATGAAGTTAAGAAAGTTATCGGAAATCCTGTAACAGCAATGTCCGAGATCCTAGGCACGCCATGGACCGCAAAGATATCAGCGGACGTTTTATTTATTGTACTCCTCTTATTGAACTTTAGATGATATTTTTGATACGGAATATGAGATCTAATATATGTATTTAATGTGTAAGTAAGATAAAATACACCCTTAGATTTAGTATTTACAGTAACTATGTGAATGATAATTTTCATAACGATAAAGTTCATTTTAATTCAGTACGATATATTTAATCTATCTTAGCTTTCTTTACTTAAAAAATACATTGTAAACGGTATTGGGTATCCAAAATAAACATAAAATCAAAATAATTTTCCACTGTAAAATGTTGATTGAAGTTGATTAAAGTAACAAACTGAAGTAAATGCTCTTAATGTGATTCACACAAACACTGGCCTTGTTTATCTGTAGCTTATCCATAATTTATTTCACGATCGGTGAGTTACGTCTGTTAATTTTGTGACTTTCCTATATAATATTTTTACTATCGGCTATTTTTAAGGAAAGTTGTATGTATTACGATCCGGAATATGATAATGTAGAAATTCCGGAAACTCTTTTCATCATAAGGTATTATAATATCATAATATCATCCCGTTGAGTATACAACCTATACTAATTAAAAACTGTTTATATGTCTGTAAAATATAATAGGTATAATAACCGTATATAAATTACCAGACCTTTTTTCTTAAAATCTGGGTTAAGTTGTTTAAGAAGTTTAAGACGTATTTTAATATATATTATACCCCTTACATTGTAAGCTTGCGTGAAAAACTATGCTGGGATAAATAAAACGTTTTTGAATAAAGCATTCATAACATGCACTAGTAGTATCAACTGGTAGTATTATTTTTTGAAAATTCATATGTATGATTTTGGATTGTCATGGGAAAATTTGCTGGAATAAATTAATTTTTGAAGTGAAACATTTGTAACAAGGTCATTTGTTGGACGTGGAGGAGGAAATGTACCTGGGAGGTCGTATAGAAATATTTAAAATAATTAGATGTTTATCGTTGAAAATATATTAAAAATTAATTTGTTTTCACTGATTACCTTTCTAATAGACTCGACTGTTGGTGACTGGTAAGTATTGATATTTTTTATCGGACTAACATTTTATTTGTTATATATAAGCGAAAGGAAATAGGACTGTAGAACACACTACAAGGGATTACTTACTTTGAGTAGTTTTATTAAATAACAAAGTATTAGTTAACTTACCGCAGGCTACAATTCATAAAAATCTCCAGGACTGCCCAGATATTTTTGGGGTTCATCATCAATCATATTTAAGATGTTTTTAGATTTAGATTTCAACTGGACTGACTGAAATGTTGTCATGGATCCAAATAGCCTACGTTGTGTACAAGTTTTATTTCAGCGTCTTAGAACGATAGAGAAAAGTAACTTAGTTTCCTCTGTCTGGGTGGACGAGACTAGTTATTCAAGTTGAAGGTTAGTTAACTACGTACTTTGTCAACTAATCCCCCTGTAACTAAGCTGTAACTAAGTAGCTGGCTTACTAGCTCCAGTTGAAGATTAACGACCGATAGTTACATTGAGTGACTTCTGACCACTAGCAGTGAAAACGAGTACGTAATCTAGCACTCTTTACTTGTTATAATGCAGCAAATTAAGATATAATAATAATGATTTACTATGTCACGTTTCAGTCATATCGTTCTCTGGAGCTGAAATATTTCTTTCATTTTATAAATAAACACACATTAAAATAAGAATAAACACCATGTGATTTTATTGAACTGAATTATGTGAAAATAACTTGTTTGTCAGTGTTAAGAATATTTCAAAGCTTTCAATATGAGTGAATGTGTATAAGCTGTTATAGGGTAGAGAATGTTCTTCATATATAACGTCCGTACACAGCTGTTTGATTGTTCAACTCATATAAATCACTCTAGAGCTTTCGATAAGAAAAGCAAGATAGCAATTATAAAATATGAAAAAATAATAAAACAAAATGTAAATATGGAACATCCAGGACAAAGTAGTAATTATTTCAGGTTTTTCAGCATTTCAAAAAAATATTCAATATAGTTTGTATATTATTTGCCTTAAAAAGTACAGATGCTTAACTTATATTTAAGCATAAAAAAGAGTAGGAAAACATAATGCGTTCCAGGAAAAGCAATTCACCGTATAATTAAACAAATAACAAGTAGACGTGTTTCATTACGGCGGATTTATTTACGTCTTGTTGCACCTGGGTCTCGGGGCTTATAGGGACGTCAACCAGAATACTTACTTTTCTGAAGTGGAAAATTAAATTCTGTGTTGTTGGACCTTGTGATATTTATTTAAATGTAATATATTTATTTGTATTCAGAATATCCTAATCCAATGATATTGTTTTCTAAACGGTTTTATTGATTCTATACAAGAAAGACTGTGTTCAATGATGGTAAATTTCACTCTATGGGATTTGGCTGAATATTTTTATATTGGTCTTATAGTAACCATGATAATGAGATAATTGCTCAATATATACAATTTTAAATGAAATTAACGCAGATATATGAAATTTTAACATGGCGTACCCTTACCTTGTGCGGTAGCGATGTAGCCTAAATTACGTTCATATGAGATAAGAACTGATACCCTCTACCCATGCAAGTCTGAACAATTGCGGAGGAACAATAGATACATTGTGTACTCGTACCAGTTTAATTGCTTTAAATCAGATTACATTTTTAAGAGAACATTTTCGAAAAGTTTTTTTCTATACTCAATTATAATGGGATTAACAAATTATAAACAAAGTTTACCTTGTTTTAGTCCTTTCATGTACTGCAATTACTATATTATAAATCTATATCCTGCATAAGGGGAGATTATGCAGTAAGTGTGATATTTATTCTCTTACCAAGAATGACCTGAGATGGCTTAAACTGGAGAAGTGAGGCAACAAAATTACTTTAGTGACTCCCAAACCGAATAAGGAAAGCATGACGTGTTACACAGAAGATGTGCAGATTTTGTTACTTTATGTAAGGCAACGCTACCAGAAATAATAGTCTAATACTGATTGTTACATTATTCTTAAAAAAAGACGTTTAAAACAGTTTAACAACAGATTAATAACGAAAGCTGAAAATAGGTTTAATAAGCATTCCAAACAATCGATTCTACAAAAACTAAGTAATAGTGTTAAAAATGTAGGGTAGTAAAATAGCATAAAAATATGATATAAAAAATATATAAGCAAACATATAATTTGATAAGGAGAGAATAAGCATTCTTGAAAATGTTACAGTTAATGTGAAGACTAGTAATGTTTTGGTGCAAGAGTTTAAAAGTACCAGCACTGGAATCCTTGTACAGTGAATATTATTTTTGTATTTAACTATATTTGCTGTTGTATTTAAATATAAATATCAGTCCATAGACTTGTAGATTTGCATTTCTGTTTGTCTGTCTGTCTGACAGTCTTGACATTTAAAAAACGGACAGACCTGGCACGTGTCATTTTATGGAATTTTGATGAGCATTAGGGAACATATTTACATTGACGCTATATTGTATAACTATGATGCCAACGACCAAATCGCAGAATAACTAGATTTTTTAACCGACCGATTATAATCATATGGAATTTCAATATATGGTAGTAAAACGTGGAGCTTAAATATACCTCGCTTATAAGCTGGTATATTTAATGTTATAACATGACCTTAAATGAATAATTGGGTCGAATAAAAATCTATACACGGTAGCCTACATTGCAAATGAATTGAGAAAGCACTCGTCAAATGGCGTTAATTAACGGCCAGACGGTTCTATTTTGTTCCTAGGTAGTGTTATAGTTGTAGTACTTTTATGGAAGTAACAAAAACGAAAATATATATTATTGTAATAAATACGATAAAACTATAGCATGTGTTTTAATTACAGTATATATTGTTTCCTATTATTAGCTTAAAATGATAAGATAATACTAAATATTTTTTGCTAAACTTCTAAACAAGACAATTTGCCTCACTGGCTACAAGTTGTATTTAAACTTACGTTACTAAACCACCTAGTGCCTTAGAAATGGACATTAAAGTTATTATGACACACTATTTTAAAATCTTCCTGGGTGTCCCGGCCTCTATCAGCTATCGTTATGTGAGTTCTTCAAATCCCAGATCTCCCAATCTCTATGAGCTACATGCTGTGTGAGTTCCTAGACTCCGAGAGCTCTGGGCCTCTGTCAGTTATATATTAAGTGAGTTCCTATACTCCGAGAGCTCTGGGTCTCTGTCAGTTATATATTATGTGAGTTCTTATACTCCGAGAGCTCCCGGCCTCTGTTAGGATCGGTTATGTGAATTCCCAAACTCCAAGATCTCTCAAACTCTGGGGTTTCTGACCTTTTACAGTTACAGGACATTCGTGCTGTGGAAGTTTCTGGCCTTTGTGAGATTGCAAATGCGCTGAAAAAAATATCCTTAGTTAAGTCTATCATAAGCGTATATAGAGAAAGTATATATCGTTTGGTTGTATTTTAAAGGTTATATAAGGAATAAATGTAAACTTAGATTTTTATTTGAGTGCATAAAGATGAAGCATTTTATTAATGTAACTTACATATACAGATTGTAACAAAACTCTCTATACAAATTTTACGATATTTTCCCATGGACCAAGACAAGTAAAACTAAATGAAACCGATGGTCAATATCTTTCCGTATTCTTTATTTCTGTTGTTATTTTTTAATCTTAATTTAGAATTTAAGAAACCAATAATAATATAAATTCCAAATTTGGTACCATTATTTGTCTTGTAGTATAAAAATGAAGAGAAAAATAATATTATAATGAGATAAGATAATTAGGTTTGAAAATGGCGGACGGTTCAAATTTTTAATTACAAACATGTATCCAGTTAAAACGTTAAGATCAACCAAGAAATAATGCAGATATAAGGTTTGAAACGTTGTAATGCACGGTAAAGTTTTATTGTTTACATATTTACGAAATAATTAACCATGCGTTACAAACGTTAACATATTATATATATATATATATATATATATATATATATATATATATATAATATATATATATATATATATATATATTTGATGCGATTTTATAATACAATAGTTATATACCATTTATAGCATCTAGTTATATTTCCAATTGGTCCATGCCACAATATCCTAAAGTTTTGTTTAGAGAGTTTTTTTATATCCTGCATGGATTCATCTTAATTATACCTTATAAAATTATACCTAGCAACTTCAGTATCTAAACTGACCTCAAGAACTTAAAACTGATTTTTGTACAGAATTATGTTAGAAGTTGCACTACCTTTTTGTATTAATAAAACAGAGAGGTTTTTAGAAGAAGTCAACACACTATTTACGTCTAGATTTACTGCTGATTTCAAAATAATACTTTTTGTGAAAAAGAAACAAGTAAAGTCCATTAAGGGATCAGCAGCTAGCGTGCGGGGTTCCCGTAGCGAAATATTTAATACGAAAATCATTCTCACCTTTCATGGGATATTTTAAAACCGGCACTAATTCAATAAAAGAACTTAAAACTGTTATTTAAAGAATTATTTAGAAGCAATGGAAGCGATTTTATTTTAACTAAATATTTTTAAATTTAACAATATCCTTACAATTGTTAGTGTTGTACTGTATTCATACATACATGCACAAATAAATACATTCGCAAACCGTTCCAGCCCCAATGGAGAGTTTATTTACAACTTCAGTTTTTCCATTAGAGAGATTTGATAACGCAAACAAATTTAATTATCAAACAAGGAATTCTTCCTAAGAAATAATGTTGTTAGACATCTGTTATACAAACTGAGGGTCTAAAAAAATGTTATAATTAGTTTCAGTGGTGGAAAGTGGGTATCTATTTTCAAATGTCCAATGTTTTTGAAAGTTACAAAAATGCATTTTTTTCTCACTATTTATTGTTGTTCAAAACTCTTAACTTATCCACCCAGTTGTAGATAGGCTATGGGAAATATTTTTAATAAATTCGAAAATTATACATAATTGCTCAGACCTTAAAAACGATACAGCTTATCTATAAATCACATGATTCATCAACTACTTTAAATGGTTTATGTTATTCACAAATACATAGTTCTTTAATAAAATTAAAGTTTTACTTGAAAATACATATTTTATGTAGCACATAAAACATTTTATGCACATTGTAACATTTCATGTCAAATTGGAAATAGATGATTGTTCAAAGTTCTAATAGTGCTAAAATCATCACAGTCTATTAGTCGAGTCGCTAACTGACCCTCGCGCCAGAGTTACGAGTGATTGCTATTTATATGGACGACTTGAGCGAAACTTTACTATTGTACGTGTACTTGTAGTGTCGAGCTTTAATTTTCCAATGCAGCCTGTCATTCCTGTTCGGTGATCTGTTTAGTTTTAATGAGATCACAACATCGCGCGTAAAGCGTTTAATTTTAATTTGTAATACATTTTTGTGATGAATCAAACGTTACCTTTCGGTTTAAGATTAAATGATATTACTCAAAATACCTAATAAATGTACGTAAAGATTACCTTTATACATTTCAAAAGCCATTGCGATAATAAACTCTTTTCTGGACAGCGGTTGCAGAAATGTTTCAAATAATAAGTGTTCTGACAAGAGTACAAACGTAAACGAGTATTATATATTAAGCATGAAGTACACTTCTTTGTTTAAATAGACCTTTTATACTTTGGCATTTACTTCAGCTAAACGGACTGTAATAAACGTATTAAAGTATAGAAACTTATCTAAATAAACACTATAAAACGGTTAATAAATATACATGTAAATAAATAAATATTTTTCTATGTTATGTATGTACAGGTAATGTAATAATACTAATTATATATAATCATATCCTCAGCTTATATGTCATTCTGTCAAATGATACACAAAAACCAGAAGTAATATATCTCTCTCGTGTTTCAATAATTGTAATCTTAATTACTCATTTAGTGCAGGGTATAACAGAATTAAAATAGTACTCATGATTACGCTTTACACTCGGGGTTTGAATTTCACAAAAGTATAACCGAGTGGGGATGTGAAAAGCCTAAAGCTTTTAAAATATGTTTATGGACCTGCGAATATTGAACAATTCCCTGAATGTGTGGACCGGATTGAAACATTAACACTGGACACCTCTGATGATATTTCCGCTCATATTGTCCATGTAAACAGAACACACTCGCACAGTGCGTAACGATCTCAGTTAATGAACTGCAGTAAATGTGAAACTGGTTTATGAAGAAAGTTCCAACTATTGTTGCTATTTATGTATGATCTTTAATTGTTATTACCTTAACTTTTGTACCGTATTTAGTTTTTTCATAAATACAAGCATAGAAATGTATTTAAAATGTAATGGGATGTCAAACAGTGTATATGACTTAAGTGTGAAAAATATAGTTTGACTTCGATCATTACTCTCTGGCTTAAAGGTAATCTTTCAGAAATAAAATAAAACTTATTTTTTGTTAGAGGTCAATGATTGCTGTTGTCAGGTCATTCTGCCTCAATTATTTTGTTTTAACTAGCTCTCACGGAGAGCAGAATTTTTTTCTGATTTTTTAAATATTAAAAACGTAAAAACTGGAGATGAATCTTTGACTTTGTTTAGTATAAATATTTAAGATTTAATAAGATAATAAGTTCGTTGCTAAACAATTGGAACGTCTTACGCAGATCTTTTTTTTATTGGTATACCAAATACTACTGCTATAAGTAATGGTCACTGAAAGATATTAAAGATTGCCAATTTACCAAATTTGCAACATCAAATGATATTTGATAGCTACAACTATTTCATTATGGCATTTTAGGGCAGTATGGTGGAATACAAATGTGGAAGTCCGTAATCTCTTAAGCAACTTATAGCACTTATAGTATTATATGATGGGACCCTTTAATTATTTTAAAACGGAAAAAGGCTTGTAAGTAGTATATTATACTAGTACTTATGATTAAGAGGATCAGACGAGAAGCAACATTGGGACTAGCTCTCATTTCAGCATGTACCAATGTATGAGCACTTTTGGTTCGAATGAATTATATTTCCTACGCCACACTTAAGCGATTTTCATACAGTTGAAATGTATGGCTACTCTATGAGCCATTCAGCTGGCTATCTTTGCTTGTGTCTTTGGTATTATTTCTTCAAATGCAGCGGTAAATCTGTCATAGTACACTATGCCCTTGCTCTATAGACTATTTTCCGATATTTTCTTGGTTCGGTATAGGAGTTATATAAATTTGTAAATATCTAATGAGTATCGTATGTCTCTTCAGTGCAAGACAGACTCACTACCTCCTCGTGGTTTTCTGCCATAAAAATATCACTTTGTGTCTGGTACATTGCTTTGTGATCCTATTTCGTAATGGCGATGGACTCACTACGCTCGTTTGCTTACTCAAATTGTAGTCAAAGAGCGAGTGGTTTTTTAATCTTATTAATCCATCCGCTTTTTTCCTTTAACTACAATAAATATGTTGTCCTGCGATGTCAAAGGAAACTAATATCGAGTTAATAAATAAAATAAATGATTTTAATATGTTACAGCTGCCATCTATAGTAAAAGTTAAATAATTATGCTGTCATAACTATTTGCAGCACACTATGACTGATGATACTTTTACTATGCAAATACAAAAGTTTTGAAGAAGTACTTTAAAATAAGAAGTATTTTGGAATAAAGCGAAAAATGTTTCAACCTGAAAGAAATTTACATTTTTTAGAAGCAAGTCCTGAATCTATTTTAAGTATAGTAAATGTAGAGAATACTGAAATCGCATATAAGTGAATTGATAATCTATGCAACCAAAACTTATGATAAATATCTATTCCTACTATGACATTTTTTAATTGTTGAAACTTAAAAGTATTATATACATCAGCTGACGGAAAAACTGTTGTTTATTTAGTTTTTAAAACACAAAATATAAAGAATTAACTTATTAACTTAATTTCTCTTCTCTGTTTTTTATTGAATTTACCCTTGCAAAAGTATATATATATATCTACAGCTACAGTGTAAGTTAAAAGTATGGGTACACCCTGTTTAGTTTTTGATGGATAAAAATGGAGGGATGGATAGAACTCGGGACACTTTTCCAGGAAATAGAAGTGAGCTTTGTAGTCACTATTACACCTTTTCCATTTCCTCAACATGTGATTTTTTAGGGAGTGGCTCATAATGTTTAAATTTGAAGATCCATTAAGTGAAATCTCATTTGAAATGTCTTGATAAAAGAAGAATCATCTATCTAAACCCAATATAAAATCGCAGCTCATTGAAATTATATATATTATTGAATTATTGTGTTTGAAAAAAGCTTCGTAAGGATCATAAACTGTAAGCATTTTCTTAGTAGTCACAAAATTATTAAAGTTTTACCTAAGTGGTGTAAAATTGTGCACAGTGTTAAACCAATTTAAAAAGTCACCAAAGTCAACCTTGATTAACAGCGAGAGTGCGAGAGTCAAGTGAAATCTCAGACATTCAGTTAATGATAATTGTTCAGCACTTTTGATCTACTTGTTTTAATGACTAAGCTCAGAGTTCTCCTCCACTCCCTTCTCCTACACTTCTTACGCTTCTCATTATTCCCCTCTCTTATTATTTATGGCTCATTTTAAATATCCCCGAATACAAAAGCGTTTATAAATAGAACCAGAGAGTGTTTTTTTGTAATACAAGTAATTATATCACTGCTCCTATTTTTTGATCACATACGACACTTATAAAATGCTAGTAATTATATTATTTTTGTGTAAATTAGTATGGATTTGTTCTAATATTATTTCATATTCAAAATTTCGATTTTCGTTCGTCTTTAAAACTATACTTTATGTTACTGATACCTTACAAACGAATTTCTTTCAAAAGATTATGTGTAGGAAGTTATAATAGTATCGTGTTAAGCAAATTTACTTAGTTGGATAACATTTTAAAACACCTACACTTTAATTAAGACACGTTTAAAATAATCAGTTTATTATTATTTCAATTTATACTGAAATATAATTATGAAGCTACTGTATAAATTTTATTCAGCCTTTTCTTCTATTTTAAACATTGCTTGACAAGAGGTTAATCAAACCAGTAGCAGAAACGTTTTTATTTGGATATTTTTAAAGATCGGGCTAGTAAAGTTTAAGGTAATTCAAAAATTTTATGAAGTATATCCTAATTTTTCACTAAGAGCAAAATAAATTCAGTTTTATGTATATACAAATATAGTGTTTTAAAACTTTGTGCGAAGGAATAAAGCTCATCAAGCTGTCTGTATTTTGGTAAAATGGGCAACAGAAAAAATTAACTAGTAAATTATTAAATAGATTGCAGCACAGAAGAAATGTATTTAGAATTTTATTTGATGAAATATTAAGATTAAGATATCGCTAGAAATATAGTATCTAGGTTATATAAGTTTTGAAGGACACTATTTAACTCATACATGACCGAGTTCATAACTTGGATCTGTGCTCACTCAAGTATGTCTTCTATGGGTTAACATTTTGTATGGGGGTGAAATAATAGGCATAAATAGAGTAATCCTTCATCATAAAGTGTTCAGCAACCAGATGTGTCAACTCCATACATACTTCCATCCCTAAAACATGTATACACACTTAATAAAACTAAGAATAATTATTGGCTGAGTGACAGTGAAGCTCATCACTCGAGGGACAGGAAAGATTTAATTTCTGTCCGTCTGTCTGTTTGCCTTCTATCCACACGATATTTAAAAGAACTGACGTATATACTTGAAAGTTTGCATGGAGCTTTATTCCTACATAGATAATACTGAGTTCGATGATAGTGCACGTCACTCCATTAGATTTTTCTGAGTGTTAGCGAATATTTTTACATTGATCTTAAATTTAACCATGATACCAACGAGAGAGTAGAAGAATAAATATATTTGTAAACAGAGTAAAATTATTTGAGAGATCGTGAGGACGGACATAAAATGTTTCTGTTTTCTGAGCATATTCTCCCATTTTGTAATAACTAGACGTTCAGGCCTTTTAAATTCACTACTTTAATAAAAGGTGCTATCGTCAAAAAATATTTAGCCGCCATTTTTTAAAATTGTGGAGAAAAAACTGAAAACTTGAAAAGGTTATTTAAAAGTTTAGGACAAAAAAATTGAATGAAGTTTCTAAAGATTTTCTTAAGAGTCTTCTTTAACATTTTGATCAACACTCCTAGGTTAATATATTAAAAAATTACTTTAAAACAAGCAATTGTTGTAGAGGGTTAAGTTTATAATATATATTACTTTATAAGTTATATGTAATGGTGAAATGGTTATACGTAAAAAGTTATTATGAGTTATTTTAGTTTTAAATATTGGGAACAATTTCAGCAGACGATATAAACCACACCATATGCTGTATCCTTGATAAATATATCCGGTAGAACATAGAACAACAGTTTTATGAGTTGACTGCAGTTAAGTGGTTGAAGGTTAAGGATTTTGATGCCTTATATATTTGGTCCCGACGGCTTAAAATGTAGAATGTGGTAAAATATGGTCTTCTGAAATTTTTCCTTTCCCTATTACGCGTCTTTTAAATTATTTTATCTAAACATAATTTATTGCAACATATTAATTTTGTGAGAACATTCAGGTCATTGTGCACAGTTTTAAATTTCGCGGACATTAGACCTCGTATATTACATTCCCACGCATAAGAAATTACAGAATTTTTATTTTTTTAATTGTATGTTTAGAGAGTTTAAATATTTAAAAAAACCCTTAAGGTCAATTTAGTAGGGAATCTGTTTAAAATAGATTTTTGCAGTCTTCTGTTTGACCATTAGGTATTTGAGACAGGTGTTCTGAAACATCCTGTATCTATATGTTTACCAATAACATAAGAATTAGCCGAAAACTCTTATCGATATTTTAGAATTTTATGACTTATTGTCTTAATAAAACACATAATAACTACTACATACCTTCAGCTGTTACGTTACAGAAGAATATTACAATTAAATAATTCCGAGAAACCTGATATTTTAAAGGATAAATTCAACATTTATTAAGTGAATACAATTTTTTAAAACGAAGCCTCTTCTGGACGTGAGTAGAGTATAAACAGCTATAAAGACTTTATATAATAGTAAGATTACATATGTGTCAGGTTTCAAGGCTTTCAGCACAAAAGTAACCCACAGCCGGAGGTAGTGATGCTGAAATATTACTTGAAACCACTCCTCCCTGATTGCATGAAATTATTAATGGTCTGCGATATTGCAGAAATCACCGCTACATCGCGCCACCCACCAGAAATCTCTGTACACTTCACATCCTGCTGTGGGTGGATATCGCACTATTATAAAGTCATCACTCAATAAATTAAAAGGCGCTACTTATATAATAATTAAGTTGTTTATTTTACCAGCCCAACTCAATAATATATAAGTGGATAGTGCTGGAAAGTTCAATTAACAAACGTAATACTATGTTAGGCGAGATGGAAAACTTTGCTTGTAACATTAAGAAGTGTTCTGTTACTTAATAATTCCTTACACGGCAGGGAATAGAAAAAAGTACTCCTTTACGTATATGTCTGTGAAATAATAATTAAGTTTAAATTTAAAATATTTATTTAGGTATCTGATACCTTTTTAAAGAAAAGTAAAATATGGGTCTTAACTTCGTCATGAAGAACTAATGTATCTTAATTTAAACAGATTTAAAACAAACGTGGTTTCTTTAAGAAGTTATTGAAAAATAATCGATGCCAAAACTAAATGAGAATTATTAAATAATTGTGATTCAAGTAGTAAGGTTTCCAATTTCCTTGTAGAACCAATAGCCTAATAGTTCTGGAGCCGAGAACCGATTTGCAGGATATAAGCACATACGCATGTTTGTCTTGAAATCCTAAATGAATTTTCCTAAAAAAGAAATCAACCTCGCTAATTTGGTAGAGGTTGAAGTGTGAGGAAAAAGGTTTCAAAGTTTGAAATGATCTTTTTTCTTATATCTTGCGTTTTTGACGTGACAACGTGAAAAAGTGTAACGCCCGGTAACGTTACGATGCCCGTCCAGTGGGTCCGCCGCACGGGATCCGCACGGGATAAAGCAGATAACTGTGCGTCTGCCGCACGGGATAAAGCAGATAAACTATGTTTATTCGTGAAAATGTGGAGTGCTTATATTCGTCATTTACAACAACTACAACAATAAAGGTAAATAATTGTACACTGATATTTCATTATCGTAAACTATGATTGATTGATTAATTGTTAGATTGACACAAAAGTTGAGAAACTGAGTTTATAGGTTATGTCATACTATTGACAAATGTTGATAGTGTTATGTAAATTATTAGTTTAAATCACGCTGCAATCAATCTTAATTCAGTCGATTGAGAAGAAACAGCGCTTATTGCTAGTCAAACATTTAAAATAACAAATTATAACCTCTAACCTCTCATAACAGTGCGACCAAACAAACGAACTAAACCGAGCAATCACCACGCGCGGAGTTAGAATTTAACTGTGTTTAGCAAGAATTTCAAATTCCAATTTTAGTAAATGTTTTATTCAACTTTACCATTTACAATAACAAATTTTAATTAATTTCAAATTATGTACAATGTTTTAGTAAACAAAATATATTTCTATAGTTAAAATTTGTGCAATTCTTATTTTCATTCAATTCCTTGTTCCTATTGTGCAATTTAATAATATTCATATCAATAAATATTCTACCGAGAAAAAGACGTTGTCACGTAAAATCTTCGCCCGTAAAACTGACTTTACAGGCAACCATAATTTTTTTTTTACCTACAATTTTGATACCCTCCCGTTACGACCTGCACCAAAATTAGCAAGGTTGACGATTAATACCTTTGTTAGGAGAAACTCCTTTGTGAAACACCATAGTGCTTAAACTGTGATTTTTAAGGGTTTCGAAGGTTATCACTGACGTCATATCACAGCCTTTGCACATTTCACTGTGAAGAGAAGAATTTTAAGACAATGTGCTGTAGGCTAGTTGTAGTACTGTCCATTTTAGGCAAAAATGTGATGGAGCATCTTATTGTTTATAACCCTGCTTTGTGCTGATTCCGGAGTATAAAAGGATAGTCAGGATGGGTAAGATTGGGGGTATGAGTCATCATGAGGATGAATAGCCGGGCTCTATATCTCAGTCATGTCTACTTAGAAGAATGGGAGGCCAGCCTGTTGTAGCCTTTTGTAGTCAAAACGGGCAGGGGACGGTACTGTCTCATATATAGGTTTTAACATTTTCTTTAGTAATCCTATCTACTCCAAAAACCATCCTTTGCATTTAGTAAACCTATCGATGAGCCATTTTACTCCATGGGGTTTCCCAGAAACAAATGAAACAGCAGTAATCCAGTGTAGGCTCAACTGAAAGGCATAAACTAACCAGAAATGAATTCTCCAAGGTTAGATGTAGTTATATATGTAGACTGTATGCTATGTGGAGGTAGTGATTGCACTCGTGTGGAGGCATCTTGAGAACGCCTATCAGGCACATTGACGTCACTATAAACTATGTATTCCAGCACATAGAGTAATGAGACAGGATGGAATATTCATTCGAGATTTCGTTCTATTAAAACCTCTTAGCTTATATGGTTTAGCAGTATTTGACATTTCAATACAACATCCAAAACAATTAAGTTTTACATAGCCTGTAAAACTGTAACTAAATTTTTTATCAATGACTTCATTTTTTAATATTAACACTTAAATGTGTGCATTTCAAAACTAATTACTAATTAAAATCGGATTAAAGTGGAAAAAGTAAAATGTGACTGTTAGTACTAAAATTACGTAGTTTATTTTTGTAACCACAGTTACCATTTTAATAAAATGATGTTTGAAATACTAAATATATACCATCTCGGATTATAATAAACTTTCGCATCTATTTAATTATTGTTTTTCAAACATTATAATTTCCCATAAAAATTGATATTTGAAATTTAATTCACAAGAAATAAGAACATTTATTAAATCTTATACTGTAACATCATGTGTGTTTCTTTAAATATTTTAAAAGATAATGGAAAAATGTAATATATGCACAGTTAAAACAGTTATATGTTATGAAATACAATAGATTCAACGTATTATACCAAAATGAAGGACACACAGGGCTACGGGATTCTTATTTTATTTGATTTTATTTTATTTCCAACGGATCAACCATTACAAAAGCGAGCATAACAATTTATAATTATAGTAATAAGTTAGCAACAATGACTAATACAAAAATAAAAAACAAATGAGACAACAATAATAAATATCAACAAAAGGCAAAAAGGAACAGCCGTAAATACTAATAAAAACAACAAACAGAAACAGATAAACTATATGAGCAATATAAAAATGATAAATTGGATATACTAACAACAATATAAATAAGTAAATAACAATAACAAAACAAAAATGCCCACTGCCAGGCAATAAGGCACTTATGGGTATGGCCCCCTAAAGGCACCACCAAAAACCAAACACGAGCACAGGTGTTCGTGCGCGTCCGGGTGTGTGCGCGTGTGTGTTTTGAAATTCATAGTTGAGTGGTCAAGCACTGAGAAGCACATAGAGCTCTCTTGAAGGAAGCCAAGGAAGCGCAGAAAAAGTCCATGTGTTCTGGTAGCAAGCATCCAAGTCTCTGCATCCTAATCACAGGACTGTTGGCTGCATAGGAAGTTGTCACCGAAGTTCTTGCAAAAAGGACTCTAGATCTTGTGCCAGTGGGAATTTGGAAATTTATTTCCTGTAGAAAGAGTTACAGCAATAAAATATTGAATTGAAATTCATGATCTGCCTGTAATATTCTTCGCGATATGGTCGAAGAAGATAGAACAATATAGCGGTTACAAAGAGGGATTGTTTCTATCTGGTGGATTTATACGAGGTGAAGAAATAATAATAATAAAAGTTTTCGCTTCTGTATTAATTGTAAAAAAATTTTACCTCCAACCATTCTGTAATTTCTTATGCATCGGTCTATGGAATGTATGCATCATTTCAGTCTTTTTAAAGTGACCGGATTGTCATAGAGTATATACATTTTGTAACGTTTTTGCAAACGATGAAACAAATTTGACAGATAGAAAGTGCCTGTCTTCACAGGATCTTAATCATTTTAAAGTTTTTTAGCTCGTTGTTTGGAGTATCATCAAGTTGGCAAATTTCAATATTAAATATGACTTTTTGTTTGACCATATTCTACATTTTAAGACGTCTGAGTCCAATAAAATACTGCATACTATATCTAACTATATCCTTCAACCAGTTGACTACAGTCAACTCATGAAACTGTCTGTTCTACCGGATCTAATTTCCAAAGATATGCATATGGTGGTTCATATAATGTACTGAAATTGTTCCCAAGTCTATGTCATAAAAGTCAAAAACATTTCCTTACAGTAAGAATAGAAAACTCTTGTCTCAATTAATTCAGCTTCTTGAGGGTAATGTTTTAAACAACTGTAAACAATGTTGTACGAAAGTATATTAAATGTGTATAATGTCACTGAATTCTAAAACTAGACCTATTTCACTCAACGTAACGGGTTATTAAGAAACATTTTGTCTTAAATAGAAACAGGAGGCAAAATAAATAATTTTGACCTTATTTGGTAATTTGGTTCACTTCCATAAATTTACTAGATACACAAAATATTGCATGGAATCAATAATTATATATGTTCAACTAAACGATGTTTCCATTTGAAACTCAATTATCAAAGTAGTCTTGTATCCGGAAGCGTTCTATCCCGGTTTTCCCTAGGGATACAGTATCTCATATTCTGACGGTTGATGTTATATTACAGCGCTATATATGCTGCGACACTGCATTTTTATGGCATTGTTTAGCCAATCTCGTAAACCGAATATCTTGGTGTCGAGTCCTAGAAAATCTGTGACATATAATACTTGATTGGCCATTACAATCAATGATAAAGCCGAATTTCTTGCAATGAAGCGTGAGTAAATGCTTAATATGTAAAAGTAAGTATCTTGAGGTGTAATTTATGTTTGTTTTAGGGTAGTTCCCTCGCTAAGTCTAAGAAGCGGCCGCAGGCAACGTGGCTGGTAAGTATATGTTTAACTTTATTCAACAAAACCTAAAGTAAGTTCCCTTTTCTCAAATGTGACTTAATACTATCCATGTCGTCTCTTACTAGTTAAGTATAAAGCATTAAAGATGAAACTGGTGTACTAATGTTTTTACATTAATTTTAAAATTATTTCTAAACCAATTGTATTAAAGACGCCAATATTTCTGCATCTGAACTTTTTATTTGCGTCTGTGACGTAAATGTAAACATGTTATAAAAATAAATTTTTATTTTATAAATTGCTGCATTTAACGTTATGTAATAAAAATCCCTCTTAAATTACGTACTAATAGGTCATAATAATGTAATGCGTGATTTAGACCACATTTATATCATTCCAATTTTACGTAGATATTGGCTTAAATAAGCTTGTTCACTCAAATATAAATAAAGTGTTTTAAAATATTCTTAAATGTGGTTTTAAAAGAATATACAATTAAAAACTGTTATTTTCTAGACTCGTTTTTATATTGTGTACAAAGACATATTTTAGATCATAAGGATATATTCAATGTACAAGTACAGGTACTCGAAATGACTGCACCCTGGATATATAGAAGAGATATATACTGCACTTTCACAGACTGATAGACAAAGTCTCAGAGACGTCCTGTTTGTCACTGTCTCGGCTTTATTTAGTCCCGGCTTTCCGGGCGCTCTGTAAATCTCAACAGTATTGACAACGTGACCGGGAATACAAGAAAGTAGGAGCGTCGGATTTTTGTATTTACGCATATAATTTGTTTGTGTTGAAAATTTTGAAATAGCATTTATCGTTGTTTCTCTCTCTGTAATGTCAAAATAATGAAAAGTATATAAGTTGTCCATGGAATTCACTTGATAGGTTTGATAACTGATAACATTTTCCTAATTTGCATCCAATTCTTATTCGTTATTGTAACCAAATTAATCATGATTTCTTAACATTTATAAAATGATATAAGGAAAGACTTCCGAGGATGGAGTAAGTGAATAAGATCACTACTTGAGTTAGATCCAACGATAACTAGAACGTAACAAAGAACGTTTCTTAAACAAGCTTGTATGAGAACAGAAATTACAAAACGCAATAATTACAAGACTTTCTGCATTTAAATATAATTATTTTGTAATTACAGAGTATTACCATATATTTTTATCAATTACAGTTTCAGGAGTTGGTGATAATTTTTTAATGGTAAAAAGGAAATAATATATTCTGTTATCATTCAGGCATGTTATATATTTTTTAAGTTTCGGACTTTGCGTACCCTAATATTTGAATAAAAGGAATTATATCAAATTTCATTTAAATTGAATTTGATTAAAATTATTTTTAAGTTAATGGTTGAAATAAAGTGTTATTACGACTTTAATATAGTACATACGTATTCTTTGTGCCTTGTTTACAGTGTTGTTTACAATTTCACTTTGTTCACAAAAGTATATATTTTTTCTAATTTTAATCTGTTTCAACAAAGCTTTCAATAATTCTTTCTGGAATATTTATTATTTTAAACAATGTGATGAATGTGGTGTTAAAGAGTCCTAAATGAATAAAATCTTATCCAGACATTTTGTCCAAAATAAATGTTTTGAATTACAGCAACGGGCATTACTAGTGTAACAAAAACAATTAAATATAAATCAATTTCTAGTAATGAAATTTAGTAGAGATGATGTGTAAGCCATAATATATACCTAACTGGTTCTACCAGTAGACCTAAAATACATATTTTTTAATTGTGATTAATTTATACACTATCACAGTTAATTGCAATATCCTTTTGATTATGTAAGACAAATGCAATCAAGTCAAAAAGATTTTATATTGACAAATCCAGGGATTTGCCAGATAAAACCCATTTTGACGTCACTATTCCTAAACACGAACTTCCTGATTGTTCGTTTTAACCATCCGCTTATTTCCAGCAAGTTTCAACTACAATTTAGTTTTAAATTGATCCCATTTAACAATAGCCTTTAAAATAGTCTGATTTAGCTTTTAAAGGCTTTTAAGTGTTTCTGAAATGCAATGTTGGATTGCATTGTTCTAAATGCATATATTAATGTAAAAGGAACTTTTGTAGGTTAGGTTGGTTTTCCAGCTTGAGCAACCAACTCCATATTACTAACAACGATTGGGGATGTTCTAAATATAAATTCGTCACACGGTCACTCCAGTCAACTTCAACAGTATGAACTATTTAGTCCAATACCTAGAGGTTCCATGTACCCTTTTAGTGAGTTAACAAACAATCAGTCCCATACTCAACTATTCGTATTCCTTCCTGACTCATGAAATCCCTATGAACATGTAAAACGTACCATAAAATATGAGAAGTGGAAACCATTCTCAGATTTTTACCTTATAGTATTGTATCATTGTATACATAAAAACCCGTTATTGAAGTCAAAACAAGTCTAATTATAGCAAATTTCCATAATTCTTGTATTAGATTATCCATCGGCAACAATTTTATGTAAAGAATATACTGACAGTTATCAGAACCTTATCGTTAATACACAATGACTAAAATAGTTTTGAGTCGCCATGTAAAATTATAATTAATTTATACCAAAGTAATTTGTTGCTCTGATTACTTACTTTTTACTTCATTATTAATATAATAACTTTACACTCAGTATTTTAATATTAAATTGCAATTTATTTATAAATCTTAAACCAATTATAACCCACTTGCGTAATAAGTGGATATGGCCTATGCAATCCTGAGTAATAAATATAGTTCCAAATATAGTTTCAAATAGTTTCTGTTCAAATGCTAATTTAGCAAAATCTCACCATCAAAACATTCCATGCATTGATTTCAAACAATAATATTTTCTGAAAAAAAAAACTTTACTATTTATAATTTTGTGCAAACTTCCAAATCGTACCCTTTCTGTTTATTTGCATACCAATGCAAATTTAATAAAATAAAATAATTCCTTTAGTAATTATAAATTGTGATCGATTTTTAAATAATGAATGGTTGAAATAATACCTTTAAATATAATATATAATTGATATAATATATAATAATTATGTGATATATTATATAATATATAATAATGTAATTATAATAGTAATATATAATTATATAATAGATATAATTGATATAATACATCTTTTTCACCTATTAACAGATTAAACTACACACTAAGACAAAACAAGTTAAACAATGAGTTTAATTTCATATTTAATGTTATAATTTCTAAACTAAACAGAAAGAACGACATACGAACTTTCCAATTATAACAAGAGAACAAGCGTGTTTCACTTGTACCAAGATGTAAACCAAACACGTATATGGGGTACGATATTAAACTGCCTGGAGCAGTGTCTCAGAAAGCCTATTTGCAAACTAAGTAGAGAGAACTTTTTTAAAGTTTGTTAGTGATATTTAAGAAATAATATTGCTATACACTTTTATAAGGGAATTTCACTATTCAACAACACAATTATTTATATTATACTTATATCAAAACGAAGTTTGGACTATAAACAGCATTATTTGAATTTAAGAAACGTATAAAAGAGAATACTTATAATCGAATGGCATACCAAAATATGCCATACTGATACTGCATCATACAGTATGAAAACAAACTGGTGTACATAAATCACCTACAAAAATATAAATTTTGCAAAAATGAAAGTTTATTTTTTTATGACTTTTTATAATAATTCTGACTTTGTTTTTGTCTTTTGTGAAATTAAAACTGAATATTGAAGTCGTGATTTGTATAAAGTAAATAAATTTATTAAAAGAGTATTATATACACGATATATATAGTATATATATACGACTTTATTTCGTACCAACAACATTATTGGTTATTACATAATTTTGGAGTTGATATGTTACCTTTTATCTTACTTTATAGCTGTTTAAAAAAATGTCCAAGTAGACCATCAGTTAGTAGTAAAATTGGTTAGCATTGAACGAAATACATATTAATCGGAGAGGTGTAACTAGAATGTCTAATGTCTAGAAGACACTCTATAATGTCTACAGTGTCCTGCATAGAAAACCTTAGTAACTTAATAAGTTACATCAGTACGTAACATTTTTAATATACCTTTAAATCTGAATGTAATTCACAATCTACGGTATAAAAGTTTAAACAGCTGAGAAGCAATGAAAATAACTCGCATTACCATCGCACCGTGAGGTCTTACCGGCCGCAAGTACAGTATAAATGCAGAAAGCTTTCAAATTCTATACTGTCTTAGTTTACGGTACATAGAATTACCACTGTACAATAATCATTTATGTGGCAACGGTGATCTGTACACGTACTGAGAGAACGCGCGCGGTGAGTAACCTACACATTTACACTTCTATTATCCTTCTAAATCCTTTCACAATTAACAATTTCAAAATTTTGTTTGCTTAATGTAACTTTAACCCAAAAAAACATATTTGTATTGCAAACACGTCAGTTACTTTCATTGTATTAAATTTAATCGGCTTTAAAGGGCACTGGTTATAACAGTTCTGCTTTCTTCTATGTTTCTTTTTTATGTGTGTCCATCGATTGTTTTCCGAAACTACTGAACCGATTTTTAGTGTTGAAGCCACTTTTAGAAATCAAGCAAACGTGACCAATGGCACTACAAGAGTTAAAGTAGAACGCTAGACAGTTATTTATTTTATATAAATCCTACCTGAAATAGTGTTATCTCGAGTAGTAAAGTAAACAACCCATAAACTTGTATTGTTACCTTCTTTGTATTTCAACTACCCCCATATCCAATCCTTTTTAATTTTAAAATATATTTAACTACTGAAATTTTAGAACCCAATTTATTAATTTAACGATTTTAAGTGAATGTTGGATTAAACCCAGCAATATATTATATTGTATAATTTTCCGCTTCGACTGAGACAAACATTGTACTTCGGATAGCAATTGGCTGCAGAGCTAATATTTGTCCTTAAAACTTAAACATTAGAAAAATAAATAGTTTTTAAAATAATTCTAAGTATTTCACGGTTGAAAATGATAAGAAATAAGAAATATATTATTACTAATGTTATGTAAGATATATGTGACACTTGAAGTCATGTTTATGCTAACCAAACAATTCATAACCTATTTTAATCATACTGGATACCGCAGTTTATTTTCTGCCCAGATGTTTATCCACACGAGGTCGGGACATAGACTCTTTTGAGACCAGAGGCAGATACCAATTCCAGACTGGACACCACTGGACTGTGGTGCACGAGAACTTGCCTTCACAGGCAGATGTACAATCTGTCAGCAGTTTTCCAGATTCATTGGTAGGTGCATCAACGTCTAAGGCTATCAAGATTTGTCTAAAACGAATTCTACCATCTGAGTCGTGCTATAGAAACATAACTAGGAGGTAGACGAGTTGGCTGACGTTACCGAGACTATAAAATATAACCATGAAACTGACATAATTTAAAAAATATTTTGTTAATATTTCAATTTAATATGACAATAACTGTTACAATACAAATACATAAATAATTGACAGCTGATTTGGAAGCTGATATTCATTACATATGATTTGAATACTATTTTTATCTATTTTTTAATAGAAATAACGACATGTAAATATGCTTATAATAAATTTAACGTGGTTATAAATGCGACTAGGTTTTACAGCCATTTACAAAAGATTTTCCTTGAACAAAGGAGGAAATTAATTCGTGACCAACTAACAGCCAGAAAACAAGAATCGCAAGAGCGAGATTCGCCGGACTTATTGTTTATCTAAATTATTCCAGGGACGGGCGAAAGGGTGGCCACATAAATGTCCAGAATCACAAGTGCGAGAGATTTTACTGCTCCTAACCTGTTTGTTCACGCTTCTCTAGTTTGTATAACCGGGAATAATTTAGAATTTTGTTTTGTAAGGTTTAGAAATATAATCTGTATTTCATCATTGTCTAGTATTACAGAACCAAACCTAAAATGTAATTAATTCATCCTTATAATGCGTGCAGTGTATTAAAAACTTACACTACTTCCATTTTATGCTTCCGTACTTTAGTACTAAGAGCCACCCCTTTACAACCAGAAAACAAGGAATTATTTAAAACTTACTCATATACCAATATATCACATAAATTCTGATATCATTTCTAGTTTTCTCCAGTTCAATACTGATATTACGTTTTCCTTTCTTTATTTTTATGTTTTAATTCAATCAAAATCCAAAACATTTTACAAATCTTGACAAACTTAAATAGTAAACATATGAGATTTACTCTCCTACCTCCATTATGTACACTAATAAAAATTAGGCCAATAATTGAAATATGAGGAAGTACTGCTTCAATAGTAGGCAAAATTTAATATTGAAGTAGGTTTAAGATTCCAAAGATTACAGATCAATTGGCTTAAATATGAAGAGATTAAAACATCAACAGTTCCTATAGGAAAAGGATAAATTAGCAAAGCTCATAGTAGTAAGACGTTTTATAAAAAATTTAATTTTTAAAATCTGAAATTTAATGACCTACTTGCACTTTCCTCTTATGGTTTTATAGTTAGATGTAATGTAGGTAATGCAATAAACAAAAAATCTAAAATAGAATAAAACTGTAATTATTTTACTGCACACAAGCAAGTAAAGTCCTCATTCATTCACTCATCACTAATTGTCGTACCAGTATAACATGTGACAACAGGTCTTACGCTCAAAACAGACAAATTGTCAATTGATGGTCAAAAAATTGTCATAAACATAAACCACTCATAGGGGTTGCAACGTGGTTAAACCCCCTAGAAGGGCTATATTTTGAATTTCACAATACCTGTTGTCTTTTGCATAATAACTTTAACAGAAAATGTATTAAATCTTTTGAGAATTGTTCTAAAAGTTTAAAAAAAGACTATCATTTAAGGGCCTGGACAATTTTTTTCTGATTAAATTGAATTGTGGATTGTAAGTTGTTGTAAATTTACGGAATTACGCTGAGTGGTAGAGCACATTTTTACTTGGGTATTTTGGTATTTGGAGTAACCATAATGGCAACAATAAAATAGTAGAATAAATAAATTTGTAAACAAACTGAACATTAGTATATGATGTTTCAACATATGACACATTAACAAATGTAGCCTAACTATCCCAACAAATAACAACATACTATTTTAGTAACAGAGTCTAGTATAGAGTTAACAAAAATATATGTAAATTTTTATAACATAAACAGTGCTTTAAACCCACTCATCTCGAGAATGAAGTTAGCTACAGAATTGAAACTTTGCATGAAACCTCAGCAAAGCCTGTTATTTGAAACGTGATGCAGTGTATACCTACATTGTTTGTATTACAAAATAAGCAAGCAATTCTACTCATTCTGTCGATCAATGGAAAAGTCTCAGTGCGATTCTCAAGATTAGTGCAGTGACATCCTGCGGCTCTTGGGATGTCTGATTAAATTTATCTCTGATTTACGTCTTGGTCTACGCAGAACATTTCTTCTTGAATATTTCTTTAAAAAGCTCCTCCTCCTTACATGTATTGGAATCTGGGGAAATCTCTTCGATATTTCAGACTATAAAAATTACATTCAACAAAGTATAGTTCTGAAATAAAATCACATTTCAATATAACTTTTCAAATAAAACAACTTTGACAGCAAAAATAGTATTTAAGATACACTTACACTTTATCAAATAGATATTTCTTAAATATAATTATTGAAATTTATGTTTCCATTCAATGAGTTTTATATTGAAGTACTACAAAAAATAATAATTTAAAAATGTCATCGTAAAGGGATTAAATTATAAATAAAACAGCAAATACATCAGTAACATTATATTTCCATTAATAGATGTTAAAAAAAATATATAAAAAGTGGTCATAATGTATTTATTATATTTGGAATTAAATCAACTATAGTTTTTTTAAATTTAAATCTGTCCTTCAATATTACTTATTATCATTTTAAAATTGAAACACCTTAAAATGTGTTCATAGTATTGATTTGTGTGAGAAAATTGACATCACCTTGCTTACACAGAGTTATGTACAGAGTTACACATATTACGTCATCTGTAAACGAAAACGAAGAGGTAATGGGATTCAGTATAAATCATTTTGTGGATGTTGTTAAGGTAATAAACCAGAATGGGTTCTCACACATTGTGTTTATGGTAATGGGAAGAATAAGGAGTTTATGGTAAACTTCTATGTTGCAATAAACCGTAATGCCTACAGTTTCAATTTAAATAAAGCTTATAAGCACTCAAGCTCAAATTTACTTTTGGTTATATTGTTATCTGTTATACTTGAGTTTTGTTTGGAGATTTGACTCTATCTTTAATTTAATCATTATTAAATTTGTACAAAATAGTTGTGTGCATTTTTTTAGAGAAGGTCAACAAAATGTTGTTGCTTCAATGTTTTCTTTAAATATAATATGATTTGTCGTACTGTAAGTATGTAAGCTTATAAAACTTCCGTATTTTAGTAACATATTGTAATTTTGAAACTAAGGAACAGTTTTCACTGAATTGATTTATTAAGCCTTTGAAGTTAAAAACTCACGTATTGTTCTAAGGAGACGTACATACATCCAAGTGTGACTGTAAATCAGCACCTTACAATTATTATTTACATTAAGAGCCGGATTTAGAAGTATAACTCCAAGTTTTAACCCTAGAAGAAGAATGGAAAATGATTTTACATAATTATTGTATGGGGTGGAGAATTTCTTAGCCATATCTCAATTCCGTGATTCCCTACGTGGCTTTTCGCGACCTTCCTGAGGGTAGCGAACCCCAGGTTGGGAACCCCTGCTCTAAACAATCGCCACAACAAGCCACTGTTAACGCTTCAGGATGGTTTATCTGTCTATTGGTTCCTATTCCAAAAGTTCTGAATGGATTGATTTCGAAATTGATAAAAACTAGGTTCAACTACTGTAACATTACAGTATAATAAGTATGTCACGTTACAGATATTGCTTTCGGATCTTTAAAGTGAATGCTCCAACAGTAGCATAGAAATACATCAAATAAAATAACAATCGCAATTTATTCCCAAAAAATCAAAACACAACATACAGAAGTCTTATAATAAAGAAGAATAAAAGAAACATTTGAATAACAAAATTAAAATTAATTTTGAATAGTTAAAATAAAAAAACGTAATACCTAATAACAGATAAATTACATAACAAAAGAAATAAATCCGTACATATAAAGTAGAAGTGGTAATTAAAATTTTTTAAATCCGAAACAGCATTATTTATTATTATTTATTTTACACCTAAGACGGTATAATTATGAGAAAAGAACAAGTGTCAAATTACTCAAGGCCGAAATTTATTAATATTTCGTATTCTTAAAATCCATAGGTTCAAAATATTATTACTACACAAATTTATCAAATTTGATACTTTTTTGGTACTTATATTTATTATTTATAGAAATATCAAGTGTTATTATTTTATAAGCGGGGAAGTAGTAATCTTAAGTGCTATAACAAACTTATATGACAATTAAAAAGTATACATTATTAAATAAATATATTATAAGTTACAATTTTTGTACAGTTAAAGTAAAAACTAGCAAATACTATGTTGCCATTTTACGTGAAATCATCAACTTCACGTAATACGTTTTCACAATCAAGGAAGACCTATGGATCTTTCTTCATATTAAAAGCTGAAAATGTCAAGGCATTGAAGTATTGCCTAAAAAATCTTGTTTTGGTAAAATTGTAATAAATAAAACGGTAATATAGAAGTGGTGTTGAGATAGAGGTCCAATCTGTATTACAACGGTTTGTAGAGGAAGGTGGGAGAGGATATAAAACTGAATGGGTGCTTACGTAGTGTGTACTTGAGCCTCGCAGTTATATTAAGAACCTTCTTTCGTTATTCCAACTTTATAATTAACTGAGATATATTTGTTCGTTTATAAGTTTTTCTTTTTAAACAAAAATTTTAATTCTGATATTATTTTCATTTGTCATATACATGATCAGTTGAGAAATAAACAGTGGAAGACGTTGTTTAAACTTCGTACAGGTAAAAAGAAGCCTTTTTTGCTCTTCCTCAATTCCATGACACTGCAATGTCCTAAGTTAGGTTATTAAAGTTAATTAGCTAAAAATAATAACAAATAGAAAACTTTCTGTTACTCACAGTTGTCTGTAAAGTATAGCTACCATGGTGACTAGAGATAGTTAATACACAATACCAAAGTGTCTTTTATATGTACCAGTTATGTACGTGGGAAAATTATACGAGATAAAAAAGAAGATTCTTCGATAGTGACTACCACTACTAGCTTCTTCTTCGATTTGGCCACTTTATTAAATTACTACTATTCGTTTAAACGTTAACGATAATATTGGAATCTGCCTTCTCTAAAAAAGACTTAGAATTTGCATTGTGTCTGAATATTAGAAATTAGTTTTAACTTATTTTATCAATGGCTTTTGAAACTTCACTTAACTCTGTCAATTCGGGGATTGAAGTTAAAATCAGTGGTAACGAATTTTTTGTAACCAATTTAAAAATGATTTTTTTAGATTGGGGTTGATATTTGATTAACATTCCAAAATTAATTTAATGAACAAATAATTTATTAAATACATAAATAAGTATAATATTTCTTAGTAGAAATACAGATTACAGCATTTGGTGTACAAAGTACAAGGAATGTCTACAGAAATTTCTAAATTGGCGCAGCCTATGAGTGGAGTTTAAGGCTTGATCAGCAACTTGGATTATTTACTAATAAAGTAAAAGTAATCTATATTTTTAGAGAGAAACATATGCAAGGGTTATCTGCAGAATATTGTATAAAATTAAAGACTGATATTAATGTAATTTATCAGAAAAGTGTACTTATAAAAATACGAAGCCGATATATGGCACGATATAATTCATCATCAAGTTTATTATTATAATTGTTTGTTTATTAATTAATTTACATGAATATAGGCATTTACAGCTATAAAATAGTTTATGGTGGATAGTTAAAATACTATATTAAACCATTGTGCTTCAGAACACAATACCAGAACGGTTCTCTATTCTCCTACGAAATAATGGGAGGCGAGGTACATGTGATCTTTATAATAAAACATTTAAAACTTTAATAATATTACAGGATTTGAGTACTATTTGTGTACGTGAATTTGGATGATGTAATAAAAAAATCTACCATCTTACGTGCCACCACATATATTTATATGTCATATCACAATATACCATACCAATATCAAACATCTTCCACCACACTATAACAAACTATATGCCAAACCAAACTGTAGTTATGCTACAAGATATCCCTTTTTATATGATACAAATCTAAACCATATAATACTTTCCATTTATCATAACCTATTTCGTTTTCCCGAAATGGGATCAGGGGGGCGCCTGAAAAATGTTAAATATAAATACCTATTAAAACACCTCACAGAGAGACTAAGAAATATTTAGACACCTCGTTTAAAATGTCTTGTTAAAATAAGATCAGTGGAAACTGGAGCTTTCTATCTCAACCCAGTAAAACATGGCAGCTTATTGAAATTATTGAAGGCAAAACAAAAATATTCACATTCAGAAGATAAATAACTTTAATAGACAACAACTTTCCTGACAAACTCAACCCTGTTTTACAGTATTACCTTCTGCAAGGACGCCTCCCTTATCTTCTCAGTTTTGAGGAAGTACAGTATCAATTTTTGGTTGGAATTAACAAAGTTAAGACGTGTTTTTGTTATACGTACTTTACGTTGAAATGGAGTGTTAACACGAGTAAACAAGAGCGTATTATGATACTGAAGATGCGAGGCTACGGAGACCGGGTGAGATATTATGATGAAGTGAGGTATTTATTTAATGACACTTATCCCAATCGAAACCATGAATCTAAATCAGGAGTTCGAAAGACAATCCAACGTTTTCATAAAACAGACAGCAGCGTTTAAGACCACCTCAAACCTGGGTGACCAAAATCGGATGAAAACAAAGCATTGTTACTTGAAGTTTTACTGTTTGTTGTAGAAGATCCTCATGGCACTACAAGAAATTTTTCTCAAATATGAGATATATCTCAATTAACAACATTTAGTATAGTAACATCAGTTTGTAAAGTTGTTATATGACAGTGGTTATAAAGCGTACAAAATTGGTTTAATTCATGAGTTAAGTGAGGAAAATGTTTATCATAGAGAACAATTTTGTGAATTAATGATGCGGAATATTGATAATAATACAATTAGATTAAAAACATTGCTTTCATGCCAAAAACATGAAGCAATTTTAATATTAAACGGTAAAAATGCTCGTTATTGGGCTGATGTTAACCCGCATTAGATGAGAGAACAACATACCCAGCAGCCTGAAAAATTAAACGTTTGGCTTGGCATTGTGAGGGATCAATTTTTTGGGCTCTCTTTAATTGATGGAAACCTTAATGTTGAGGTAAACCATGAAATTGAATAACGAGTTTATAAAATTATAGGATAGTTGTGACTTGTCTTTCATCAATTAATGAAAATAGTGTATTCCAGTAAGAAGAGTTCCTTCTTCAATGACACCATGAAATGTTAAAAAAATCAGGTTTATCCGGCTATCCAAGTAGCAACCAACAACTGAAATGAAGTTTGGTTCCAATAGGATGGAGCACCTCTACGCTATGGCATGCAAGTCAGCGGGTGTTTAAGCAATATTTTTCCAAACCACTGAATAAGAAAGAGGAAGTACCGAGTGAACTACTTTGTGTGGCGTCACACTAAAAACGAATTCTTTAAAACTATTCACCTCATTGATGACCTTAAGGACAGAATAGTAGCGGAAATTCAAAATATTCCGAGTGGATCCATACAGCATGCCGTTACAAGTTTATACAACAGGCTTGAGCATCGTGAAACTGTCCTAGGACAGCATGTTGAACATCTGATATAACAAACACAGGTTAGTAAGTTTTAGCAGTTTTATTCCTTAACTTAATTTTATTACTAGTACTACTGCGAATTTACTTTAAAAATTATTAAACAGCCCCCCAAAAGCTCATTTTGGGGAAATGGAGTTTCATTTTTCTATCTTTGTCCATTGATGGTTGAGCAGGATCCATCCATGCTTTTACCTTATTTAATTTCAATGAGTTCCCACTTTGTACGGGATTGATATAGAAAGCTCTAGTTTCCACTGCTCTTCTTCTTTTAATGGGATATTTACATTTAAAAGCCGCCCGCCCCAAAATCCCATTTTAGGGAAATGAGCAAAGTTGTTACTAAAAAGTTCACTTCTATTTCCTAGAAAGGTGTCCAGAGTTCCATCCCTTCTTTAACTAGCTTTAACCACACAAAAATTAAATAGAGTGTTTCAGAACATTTAACTCATACAATGTAATAATAACATACAATAATCAAAAATATAGTTATGTAGGAGTAATTAATGTATTAGTGGATTATAACAAAGATATACTTCCTTCGTCGCTATGTAACAATAAAGGTAAAATTGTTATTGGTTAATTGAAACTAAAATGTAATAGGAATCAGGCATTTATTTCTTTTACAAACTTTGTCTTATAAAAATTAGTCGTAAAATATAAATAAATGTCCTACATTACTAAAATTCTTATAATTAAATAATAAGTATTTCCTTATGTTAAAAGGTACATTGAAGCACGTGTTCCGACTAAACATAAACATTGTCTCTGCTATTGCAATATATATGGACAAGGTAGCTTTGTGGTTTGTTGTGTCAGCAAGAAGAAACGATCACAACAGACTCATCTTGTATTCACAGACATAGTCGAGCAATAAACTCTGAACTGGCCAATCCTCTGTCTGATGTTCCAGAGCCAATGAACCCAAAACTAGTTTCTGTTATTTGAATGTACGTGGATATGGTATATTGGTGTTTGTTGTGTCAGCAAGAAGTGATTACAACAGACTCATCTTGTATTCAAAGACATAGGCGGGCAATAAACTATGACCTGGCCAATCCTCTGTCTGATGTTCCAGAGCCAATATATATATTATTGTCACTGAACACAAAACTGCTTTCTGTTATTTGAATGTACGTGGATATGGTATATTGATGTTTGTTGTGTGAGCAAGAAGAAACAATCACAGGAGACTCATCTTGTATTCACAGACATAGTCGAGCAATAAACTCTGAACTGGCCAATCCTCTGTCTCATGTTCCAGAGCCAATATATATTATTGTCACTGAACACAAAACTAGTTTCTGTTATTTGAATGTACGTGGATATGGTGTATTGACGTTTGTTGTGTCAGCAAGAAGTGATTACAACAGACTCATCTTGTATTCAAAGACATAGGCGGGCAATAAACTATGACCTGGCCAATGCTCTTTCTGACGTTTGCAGCCAATAAATATTGTAATTGGATATAAACGTGGTCTCTGTCATTAGGATACACATGACAATTGTAGATTGTAATGTATTTTTCTCTGCATAATAATGTATATTTCTCGACATTTTACTAGTACATTTTTTAAATAATTTTAAAAAGTACTTTATATATTATTCTTTATTCAGTTAAAAAGGAAACATTTCCTTTACATAGTTATTAATATTAAGTTTTTATTATAAAAAAAAACTAGATTTACCGTAAAAACCATCTCTTTGGGTGAAATCAAAATTTAATTTTGTAAACATTTTCCTACCTCAAACCAATTTTGATATTATAATATTCTACCTTATTTAGCGTAATATACAAATAAAGGTCACTTGATACCTACATTTACTGAACAATTAATTTAATTATATAATAAATGTATGCTACTAAATGTGAAATACTATTTGCACAATCTAGTAATTAGTTGTAATAATCACCTACGTTCTATTTAGAGATATTGCATTATATTAAGTACATGTTACATAACCTATGTTTAACAATACAAACAAATTAATTTAATTACTTACTTATGTTAATTAATAACCTACTTCGACTACTTTCTCATAAAATAATAAGTGTAGTTATGATACATTGTTATGTTGCCATAGTACCGATTAATAGCTAATTTTGTTGTTATTATGTTCTACCTCATCCGGCGTCAGGTTATGGCAGATAATAGTTTCCAGTATTACATAGTTATCACTGAAAAATGTAAACACAGAAGCAGATGTCAATTTTTCTAGATCATCTGTGTGATATAATATAGATCTCTGCAGAATTGTATAGTTCTTAATCGGTAATTAATGATGAGGATTCTGCTGTTTCCTATTCTTTGTACTAGAGGGTTGGATTCCTGAATGGAAAGTGCAATCATTTAAACGTAACCACTACTAGGTAAAATAAGTTTTACAAAATATCATGATGAACAGTTCTCTAGTTTCTGAGATTGTGATAGCATACATTCTAAAACTGCATTGCCTCGATGGAAAGAGAAGTAATGTTTTACTAAATGCACATAACAAAGCTTGAATGTGTACTCAATGTTTCTCTGCATTAAAATTCAATACAATAATTAATAGATCATTACTTTTTTTGACATTTTGCATTAGATATAGTTGGCGAAATAGTACTACAAACTCATACGGTATATCAAATAAATCATAGAGAATAATAATTAAAATGTTTCGTTAAAATGTCATATTTATGACAAATATTATCACATCAGTAAAATGTTACACTTACCTTAAAGGCGATTTATTGTTAATAGACAAAGATAGGTGACCTGAATTTTAAATGATTTTTTTACAATGTATTAAAATATTTTTTAATCATAAATTTAGGAATACATTATTAGCCATACCTGTAATATGTTTTTACAGAAAATTAAGACAAGATTTCAATCTTAAAACGTACATAGGTTAATGTATTTATAATTATAAAAATGAATCCTTTCCAAAATTTTATTTGGAATAATAACACATGCACCTTATTTATAAAAATAATCCAATTTCGTGCCTTTAAAAAGAATAATGTAGGTAAGAGGATGATGAGAAACAATAATGTAAAAAGGAGATATTCATTCATTTCACTTACAACTCCTCGGTCCACAGACTCGTTGTCATCAACTCGAAGTGAGTGCCCATTCAGTTTTATATTCTCTTTAACATCCACAAACTGAGTTATACCAAAGATCGAGCCACCACTTCGTTTCCGTTTATAGCGCCCTCTACAATCTTGCAAATTGAATCGTCTTTCTGAAAGTACGTTTTATATAGTATTGAATTTACAAGTCTATCAGGTCGTTAAGAAATTAAAAAATGCGTCAGAGGAGCAAAGTTTTATAAGTAATTATGTTGAGGTCCTTTAACAGTTTAGTTATTAATTTCAATTAGTAACAATCTTTTGTGTTTTTGTGGCTCTACTTACATTCAAACGAAGAAGATTCATGTGCCTGGTTTTTACTCATGTCCAGAAGAAATAATGTAAGAGAGTCAGGTTATATATTCTTGGAGGAGATTCTATGTTACTGTCAATAAAATCAAGTGTCGAGGGCTTTCCACGCATGTATAAATGAATTGGATTTGTTTTCCATGATACTGAGAGTAAATAAGATCCGTCTCCATTACGTTATAAACCGAAGAAAGCAATATTCCTCTTTCTATACTCTGACCATGCACTTTTCAGTCATTAAAATAAATTGAACACTGCACTTTTAAGTTATGCAGATTTTTTATCTCAACTTGGATTAACCTTCCACATGCATGCACGATTCTTACAGCACTCCGAAACTACTGAAGTCTCCCTGCCTTCTTTAGCTACCTTCAGGCATCTCTTCATACCGATCAATAATTTAGATGAGCTAGGCTTTTCAAATATCTGCGACAAATAGATTGAAGTTAAAATAACATTAGGAGACGTGCAACTAGATAATACAAATTTAAACTTCCTTGTTTTTGTGCCTAAATGTGTTAGGGAATATATATACAGGGGTGCTGAAAAGTCCCGGGACGGTCTAATAACTTTTGAACTAATTACAATATAAGAACCAAAATTTACATCAAGCTTTTGCTCATACAAAACTATTATTTTATGTATTTCACCATGATATCCTGCTTATGGGGGACGTCCCCGCTAAGGGTTGGTGAAAATTCTTAAATAGAAGCATAGGTCGAGTCGTACATCAAATTAAAGCTCTTTTAATTAGAAACATTTTGGCGAAAATCTGACGTAAAACAGTTGACGCATTATAAAATGGCGGAAACTCAAAGATTACAAAATACAGAATTTTTCAAATGCAAACATTCTGGTTGTTAGAGAAAACTGAGACACTTAATCTTTTATTTTACTTCTTTTATTTCAAATCACTTACCAAAACAGTTATAACAAATGTTCAAAGTGTTTGCCTTCAGTTTGCTGACAATATCCCAATCGATTGTAGAACGCTGATATCGCATTGTTTATCTGGAAATTCCTTATCAGCAGGTAAGGTTATTACCTTCCTTATCTGGAAGGTAATCAGCTGGAGCAAACAAGACCAAAAAGACAACAATGAAATTGCCAGCTGACAGATACATTTGTTTTATCAAGTCAGTCACTTAGAAGTCTTCAAGCCCTAATTTTGCAAGTAGTTTCAGTAGTGCTAGTTTAGTTTGCTATGGCGCTTTCCGAGAGAGAAAGAATAACTTTATTAATGATGCGCGGGTTTGGTGACCGTATTAGATCATGTGATGAGATAAGGCATCTGTTTAATGAAAATATCTGGTTTCAGCAAGATGAAGCCCCTCCACATTATGGCGTACATGTAAAACATTTTTTAGACAATGTCTTTCCACATAAGTGGATTGGTAGAAGGGGAACAATAGAATGGCCTGCCCGTTCTCCAGATTTGTCCCCTTTAGACTACTTCTTTTGGGGCTACCTCAAAGAAAAAGTGTTTAAAACAAAACCTCAAAATTTGAATGAGTTGAGAAACCGTATTGTAAGAGAAGCTCAGGGTGTTTCTGTCCAAGCTTTAAACAATGCGATATCAGCGTTCTACAATCGATTAGGATATTGTCAGCAAACTGAAGGCAAACACTTTGAACATTTGTTATAACTGTTTTGGTAAGTGATTTGAAGTAAAAGAAGTAAAATAAAAGATTAAGTGTCTCAGTTTTCTCTAACAAACCAGAATGTTTGCATTTGGAAAATTCTGTATTTTATAATCTTTGAGTGTCCGCCATTTTGTAATGCGTCAACTGTTTTACGTCAGATTTTCGCCAAAAATGCTTCTAATTAAAAGAGCTTTAATTTGCTGTACGACTCGACCTATGCTTATATTTAAGAATTTTCACCAACCCCTAGCGGGACGTCCCCCATAAGCAGGATATCATGGTGAAATACATAAAATAATAGTTTTATATGAGCAAAAGCTTGATGTAAATTTTGGTTCTTATATTGTAATTAGTTCAAAAGTTATTAGACCGTCCCGGGACTTTTCAGCACCCCTGTATATATATATATAGAACCCAAGAAAGTGAAATGTGCCATAGTAATTGAAGTATATCGTGAGTCCGAAGATGTACTCATTGAGTACGAAAGGCCTCACAAAAATAAAAATCTTTATGTTATTGGAGAGTTTGTTTAAATTAATATATCATTTCCAATAAGACAAGAGCTTCAAGAATGTCTTATTAATATATTAAAATTATCTTAAACTATTATATTTCCAATTTTCCTGTCCCTATCATTAATGAATCATGTAGATGTATTCACAATTTACACTTCAAGATCTGCTTATAGCACAATAAAAATTAAAATGCTATACAAGATTTCTATATCAACCTCTTTCTTAGTGCTTTCGTTTACTTTCAACATATAATAAAACTTTTATAGTTTTAGAGTTAAAAAATGTGCATCTATATATTAAATTTAAATTAACCTATTATATTTAAATTTTTCCCTTCCATGTCATAAAATAATCATATGGATTTATTCAAATTTCACGTTTCAAGATTTGTGTATAACACAATAAATTATAAAATAGTATAAAAGATTTAAATACTAAGTTTAAAGCTGCTCTTCAGTTTACCAGAATCCCATATACCTGAATTTGAACATTTTCATGATAAAACGTTGTGTTTATTATATATACCAGCAATACCTACGTAACTAATACCTTTTACATTGAAATTAATTTGCTAAGGAAAGTGAGATAACTAAACAATTAATTACTTCAGCGAGTTAAAGAATATCTTTCATCTACACAAAGGGCTGGCACCGAGATAAAAATATTTAAATTTATAATTAAATGTTTAAATTAGTGCCGCTTGAAGTGAGGTAAGAAAATTTATTATCACTTTTGTATCAGACCTATATTTACCTTTTATATGATTTTAATTCCAAGTATCCTTGTTGAAAAGTACGTGAACTGAATTCATAACAAATTGAAATACCTAACTTTATCTTGTACTGTACATGGTATCGTTATGATGTTTCTTTTTCTGGCTATGTATTTAGACATATATAATTCTTAACTTGTATGAGATTTAAATATAGTAATTGTGTCAATATAAAATGTATACAGGGCAAGGCAGATCATCTGTACGGTACTAATCATATCGTATTTTTAACACTTTTTCTGTCACCCCTTATTTTGGCCACAGATAATTCCAGACAATTTTTCTTAATTCAAAAAATTTTAAAGAATTATTAAAAGCTATGGTCTAATTTTGAGTGTGAGGGTGATTATAAAGAGATTTTAAAATGAAAAATGTGTAGTGTGATCATTATTAAGGAGGTCTCTTTTTAACGTAGATAAAAATGTATTAATGATAAGAAATATTGTAGTGTGTCCACAACGTTTACAAATAGAGTGTTAAAGTTGAGTATTCTTATATTTGATGCCATAATTTGGGGATATATTTAAATATTATTCAAAGTTACCACTGAGTTATTATTTCAGAAAGTATGTGATATTTTAAACTGCATTTTTCATATTTTGAAACTCTCAGATTTGAAGAATACTATAAAGTTTAAATATATTTTTAAATATCAATGTATAAAGAATTAAAGACCACCGTATTCTGAACTGCCATGAATTAAAACGGCTTATTACTGTAATAGTCACGAGTTAGTTAGCAATCCATGTGGCTTTTAGCAGATTAAGAATTTTATTTATTTATTAGCTTGGTTATTTTATAAGTAATTTTGATTTTTAAGGAAAAATTGTAAAATGCATTTTATTTAATTTTACGTGTACTCGTTCAGAACCAAAGTTATATTGCACCACTTGGACACTCAGCGAATGTTTTCTTAAATGTAGATTTAGATTTTTATTTTTTGTTAAATGAAGAGTAAATAAATATGTGTTATTAGGAATACGATAGTTCTGAAGATTTTGAAGAAATCTACTTTATAATAGATATCTCGTTATGTTAAGTCATATAAAAATATAACATAAGCAGTTATTATCTTTCATAATAAAATCATATTTGCAGAAACATTATATGTTGCAAGTGGGGAAATAAAAGGATCACATGCATTGACACTTGATGTTCTGTAAAATCACCGCAAAAAAGAGAATTAGTAAAGTAAGATTGTAGGTTATAAAGTTTTAGGTTAGAAATCTTGATGCTTCCAAAATGACGTACTTATTTGGTAATCATGTTTTATAAATAATATAGATATCTTTAATAAGCAAAAAGTAATTTGATAGGAAAAATAAACGCAATAATCATTGATAAAGATTATCTAACGTCTCTTAGTTTTGCATCGCTGTTGTTATTGCAAGGCTTCCTTTTGCCAGGCAGATTATTATCTAATTTTCGAGACATTTGCGAAAATTATTTATATAACTAGATGTTAAAGAACCAGAGAATTGAGGTTTATTCTATGAAACCTGATTTAGATAATATTGGAATTTAACAAGACAAACACATTGAGTGGAATAAATGGATTTAAAGGAATAAATTAAATTAAATCTCAGGAAAGGACGAACAAATTATTAAACGCAAAAATTATTCCGTGTTTGGTTAGAATATGTTTGTCCTAGTATAAAAATTAAGGGAAAAAGCTTCACTGAGAACGGAAAGATAAATGCCAACAGCGGTAAGGTATCGCCAACACGCCTTACATCATCTCTAAACTAGGACACAATGTAGAGATTGTCGTTTTAGTGATTCGAACTTAATTTGTAGACATTATGTTGAAGGATGTTTTTCGCTCTTTGTCGGAAGTACGGCAGATAATTCTATTGTAGTATAGTTTTGATCCGTAATTTTGTAAATAGTAATGATTTATTTTAACCGTTATAGTAAAAAATAAAACTTATAACTAAAAAAGAAAATTCAGTGCTGACAAGAACATAATACTAACGACCAATTCCTCTGCAGATGGAACAGTACAATAGATCAAACTAATGTGGTTTCAGTGTTTATAAAATACGCCCAATTTGTCTGGTTCTTCCCCCGTGAGGATAATAACGCAGTAGAATAATTTATGTTAATCTGCAATAAAAACGAGATATTAGCAGTGTAAATCACAGCAGCAAATTGTTTCTCGTTTTATGCTTTATTTATATAACAGCATAACACCTGTATTTATCACTCCCCAGGCTTTCAAGAGTGGGAAACGTTTACTCTCTTTTTTCACGTTTATGAAAATCTGTATAAAACATTATGGTCTACATCCTCACAAACACTCAAAAATATTCTCCTACACAGGATTCTGTTAAGCTGGTGTAATGGCGAAAGTTAGTAAACTAATAAAGTAGTATATAAAATTTTAAAGAAACGTTCTTCCTAAGGGAGCAGTTGAGATTTTGGTTTACAGGAATTAATTGAAAAGTCGCAGTACTGCAGAGCTGCCGATGTTTTATTCATCAGTGATAATCTGCGGTGGCAATATTTCACACTGCGGCCCATTTATCTATCGACAGTCGCTGCCTTTGTTCTACTTTTGACACCATTTGCTGCACAATCTGTGTTGAACAGGAAACTTCATCTGATGCTGAAATGGAACTATATCAATTTTATATAGTAGCCCTCGAGGCAATTTATTGTTCTGGTAATTACTTGTTTGTTTTGTTGAATTTAACTTAATTTGTTATTAGTTGTATGTTATGGTCAGTGGCAGATATAGAAATGTAGTGATACTGTTTTTTTTCAGTTATGATGCTCAGTCTCTGAAAGTTATATTTTATAACTTCATAGGCTTTTACATTGAACATCACATAGATACCAATGAAAGTCATCACGTGTTTATCAGCTAACACATCAGAACAATCTAGAGGGTCCTTGTTAACCTTTCTCGTTTTAGTTTACACAAGAACTAAAGAGGATGGAGCAAGGTAGTTTGCCACCATATTGGTTGTGAACCCTTAGAAGACATATTAAATATACAAATTAATGAAAACTCTTGCTATTAACTAAATTACTCTTGATATGTGCAGTTAAAATAATAATTAACCCTACTAGTAACAATATTTTTAGATCTCTACAAGCTAAATTGAAGGTAGTACTGGAGAGTACTATCCCGTTGTAATACATCCCTGATTTGTAACCTTTAAGTGATAAACTAGCTGACCTACATTAATGATACTGAAATATGACCACGAAAAAAGAGACAGTGTTGTGACTTTTAGTGCAGGAACCGAGTCTAATTTGCGATGTATACACACACAATCTGGGTTTTATTCAAATCGTTAGAGAGTTTTTTTAAATATAATTTTGGTGGAGGTCAAAGTGGAAGGGTGTCAAAAGAATTAAAAAAAATCAAATAATAATTTATTTCTAAGATTATTTTTAAAAGCAACCTTCAGATACGTAAATAATGTTTGAATCAGCGTCAAACATCGTAAGGTGGAAACTTTAGACTGTATCTTGTTGTCTAACGATTATACAAATACCACTTATGTGTCTGATCGTTGGTTTTGAGTGCTTCATGCAAAGAATAAAATCTAAAAAATAATATATTTTTATTTCTTTTAATTCTCTCTTATTTAGACCTTCACCAAAATTAGTACTCCTAGCGGCCGTTTTCTTTCTCACGTAAAAAAGCAAAATCTTGGTTGTGTGCTTGAAAAGTGTGAATTATTCTTCAGATTGACCATTCTGTTCTATACAATGATTCAAACACACGGCTTGTAAGTTTCATGTAACCATACTGAAACATATGACTTGTATGTTTCATGTAACCATACCTAAGGTAACGTTGCGGACAGCTGTAGCTAGTTCGTGACAAGGCGCGGGAACTGTCAGGTGTTGTGTAGGAAAAGGTATAAGACACTGTGCTTGCACGAACATCACGCGATATTGTTGTCTGATACTCTAATTCAGTTACAGACCATGCAGTAAACTTTATAGCATCCTAAATCCTATAATGGAATTACAGGCGTTATAAACTAGGACAATAATTTTAAATGTCTTAGTGTTAATTTCGCTAAATGCTAGTAATCGAAAATTAGAGATTAAGTTCACTCTGATAACCTCGGTTTTTAATATGATTTTTATAAAATGTATGAGCGTAATCGGCAAAAATTTACTAATCTGTCAGTAAATATAAAATATATTTAGAAATGAAAAATATGAAATATTAGTGAAATTTGGAGAGATATGTAAAAATAATATTATCTTTAACGCATACGTAATGTTTGCTTTTAGGTAGGATTTGTGTCAAGAAAAGATAAGTCCCACATCCAAGAAGTGGCTCGAGCGATATCACACTTGGACGAACAAAGAGTTCAATTCCGTTCATTGTTTCGGAGACTGGTGTTGCTTTATCCCTGGAACATTTCAGAGGTTCCGATGAACCGAAAACTTTCATTGAAAAACTCAGCTTGATAATGACTTCACAATATTTTAATGTTGCTTTTTAGAGAATGAACGTTGAAATTGTCCACCCAAGTTTTAAACGGCTTTATAAACGCCTTTAAAATATATTTAAATTCATATTAGGTTATTAATTTGAGTATTATTTAACTAAAAGTATTTTTTACAAAGCTTGTTTTATGTTTTAAAGCTTTTTTTTTCTTTAATGTAATAAAAATATATTGTACTATACAAATTACGAGTTAACTGTGGTTTAAATAGTTCAGTCGAATTAAATTGGCTTATTCTTATGATTAAAAACGCATATAGTTTATTTAGACACCTTGCCTGAAGATTTAAAAAACATAAAAGGAATTGATAAGAGTGGAATATAGGCGAAATGCAGCCATTAAACCTGTTTTTTCTGAGAATGTTTTAATGAATTGTCCTCTTAGATAAACAGGTGAAGATAAGGACATGTAACTGTAATGTTTATAAATGAAAGATAGCTGGAGTGAGCGACATTAAGTAACACAAGTAATGCATCTAAACACAAGTATTAAAACATTACTTTGTACTGAAACATTTCATTTCCTTGAATTATAAATAATTAAAAACTTTATTTCCAAAAATCTTAACTCATGTACATGATTGGTACCACCACCCATTTTTCATGGACCAGATTACATAATTGTATGCATATCATGAGATGACGTGCAGTACAATTATATCTTTACACTATTAAAACCCTGTTTAAAAGCCTTACAATGACATATTAGAATATGTATGAGATTTCAAATTGCACAAACTACAAATTTATTGGTTAAACAATATTATGTCTGCAAGTTTCTTGTATTGAATATATGGAATGACAATAATAGTAATTAAGATTATATTACAAAGAAACAATAACATCTAAAATCAATCATAAACGTCAGTTTAAAAGAATTTTATCCTGTTAATAATAATTCACTTAGAATATTACACGTTATTTTAAAGCGTTTTAAACACCGTACTTCCCGTTCAGGACAGTATTGCATACATATTTCATATTCCATACACAAATTTCCTTTCATCAAAGTGTGATCCTTTCCATCAAGGATCTCTACTCCTTTCTAAGGTTTAGTTAACTCATAGACGAGATGAAGCAATCAGTCGGATTGGTGCTCGTGTAAACAAAACGTGACCACATCCATTACTGAAACTCACAGTGAGAGTATTTACAAAGACAACCCCAGATCACAAGTCGGTAGAGCTCAGCTATTGTCAATAATGTAGAAATCAGTAATATCTAGAAACATATATGACGACGACCAATTTGCATAACATTTATGTATAGCTATACAAAAAAGAATATGACATTCCATTATGTTCTATTCAGTTGTGAAAATGTATAACGGCGATTAAAAGTGTAAATTATTCGATATGGCTCTATTAGTCCGCTATACCTAGTGGTCTCTAATTTGTTCCTGTAGCCATAGACCCTTGACTTAACATAGTCGTTTTAAGGGGTTTAAGTCTGGGACCAAACGAGGTGAAGTCGATTGCTGGGCTTAACCGCACCAAGCTTCTCCCCGATGTAATTTTACTTTGACCTTGGTCATCTAAGTTCCACTCTTCATTGATGTTTAAACTGTACCTCTGTTTTACAACTCAAATTCCGTAACTGAAAGGACCTGGAATAAAATGTATAATACTGTACCATCGTTTATTGACCTGTTAAGTTGGAGTAATCGTTCGGAATCTTATGTAAGTGATGCACCTCCATAGTTTCAAGGAGTGAGATGTTTTTATGACAAATCTATCGGTAAAAATAAATTCGTAAACATGCAATTTCTTCAATTATATTTCATTAAACATTACTTTTTAAAGTAAAAAACCAATAATAAAAGTCACTCACTGATAATATTTTATGTATATAACATAAATATTTCATATTCTTATCTTCAGCCATTTTATTTTAGCCTGATTACAAAATTGGCAAAATTTCCTACTTAAATCCTGAAAATTTCACGTGCAGGGATCAAAAATGAGTTTTTATACTTTTCTTGTATTCACGAAAAGATAGCTGAAAGAGCTATGAATTGAACTAAAAAAAAATTGTAGACAAAACCAAAGTAAAATAAAGTAGAATGGAAGTTAGTATTGCTAAGTAAGTTTAATTACTTTAATTTATTTTTTATACTATGTAAATTTAGAGTCAGGATGGTAGAGCTCCATGGAAAAAATAAGCTTCAACTAGATTTTTAGAGATTTGGCTTTCGCAAATTCCTCGAAGTGATTTTATACCACAATCCTCAGTTATTTCAATCAAAGTTGTCCAAAGCAGGTATACCTTTAGGGTGAAAGTATTGAATGAAACGACAGGTATAGACAATTTATTGTGCGATGGATCTCATTCTAAATAGATGCTGATTTTCTGTGGCATAAATCTAAACCTAGTTTTGGTATTGAACAAAAGTGGATTAAACAAGGCTTCATTCTGAAAACAACGTTATAGGAAGCTATTGGTGAACCAATTTCTATGAAGGAACCTTTAATAGTCGAAAAAACTTGACATTCATTCCTGATTAAATAATAATGATAAAAATATTTATATTCTTTGTTATGTGTGAGTGTTTGTGTTTAATTAATAATCGCCTAGTTTCACTGCATTAGACCGCTGTGCATTGTGGCTAACATTTTTACATTTTTCATATACGGTGGAGTAAGAATGCTAATGTCAAGAATTCTAACAATAAATGTGAGATTATGGAATTTTATTTTCGACCCCGAGAGACAGATATAAACATGTACACATATAAACAATATAATATTGCAAAAGTAACATGTAACATGATATTCCCTTCATTAGTAAGCTTATTTAAAACACATTTCAAAGGCTAGGTGTTGCATATGAAAGTGAAATCCATTAAGGATAATGCCCCAGGAGAGGCCAGTGCTCTCATTTAAAATATAGTCTACATCAAATGTTTACATTTTCATGTTATTGTAACTTGAAATCTGATAGACGTGTAATACATACTCTAACTTATAGTTAAATATCAGTCTAATTTCCGTTGATATTTGTAAGTTTTATGACCTGTAAATTAGTATTGAGTATGTAACTAAAATATTCATAGGGAGCTTAATAATTAACTTTGATATGTTTCCTATTTTATGAATACAACTAATTGTACTCCTACAATACAATTAATGATTTTCCTTACTTTACTTTAAACTTAATAGTTGTTACCACTATTAATATAACATGCCTGGGGATGTTCCTTGCAAAACCTGAGCTAAAAATAAAGGTCATCCTATCTATATATATAAGAAGGTAAATCTTCCTATTACCTTGAAAGGGAAAACTGAAACTTTGAATGTTTTAGTGGTTTCTTCGCTGCAGCAAGCTTTGATTCTGGGTATTGATTTTTGGGACTGTATGCACATTATAGCTGATGTGCATCACCAGAAATGGGATTTTGCCCCGAAACGTTCCCGAGTCCATTGCTGTTCTATTGAGGGTATCAAATCAGAGGAGCATTTGACGCATGAAGAAAAACTAAAACTTCATAATTTGATCGACCAACATTTCCAGGATGAACTTAATACTCTAGGACGTACAGACAAAGTGAAGCACTTGATAGATACTGGTAATGCTCCTGCAATTAAGCAGCGATACTACCCAATATCTCCCGCTCGAAAGAAATTAGTGGATGAGGAGCTAGATAGAATGTTAGAGCTTGGAGTCATCGAGCCTTCACATAGTGAATGGTCTTCACCAATCCTTCTCCTAGATAAGCCAGATGGTACCAAAAGGTTTTGTGTAGATTTTCGGAGAGTCAATATGGTGACCAAGAAGGATGCTTACCCACTCCCACACGTTACTAGTATTCTCGACCGTCTTAGAGACGCCCGGTATCTTTCAAGTTTGGATATAAAGAGCGCATATTGGCAAATTCCATTGGATCCTGCCAGTTGGGGGTGGGGGGGGGGGGGGGTGGGGGGGGGGGGGGGTGGGGGGGGGGGGGGGTGGGGGGGGGGGGGGGTGGGGGGGGGGGGGGGTGGGGGGGGGGGGGATAAATACCACCTTTAGGGGCCCACCGACCCAAAACTCAGTGTACAGTGGCGTTTCTAAAGAAATGTAATACTAACAGGGTGATCGTCACTATCTGTGAACACCAGGTACTACATTGGGACTTACAACAAATTAGGGAACACATACGTTTCAGAGTAGGCCTCTGTTTGCAACTATCAGTGAATTACACCTTTTCTAGTACTAAAACTAACGGAGTATTTCTCTGTCTGTAACTAGCGGAGGGTTACAACCTTTTTAATACTAAAACTATCAGAGTTTCTTTATTTGCAACTGTATGTGGATTACACTGCTTATACTACTAAAATTAAAACAGTCTTTCTCTGTTTTTTTAAATCTCGCTGTTTTGCGCCATTTTCTAAGAGAATAATATTTACGGCCACAACCACACGTCCTGCTAACCCTTCGATAACCTGTCGAAACTGGTCATGACAAGTCCAGAAGACATATATTGATCTACTCGTCGCAAAAATTCCTGAATTCGCCAATATAATAATGAAAATTTACTCCTAAAATAAAATCACTCTTAAGCCTATAACACCACTCTACTACGCCTCAATTTCCCTCGCAGGTTCAGGTTTGATACCTGTGGTTACCATACAAGCGGTCTCAGCATACCACTCAGCGTAACGATCAGTATCAAAAGTGACTGCTCTCCCGGCGAGCCAGGCTTCATCCTCCCTTCACCTTTCTCGCTCCCCTCCATCACGAGATAGGGGTCGCAGCGGCCGGCCGTCATCAGCGCCGCCATGTAGCTGACCGTACACGTCTCCACACGTGTTCTTCATTGTACGCAAAGGTCGTTCTGCGGTTCGTCATCACTCCTCCGATGACTTCAGCTCTACAGAAGCTTTTTTCTTAGTGTTATTAAATTATGTGTGTGCCTTTCATACAGTAACAATTAAACAAATAGTTCGTATTAACAATTGTTTAAAAAAATCGTGGTATTTTAAATCCTTACAAACTTAGAAATAATTATAAGGCTAATGTGAATAAAACTAATATAACAGTTTCGGTTTAAATTTTTTATACTTAATCAACAAGAAACGGGAGTGGTGAGTGGGATTAAGGTATAATCAAACTGGGGAAAAAGGGAACTTTGTTTTTGGTTTAAGGTTTAGTCAACACATACCATCAAAATTGACTGCGGCAGACGCGAAGCTTATAGCACAGAAGCTTTCTACTTCTTAGACTTAGCGAGTAAACTTCCTCAAGACAAACATCAACTATATCTGATATTTTCTTTATGTTGAGCAAAGCTACGTTGCAGAATTTGCAGCTTTGTCATTAGCTGCAATGGCCAAACAAAGATTATATGTTACAGATTCTCTAAGTTCAAATACCAGGATATTGATTCAATTTCATAAAAGTCCAGTATCGCAGCATATATAGCACGGTAATATAACAGCTACCGTCAGAATATTAAGTAATGTATCCCTAGGAAAAACCGGGATAAAATATTTCCGGTTACAAGACTACTTTGGTAATTGAATTTCAAATGGAAGCCACTGAAGCGAATACACTGATAGCTTCATCGTTTTGTTGAACATATATAACTTCTGATACCACGCATTATAGAATAAATTCAATGGAAATGATCAGCAAATAGTGACAAAATCTCAGGAAATTTGTAGGATTCGGCTAATCCAAAGTATAAGTAGCCGAGTTTCCTCCTTTCAGTGACTGGAATATTCTAGAAAATATAAAATCCTTAGTAGTCATTGACATTTACATTAATCACTCTTTTTCCCTTTTCCCACTAAGCACCTTGTTTTACCCAAACATAATTTGCAACATAATTGGTTTACTGAAATTCAATTCACTGTGGATCAAGTTTTAAATTGTCATCTAGATCAAATACTTCACGTATAAGGAAATTTCAGAATGGAGGGAGATAAAATTTCTTTTGTTTTTTTATATGCAGTGTCAATATTTTTTATTTATTATAATATTTTATATACTTCCTCTAAATCTACCAGATGAAACTCTGGTCTTTTGCTAAAGTTTTTATTACAACGAAAGTGATAGTTTATCTTCTCCCTCGGGAGATTTTAATTTCTGTAAAGGGAATTTAACTTTCTGCCATACAATTTGTCAGTTACGTCAATATGGCATTATCTTTGATGTTAAGATACACAAGGAGTGTCATTTCAATATTCTTATGGATCTTCTTTACTCATCAGTAAGTAATAGAATTTAAAGTTACTTTTTAATGGATTACAGCAATACTAACATTAACGTGATGGACTATTTCTAAATATTGGTTTGGAAAATCTCATGAAAAATAATATTGCTTGATCTAAAAAAGTCATAATGTGTTTCTTCATACCATTAGAATTTTTTTGATACGAAGGGAATATTCATTATGATTGTTTCACTTTAATGAATATTAAAAACTAAACAACCTAAAAAAGAAATTCGATCAAATTTAGCGAGGTGTAGTTATGTCAAAGATGATTCATAGAACAAAAGAAAGTGCTGTTTAAAAAAAATTAAAAAATCTTGACTGTTATATTTTTTACGATAGATTATCGTTTTTATTATTTTATAATTAATATTACGTTATTTTTGGGTAACTACCTTAAATCATCGTTGCTACTAATGACGGATATGATAAAGCCACAGTTCGCCTCACACTATAGCTGCACCAAAGTTTATTTTGTAAGTACAGTGAAAAAAAAACTGCTAATGGTGACTAATGGTAACTACCATCAATGATTAAATAGCAGTTAGCTTATTACCACAGAATATTTTAGTAGACCATCTATACAGGGAGAAGCCAAGCTCATTGTTACACTCAGTTATTCTGTCATATGTGGTTTAAAACTTGCTTAGTATATAATTGGTAACTTGTAAAAACATATAAGTATATTATCACAATCAAATAAGCTTATGAAAATTACATTCACAAACATTTTTAGTTTAGTAAACAGTATTGCATAGATTACTTGCTACTTACTACCTGCTTAATTAGTTAAAATATTTGCAATGTCGTTGGGTTTTTGAGAAACCTTTTTACTATCTAAATTGCAATTGATGTTACCTAATATACGACAAATCAATTATGACTATGTTATTCACATACATTCTTTCAAACAATCCATGGAGACCACAGCATATCCTGAAGTGATCTTAAAAAGGTTTTAGGGCCGTAGCAACAATATTAACCATTTAAAAAACCTTTGCTACGTTTAAATAGAAATCTGATGCTAATATAATATATGAAATATGTAACGTTCTTTACTGATGTGACTTCACAGATGCTAGAACACATAAAGCAGTTCAGATATATTACGAGGAGCTACTATATTATAAACAATTGTCTTCATATGATCTTACACTAAAATTTACTTTATACAATTAACCCAATTACACGGCAGAATATAAAATTAAGAAAAGAACGTAAGGGATTAACATGTCCTTACAGGCATTTTCCATTCCCTCTGCTGCGAACCGATTATGTTAGAAGTAACGTGACGATATTAAAGTTTATCAGCCCAGCTTGAGATTCTGTTGACATACAAATAGTTCTGTTGCAAAATTTTTACTTTGATAACTGCATCAGTGTGTTGGTTTGCGTTTCCTCTTCTTGAGGTATCAAGACTAATAATGCATGCAGAAACATACCACAACAACAACTCTTGAAACTTGGTCTTCTATACTTCTAACATTTGACTATGAGAAAGTAAGATGTTCAAATTATTTAATTTTACACGCGGTATTGAATCAGTGACTTATTTTATGTTAGTTAATTTGTTCCTAAATTTCCTATAACTAAATGTAAAACGGTACATTGACCTTTTAGCCAACCGCTGAAGAAGATTCACTGCAGTCGCTCAGACAATACAATTCCAGTAATCGCCTTACACTAATTGGAATCTGTTCCCTACGACCCCCGCCACATCCACCGCGCGCTAACCATTTCATTATTCCTCGCTGTGGCATTCTGTAATCACAACTAACCTGACTTGTCTACCGAAATTCTGAGATATGCAGTGGTGTATAAAAGCTCGACTTTAAAAAACTGAGTGCAGCTTTTGTAGTACAAGTTTCTGAGACTTCTCAATTATCTTCGGATATCCACGAGTAATAGCTTACAGCGACCTTGCATTATTTATTTAGATTCAATTAATTTTTGGATTTGGGGGAATGTATTAGCTCTCTTATATCGTTTTTACGAAGCTTTACAGTGATTGGCTATAGCTTAACTAATTAACGAACGACTAATATGAAAAACAGTCATACGAGATGTGGATCCTTTAGCACAGGCTACAAGATACTTGAAAGTTCACCTGTAAGTTGTTGGCTTAGCTTATTTAAAATCTTGATTATTTTTTAGACATATCTTATTATTCTATTAAATAGTAGAGATTTTCTTAAAACCTTTTATTTCCCTAATTGGTTGCAGTGTTTTGTTGAATTTGGTTTTGTAACTGTGTTACTTATGATCAATTTTTTCAATGCCCTGAATTATTGCAATATCCAAAATTTGTATGATGTATTCAACAAATTGTTTACATAATAAACGTTTTCACTAAAACCTTATTGGTCTTACTTCAATCAAAACAGAGGCATGTTAGGCCAAATCAAATGTCTACCTGACATTGCCTATAATACATATCCGACTGTATGTGTGAGTTGAAAGGGGCGCAGCTTGACAATGGTTTTCTTCAGGATAGACCTCCACTTATTTCCCTCACATCTACTTATTTCTTACTTCATATATTTCTTACATCCACTTACTTCCCCGTCACAGTATCGTACTATTGACGATATCAGTTTAATATCTGTTGACTGAAAGTAACTCTCACCGCAAGGCCGAAATATTACAAGAATTTAACTTTGTAAGCAGTTTAAGTTTTGAGGTAATGTGAACCGGAACTCGGAAGTTATAACACCAATCAGGTAAGCCTAGGAATTAAACATTTAACGTTTTGTTTTCTCAATGAAGACTAAGCCACAATTAGATGGAACTATTTACTGTCCAAACTTATACAGTGAACATTTCTCATAAACTATTCTCAAATATCTCTTCAACTATTGAAGCGGCTTGTATATAAGCTTATGTATTGTGACTCCTTAAAAACTTATTTTACTAGGTCACTTTTAGAATGTACGTCAAGAGCATATGATAATTTTGAACATACTATTTTAGTCAATATTCTCGGCTGAAAGATAATGAAATTGATTGCGAAGTTATGTGGTAATATGCCAAAAGTAAATAAAAATCTAAATGAAGAACTTCCAAAACATATTAATCTTCCATACACCCACCATTACTTACTGAACAAATTAAATAAAGTTAAAATTATGGGTTGGTTTTTGACATTAACATTAACCTAGCCCTTACGCAAAGCACTAAAAATGAAACTTTGGAATTTCCCATTTCGTCCTCCATCGATAAATTCAAGTATATTTCTGACATGTTTAAGTTACAGTTAGATTGCTGAGAGAAAATTCCCCACTGATAAATGTCCAGTATGTCACTGAGAGTGGTCGCAGAGGACCTGTAAAGACACTTGACAAGGGCTGAGTAGTGTCCTCCATATTTAATGCTGGCGGGCTACAAATTCAAGTATATTTCTGACATGTTTAAGTTGCAGTTAGATTGCTTAAAGAGAATTACACACCGATAAATGTCCAGTATGTCACTGAGAGTGGTCGTATAGGATCTTTACAGGCACTTGAGGGCTGAGTAGTATAAACTTAAAAACGTTATATAACAGTAAGTCGAAAACGGCCAGGCAATGTATTGTAACGCCTCTCTCTGATTGGATGAACCTTAACCGATCAATGACTAATATGAAAAATAATAAATAATTTGGCTTATTTAGCATCTACTTTGCAATTTAACTCTTTTTTCTTTGTCGTATTTATTTTAATCATTGATTATTATGAGGTTTCTCTATTATTCTTCGGAAAAGTAAAGAACGTTCGAAAGAATCTTTTTGAAGAAGAATTTTTTGTTGGATTCAGTTTTGTAACTGTGTTCCTCTATGATTAATTTACCTAAATCCTGAAAATATACCATAAACGATTTATGCGTAATGTAGTCGATAAATCGTTTTTTATAATAAAAGTTTCAACTAAAACTTTATTGCAATCACCTGTTAAAACAGAGGCATATTTAGCCAAAATACATGTCAACTGTAACAGCCAAAATTCGTACCCGACTGTATGTGTGAGTTTTAAAAGGGCGCATCTTGACAGTGGAGCATTTAGGATAAAGCTCCACTTATTTCTCCTCTCACAAATCTTATCGTATTACTGACGATATCAGTTTCATATCTGACTACTGAAAGCAACTCTCCCCGCAAGGGCGAAATATTTCAAGAATTTAATTTTGTAAGCAGTTTAAGTTTCGAGGTGATATGTACTGAAACACGGAAGTTATGACACCAATCACGTAAGCCTACGAACTAAAATTTTTAGGTTTTGTTCCCCCAAGCTTGACATAGAACTCTGTACTATCCAAACGTATACTGTTAAATAATTTCGTACCCTAGTCTCAAATCATCCTTCTATTTTTGAGCCGGATTAAATATAGATTGTTTTATTGTGTTTTCTCAATAACTTGCTTATTTTAACCAAGAAAAAGAATAATTCTTTATCTGTCTTTGAATGTAAATAAAGAAGATACGTCAATTTTGAACTTATTATTTAATCCTGGACTACTGGGCTGGGTAGTAATGACATTGATTGTGAAGTAGTGTGGTAATGTGCCACATGTACAATACAGATACAAATCAAAATGAAGTACTTCCAGAACTGATCTGGAAATATTTTGCTTGTGAATAATTGCTTGTTAGTTGTTATGTACTGACCAATTAGTCTGAACAATACCCGAGTTAAGCTGCTTGACAATACTATCATTGCGTTGGTAATAATCAGCTGACTGACTTTCATGGCTGGTTGTCAAACTGCATTCGTAGTCAGATTATGAAACCCTCTATATAGTATTATCTATATTCAGATAACAGCAGATAATAATCAGCTGACTGACTTTCATGGCTGGTTGTCAAACTGCATTCGTAGTCAGATTATGAAACCCTCTATATAGTATTATCTATATTCAGATAACAGCAGATAATAATCAGTTGACTGACTTTCATGGCTGGTTGTCAAACTGCATTCGTAGTCAGATTATGAAACCCTCTATATAGTATTATCTATATTCAGATAACAGCAGATAATAATCAGCTGACTGACTTTCATGGCTGGTTGTCAAACTGCATTCGTAGTCAGATTATGAAACCCTCTATATAGTATTATCTATATTCAGATAACAGCAGATAATAATCAGATTGAGCTATCCATTACACAATGAACAAAAGTGATTTACTAAAATTCAAAATATTTAAACAGAGATCCGGCTCGGTTACTTATGAAAGGATTATAACATTACCGAGTTAACCATAAATGAAAAAGACAGACATGGTTGAAAGAGTTAACAGCAGGGGATATGAAAAAAACCGTTTATGGAATGATTCCAACTCACCGAAGTTACTTTAGCTTCGTGCCTGGCTCACAGGGGGCCAGTCGGAGCTTCTAGGGGTTCGACCACAACACTACTCTCGCGTCACTATAACAATCACATGTGTCGGGGTAGGACACATCTTTTAAGGAAATTCCATCTGGCTACTGCACACTAGCGAGCTGTAATCTAGAGGACCTCCAAAGCGATACCGGCACACTGCCAACGGGTAAACAAAGGGGACGAGACTTGAGCGACCGCTCCCGGACCATGTCCTATCCAGAACAACTGCGACGGTACACTCCTGACGGGTAAACAAAGGGGACGAGGCTTTAGCGACCGCTCCCGGACCATGTCCTATCCAGAACAACTGTGACGGTATACTCCTAACGGATAAACAAAGGGGACGAGACTTTAGCGACGGCTCCCGGACCATGTCCTATCCAGAACAACTGCGACGGTACACTCCTAACGGGTAAACAAAGGGGACGAGACTTGAGCCACCGCTCCCGGACCATGTCCTATCCAGAACAACTGCGACGGTACACTTCTAACGGGTAAACAAAGGGGACGAGACTTGAGCTACCGCTCCCGGACCATGTCCTATCCAGAACAACTGCGACGGTACACTCCTAACGGGTAAACAAAGGGGACGAGACTTGAGCTACCGCTCCCGGACCATGTCCTATCCAGAACTACGACGGTACACTCCTAACTGTTTACGACCTCTCTATCGGGGACGAGTGGGGTTGCATATTATTCATTTTGGGAGAAAGACACATATTTATGTTAGTTCATAACGCGTTTATTTCCAGGACGGCACTGCTAGGCCGACCGACCCTCTTGGTTGGGCATACAGACAGACGTTACGCGATATCAGCCCACCAATGAAAAACTGCCGTCTCCTCGAACAACCAATTCCAAGTACACCAAACCAGTTTTTTTTCTTTTCTCCAGTGGAAAGCCCTGAACTATTTTAAATGGCAACAATAGTCTCATTCTAAGTAGTGAGGATAAAACGCACTTTAATAGAAATTATTGCAAATATTAGATACACCATGTCATTAATATTTTGCATTTATTGAAAAAGATATCTATGAAACTTAAATGGACTTATGACAATTATAAAATAATTTTTTTTAGTGTCCTTCAAAGGAGAAAATGAATATATTATATGATTATATATTATTATATATATATATATATATATATTTATTATATATTTATTTATTGTTATTATTATTTATTATATATATATATATTATTCATATGAGAAAAATGAATAATAATAGTGTATATAATTTTATATCAATGAACAGTAGTTTCACAGCCACATGTGGCAAATTTTAATCACTTCTGAATCTGAAAACTAAAATGTAATACTAATACAAAACATTTTATAAATCTATTTTCTATGGATGCCTTATACTAGGGTAGTGGGCGTTAGGGTTGTGGAAGGGCTAGGAGAGGGGGAAACAGATTCCAATTAGTATAAGGCGATTAGTGGAATTGTGTTGTCTGAGGAGTCTATATCAGCTGTTAGTGCGGCCCGGGTTCACGAGGTCGAGTTCACAGTGGGAGGCTTTAATTAGGAACTGTAATGATTATTAGAAATGTGTCCTTTGAATCCTGTGAATCAATAAATATTTTTAGAATTATCCATGTTTTAATGAATTTACATAGAGAAAATAAGCTATTATCATTCAATTGTCGCTCAAATTAAAACATATATGCTCGGAATTATATAATAAGAACAGATATGTGCATTGAGAACACGAACACATTTTCAAGTATTAAAAGTGTCGTTCTAGTACCTAACTAATTTCACACATATCTTCACTAAATTTTAAATAATGAATTTGTTTTTTTTTGTTTTCAATTTGGATTTACTGGTCATTATTTTCAACAGAAATAGTATTTAAGATTTTTGAACTTATTTATAGTTATGAAATATAAAACACTTTTGCTAAACACAGAAAAAACTTTATTTTGAAATTATCACTCGTATAGCACATGAGTGACCTCATAGTGTTCAATTATAAATATTGAATTGTAGACACATAATATGGACTGGTTTAATATAATATAATTCTTTTTAAAGAATTTGAAATATATTTTAAATTCATTCTGAATATTTATCTAAAGATAGTGCAAAATTAATTCATTGTATGGGGCGTAAAACTATAATTGAAAAAAGCTGCATAAATATAAAAAAGGGCTGATTTGAAGTGAAAACTCCTCGCTTAGTTATTTATATGAAATGGCCATAGATTGCTCTATTAAACTTTATATGATGGTTGGTTAGGTCAAAATAAAAATATGAACTCTGTTAGTTTACCCCAATCCATGAAAAGCTATGGATTTAAAACTGTTTATAAGTTTGATTTACTTTTTTTATTTATTTTCAGTATTATTCTTATAATTAAATTTGAAAATAAAATTGAGAATACAAGATTAAAAAATATATTATTACAATGGCGTTTTTTTTCAGATTCCAGCAACCTAGCTACCCTACTGACATATTTCACTTACCATCGGAATCGGACAACAAGTAGAACCGAGTATGATATTTACAATACAGTAGATTGAAATAGTTTTCAAGTACTCTGCCTTGTCTATCAAAATGTTTTCACAAAGAAATTTCTGAATACAGTAGTGTCTTTCGTGTGGTTTCTACATTACTTTTCGTGAATTATTACGAAAAAAAAAACCCATGATGGATATAAAAATAATAAAAACAATAAAACATATAAAAACATAAAACAAACAACAATAAAACATAGTTGTAATGAAAACATTTAAACTATTTTCAAACTATGGATTTTCTAAGGAAATCACATGCATTCAGATAATTGACAAAGGAAATCCAAATAGGATCAAATATAAGACGTTTATTTTATACATTAACCTAACAAGTAGATTGATGAAGTTTAGCGAAATACTTTCGGATACTCTGTATGTAATCAAAACAAAAATTTTAAAATAGTTTTAATCACAAGAGTTACATTTAATTTTAGTTGCTACACATTAAAAATACATAATACTAGTAGTCATAGACGACATGGGACTTTGGGGTCTGAGTTATAGATAGGCCAGATTCAAATCCTATCTGTGTTTATAGCCTTATTATCAGATCCATTAACCTTGTACCGTGTATATTTGCACCATTATTGTGTTTGATAAGATTAGCCCATAAGAACAGGCAGAAAGAGGCTTAAAAGAAGATTGGGTTTTCCTTTAAAAAATTAAATTGAAGCATTTCCTCACACAGGATCAATAGGTCCATCTCTATCAATAGATTAAGCCTTTTATATGTACAAAACAATCTACTTGACTCCAATTTTTTTCAATTTAAACACGATATATAGTGAAAAATGTGAGTTATAACGACAGAGTAATTTTTTACTGCGTAAAATTGTAAAACAGTTTCTTTACAAAATGTGCTTTTATTTTAAAATGTGTAATAACAGAAAAATACGATTCCAAATCCATTTAATAAGCTAATTACAACCCAAAAAGCTTTGTTTTTATTTATGATATTACAACCTTTGTAGACTGACCTTACTGTAAAATAAAATACATTCACATTGAGTAAGTTTTACTTATATTTATAATCTAAATTTAATAAAATTAAAACACTTTTATTTGTGAGTTGTTTATTTGGTAGTTAGGTAATCGGATCTGTTACAATATGTAGATAAAGCAAACTGTAGATGTTTTATCCTTTATGTTCTCAGAAATAACAACCCTTGTTAGTATAATGCGAATATCTAACGAGAGACCATCATTCAGAGAGTCTGAAAGCAACACCATTATTGAAGACAAACTCTTTATCAACTTAAAACGAAATTATATTAGTCCTTGTCTTCATCTTTTATCTATTTAATCGGTTTTAGATTTTATTGAAACTATTTATTCCATGAACATGAAGAACATTACGAGTACGATATTTCATCCACCTTACTGACCCCATTATTAACTCAATTATAGGCCTCACCTCAATTGGTAATTTACTGGAGAAGATAACTACTGGAGTAGGTGAAGCATATTTCATATCATATTTTATTTCCTCTTAAAATCTCATGTACAAGAGGAATCTAAACACCTAAAATATTAATAAACAATTTATTAGTTGGTTTTTTTATGAGATAATATATTTCTAAACCATTATATTCTTTTAATTATAAATACTCGTAAATAAAATTAATTAATTGCAATGATATAGATAAGGGAGCAGTTTAAATGAAAATTAATTCAACGCAAATCACTGAAACGGATTTAAAAAGAATTATAGATTAAGTTGTTAATTGCCTGTCAGCTCGCCGTTATCAGAACACACAACTGTATTTGCCAGACACTCAATTTAAGGACAGACTCACTTTGACTAATTGGTTAATTTTCCCTAATTGTTTAATACCTAACTACTAACAAGGGGTTTGTTACTTTATTCATAAAGGAAACGCTTACTCATGTTTCCAGTTACGCTGATCAATTAAAGTTGTCCAATCTGTAAATCTGATAGATAGACATATGTGATCACCCACGTCATGTTTGTATTAGGGTGTCTACTACCAAGTCAAACACATCGAATTATGCGAGTTGGAAAAATTTTTAAAAATGGTGAAAATGTTGAGGAAGTACAATGGTGGCCCTTTTGAAGACCTAACAGTCCAGGAGCTGAGAGCAGTTTGTATTGTACAGTATAAGCACACAAAATAATCTTTCTTTGAAACAAATGAGAAGTTTCCTTAAAGTAATCAATCACCGCACTAGTTTCACTGGCGGTCGAAATTAGAGGGTAACTAAAGAATTAAATATATAAAATGAAACTTCACTAGTTCATATTTTTTTTAAAACTGATACTTTTAATAATAACCTTCAGATACGTAAATAAATGTTAAATTAGGATCTTAGCAATTATGTATAAAGTGGCGTCTTTTACTCTCTGTACCTAAATAGCTGACGGTGTAAAAAATATCATATATTTGTCTGATGGTCAGTTTTAGTTGTATCAAGCTAATCAAATCTAATCTGAGAAAAACTAGAGTTTCACATTTAAACCATTTAAAATCCTTTCATTTCGACGTCCACTGAAACTGATTGACGATCGATTTCTCAAGAAAATATTCCGGTCGATTTTAGAAGAAACCAAGTTGTTTGCTAATAGTGTGCAAAACGACTATCGACTCCTCGACTATAAAGCTGGCTGACTAATTGCATGGGATTGGACTATTTTTTAGGAATGCAGATTTCTAACACTTTTTGTAACTAAATTCAAAAATGCATTTATAAATTTCACAAACCAGATAAGGACCTCTAATAGAAACTCTTTGAAATGGGAATCTGGGTCTTCCAAGAATCTTGCCATGAGATTGGATTGGGTGCGAGGATTGTTCCTATTGCCTACACCTAGCCCCCAAACACGCCTTGAGGAGACAGGATGAAATATACGGATAAGTATCTCTCGCATCATCAACCATCACCACCATAACTGGGCGCATATACAACTTTTAAATTATGCCACATGAAGTACATTAGCTGCCTTAATCATCTTAGAGTGTCAGTATGAACAGCAAACCCTTCTAGTTTCTGGGTCATGGTTCGATTTACGAAGAGTCAACCACATTTTGCTTTCCTGCAATCTTACCTATTCTTCCTGGATTAGCGAACACTGTGGGAAAATCGCCATTTTTATAACAGGGTTTCTAGATGCCACTCTTATACGAGATCTTTAAAACATGAAATAGACCTACTATTTATCTGAAATTGAGTTCCTATAGATCTTATTTTAATTGTAATAACTAAAATTTGACTGATTTCTTTCGAGAAGCACGTGATTAATTTTGTGTTACACTGATGTGGAGATTAAAAATGGATGTAATGGGAGCAAATATGTTCATGGACTAAATTGATGCATATAATAGGATATTAGCATAAAGTTTCAAAAAATGAATAATTATTTTATATTTTAGGATCTCCAATAACACCTCTTTCAAATGGTAATCTTTAGATTCCAGGACTGTTGCAATGAGATTAGATTTTGTGAGGGGATTATTCTTCTTGTTTACACCTCGCCTCCAAACCGCCTTGAGGATATAAGACGAAATATGTAGATAGGCATCATTCTCACCATCAATAATCACCACCATGACATACATCAACGGGGCTTATGACATACAGATATTTTAAATTTATGTTATATGAAGTAGATTAGCTGTCATAATCATCCCAGAACGTCAGTATAAACTTGAGACACTTCAAGTGTCTGGGTCAGGATTTAAGTACGAAGTAGTAACCACATTTTCCTTTCCAGCAATCACTTCTTTTAATGAATAACACTGATTTCTTCAACAAATTTACAGAATATAGAATTGATTAAATTATAAGATCTTATTAGTTGTTGATTATAGTACCCCATTTCCATGTCAGATAAATACTCTGTACCTCTAATATGTCACAAAACTCATATCATACATATAACATATCATAGAATAACCATAAGAAATAAATTTAAGGGTAATGGTTTTCTGAGCTCTACAGTAGTGTGTAGTAGAAATTCCATTTCTCGTATATGTCTTGCTGATGATGTTTCTGTTGAAGTTGATGTGGAATCACCCTGAAGTAGGGAGTTATGAACAAGTGGTGACATTGCGATGTTGTAAGCAACCTCATCAGATATGCTGTAGTAATTTCCTTAGTTACGTCATATCTCCAGATGACGCCCCATTACGTAGCCATTGAAACATAACAAGGATCAATTAAATGAAGTCCTTTGCTGAAATGTAGTTTCCTTCAAAATGGCTATTACTTTCTTTACAGATACTAGACAACATTTCGTAGTTCACGATAACATTTCTAGTGGCTTCCCTGTTCTCAGGATCAAACAGGATATAATGGCAGTGGTTAAAAATTCTCAAATATAACCTACCTCAGATATACTATGGGAAATCTCCATTTTTATAAACGGGTTCCAGGTGCCACTTTATACGAGTTCTTTGAAAAATTAAATAGAGCAAGTATTTATCTGAAATTTAGGTCTCATAGATCTTATTTTATTTTATTAAAAACAATTAAATTTGGCAGATTTTGTAGGTGTAATACGTGAATATACTGTGTTATACTGATGTGCAGATTAAAGATGGATTTAATGAGAGAGAATATTTTCACTCACTAAATCGATGCACATAATATGATTAGCACTGAATGTCAATGAAATAATTTAATACTTAAACAAAACTTTATACATGTAGATAATCCAATAAATTCAAATTAAACAACGTGTACTTAATTCGGATTAGAAAAATTTAGTAAATTTGGGAATTTTTAGTAAGTTTAAGCAAGCTGTCGGAGGTTTGTAGCACCGTACTCAGAATAAAACTTATAATTGAGTATTCTTTTATTGGTATAATCTAAAATTATGGGATTAACCTCTGAGAAATTAGCTAACACGTCTTGTTTTAAACGTATAACCTCTTCAATGTATTTAAAACCATCATCGGATGTGATAATAATCGTGGTATAATAGTAATAATTATAGCGATAAATATACCACGCTTAAAATGGCTTTTTATGCTTTTATATATATGTTAATAAAAACTGCTTTATAGTAGATATTTTGTTGGCATTCTTTGGTCAAGACCAGCAACATTGATTTGTTCAATAAGATCGTGTAAATAATTTACCTAAAAATTTGATTATACATTATAGTTTTAGATTATGCAACATATAGAATTTAATATATGTCTCATTTCCACATTACCTCGTTGTGTGAAGAATATTTAATATCGAAAGTATCACATTCAGTAACTCAATTATAATAATTCTTACTCAATGTAACTTGGATATGTATGTGTGCGTGTGTATGCGTGTCTGCTCTCGAGACGTTGCGCGTGCTTGTGTGTATGTGTGTGTGTGTGTGTGTGTATTTTAAATAAAATGTATATTGATTATATAAAAACTGTTTTTCTGCTTTAAAGAGCATGCAAGACCTTCACTAGATTAGAGAAAGCTAATTTATTTTCAATTAAATGACCGTAACGTTGAATAAAACATATCGTCATTAACTACCTACTAAAAAAACAAGCAAATAATGCCAGGTTTACTAAGCCAGAAATCCCAGACTCAGAAGACCTTTCATATCCGGCCTCATGTGCAGACTTCCAACCGCAGAACTACAAACTGTACAATCAGTACTTGCTGAACAAACATGTAACCTGACAATATTGACTGAACCACATGACCCAGACTTAAAAGACGACTCGCATTCTGTTTCAAGAGCCAACTGTCTACCGCAGGTTTCACTTGCACATTTCACTATTTTATGCACAAATAATTAACCTAACTAAGACCAGATGACCAGATGACCAGACAACCCGGACTCTGAAGAAGTCTCATATCCAGGTATAGACTTCTAACAGCAAAAATGAGGAAACTGCCAATGCTGACTGAACCAGAAAACCTAGGGTCAGTAGAAGCAGCATATGGCACTGCCAATAAAGGCTAGCCTTGCTTAGACTACGTATATTTACTGTACACACACGTACAGTGATTATTTTGATTGCATCTATAAACTCTAGTCAGGTTAAGTACATTAGTTTAAAATACAAATGAAACTATAAACGGTTTTACTATATTTTTAAATTTAAGTTATCCCATATACTATTCAGCCGCATTTGAAACTAACTTACTGACTCAGATGTACAATTTATTCTAAACTACTTCTAGAAGATATAGCAACTTACAATTTAGCACACATATACCTTAAGCCTTACAACCAACAAGCAAGTGTGAAAACCAGAAATTTTTACTTTTAAACCTCTTAAAATATGGTAAATATTTTTATATTTTATGATTATATCACACCTTTTTTTAAAGCCCGATTGTGGCCGAACAGTTGGGGGTAGCTGTCACATAAATTCCTAGAGTGGACTATAGTGAAATACAAGAACGTTCCCGTAAAACTCTGAGCTTTCTTCATAAGTCTAACCCCAAAATACGTTTTAAATGCTAAAATTGTATTTTTACACAAGAATTCAGTTACTGATAACAGCGATTGACGCTCTCAAAGAAAAAGAATTTTTATCGCGTATTGCGTTAGGCGTTCAAATTTTTCTGCGATAACCGTTTCCGGATTGAGCTTTTATTACTACGTAAACAAATTACTTTTCTTCGTTTTGCTATGTCGATATAAACCATCGGGTAGTAAATGTGTGTCTGTCTTTATATTTTTCGTACGATATCTCAAGAACCAATTGGGCGGTGGACATGAATTTTATAACTATACATCTTTAGTAGGTGAACAAAATATATTTTTATTTCTGTATAGGTCGCTCCACATGATCTGGCTGAATGTTAGAGAAGGTTCACTGTCCCCACGAGTAGACTATGTACATAATATTTGGTATGTGAATTTATTTCTACATCGGCGATACAGGTTTCAATTGCGGTAAATGTAAATCCAATTTTGGGGTTACCGTTAGAAGAGCTTTATTGTCCGCACGATATCTTGAGAACAAATTGAGCTATGGAAATGGTATATGGTACATTTTCATATACACATAAAAACACATAATTTGTGGACTGGGCGTCAACCTCAATGGGAACTAGCTGAGTGTTAGCGTAGCTATACTTTCCGGACATTTATGATTAAATGTCATTTAAAACATACTCCCTGGTCAAAATTGTATGTATACAACATTTTTAGTTAGGGCAGGGAAGGATGCAGTTTGGTTGATCAAACGTTTCCCTTAATTTAAACCCCTGATGAACTTATCCTCATACAAATCATATTCTATTGATGTCACTAGTAGATAGGAGTAGAGCATATTAACTCGCAAAGCTTAAATGACTGATAAACTCGACCTTAATATGAGCCTCACCGCGTGGTCTACTTATCCCCATAATTAAATCAACTCCCAAAGAAAAGAGCTCCCTGTTCTTTTAACTCCCTGTAACATGGCCCTGGCCTGGTACCTCTCTGGTATTCTCATAACGGCTTCTGGGTGAAATAAAACACTCTGATTAACTTACTGTATTCGGCTGATAAAACTACCTTCTTTAATTAAGTACCTTCAGGTAATAAAAACACATTTTAAACCCCCTGTAGTACTGAATTAAATACAGTATACAAAGTTTAACTTACTTCCTGGTTAACTATACATAATATATTACTATTTTTAATTTGGCACGATTATAGCTTAAGCAATGCAATCGTGAATACATTTCGTAAATCATCAATAACGGCCAAACCAGAGGTCTTAGCTCATATCAGAAAGCAGAACACTGAATTAAATTTTCTAGAAAAAAGATCCAGTCACTATGTATTGTATCTTAAATGGTTAAACCACAAAACACTCTAAAAGTTAAAACTCTTGTTTAACGCAGAAAAATAAACAGCATCGGCCCCCGTTTTCTTTAAACCCCCCCCCCCAGTCTGGGAACGTCACATATATTCAATACACATTTTAAACTCTGTGGTACTGACTTACTCACTATTCAGAGTCTAAAACACTACCTGGTATGTTGGCAAAACTAAAAGTTTGCACTATTGTAGTTTGACCATGTAATTACCAGTAAAAGCTGTTTTCCATTTTAAGCCACAATTCAGAATAACTAATCAGTGGAGTATCTTCTGCCAATCTTGGTACTTGAAAACCCAGAGGTCTTAGCTCAAATCAGACATTAGATTCGTTGCACGATGTTACAATTTCGCTAGTGACTGATGGTTGTCGAACGAAAGGTCTTAGGCCAAATCTGATGGCCAAGTTGTATAAAGAAGATTGATAAATCCGTGCAGTAAATAATAAAAAGAAAGTATCGAAATTTTAAGATAAACTAATAAACCATTCGAATATAACATTCTAGAAGAATGATTTTTGAAAATTATAAAACCTGTTTACCACCTACTAACATAATAAATTTAAAAATCTACTGCATCTTCCAGTTTTGTTCTTGTATGTATTGCAATTTTGTTTAAAGTATGTTTTTACCTCAGTACTGCACATTTTTATTAGTATTTGCTGTGATATAATTTATCATCTAACATCAGCAACACAAAACTATATAACACAGTCAAGCGTATTATACGTTGTTGTATGGTGTATTGATGAAAATAATGGACGTAGCAAATAACTAATCTATATGTAAATTTGTTTAAATAAGTTACAAAGAAAATTCTAAAAAGTAAAGGTTTTATTTTTATTAGGTGGTTTAAAAATTACTATTTCGTTCTTAAACACAAATTTTTAGATAAAACTATTTTAGGGAGCTGGGTAAAATACACTTCTGGTTGACAAGTTACGGGTGTGTTCAATACTGTAAAACAAACAAACCTGTACAGTAAACAAGATAGTATTTACGAATAACACAATCAAGAAACTGTTTGAATATTTGTAAAACGGATCCTTGCTGCAATAAAGCTGATCCATCCTGAGTTCATCCTGTATTCAGAGCCGTGAGCCAACAATAGTACCCGAAACGGCCAATCATTGGCGCCAATCTCAAGGCAATTGTCAAGATTTCTGTGACGACCAGCGGCTCTTCAGTGAGACATCATATTTACTGTCGATTTTTATGCCCACAAGGGAGGTCTGATAGTTCCATGAAAAATATCTTAATTCTAATGAAGTTGTGTAAGATATGTTGATGTCCTATAAACTTAAATATTCAGTTATCCAAGAGAAGATCCGGAGAACAGAATAACTTCCAATTACCTAAAATTACTTATGAAACCATGCCTTTGGTGTGATTTTTAAGAAGATGTTTATAAACGTCCCTGTTTATAGCCATGAATCTGTGGGAAATTAATAAAAATATAAATTTGGGATTGGTCCTAATATACAACTGTAAGCCTGCATATAATGAAAGGTTTAGTTAAACACTGCGAACTGTCAGTGGTTATCTAGATGGAAGTGACAATACACAAGAAGATCATTTATTAGAATTTAATTTCAGAGAAGTGTGAGTATACCCTTTTATGATTTAAATAGACAAACTTTCATCACTAAAATACTGAAGGCAAATGTTTATAAAATTTAAAAATTAAACATAATATTTAAATACATATACACCTAATTAAAACATTTATGTTTCACAAAACTTTGCTTGGGATGCAATAAATAAGAATATTTTGGTATTTATTACGTGATTAATTGATATAACTGGGTTAAATTAATAAAGAATACTTTAAAATATATATCTTAGTCCTCTACCTCCTTTAATTGATTGTCTTACTTTCTTGGGCCTCAGAATTGTATTAATATATATATATATATATATCTTGCCCATTACAGTATTCCTTATTAAGCCATATTGATTTGCTGTACTTGGTTATTTCCATTGTCCTCTAAAAATTCCACTTTGTTTCTGATTTATTACTTTCGTGCTTCGAATGTGCACGTAATAAGCTACTGCGTTTTGCATTAAATTGTAATTTCAAAGTACGTCTCGTTATATCCCTCTTCTTTTAAAAACCTCTGAACTACACCCACTGGAGAGCTACCTGGCTCAACGATCGCTATTTCAAAACTAAACTCACAGGCTTATTTTCTCATACTATTTTCTTTCACCTAATTAATTCCCTAAAGTTATGGAATGATCTGTCAGTAAAAATACTACGGTACTTCTATACTGATCTTATATTTTGCTTCCCAATTCATCTTTCCAAACCAAAATGGAACAAAATATGCTGAATACTGCATAGAATATCTATAGATCGGGAATTCAGTATGTGAAGACCTTCAGTTTAATAAAGCCTTTACCAAGTAACGCTAAACCATGCTTGGAGTAACCGTTAAACCTCAGCTACTTAATAGAGATGAACTAAAAATAAAAACTTGGTATAACGAGATTTTATCAAGTTGTTGTATTGTTTTAATTTTCTCGTCAAACTCATAGTCAGATAATTGGAAATTACTAAACAAATAGTTCATGGTGTTGATACTATTTACAAAGTATAACTGACTGCAGTAAATTATATATCAAACAAAATTATTGGTACACAATTCTTTGATTAGTTTATCTCAAATAACTCCTAGCTCCTAGTTCTGAAATTATATAGTGTTGACTATTTGCGAATATATACAAGAAAATACTTCCTCAAAGAACGTTAAAACTTGTATATTAAACCTTCAAAAGTTCGTTAACACTCCAAAATTAAATTTACATTCAGTAACGCAATCTTGATAGACTTTTTAAAATGATTTAAATTTAATCACTAATCACAATGCAGGTTACAGGAACACATGTCTTCAAACTGTTATCCCAAGAATGGCATTATTATAAAATATATTTCTATATTTCTTCATTCAGAAAGTAAAAATCGAACTGAATTATTTTTTTTACAAACTTAAATAAAATAAAACTTTTCTAAATATATTTCAAAATTCATCGACTTATTCTGTTTGATGAGTGTAACTAGTAAAACATTATCTACTTCAAACCTTTAAAATCTGTATTTATTTGTTATTCTTATAGTATGTCACTCACAAAGAGAAGATAGAAAAAGCAGTTGTCTTTGCCTCAACCTTCTTCCAAAATCCATCTACAAAATGTCTATCAGTGGTAATAGACATTGTTAGCCAATTGAAGGTACAAAAGACGGTACTTATCTTCCAGGAAAAGCTATTTTAATATATTTTTATATTCTGTTTGTAACTATCCAAAATATTAGTTGCTCCTATTTGTATTACAAAGTTTGTATCATAAAGTTAGTTGGATGGCACGACTCTCAGGAGGCATAGATTTGTGAGTATTGTTTTGGAGGTTAATGCAAAGAGAAGCAAAGCATATAATTAGAGCAAGTATTTATACGTACGTTTACGCAAACAATGAAAAGTACTTCAAAATTACTATGCCATGTATGAAAACTTAACATAATTTCGACTTTTTTTGTTTTTTATGCAATACTTTTTTATTGGATAGGAAACATTTAACCTTAGAGATTACAATTTTTAATTCGGTCATTTTTAAACCATTATAGATAGGCAAAAACATGAAATGTGAAAAATTATTGTTTTAAGGCGATTTTTAATATACGGTGGTCTTTAATTCTTTATAGATTGATATTTAAAAATTATATTAGTACTTTATTATTATTTGAATATATAAACTTTATTATATTATATTATAATATTTAAACTGTATAGTATTCTCCAAATCTGAGAGTTTCAAAATATGAAAACTGCAGTTTAAAGTATCGCATACTTTCTGAAACAATAACTCAGTGGTAAGGTTGGAAAATATTTTTATATCTCCGCAAATTATGGCATGAAACATAAGAACAATCAACTTTAACACTCTATTTGTAAACGTTGTGGACACACTACAATATTTCTTATCATTAATACATTTTTATCTACGTTAAAAAAGAGACCTCCTTAATAATGATCACACTACACATTTTTCATTTTTTTAACTCTTTATAACCACCCCCACACTCGAAATTGGGCCATAGCTTTAAATAATTCTTTCCAATTTTTTTAATTAAGAAAAATTGTCTGGAATTATCTGTGTTCAAAATAAGGGGTGACAGAAAAAAGTGTTAAAACTACGATATGGTTAGTACCGTACAGATGATCTGCCTTGCCCTGTATACATTTTATATTGGGATGAATTAAAACGAGATGATTAAATCTCATACAAGTTTAAGAATTATATATGTCTAAATAAATAGCCAGAAAAAGAAACAGCATAACGATACCATGTACAGTACAAGATAAAGTGAGGTATTTCAATTTATTATAAATTCAGTACACGTACTTTTCATCAAGGATACATGGAATTAAAACCAAATAAAAGGTAAATATAGGTCTGATACAAAAATGATAATAAATTTTCTTACCTCACTTCAAGCGGCACTAATTTAAACGTTTAATTATAAATTTAAATATTTTTATCTCGGTGCCAGCCCTTTGTGTAGATGAAAGATATTCTTTAACTCGCTGAAGTAATTAATTGTTTTTAGTTATCTCACTTTCCTTAGAAAATTACTTTCAATGTAAAAGGTATTAGTTACGTAGGTATTGCTGGTATATATAATAAACACAACGTTTTATCATGAAAATGTTCAAATTCAGGTATATGGGATTCTGGTAAACTGAAGAGCAGCTTAAAACTTAGTATTGAAATCTTTTATACTATTTTGTAATTTATTGTGTTATAAACAAATCTTGAAATGTGAAAATTTGAAGAAATTCATATGATTATTTTATGACATGGAAGGGAACAATTTAAATATAATAGGTTTATTTAAATTTAATATATAGGTGCACATTTTTTAACTCAAAGTTTTATTATATGTTGAAATTAAACTAAATAACTTTTTATAAGAAAGAGCTTGATATTGAAATCTTGTATAGCATTTTAATTTGTATTGTGCTATAAACAACTATAAACAAATCTTGAAGCGTAAATTGTGAATACATCTACACAATTCTTTAATGATAGGGATAGGAAAAATTGTAAATATAATAGTTTAAGATAATTGTAATATATTAATAAGAATTTATCGAAATAAAAGTGTTATTATATGCTGAAAGTAAACTAGCACTTGCAGCAATTATTGAATTTTTCTGAAACAAGTTCATGATAAGATATACTTCAATACTATAGTACAGTTCACTTTCTTGGCTTTCTATATAATACATATTAAATAGTATATATATAAATATATATATATATATATTATATATATATATTATATATATATAATATATATATACACACATTTTCCCGAACACATTTAGGCACAAAAACAGGGAAGTTTAAATTTGTATTATCTAGTTGCACGTCTGCTAATGTTAACTTTAACTTCAATCTATTTGTCGCAGATATTTGAAAAGCCTAGCTCATCTTAATTATTGATCGGTATGAAGAGATGCCTGAAGGTAGGTAAAGAAGGCAGGGGCATTTCAGTAGTTTCTGAGTGCTGTAAGAATCGTGCATGCATGTGGAAGGTTAATCCAAGTTGAGATCAAAAGTCTACATAACTTTAAAGTGCAGTGTTCAATTTATTTTAATGACTATGAAAAGTGCATGGTCAGAGTAGAGAAAGAGGAATATTGCTTTATTTGGTTTATATCGTAACGGAGATTAATCTTGTCTACTCTCAGTATCATGGAAAACAAATCAAATTCATTTTTACCTTGCGTGGAAAGCCCTCGACACTTGATTTGATTGACAGGAACACAGAATCTCCTCCAAGAATATATAACCTGACTCTCTTACATTATTTCTTCTGGGCATGAGTAAAAACCAGGCATATGAATCTTCTTCGTTTGAATGTAAGTAGAGCCACAAAAACACAAAAGATTGTTACTAATTGAAATTAATAACTAAACTGTTAAAGGAACTAAACATAATTACTTATAAAACTTTGCTCCTCTGACGCATTTTTTAATTACTTAACGACCTGATAGACTTGTAAATTCAACACTATATGAAACGTACTTTCAGAAAGACGATTCAATTTGCAAGATTGCAAAGGGCGCTATAAACGGAAACGAAGTGGTGGCTCGATCTTTGGTATAACTCAGTTTGTGGATGTTAAAGAGAATATAAAACTGAATGGGCACTCACTTCGAGTTGATGACAACGAGTCCTGTGAACCGAGGAGTTGTAAGTGAAATGAATGAATATCTCCTTTTTACATTATTGTTTCTCATCGTCCTCTTACCTACATTATTCTTTTTAAGGACACGAAATTGGATTATTTTTGGAATAGGGTGCATGTGTTATTATTGCAAATAAAATTTAGGAAAGGATTAATTTTTTAGAATTATAAATACATTAATCTATGTATCCTACGTTTAAAGGTTGAAATCTTGTCTCAATTTTCTGTTAAAAAATATTATAGGTATGGTTAGTATTGTATTCCTAAGTTTATGATTGAAAAATATTTTAATACATTGTAAAAAAAATGATATAAAATTCAGGTCACCTATCTTTGTTTATTAACAACTAGCTGTTTCCCCGCGGCTTCGCATGCTTTTTGTAAGCTTTGTTCGTGTATGAGCACTTTTGGTTCAAGTGAATTATATTGTCAATGCCGATGTAGAGTTTATCTTGTCGACACTATCAAGAAAATCTGCCAAAAGTGTATGTTTATAGCCATTGTACACGTACATGTACTTAATAATAAAGTGATCTAATATTCAAGCTATAAGGTCAAACAGAAATTCATGTGAAAGACAAATATCCATAAAAACTTATCGCCTTCACATAGTGTGTGGTTATTATACACAACTATCTCGTAATTGTAGTTTACAATGTTCAGGCGCTTTGATAACTTATATAATTTGCAGCCCCTCCTGGTGGTGAGTTACATCAATGTGCGTAGCATATAAACTTTCTACGTGGAAAAATATATATACATACAAATTTTCATAATGATCGGTCAAATAGTTTTCTGAGTCTATGAAGGACAAACACACAAACATACATTTATATATATATATATATATATAATATATATATATATATATAAAACGCCTTTAAGGTAAATGTAAAATTTTACTGATGTGACAATATTTTGACATAAATATGACATTTTAAACGAAACGTTTTAATTACTATTCTCAATGATTTATTTGGCATACCGTACGTGTTTTGTAGTACTATTTCACCAACTATTTCTAATGCAAAATGTTAAAAAAAAGTAATGATCTATTAATTATTGTATTGAATTTTAATGCAGAGAAACATTGAGTACACATTCAAGCTTTGTTATGTGTATTTAGTAAAACATTACTTCTCTTTCCATCGAGGCAATGCAGTTTTAGAATGTATGCTATCACAATCTCAGAAACTAGAGAACTGTTTATCATGATATTTTATAACACTTATTTTACCTAGTAGTGGTTACGTTTAAATTATTCCACTTCTCATTCAGGAATCCAACCCTCTAGTACAAAGAATAGGAAACAGCAGAATCCTCATCATTAATTACCGATTAAGTACTATAAAATTCTTCAGAGATCTATATTATATCACACAGATGATCTAGAAAAATTGACATCTGCTTCTGTGTTTACATTTTTCAGTGATAACTAATGTAATACTGGAAACTATTATCTGCCATAACCTGACGCCGGATGAGGTAGGACATAATAACGACAAAATTAGCTATTAATCAGTACTATGGCAACATAACAATGTATCATAACTACACATATTATTTTATGAGAAAGTAGTCGAAGTAGGTTATTAATTAACATAAGTAAATAATTAAATTAATTTGTTTGTATTGTTAAACATAGGTTATGTAACATGTACTTAATATAACGCAATATCTCTAAATACTCGTAGAACGTAGGTGATTATTACAACTAATTACTAGATTGTGCAAATAGTATTTCACATTTAGTAGCATACATTTATTATATAATTAAATTAATTGTTCAGTAAATGTAGGTATCAAGTGACCTTTTTGTATATTACGCTAAATAAGGTAGAACATTATAATATCAAAATTGGTTTGAGGTAGGAAAATGTTTACAAAATGAAATTTTGATTTTCACCCAAAGAGATGGTTTTTACGGTAAATCTAGTTTTTTTTTTATAATAAAAACTTAATGTTAATAACTATGTAAAGGAAATGTTTCCTTTTTAACTGAATAAAGAATAATATATAAAGTATTTTTTTTAATTATTTAAAAAATTTACTAGTAAAATGTACTAGAAATATACATTATTATGCAGACAAACATACATTACAACCTACAGTTTTCATGTGTATCATAATAACAGAGACCACGTTTATGTCCAATTACAATATTTATTGGCTACAAACGTCAGAAAGAGCATTGGCCAGGTCATAGTTTATTGCCCGCCTATGTCTTTGAATACAAGATGAGTCTGTTGTAATCACTTCTTGCTGACACAACAAACGTCAATATACCATATCCACGTACATTCAAATAACAGAAACTAGTTTTGGGTTCATTGGCTCTGGAACATCAGACAGAGGATTGGCCAGTTCAGAGTTTATTGCTCGACTATGTCTGTGAATACAAGATGAGTCTGCTGTGATCGTTTCTTCTTGCTGACACAACAAACCGCAAGCTACCTTGTCCATATATATTGCAATAACAGAGACAATGTTTATGTTTAGTCGGAACACGTGCTTCAATGTACCTTTCAACATAAGGAAATACTTATTATTTAATTATAAGAATTACATTAATTTAGGACATTTATTTATATTTTATGACTAATTGTTATAAGACAAAGTTTGTAAAAGAAATAAATGCCTGATTCCTATTACATTTTAGTTTCAATTAACCAATAACAATTTTACCTTTATTGTTACATAGCGACGAAGGAAGTATATCTTTGTTATAATCCACTAATACATTAATTACTCTTACATAACTATATTTTTGATTATTGTATGTTATAATTACATTGTATGAGTTAAATGTTCTGAAACACTCTATTTAATGTTTGTGTGGTTAAATATAGTTAAAGGAGGGATGGAAATCTGGACACCTTTCTAGGAAATAGAAGTGAACTTTTTAGTAACAACTTTGCTCATTTCCCTAAAATGGGATTTTGGGGCGGGCGCCATTTAAATGTAAATATCCCATTAAAAGAAGAAGAGCAGTGGAAACTGAGCTTTTTATATCAATCCCGTACAAAGTGGGAACTCATTGAAATTAAATAAGGTAAAAGCATGGATGGATCCTGCTCAACCATCAATGGACAAAGATAGTCATGGTTGGCCAAGACCTGCAGAGCAGCCCTGATGTCCGAGTTAATGTAGATGTTTTTGCCTTTGTAGCCCCTTTCCACATTAACTCTTGCACATTCTGCAAGGGCTGTAACTTCAGCCTGAAAGACAGTTGCCAGTTTATACCCAAGGCTAAAGCTTAAGTTAACCCTCGGTCTGGCTCCCCAGATCCCTGCCCCAGTACCCTTCAGAGTCTTTGACCCGTCCGTGTACCAGGTTAGAGCCTTCTTCATTTAGTTAGGCTCACCTTTTGACCATTCCTTCCTTTCAACAATGTTGACTTGAAATGGTTTTTCCTAGTCCATAACCTTTGCCATTCTGTCAGACATCATTTCTAGAATATCCAGTTTGAGAATTTCAACGATCTTGGAGTGCTTGCTAGCATGGTGATAATGCCAGTTCCCATTGCACTTCAGTCTGTAGGCAGCCATCCTAGCCTCTCCTATGACGAATATGTCTAGGGGTGGGAGGTTTAGCACTACTTCCATAGCAGCGGTTGGTGTTCCTCTCATGGCACCCGTTGTCCCCAAGCATGCCAACCGCTGTACCTTTGACAGGTTTTTTGCGGCAGTCACCTGTTGGACTTTTGGCCACCATACCACTGAGCCATACACCATCATTGGCCTGATGACTCTGGTGTACAGCCAAAGCTAGTAGTGATAGTCACTATCGAATAATATCACGTACATAACTGGTACATATAAAAGACACTTTGTTATTGTGTATTAACTATCTCTAGTCACCATGGTAGCTATACTTTACAGACAACTGTGAGTAACAGAAGGTTTTCTATTTGTTATTATTTTTAGCTAATTAACTTTAATAACCTAACTTTGGACATTGCAGTGTCATGGAATTGAGGAAGAGCAAAAAAGGCTTCTTTTTACCTGTACGAAGTTTAAACAAAGTCTTCCACTGTTTATTTCTCAACTGATCATGTATATGACAAATGAAAATAATATCAGAATTAAAATTTTGTTTAAAAAGAAAAACTTATAAACGAACAAATATATCTCAGTTAATTATAAAGTTGGAATAACGAAAGAAGGTTCTTAATATAACTGCGAGGCTCAAGTACACACTACGTAAGCACCCATTCAGTTTTATATCCTCTCCCACCTTCCTCTACAAAAAACCGTTCTTCTATATTACCGTTTTATTTATTACAATTTTACCAAAACAAGATTTTTATGCAATAATTCAATGCCTTGACATTTTCAGCTTTTAATATGAAGAAAGATCCATAGGTTGCTTGATTGTGAAAATGTATTACGTGTAGTTGATGCTTTCACGTAAAATGGCAACATAGTATTTGCTAGTTTTCACTTTAACTGCACAAAAATTGTAACTTATAATATATTTATTTAATAATGTATACTTTTTAATTGTCATATAAGTTTGTTATAGCACTTAAGATTACTACTTCCCCGCTTATAAAATAATAACACTTGATATTTCTATAAATATTAAATATAAGTATCAAAAAAGTATAAAATTTTATAAATTTGTGTAGTAATAATATTTTGAACCTATGGATTTTAAGAATACGAAATATTAATAAATTTCGGCCTTGAGTAATTTGACACTTGTTCTTTTCTCATAATTATACCGTCTTAGGTGTAAAATAAATAATAATAAATAATGCTGTTTCGGATTTAAACAATTTTAATTACCACTTGTACTTTATATGTACAGATTTATTTCTTTTGTTATGTAATTTATCTGTTATTAGGTATTACGTTTTTTTTATTTTAACTATTCAAAATTAATTTTAATTTTGTTATTCAAATGTTTCTTTTATTCTTCTTTATTATAAGACTTCTGTATGTTGTGTTTTTGATTTGTTGGGAATAAATAGCTCTTATTATTTGATTTGATGTATTTCTATGCTACTGTTGGAGCATTCACTTTAAAGAGCCGAAAGCAATATCTGTAACGTGACACACTTATTATACTGGTAATGTTACAGTAGTTGAACCTAGTTTTTATCAATTTCGAAATCAATCCGTTCAGAACTTTTGTAATAGGAACCAATAGACAGATAAACCATCCTGAAGCGTTATCAGTGGCATGGTGTGGCGATTGTTTAGAGCAGGGGTTCCCAACCTGGGGTTCGCTACCCTCAGGAAGGTCGCGAAAAGCCACGTAGGGAATCACGGAATTGATATATGGCTAATAAATTCTCCACCCTATACAATAATTATTTACAATCATTTTACATTCTTCTTCTAGGGTTAAAACTTGGAGTAATATTTCTAAATCCGGCTCTTAATGTAAATAATAATTGTAAGGTGCTGATTTACAGTCACACTTGGATGTATGTACGTCTCCTTAGAACAATACGTTAGTTTTTAACTTCAAAGGCTTAATAAATCAATAAAGATTCTGTGAAAACTGTTCCTTAGTTTCAAAACTACAATATGTTACTAAAATACGGAAATTTTATAAGCTTACATACTTACAGTACGACAAATCATATTATATTTAAAGAAAACATTGAAGCAACAACATTTTGTAGACCTTCTCTTAAAAAATGCACACAAATATTTTGTACATATGTAATAATGATTAAATTAAAGATCGAGTAAAATCTCCAAACAAAACTCAAGTATAACAGATAACAATATAACCAAAAGTTGACCTTGAGTGCTTATAAGCTTTATTTAAATTGAAATTGTAGGCATTACAGTTTATTGCAACATAGAAGTTTACCATAAACGCCTTATTCTTCCCATTACCATAAACACAATGTGTGAGAGCCCATTCAGGTTTATTACCTTAACAACATCCACAAACTGATTTATACCGAATCCCATTACCTCTTCGTTTCAGTTTATAGATGACGTAATGTGTGTAACTCTGTGTAAGCAAGGTGATGTCAATTTTATTACACAAATCAATACTATGAACACATTTTAAGGTGTTTCAATTTTAAAATGATAATAAGTAATATTGAAGGACAGATCTAAATTTAAAAAAAACAATAGTTGATCTAATTTCAAATATAATAAATACATTATGACCACTTTTTATATATTTTTTTAACATCTATTAATGGAAATATAATGTTACTGATGTATTTGCTGTTTTATTTATAATTTAATCCCTTTACGATGACATTTTTAAATTATTATTTTTTGTAGGACTTCAATATAAAAACTCATTGAATGGAAACATAAATTTCAATAATGATATTTAAGAAATATCTATTTGATAAAGTGTAAGTGTATCCTAAATACTATTTTTGCTGTCAAAGTTGTTTTATTTGAAAAGTTATATTGAAATGTGATTTTATTTCAGAACTATAATTTGTTGAATGTAACTTTTATAGTCTGAAATATCGAAGAGATTTCCCCAGATTCGAATACATGTAAGGAGGAGAAGCTTTTTAAAGAAATATTCAAGAAGAAATGTTCTGCGTAGACCAAGACGTAAATTAGAGATACATTTAATCAAACACCCCAAGAGCCGCAGGATGTCACTGCACTAATCTCGAGAATCGCACTGAGACTTTTCCATTGGTCGACAGAATGAGGATAATAGCTTACTTATTTTGTAATACAAACAATGTAGGTATACACTGCATCACGTTTAAACTCTGTTACTAAAATATTATGTTATTTGTTGGGATAGTTAGGCTACATTTGTTAATGTGTCATATGTTGAAACATCATATACTAATGTTCAGTTTGTTTACAAATTTATTTATTCTACTATTTTATTGTTGCCCTTATGGTTACTCCAAATACCAAAATACCCAAGTAAAAATGTACTCTACCGCTCATCGTAATTCCGTAAATTTACCACAACTTACAATCCACAATTCAATTTAATCAGAAAAAAATTGTCCAGGCCCTTGAATGATAGTCTTTTTTTAACCTTTAGAACTCTAACAATTCTCAAAAGATTTAATAAATTTTTCTGTTTAAGTTATTATGCAAAAGACAACAGGTATTGTGAAATTCAAAATATAGCCCTTCCAGGGGTTTTAACCACGTTGCAATCCCTACGAGTGGTTTATGTTTATGACAATTTTTTGACCATCAATTAACAATTTGTCTGTTTTGAGTGTATGACCCGTTGTCACATGTTATACTAGTACGACAATTTAATGATGAGCGAATGAATGAGGAATTTACCGTGCAGTAAAATAATTACAGTTTTATTCTATTTTAGATTTTTGTTTATTGCATTATCTACATTAAATCTAACTATCAAACCATAAGAGGAAAGTACAAGTGGGTCATTGCTTTTTCAGATTTTTAAAATTAAGTTTTTATACAACGTCTTACTACTATGAGCTTTGCTAATTTATTCTTTTCCTTTAGTAACTGTTGATGTTTAAATCCCTTCATATTGAAGCCAATTGATCTGTAATCTTTGGAATCTTAAACCTACTTCAATATTAAATTTTGCCTGCTATTGAAGCAGTACCTCCTCATATTTCAGTTGTGGCTTAATTGTTATTAGTGTACATAATGGAGGTAGGACAGTAAATCTTATATGTTTACTATTTAAGTTTGTCAAGATTTGTAAAATGTTTTGGATTTTGATTAAATTAAAACATAAAAATAAAGAAAGGAAAACGTAATATCAGTATTGAACTGGAGAAAATTAGAAATTATATCAGAATGTATGTGATATATTGGTATAATGAGTAAGTTTTAAATAACTCCTTAATTTCAGGTAGTAAAGGGATGGCTCTTAGTACTAAAGTACGGAGGCATAAAATGGAAGTAGTGTAAGCTTTTCATACACTGCATGCTTGATAAGGATGAAATTAATTACATTTTAGGTTTGGTACTGTAATACTAGACAATGATGAAATACACATTATATTTCTAAAACCTTACAAGAGACAATACGAAATTATTCCCGGTTATACAAACTAGAGAAGCGTGAACAAACAGGTTAGGAGCAGTAAAATCTCTCGCACTTTTGATTTCTGGACATTTATGTGGCCACCCTTTCGCCCGTCCCTGGAATAATTTAGATAAACAATAAGTCCGGCGAATCTCGCTCTTGCTTGCGATTCTTGTTTTCTGGCTGTTAGTTGGTCACGAATTAATTTCCTCCTTTGTTCAAGGAAAATCTTTTGTAAATGGCTGTAAAACCTAGTCGCATTTATAACCACTTTAAATTTATTATAAGCATATTTACAAGTCGTTATTTATATTAAAAAAATAGATAAAAATATTATTCAAATCATATGTAATGAATATCAGCTGTCAATTATTTATGTATTTGTATTGTAACAGTTATTGTCATATTAAATTAAAATATTAACAAAAATATTTTTTAAATTATGTCAGTTTCATGGTTATATTTTATAGTCCCGGTAACGTCAGCCAACTCGTCTACCTCCTAGTTATGTTTCTATAGCACGACTCAGATGGTAGAATTCGTTTTAGACAAATCTTGATAGCCTTAGACATTGATGCACCTACCGATGAATCTGGAAAACTGATGACAGATTGGACACCTGCCTGTGAGGGCAAGTCCTCGTACACCACAGTCCAGTGCTGTCCAGTCTGGAATTGGTATCTGCCTCTGGTCTCAAAAGTGTCTATCTCCCGACCTCGTGTGGATAAACATCTGGGCAAAAAACAAACTGCGGTATCCAGTATGATTAAAATAGGTTATCAATTGTTTGGTTAGCATAAACATGAACTTCAAGTGTCACACATATCTTACATAACATTAGTAATAGTATATAAAAAAAAAGTAAAGAATGTCTTATTTTACCAGGCGAAGTTAGGGCTAAGAAGCCCTCTCTAACACTTAACCTGGGGACCAACGGCTTAAAGGTGACTCCCGAACCACCACCAATGGCCGGCAGGCGGGCCATAAGTATATTTCTTATTTCTTATCATTTTCAACCGTGAAATACTTAGAATTATTTTGAAAACTATGCATTTTTCTAATGTGTAAGTTTTAAGGACAAATATTAGCTCTGTAGCCAATTGCTATCCGAAGTACAATGTGTGTCGCAGTCGAAGCGGAAAATTATATAATATAATATATTGCTGAGTTTAATCCAACATTCACTTAAAATCGTTAAATTGATAAATTGGGTTTCTAAAATTTCAGTAGTTAAATATATTTTAAACTTAAAAAGGATTGGATATGGGGGTAGTTAAAATACAAAGAAGGTAACAATACAAGTTTATGGGTTGTTTACTTTACTACTCGAGATAACACTATTTCATGTAGGATTTATATAAAATAAATAACTGTATAGCGTTCTACTTTAACTCTTGTAGTGCCATTGGTCATATTTGTTGATTTCTAACAGTGGCTTCAACACTAAAAAAATCGGTTCAGTAGTTTCGGAAAACAATCGATGGACACACATAAAAAAGAAACATAGAAGAAAGCAGAACTGTTATAACCAGTGCCCTTTAAAGCCGATTAAATTTAATACAATGAAAGTAACTGACGTGTTTTGCAATACAAATATGTTTTTTTGGGTTAAAGTTACATTAAGCAAACAAAATTTTGAAATTGTTAATTGTGAAAGGATTTAGAAGGATAATAGAAGTGTAAATGTGTAGGTTACTCACCGCGCGCGTTCTCTCAGTACGTGTACAGATCACCGTTGCCACATAAATGATTATTGTACAGTGGTAATTCTATGTACCGTAAACTAAGACAGTATAGAATTTGAACGCTTTCTGCATTTATACTGTACTCTGCGGCCGGTAAGACCTCACGGTGCGATAATGCGGGTTATTTTCATTGCTTCTCAGCTGTTTAAACTTTTTATACCGTAGATTGTGAATTACATTCAGATTTGAAGGTATATTAAAAAATGTTACTGATGTAACTTAGTAAGTTACTAAGGTTTCCTATGCAGGACACTGTAGACATTATAGAGAGTCTTCTAGACATTAGACATTCTAGTTACACCTCTCCGATTAATATGTATTTCGTTCAATGCTAACCAATTTTACAACTAACTGATGGTTTACTTGGACATTTTTTTAAAACAGCTATAAAGTAAGATAAAAGGTAACATATCAACTCCAAAATTATGTAATAACCAATAATGTTGTTGTTACGAAGTAAAAATCGTATATATATACTATATATATCGTGTATATAATACTCCTTTAATAAATTTATTTACTGTATACAAATCACGACTTCAATATTCAGTAATAATTTCACAAAAGGCAAAAACAAAGTCAGAATAATTATAAAAAGTCTTAAAAAAATAAACTTTCATTTTTGCAAAGTTTATATTTTTGTAGGTGATTTATGTACACCAGTTTGTTTTTCATACTGTATGATGCAGTATCAATATGGCATATTTTCGGTATACCATTCGATTATAAGTATTCTCTTTTATACGTTTCTTAATTTCAAAATAATGCTGTTTATAGTCCAAACTTCGTGTTGATATAAGTATAATATAAATAATTGTGTTGTTGAATAGTGAAAATTCCCTTATAAAAGTGTATAGCAATATTATTTCTTAAATATCACTAACAAACTTTAAAAAAGTTCTCTTTACTTAGTTTGCAAATAGGCTTTCTGAGACACTGCTCCGGGCAGTTTAATATCGTACCCACATACGTGTTTGGTTTACATCTTGGTACTAGTGAAACACGCTTGTTCTCTTTTTATTAATGGAAAGTTCGTATGTTCTTTCTGTCTAGTTTGAAATTATAACATTAAATATGAAATTAAACTCATTGCTTAACTTGTTTTGTCTTAGTGTGTAGTTTAATCTGTTAATAGGTGAAAAAGATGTATTATATAAATTATATAATTATATATTACTATTATAATTACATTATTATATAATATAATTATTATTATATATTATATCAATTATATATTATATTTAAAGGTATTATTTCAACCATTTAAAAAATCGATCACAATTTATAATTACTAAAGGAATTATTTTATTTTATTAAATTTGCATTGGTATGCAAATAAACAGAAAGAGTACGATTTGGAAGTTTGCGCAATTTAGCAAAATTGATGGTGAGAGTTTGCTAAATTAGCATTTGAACAGAAACTATTTGGAACTAAATTACATTTATTACTCAGGATTGCATAGGCCATATCCACTTAATACGCGTATAAGGTTAATAAATAAATTGCAATTTAATATTATAATACTGAGTGTAAAGTTATTATATTAATAATGAAGTAAAAAGTAAGTAATCAGAGCAACAAATTACTTTAGTATAAGTTAATTTATAATTTTACATGGCGACTCAAAACTATTTTAGTCATTGAGTATTAACGATAAGGTTCTGATAACTGTCAGTATATTCTTTACATAACACTGTTGTCGATGGATAATCTAATACAAGAATTATGGAAATTTGCTATAATTAGACTTGTTTTGACTTCAATAACGGGTTTTTATGTATACAATGATACAATACTATAAGGTAAAAATCTGAGAATGGTTTCCACTTCTCATATTTTATGGTACGTTTTTACATGTTCATAGGGATTTCATGAGTCAGGAAGTTGAGTATGGGACTGATTGTTTGTTAACTCACTAAAAGGGTACATGGAACCTCTAGGTATTGGACTAAATAGTTCATACTGTTGAAGTTGACTGGAGTGACCGTGTGACGAATTTATATTTAGAACATCCCCAATCGTTGTTAGTAACATGGAGTTGGTTGCTCAAGCTGGAAAACCAACTTAACCTACAAAAGTTCCTTTTACATTAATATAATGCATTTAGAACAATGCAATCCAACATTGCATTTCATAAACACTTAAAAGGCTTTAAAAGCTAAATCAGACTATTTTAAAGGCTATTGTTAAATGGAATCAATTTAAAACTAAATTGTGGTTGAAACTTGCTGGAAATAAGCGGATGGTTAAAACGAACAATCAGGAAGTTCGTGTTTAGGAATAGTGACGTCAAAATGGGTTTTATCTGGCAAATCTATGGATTTGTCAATATAAACTCTTTTTGACTTTATTGCATGTGTCTTACATAAGCAACAGGATACTGCAATCAGTTGTGATAGTGTATAAATTAATCACAATTAAAAAATATCGATTTTAGGTATACTGGTAGAACCAGTTAGACTTAATATTATGGCTTACACATCATCTCTACTAAATTTCATTACTAAAAATTGATTTATATTTAATTGTTTTTGTTACACTAGTAATGCCCGTTGTTGCAATTCAAAACATTTATTTTGGACAAAATGTCTGGATAAGATTTTATTCTTCTTATTTAGGACTCTTTAACACCACATTCATCACATTGTTTAAAATAATAAATATTCCAGAAGGAATTATTGTTTGTTGAAACAGATTAAAATTAGAAAAAATATATACTTTTGTGAACAAAGTGAAATTGTCAACAACACTGTAAACAAGGCACAAATAATACGTATGTACTATATTAAAAGTCGTAATAACACTTTATTTCAACCATTAACTTAAAAATAATTTTAATCAAATTCAATTTAAATGAAGTTTGATATAATTCCTTTTATTCAAATATTAGGGTACGCAAAGTCCGAAACTTAAAAAATATATAACATGCCTGAATGATAACAGAATATATTATTTCCTTTTTACCATTAAAAATGTATCACCAACTCCTGAAACTGTAATTGATAAAAATATATGGTAATACTGTGTAATTACAAAATAATTATATTTAAATGCAGAAAGTCTTGTAATTATTGCGTTTTTGTAATTTCTGTTCTCATACAAGCTTGTTTAAGAAACGTTCTTTGTTACGTTCTACTTATCGTTGGCTCTAACTCAAGTAGTGATCTTATTCACTTACTCCATCCTCGGAAGTCTTTCCTTATATTATTTTATAAATGTTAAGAAATCATGATTAATTTGGTTACAATAACGAATAAGAATTGGATGCAAATTAGGAAAAATGTTATCAGTTATCAAACCTATCAAGTGAATGCCATGGACAACGTATATACTGTTCATTATTTTGACACAGAGAGAAACAACGATAAATGCTATTTCAACATTTTCAACACAAACAAATTATATGCGTAAATACAAAAATCCGACGGTCCTACTTTCTTGTATTCCCGGTCACGTTGTCAATACTGTTGAGATTTACAGAGCGCCCGGAAAGCCGGGACTAAATAAAGCCGAGACAGTGACAAACAGGACGTCTCTGAGACTTTGTATATCAGTCTGTGAAAGTGCAGTATATATCTCTTCTATATATCCAGGGTGCAGTCATTTCGAGTACTTGTACATTGAATATATCCTTATGATGTAAAATATGTCTTTGTACACAATATAAAAACGAGTCTAGAAAATAACAGTTTTTTAATTGTATATTCATTTAAAACATTTAAGAATATTTTAAAACACTTTATTTATATTTGAGTGAACAAGCTTATTTAAGCCAATATGTACGTAAAATTGGAATGATATAAATGTGGTCTAAATCACGCATTACATTATTATGACCTATTAGTACGTAATTTAAGAGGGATTTTTATTAAATAACGTTAAATGCAGCAATTTATAAAATAAAAATTTATTTTTTATAACATGTTTACATTTACGTCACAGACGCAAATAAAAAGTTCAGATGCAGAAATATTGGCGTCTTTAATACAATTGGTTTAGAAAATAATTTTAAAATTAATGTAAAAACATTAGTACACCAGTTTAATCTTTTATGAATTATACTTAACTAGTAAGAGACGACATGGATAGTATTAAGTCATTTTGTTTTCCTACTCTTTTTTATGCTTAAATATAAGTTAAGCATCTGTACTTTTTAAGGCAAATAGTATACAAACTATATTGAATATTTTTTTTAATGCTGAAAAACCTGAAGTAATTACTACTTTGTCCTGGATGTTCCATATTTACATTTTGTTTTATTATTTTTCATATTTTATAATTGCTATCTTGCTTTTCTTATCGAAAGCTCTAGAATGATTTATATAAGTTGAACAATCAAACAGCTGTGTACGGACGTTATACAACATTCTCTACCCTATAACAGCTTATACACATTCACTCATATTGAAAGCTTTGAAATATTCTTAACACTGACAAACAAGTCATTTTCATATAATTCAGTTCAATAAAATCAAATGGTGTTTATTCTTGTTTTAATGTATTTTTTTTTTAAAATGAAAGAAATATTTCAGCTCCAGAGAACGATATGACTGAAACGTGACATAGTAAATCATTATTATTATATCTTCATTTGCTGCATTATAACAAGTAAAGAGTGCTAGATTACGTTCTCGTTTTCACTGCTAGTGGTCAGGTCACTCAATGTAACTATCGGTCGTTAATCTTCAACTGGAGCTAGTAAGCCAGCTACTTAGTTACACCTTAGTTACAGGGGGATTAGTTGACAAAGTACGTAGTTAACTAACCTTCAACTTGAATAACTAGTCTCGTCCACCCAGACAGAGGAAACTAAGTTACTTTTCTCTATCGTTCTAAGACGCTGAAATAAAACTTGTACACAACGTAGGCTATTTGGATCCATGACAACATTTCAGTCAGTCCAGTTGAAATCTAAATCTAAAAAATCTTAAATATGATTGATGATGAACCCCAAAAATATCTGGGCAGTCCTGGTTTTTATGAATTGTAGTTTACGGTAAGTTAACTAATACTTTGTTATTTAATAAAACTACTCAAAGTAACTAATCCCTTGTAGTGTGTTCTACAGTCCTATTTCCTTTCGCTTATATATAACAAATAAAATGTTAGTCCGATAAAAAATATCAATACTTACCAGTCACCAACAGTCGAGTCTATTAGAAAGGTAATCAGTGAAAACAAATTAATTTTTAATATATTTTCAACGATAAACATCTAATTATTTTAAATATTTCAATACGACCTACCAGGTACATTTCCTCCTCCATGTCCAACAAATGACCTTGTTACAAATGTTTCACTTCAAAAATTAATTTATTCCAGCAAATTTTCCCATGACAATCCAAAATCATACATATGAATTTTCAAAAAATAATACTACCAGTTGATACTACTAGTGCATGTTATGAATGCTTTATTCAAAAACGTTTTATTTATCCCAGCATAGTTTTTCACGCAAGCTTACAATGTAAGGGGTATAATATATATTAAAATACGTCTTAAACTTCTTAAACAACTTAACCCAGATTTTAAGAAAAAGGTCTGGTAATTTATACACGGTTATTATACCTATTATATTTTATAGAGATATAAACAGTTTTTAATTAGTATAGGTTGTATACTCAACGGGATGATGAAAAGAGTTTCCGGAATTTCTACATTATCATATTCCGGATCGTAATACATACAACTTTCCTTAAAAATAGCCGATAGTAACAATATTATATAGGAAAGTCACAAAATTAACAGACGTAACTTAACGATCGTAAAATAAATTATGGATAAGCTACAGATGAACAAGGCCAGTGTTTGTGTGAATCACATTAAGAGCATTTACTTCAGTTTTTTACTTTAATCAACTTCAATCAACATTTTACAGTGGAAAATTATTTTGATTTTATGTTTATTTTGGATACACAATACCGCTTAAAATGTATTTTTTTAAGTAAAGAAAGCTAAGATAGATTAAATATATCGTACTGAATTAAAATGAACTTTATCGTTATGAAAATTATTATTCACATAGTTACTGTAAATACTAAATCTAAGGGTGTATTTTATCTTACTTACACATTAAATACATATATTAGATCTCATATTCCGTATCAAAAATATCATCTAAAGTTCAATAAGAGGAGTAGAATAAATAAAACGTCAGCTGATAACTTTGCGGTCCATGGAGTGCCTAGGATCTCGGACATTGCTGTTAAAGGATTTCCGATCACTTTCTTAACTCCATATGTCTCATTTTTAGAGACTGTAAGTCTATTAAGGAACATCTATATCGTTATTTAAGAACATCGTAAGTTTCCTTTAGGTAAAACTGAAGTAAAACCATCATCTTATGATATGATGGCTCGATAAGTTTATCAATCAGATTAAAAAAGGTAGTTAATGTTCACTGATAATACTTGTAAGGATAAAAAAAATCTTAGAATTAGGTTTTTACTGCACAAAGTTGTTTTCTGGGTCAATTGTTTCGTAAGTCATACTTTATTCGATTGGCGGAAGTAAAATTTTTATTCAAATCACACTCTTTGTTTCAAAAAAGAAAAACATTTTAGGAATAGTTCTGTATGCACTTTCTTGAAAATTTTGGGCAGAGGAGTCTTACCTGAATATGAAAGATCAATGGTACCATAATGAAATATTCATTTCTCAAAACTATAAAAAATTGCTCTTGATATTTAGAAATTATAACGGAACACAATAAAATCATTCAGAAAGTTTAAAAAATTCCTTTGTGAGATTAAAACTTTCACCTGAGTACTTAAAAATATAAATCAAGTATTGAAAAATACTCTTAATTCTTAGTGCCGGTAACATTGATATAATAATAAATTATTTTTAACAGTTTAGTGAATGACATTACTTGAATAAGAACAGAATATATTTAAAAATTGTCTTATATATTTGGACGTTCATGGGACACATACGTGCTATTTCCTGCCAAATTAAGACATAATGGACAACATGGACATTACCTATCGAGGTAGAGTCGAGAGTAGCCATCGTCAAAGAGTAAATCCAATTCACAAGAAATTCATCGACACCATCGGAAAAAGTACAAATATTGAGATTGGGCTAGAACGAGAGGAGAGACAGAGATATCTTCAATACTGACCCGGACACAGTACAAGTGTTTGCTGACACCGGAACCGTCTATTTGTGGTTGGGGGAGTGTGTGCTCTCGGTGTCTGTCTGGGCGAGAGGGTCTCTTTACTTTCATACCATTCCCACACACAAGATTGATGAAAGTATTATTTGATACTAAATAGACTGTGATTTTAGATAGATATATGTGCATAATCTGGCCGCCTTCTACACCGCAGCTGTTGAACAATGCCACAATAATTAATAAAAAAACATAAAGGTGTCTTTAAAATGGTGTTTTAAATTTCTGTCAGATCGCTTTGTTTTTATAATTGGCTGAATTCGTTTGTAACGTGATAGTCACTTTCCTTTAAATTGATTGATTGATTTGTTTTTATAGAAGAAGAACTTTTACAATGCATTGTCTCTTTTGCAAAAAGTGGATAGAACGGCAGAATAAAACAACTACCTGTCCCAGTTACACTAAAAAATTGTTAAGATGCGACGAATGTTTGACAATAACCGCTGATACTTTCAACTTTTGTATCAAGTGCGGTTACAATTTGAGCCGCATAATAAGAATTTACAGGGCCAAGGAACAAAAAAATCAAGTGAAACAACAATTGTTATCAAAACCGAAGTTTGTATCAACAATGCTATCATCATCATCATCATCTGAAGGAATAACATTTTCAGAACTTAATTTAACTGGTGAAGAATTAAATTATTTGGATGAGATAGAAGAAAATTTAGGAGCACAACATCGGCAATATTCTGCCTGTGCCAAACTTGTTCGAGTCACCGAGGCCTCCCGCCACGCCGTCAATTTCGTTGGATGAAATAGGAGAAAGTCAAGAGCACAACATCAGCAATATTCTGGCTGTGCCAGACTTGTCCGAGTCACCGTGGCCTCCCGCCACGCCGTCAGGTCCTAGCGATCAAAGTGAAGACATCATTAGCAAGCCGGGTTTATAAATAATTTTGATATAGAGGTGGTGTTTAACATTTAATTTTAACCCTCATCATTCGAAAGTTATATTGTTTAAAGATTCAAGTGCCGATTTTTTCAAGTGCCGAGAAATTTAAGAAAATATGTTTCTTACCATAAAGACTACTCACAATATGTTTAATTTGATTTGTCGGCACTATAATCGATTTCTGGATCGTAGGAGAATGCTGCTTTTCCGGAATCGGTCAATTTCCTTTTCCCGGGCTCGCTGCTGTTGTAATCGATGTGCCCGAACTCGTTGCATTCTTTGTCTATCCACTTCATTCTGATTTACTGTAGAACGCAAATGTGCCATACCAATACGACTGTTATCATTATCAGTCTCTTGCTGGTCATCAGTGTGATTAGCGCGTGAGGTAGCTCGCCGCATTCGATCTACTTCGACGACCTATGTTAGGTCGTTTTCTTCTCGGCATTGTAAGCAGTATCTGATATTAATGTTTTCTTGCACTAATAATGTTAACCTATAATGGCGACAGCTTTTTTACCCAAAATTGCATGCAGTAGTAAGTAAATATATAATACTAAGACACTTCGTCATTTTGTATTTGTTACAGCTGTTAAATTAAATTAAGTTAAACATGGACATCAATCAAACGTTTGACAGGTAAGAACAGTTTGTATGTGAAAATAAAATGGTCGGTTTTAGTATTTTCCTTGCAATTTTGTTATATTTTCTCATCGTTTAAACCTTCCCCGGACTTCCACGAACATTTCAAGACCAAAATTAGCCAAATCGGTTCAGCCGTTCTCGAGTTTTAGCGAGACTAAAGAACGGAAATTCATTTTTATTTATATAGATATCATGTAATATAAATAATACACTAATACCAATTATTTGAGCATAAGTAAGAATTTTAAGAAACTGATATTGTATGACCGATAATAATAATTAAGGTATATTGTACCATTGCCCATAGGAAACGAGTGTTAAGCTTTGCATTAACGGTTAATTACCACTTTCAATGCTTCAATTAACATTTCTTCTGATATCTGTGCTTTCTCCTTGCTTCTGCGATTATGGGAGTCGATTAATATATAAATTATAACATTTATAAATATTATTGTTACACAATAATTTGTAAGTAATAATCTAGTTCCAAGTAACTGAGTAACCAAGTATTAAATACTGTAAGGGTAGCAGCTAAATATTGTGAAACCGTATTTTCGATTTTGACTCCACATGTAGGTCACGCCACTTGGGGTACAATATCGTTACAGAGGTAATTGCAATTTGGATAGTTCTAAAATATCCATACATACTTATCATGTGTTTCTGCATTAACTTTAATTCAATTAATTAATAATTTTTTGAAGTCTAAATTATAAATTAAATAAGTAAAGAAAACCATTATTTCCAAATATCAAAACTTTTACAAAATATTCTTAAAATAAATTAATTATAGTATGCTTTTTGATCTCCAAAAAGACTTGTAAATACTTATGTATTAAATTGGTTATGTGTAGCTCAGGTTTTGCAAGGAACATCCCCAGGCATGTTATATTAATAGTGGTAACAACTATTAAGTTTAAAGTAAAGTAAGGAAAATCATTAATTGTATTGTAGGAGTACAATTATTTGTATTCATAAAATAGGAAACATATCAAAGTTAATTATTGAGCTCCCTATGAATATTTTAGTTACATATTAGATACTAATTTACAGGTCATAAAACTTACAAATATCAACGGAAATTAGACTGATATTTAACTATAAGTTAGAGTATGTATTACACGTCTATCAGATTTCAAGGTACAATAACATGAAAATGTAAACATTGGATGTAGACTACATTTTAAATAAGAGCACTGGCCTCTCCTGGAGCATTATCCTTAATGGATTTCACTTTCATATGCAACACCTAGCCTTTGAAATATGTTTTAAATAAGCTTACTAATGAGTGGAATATCATGTTACATGTTACTTTTGTAATATTATATTGCTTATATGTGTACATGTTTATATCTATCTCTCGGGGTTGAAACTAAAATTCCATAATCTCACATTTATAGTTAGAATTTGACATTAGCATTCTTACACCACCGTATATGAAAAATATAAAAATGTTAGCCACAATGCACAGCGGTCTAATGCAGTGGAATTAGACGATTATTAAGTAAACACAAACACTCACACGTAACAAAGAATATACATACTGTGTGTCTCTCATTATTATTTAATATTATTTACTCAGGAATGAATTTCAAGTTTTTCGACTATGTAAAGGTCCCTTCACAGAAATTTGTTTACCAATACCGTCCCATAACGTTGTTTTCAGAATGAAGCCTTGTTTAATCCACTTTTGTTCAATACCAAAACTAGGTTTAGATTTATGCCACAGAAAATCAGCATCTATTTAGAATGAGATCCATCGCACAATAAATTGTCTATACCCGTCGTTTCATTCAATACTTTCACCCTAAAGGTATACCTGCTTTGGACAACTTTGATTGAAATAACTCAGGATTGTGGTATAAAATCACTTCGAGGAATTTGCGAAAGCCAAATCTCTAAAAATCTAGTCGAAGCTTATTTTTTCCATGGAGCTCTACCATCCTGACTCTAAATTTACATAGTATAAAAAATAAATTAGAGTAATTAAACTTACTTAGCAATACTAACTTCCATTCTACTTTATTTTACTTTGGTTTTGTCTACAATTCTTTTAGTTCAATTCATAGCTCTTTCAGCTATTTTTCGTGAATACAAGAAAATTATAAAAACTCATTTTTGATCCCTGCACGTGAAATTTCAGGATTTAAGTAGGAAATGTTGCCAATTTTGTAATCAGGCTAAAATAAAATTGCTGAAGATAAGAATATGAAATATTTATGTTATGTACATATAATTATCAGTGAGTGACTTTTATTATTGGTTTTTGACTTTAAAAAGTAATGTTTAATGAAATATAATTGAAGAAATTGCATGTTTACGAATTTATTTTTACCGATAGATTTTGTCATAAAAACATCTCACTCCTTTAAACTATGGAGGTGCATCACTTACATAAGATTCCGAACGATTACTCCAACTTAACAGGTCAATAAACGATGGTACAGTATTATACATTTTATTCCAGGTCCTTTCAGTTACGGAATTTGAGTTGTAAAACAGAGGTACAGTTAAACATCAATGAAGAGTGGAACTTAGATGTCCAAGGTCAAAGTAAAATTACATCGGGGGAAGCTTGGTGCTGTTAAGGGTGCGCTCTACCACTCTGGTGAACGCTGATGCAAGGGTTTTGAATCTGCCTCATTGTAGGTTCATTTTTTGAGCTATTACAAACATATTGATGTCATTTAAGTAACTAAATATTTGTATAGGTGTATTAGTTTTTGAAATTTCAATTTCGATTCAACTTAAGCTGCACATCAGGTGGAAAGTTTTTTAAAAAAAGGGTATTTTCAACGTTTCATAAAATAAAAACGCGAATTTTTATTAAAGAATAAAATACAGACATTCGTAGATTGGAATATAGTAAGAGTAAAACTGCAAACAGTTTATTAAAAAGTTCTGAAGTTAAGGTGCAATAAGGCAGACATGAAAGTTCTGCAAGCGCTATTCAACGCTCTGTCAGGTGGCGCGCGTGGCGGCTACAGCCGGAAACTGTAGGCAACTCTCCCACCACTACCTGCTGGATATTTCCCCTCACCCGCTTTCACTAGGTTATAACGTGTGGCCTTTCAGTGTTGGTGTTCCTTCAATTTGTTGATTTATAATATCTACCCCGCGCGGCGCCGGGTCTTTCCAACGGCCATGGACGAAACACTACTTACGCGCCACCGTTGCGCGCCCATGCTATGAATGACCGTGTCGTGTGGAAGCTCTCATATACATCTTCATATCACCGAAATAGTGTTGGCGAACTCTTTCCGTAACAATAGATTCGTAACGTTTAACAACTACCTCTACCTCGTGGGGAACAATAAATTATTGAATAATGTCAATATTTTCAAAATATGAGTGACATACCTCATTATGAGGTATTTTGTTTAGTGCAATATTATAGTCTAACTATAATAGGTTTTATTTGACTTAATGTATGATTGCTTCATTTGATTATTAAACAAATCTCATTACATGAGCAGCTATTACCCATTACAAAATAAAGGAATTAAAATTTTAACATTTTAATTAAAATTCCACTTTTTACTTTTTATTACAAATGCATATTGCCAGAACTAGTTAACCCAAGATACCCTCGAGGGCTTCCTGTGAGAGACAGACTATTTTAAATCCTGTCACAAAAATTGAAATATAAGCATAATTTCATTTCTAAAAATTTCATAGCTCCAATTTCTAAAAAACAAAAATAATCACTTCCGATCGGAATATACCTCGGAAAATGAAATAATACCTCAGTCAATGAAATCCAAAGTAGTCGGAACTTCTTATCAGTAGAGTTTTTTTCCGGTGTATTATCCGACCGGAAGGGATTTTTTCAATTTTTCTTCGATAATTATATAGGTATCAGTCGGCGTTCAATTGATATCCAAAATCAATGTTCTATCATAATTCTAAGTACCACTTTTAACTCAACGACTCAACCAGTGAAATCCAAAATCGTCAAAATCTGAATCAGTAGAGCTTTCCTCGGTATTTTCCAACCGGAAGTGATTTTAATGTTTTTCTCGATAATTATATATGTATTAGTCGGCGTAAAATTAATACATAAAATCAACGTCCTAACATAATTCTAAGTACCACTTTTATTTACCTCAACCACTCAACTATTGAAATCCAAAATCGTCAAAACTTTAATCTATAGAGAGCTTTTCTTCGGTATTTACCGACAGAAAGTGATTTTTTTCTCGATAATTATATAGGTATAGTGTACAGTTTTAATGATAACAAAAACCGTCGTCCTAACTTAATTGAAAACACCACGTTTACCTCAAACACTGAAGTCCAAATAAGTTGAAGTTCTAATCAGTAGAGTTTTTCAAGTGTATTTTCCGACCGAAAGTGATTTTCTACATTTTTTCGATAATTATATACACGTCTACAGTTTAATGACACCTAAAATCAACGTCGTAACTTAATTCTAAGCTGTCATTTTACGTCTCCAAGACGAATTTGAACGAAGTGGTCGCTAATTTAAACTGTTCTTCGTGTTACGGTTCAGGTTACTTTGCGATTTATACTTTTACTCGTTTGATACTTTATGATTTAAACGAAAGGACAATTATATTTTTAACAGCGGTCAATTTAATTAATTAAATCAATCAATTTAATCTTTGTAGACAAGAGTAATGATAACTCTCCTTTTTTCTCCTGCTCTATGCTTTATTTTTTAATATGTCTTAAAATTTCGGGGGGGTCCGGACCCCCTGGACCCCCCACCCTTCGCTACTCCACTGAGAGCAACTGATATAGTAATTCATTTAATTCACATGTATACCTATATTATCCCTTACAGTCATGGAGACTAGTGGTAAAAACAAACTACACAATTAAATATAACAGATAGGTGTTATTAATTGTGTTATTAATTTCAATGCTACATTAATATTTTTGCGTAATGAGGGTAATAGAAATTGTATTTTTATAACTAAAATGAGTTGTTTCCAAAATTTGAAGAAAGATGTTAGAGACATTTAATTCATTTTGCATCTAATCCAGTATACAGGGTGAATGGCTCTTGGTGTGACAAAATTTTTTGGGCTATAATGCAGTGTAAATGTAATACAATGGTGGTTATAAAAAAGTCTAACTCCAAAAATTAGATCTGAAATTAATTATTTTCAGTTTTTCTAAAAAAAAACCGTGTTTTTGTACGTAAATCTGATATTTCTCAGCAAAGTATGTGAGCAAATTGCATCATTTTTAGATTTTCCATTAAATTTTCAATTTGAAAAAGTTATCGGTCAAACGGTAAGAAAAGAAAATTAATCTTCAGGTCGATTCAAATGGCACAGTTGCTAAGTTTAAGAAAAACTAAAATATCATTGAAGCCCATCTTTTTACCACACCCTGTACACAATAATGTGTCAAGTCATATTAAAAACTTTGCCATTTAATAGGCTTTAATGGTATGCCATATGACCATAGTTAAGTATTCTGTTATCTACTTTTATCGGTTTGAATATTAAAAACACGCAAACTACAAAAAGATTAAAACAATTTAATAACAACTGTACTTAATATTTATGTTTTATAAAATGCCTCATAAAACAAGGAATTTGAAGATTACAAAAAGTAAAGCAGTTTAAAATAATTTTGTGCAGATACAGGGAAGTCCTGAAAAATTAAGAAACGCAACAAAAGCAATACACAAACGTGCTGCAAAATGTATTGATAATGATGTCCTCATTTTCGAACATCTATTATAAAAAGGTGCGTACGGTTGGCCCAACCTGATTAATTTTGCTTAAAACTAGTAATGTATTATACTGAATAAAATCGATTTTTTGGTACTTATTTCTGTTTTATTTTAGTCTTTGATTATATCAATTTTTTCAGAATTAAATTCTCTACAATTAATGTTTGTTGATTTTATGTATTTATTACCAATTTAACAAAGTTATTGTACATCAAACTTAAAAAACATTGTTTCGTGCCCCAATGTTTTGCATTTAACCCTGAATCCCTCAAAAACTACTACAGGTACAGTTCTGAAACCTATTTTATTAGCTTTATCAGGTAAAAATAAATAATAATCCACGATATTTCTTACTTAATTAACCTTTCCAAAAGTTCAGTATGGCTTTATTTTACTCTTTACCCAGGAATTCAGGAGAAATCTTTCGCTAGCTGTAACTCGCTAACAAAGCGTTTTCGGACCTATGTTTATATAACATTTTTTCATTATTTTTACTAGTAAAATGTGCTGTAGAAGTTGGGGGAGAACTTCATGAATCACCCTGTATACTCAGTGTAATATACTCAGGTAAATTTTGACGTGACAACGTCTTAAATTAGGTTGCGGCTCGGAGTCACTCATGAAAAAGTGTAACGCCCGGTAACGTTACGATGCCCGTCCAGTGGGTCCGCCGCACGGGATCCGCACGGGATAAAGCAGATAACTGTGGGACCGCCGCACGGGATAAAGCAGATAACTATGTTTATTCGTGAAAATGTGGAGTGCTTAGATTGGTCATTTACAACAACTACAACAATAAAGGTAAATAATTGTACACTGATATTTCATTATCGTAAACTATGATTGATTGATTAATTGTTAGATTGACACAAAAGTTGAGAAACTGAGTTTATAGGTTATGTCATACTATTGACAAATGTTGATAGTGTTAAGTAAATTATTAGTTTAAATCACTCTGCAATCAATCGTAATTCAGTCGATTGAGAAGAAAACAGCGCGTATTGCTAGTCAAACATTTAAAATAACAAATTATAACCTCTAACCTGTCATAACAGTGCGACCAAACAAACGAACTAAACCGACCAATCACCACGCGCGGAGTTAGAATTTAACTGTGTTTAGCAAGAATTTCAAATTCCAATTTTAGTAAATGTTTTATTCAACTTTACCATTTACAATAACAAATTTTAATTAATTTCAAATTATGTACAATGTTTTAGTAAACAAAATATATTTCTATAGTTAAAATTTGTGCAATTCTTATTTTCATTCAATTCCTTGTTCCTATTGTGCAATTTAATAATATTCATATCAATAAATATTCTACCGAGAAAAAGACGTTGTCACGTAAAATCTTCGCCCGTAAAACCGACTTTACAGGCAACCATAATTTTTTTTATCCTATACAATTTGCTAAGTAAAAACTGTAATTTCTCTCATGTTGGTCTTGTGATATTTTGCTTGATTGTAATTTTAATGTCTTGTTGTGACTTTGTTTTTTGTTGCTGAATTTTGTTATGTTACTATTGTTCAATTCTGTAAAGTTTATTGTTGTTACAAAGTTATAATTACATTCTAATTTGGCAGACGCACAGAGAGTGACATGTAGCTGTGTGTATTAAGTCGTAAATATATGAACTGAGCTCATAAAATATGTAATTTTTTAATATACTGTTGCTGGTAGCGTGGTTAGTTAGTCTTAAAAATCTTATGTGATCTGATAATTCTACAAACGTGAAAGAATGATTATATTTACAAGAAAATGTGTGGGTTTGCATTATGTATCAAAGAATTAATAAAATTATGTTAGGTTTGTTGATAACATTACAATTATTTAAATTTTCTATGGTTTTCATAACAATTCCTGCCTTGCCCAGTTTTTCCAGGTATTCCAGATCGGTAGACACTCTGACCTGACAATATCACTGGAATGATTACGTTTCTGTTCGTTTTCAAATATTTCAGTAGACCGAATTAAAATTAACAAAAATTAAATATATTTTACTAAAACGTTTTATTGCATAATAATAAAAGTATGTTGTACCAACGAGTCACGGTGGGAAAAGTACCGGTTACAGTTTCATACTGATTTAGCCGATCTCCACACTACGTGGTGCGAGTGCGTTGTTACGAGCCGAACGCATTTTCTTTCGGCAAATAGCTGAAATGCTCCGTAGTCCCGATACTCGGGTCCCTCGCTCGGCAAATGTCGGAGGCGCTCGGTTAGTTCCGATCCCTTCCACAGCAACTACTCATTGCCCTCCCTACAACCGATTTTGCCAGCGCTCCAAGCGGATTTTTGAAACATCGTACTGCGATTTCTGGCCTGTGGTAGAGCGCACCCTTAAGCCCAGCAATCGACTTCACCTCGTTTGGTCCCAGACTTAAACCCTTAAAATGACTATGTTAAGTCAAGGGTCTATGGCTACAGGAACAAATTAGAGACCACTAGGTATAGCGGACTAATAGAGCCATATCAAATAATTTACACTTTTAATCGCCGTTATACATTTTCACAACTGAATAGAACATAATGGAATGTCATATTCTTTTTTGTATAGCTATACATAAATGTTATGCAAATTGGTCGTTGTCATATATTTTTCTAGATATTACTGATTTCTACATTATTGACAAAAGCTGAGCTTTACAGACTTGTGATCTGGGGTTGTCTTTGTAAATACTCTCACTGTGAGTTTCAGTAATGGATGTGGTCACGTTTTGTTTACACGAGCACCAATCCGACTGATTGGTTCATCTCGTCTATGAGTTAACTAAACCTTAGAAGAGGATCTTGATGGAAAGGATCACACTTTGATGAAAGGAAATTGGTGTATGGAATATGAAATATGTCTGCAATACTGTCCTGAACGGGAAGTACGGTGTTTAAAACGCTTTAAAATAACGTGTAATATTCTAAGTGAATTATTATTAACAGGATAAAATTCTTTTAAACTGACGTTTATGATTGATTTTAGATGTTATTTTTTCTTTGTAATATAATCTTAATTACTATTATTGTCAATCCATATATTCATTACAAGAAACTTGCATACATAATATTGTTTAATCAATAAATTTGTAGGTTGTGCAATTTGAAATCTCATACATATTCTATATGTCATTGTAAGGCTTTTAACAGGGTTTTAATAGTGATATGCATACAATTATGTAATCTGGTCCATCAAAATGGGTAGTGGTACCAATCATGTACATGAGTTACGATTTTAGGAAATTAAGTTTTTAATTATTTATAATTGAAGAAAATGAAATGTTTCAGTAAAAAGTATTTTTTTAATAAATGTGTATAGATGCATTACTAGTGTTCACTTCAGTTATCTTTCATTCATATACAGTACAGTTACAATCTTCACTTGTTTATCTAAGAGGACAAATTCATTAAAAGATTCTCAGAAATAACAGATTTAATGGTTGCATTTCACCTATATTCCACTCTTATCAATTCCTTTTATGTTTTAATCTTCAGGCAAGGTGTCTAAATAAACTATATGCGTCTTTAATCATAAAAATAAGCCAGTTCAATTCGACTGAACTATTTAAACCACAGTTAAATCGAAATTTGTATAGTACAACATATTTGTATTACTTTTAAAAAAAGCTTTAATACTTTTAAGTAAATAATACGCAAATTAATAACCTAATATGAATTTAAATATATTTTAAAGACGTTTAAAACTTTAGTGGAAAATTGCAACGTTCATTCTCTAAAATGCAACATTAAAATCTTGTGAAGTCATTATCAAGCTGAGTTTTTCAATGAAAGTTTTCGGTTCATCGGAACCTCTGAAATGTTTCAGGGATAAAGTAACACCAGTCTCCGAAACAATGAACGGAATTGAACTCTTTGTTCGTCCAAGTGTGATATCGCCCGAGCCACTTCTTGGATGTGGAACTTATCTTTTGTAGACTCAAATCCTACCTAAAAGCAAACATTATGTATACATTAAAGATAATATTATTTTTACACATCTCTCCAAATTTCACTATATTTTTTCATATTTTTAATTTCTAAATATATTTTCTATTTACTTTAATACAGATTAGTAATTTTTTGCCGATTATGCTCATACGTTTTATAAAAATCATATTAAAATTTCTAATTTTCGATTACTAGCGTTTAACGAAATTAACACTAAGACATTTAAAATTGTTGTACTAGTTTATAATGCCTATAATCCCATTACAGGATTTAGAATTCTATAAAGTTTACTGCTTTGTATGTAACTGAATTAAGGTACCAGACAACAATATCACGTGATCTTCGTGCAAACACAGTGTCTTTTATCTTTTCCTATACAACACCTGACAGTTCCCGCGCCTTGTCACGAACTAGCTACAGCTGTCCACAACGTTACCTTAAGTATGGTTACATGAAACATACAAGTCATATGTTTCAGTATGGTTACATAACACTTACAAGTCATGTGTGTCAGTATGATGACATGAAACGTACAAGTCGTGTGTTTGAATCATTGTATAGAACAGAATCAATGGTCAATCTGAAGAATAATTCACACTTTTCAAGCACACAACCAGGAGTTTGCTTATTTTCGTGAGAAAGAAAACGACCGCCAGGAGTACTAATTTTGGTGAAGGTCTAACCAAGAGAGAATTGAAAGGAATAAAAATATATTATTTCTTACATTTTATTCCTTTTATGAAGCACTCAAAACCAACTATCTGACACATAAGTGGTATTTGTATAATCCTTAGACAATAACATACAGTCTTAAAGTTTCTACCTTAGGATGTTTGACGCTGATTCAAACTTTATTTACGTATTTGAAGGTTGGTTTTAAAAATAATCTTATAAATAAATTAGTATTTTATTTCTTAAATTCTATTGACACCTTTCCACTTTGACCTCCACCAACATTAGATTTGAAAAAACTCTCTATCGATTTGAATGAAACCCAGATTGTGTGTTTATACATCGCAAATTAGCCTCGGTTCATGCACTAAAATTCTGGACTGTCTTAGTCTGGATGTCGAGGTCTTATTTCAGTATCTTTAAATGTAGGTCAGCTAGTTTATCATTTAAAGGTTAATAATCAGGGATGTATTATAACGGGATATTACTCTCCAGAACTACCTTCAATTTAGGTTGTAACGATCTAAACAATTATTATAGTAGGGTTATTAATTATTTCAACTGCACATTTCAAGAGTAATGTAGTTGATAGCAAGAGTTTTGATAAATCTGCGTATTTAAGATGTCTTCTAAGGGTTCACAACCAATATGGTGGAAAACTACCTAGCTCAATCCTCTCTAGTCCTGGTGTAAACTAAAACAAGAAAGGTTAACAAAGACCCCTAGATTGTGTGATCAGTGCTGACTGATAAAACATGATGACTTTCATTGGTATCTATGTGGTTTTCAGTGTAAAAGCCTATGGATGTAATAAAATATAACTTTCAGAGATTGAGCATCATATCTGAAACAAAAAACAGTATCACTACATTTCGTATGGTCTGCCACAGAACATAACATACAACTAATAACAAATTAAGTTAAATTCGACAAAACAAACAAGTAATTACCAGAACAATAAATTGCCTGGAGGGCTACTATATAAAATTGGTATAGTTCCATTTCAGCATCAGATGAAGTTTCCTGTTCAACACAGATTGTGCAGCAAATGGTGTCAAAAGTAGAACAAAGGCAAACAAAGGCAGCGACTGTCGATAGATAAATGGGCCGCAGTGTGAAATATTGCCACCGCAGATTATCACTGATGAATAAAACATCGGCAGCTCTGCAGTACTGTGACTTTTCAATTTTCCTGTTAACCAAAATCTCAACTGTTCTCTTAGAAAGAAAGTTTCCTTAAAACTTTCTATACTATTTTATTAGTTTACTAACTTTCACTAATACGTCAGCTTAACAGAATCCTGTGTAGGTGTATATTTTTGCGTGTTTGTGAAGATGTAGACTATAATGTTTTCTACAGATTTTCGTAAACGCGAAAAAAGTGAGTAAACGTTTCCCACTCTTGAAAGCCTGGGGAGCGATAAATACAGGTGTTATGCTGTTATATAAACAAGCATAAAAAGAGAACAGTTTGCTGCTGTGATTTACACTGCTAATATCTCGTTTTTACTACAGATTAACATAGGTAAAGTATTCTACTGCGTTATTATCCTCAAGGGGAAAGAACCAGACAAATTGGGCGTATTTTATAAACACTGAAACCACATTAGTTTGATCTATAGTACTGTTCCATTAGCGGAGGATTTGGTCGTTAGTATTATCATGTTCTTATCAGCACTGAATTTTCTTTTTTATTTACAAGTTTTATTATTCACTATAAAAGTTAAAATAAACCATTACTATTTACAAAATTACGGATCAAAACTATAGTACAATAAAATAATCTATTTCAAACATTTGAAACATAGATAACCACATCATGCCCATTATAAATCATGTAGAGCGTTCAATAGATGTAACACTTGGGAGATTTATAAATGCGGTGGACTAAACGTACACATACAAATAGCGTTTATTTTTACAATTTAACTACATTATATTATTGGATTGAGGTTTTTTATAGTTTTTCTTGATGTAACAATTGGTTGGTATAAGACTCAGATTATTACGATGCATTATTTTTGTTTTCTATTTGATGATTTTTTTAGACTTTCAAGACTTTCAAAAGTAATAAAAACCACACAAAAATAGAGAAACGATAAATTAAATCAAACTTAATGATATTGTATAGCGTTCAACGACTTTTTATGGTTAGAGCAATGACCGATTTTGGAAACATTTATAGGAATTATATTTTTCCTGCAAATATGAAAACGTTAACGTCTAATTTCAGTTTGCGGTTTACTCTGCATACACTGTATCCGCAATATTAGTAATAATGACAATAATTCTCAGCAAACTCTAATGCAGTTGATTACGCTGTTTTAGCATTATCGAGAGACAAATATCAGAAAACAAAAAAGTCGTCTGGATATAAAAATATAATAAAAGTTAGAGAAAAATACAGGATTTAGGAAATTTTCTGTCGTTATATGTTATAAAATGTATAACACTATAGTTCAAGGGTTGAAACCTCCCTCGTCCCTGTGTGTAAAAATGGTAAAGTTTAGACCCTGAGTAAGAGGGTTATAACATTTGGAACATACAATGATAGAAAATGTCCAAGATCCTTTTATTATCACTTACGGCTTCTAAAAGAGATATTTTAATTATTTGTGTATATTATTATTTTTTGAAAAATATACATACAATACTTCTTGCATATGAGGTTTTAAATAATTCTATACACTTTAGTTTGGAATATATTGCACCAGAAAACTTTGAAAGAATAAATATAAAAAGTCATGAACAAATAGAGCTGAGACGTTAATACATTTTTCTACGTAGGAAGTACTGAACCCAGTTTTGTCAGCACTGGAACCATTAATAATTACACACAATCGGAGAGGTGTGGTCTCAAGTGATATTTCAACACCTCTGTCACTAGAAGCTAGTGTCTGCTTAAAATATTCCAGGAAACATTTTCTTCGCGTCCAATGCGAAATAAATTCTTGTAGTTTCCTACAACGTACAACATGCTATATACTCACATTCCATTTGGAATTTCTACTGATTTTTCCCATGTATTTCCTTAAAATAATCTTTATTGGATCTAGTTAATCATAATTGTTATTTAAATAGTCGTTATTTCCCATCCATCTATAATATTTATGTAAATTACTTTCGTAAAAACTTGTATATTAATGAGCAAACTGCAATATGATTTAAAGCCCAAATATGTGTAAAAAATATTTTAGATATAATAACATTTATAAACAATAAGAACCTAATATATCAATTCGGATTGATGTACACATTTTCTGACTCCGCCTCAACACTCTAGGTGAAAGGAAATATGCTACATGACCTGTTTTTTGAACATCTTTTAGTATCTCTGTTAACATTTATACATAATAAGTTGTTATAAATTAAAACTATTAATGGTAAATAATATATTGAATTTGGTAAAAAGTAAGACTTTCTTCGTAAAGCGAACACGAAAGTATCACTGAACGCAAACACTACACTACCGGACCCTGAGGAATCATTGTACCATGGTTAGCTCCCAATTCCGGCAATTCCCTATCATGATTTAATTTTCTGTGCCTTTTCATTAACATTACCCAAACCTGGATAAAAATATATAACTTGCAAATCATACAGAAATATGAAGTTGCATTGTTTGCGGATGTTAATTCATACCCATGGCACTCCGTGCAGAATAAGGAGACTATTGATGAGATGGCTGAATCTTTAAATTTTCTTATATTAAAGCTTTATGACAAACATGCCCCTCTATTTACCAAGCGAATTAAAAAGAAACGACCCGTTCCCTGATTTACCTTAGACTGTATCTTGTCATCTGACGATGACATAAATACCATTTATGTGTCTGATGGTTGGTTTTAAGTATATCATCCACGAAATAAAAACTAAGAAATATTATAGTTTTTTTATCCTTTCCATACCCTCTCATAACAACCTCCAACAAAATTAGCACAGCTGGCGATCGTTTTCTTTCTTATAAAAAAAGTAAAATCTTGGTTGTGTGCTTGTAAAGTGTAAAATATCCTTCGGATTAATCATTCCGTTCTATACAATGATTTAGGTACATAAATTGTACGTTTCGTGTAACCATACCGAAACATATGGCTTGTAGGTTTCATGTAACCATACTTAAGGTAACGTTGCGGACAGCTGTAGCTAGTTCGTGACAAGGCGCGGGAACTGTCAGGTGTTGTGTAGGAAAAGGTATAAGACACTGTGTTTGCACGAACATCACGTGATATTGTTGTCTGATACTCTAATTCAGTTACAGACCAAGCAGTAAACTTTATAGCATCCTAAATCCTATAATGGTATTACAGCCATTATAAACTAGAATAACAACTTTAAATGTGTTAATGGTAGTTTCGTCAAACGGCCAGTAATAGAAAATTAGAAATTGAGTTCTCTCTGATAACTTCTGTTTTTATGAGCTTTATTAAACGTTCTAGCATAATCGGCAAAAAATGTCGAATCTATTGTAAAAGAAATAATAATTAATATTTATAAATTAAAAATATAAATAATATTAGTAAAATTTGGAGAGTATAAACTATACCCCACAGCCCAAAACTAGGAGACTACCAATTTTATTTTTACTTATACTTTTGCTTACACCTAATAGCAATAATTGATTAAATTTTCAGGTATAACTCAATACTGAAAATCAGCAGACGATTAACATTTATTGACAAATGCCATACTATAATTAGTTGTTACTATTATGGCATAGCCTACCAGCAGTAAAATAAAAAAATATTACCTTAACGCATACGTAACGTGTGCCTATAGGTAGGATTTGAGTGGACAAAAGATAAATTCCACATTCTAGAAGTGGCTCGGGCGATTTCACACTTGGACGAACAAAGAGTTCAGTTCCGTTCATTGTTTCGGGGACCAGTGTTGCTTTATCCCTGGAACATATAAGAGGTTTCAATGAACCGAGAACTTCCACCGAAAAACTCAGCTCGATAATGACTTCACAAGATTTTAATGTTGTTTTTTTTTTTAGAGAATGAACGTTAAAATTGTCCACAAACGTTTTATAAATGTCTTTGAAATATATTAATATATATATTAGGTTATTAATTTCATTATTATTTACCTAAAATAATATCTCAATTTTTTTTTGTTCAAAATATCGAAGCTTTCATAAGTAATAATTAAAATAATAAAAATATGTTGTATTATACAAATTACGAGACAAGTGTGGTTTAAGTAGTTATACTTAAGTAATTATAATCCGACTGTATAATGGCTTATTTTTATGATTAAAAGCGTTTATATAGCTTATATAGACTTCGCTCTTAAAGGTTAAAAACATAAAAGAAATTGCTAAGATTGTAATATTAGCCAAATACAGCCATTAAACGTGCTCTTCCTGAGTATGTTTTAATGCATTAATTTCTGAGATAAACGGGTGAAGACACAGCCATGAAAGCGCACTTTACATAATATAAAACTGAAGTGAGCGACTTTATGTAATATTAGTATTGTACCTAAAGGCATGTATTATAAATTACTTTTTACTACAATATTTAATGTTCTTGTACTATAAACAATTGAAAATTTAAATTTCCTAATTTCATAACTCATATACATGTTTTAAAACAATTATATTGGTACGACCAACCACATTTGGACCTGATTACATAATTATAATGTTCAAACTCCTGCTTTATATGCCTAAAAACCTAGATTTGAGCCTGCACTATCTCTTACTCAGATCCAAAGTCCGAAGTCTTTGACTGCTCCTCCATTGTCATTTCTCGTATTATGGTATAGTAGTTGTCGCAGTACATTTATTCGTGCTATAAGATTAAAAATGTTACGTAAATGTTATAATACTAAACCCTGTGTCAGTGACTTTTTAATCAGTTACACCAAAAGGTGTGAGAGAAAAATGTCCAAACCCAATTACTTGAGATCCCAGAAAATAAACGTTTGACAACCCAGTTAGAGACCCGCTTCTTACGCTACTGTAATCTTCAGTTTTAATGATTTAAAAGTTATTGGAAAAATGGAAAAATGAAAAAATAACTAATATATGGTCAAATATTTTCATTGAAGTAAAATTATAAGTTTAGAAATCAATTTAAAGTTTAGTTTCATCATGAATAGTTTAAACCTAATCCATGTTTTTGTGTTCAACTTAGAAGTCGTGAAAGTTCTGAAGTTTAGTTAGGAATGCTATTTAACATTAAATGTACTCATCATTAGATGACGTGCAGTACAATTATATCTTTACACTGTTAAAAGCCATATGTAAAACCAAATAAAAGCTTTGCAATGGCATACAGAATATGTCTGAGGTTTCAAATTGCTCAAGCTAAAAAATGTATTAATTAAACAATATGATGTCTACAAGATTTTAGCCTGTTAATAATACTTCACTTAGAATATTACTCGTCATTTTAGATCGTTTTAAGCAAATACACCATACTTTCCATTTAGGACTGTAAGACATACACATTTCATATTCCATACCCAAATTCCCTTCCTCAAGGTGTGACCCTTTCCATACTCCTTTCTAAGGTTTAGTTAACTCATAGACGAGATGAAGCAATCAGTCGGATTGGTGCTCGTGTAAACAGGACGTGACCACATCCATTACTGAGACTCACAGTGAGAGTATTTACAAAGACAACCCCAGATCACAAGTCGGTAAAGCTCAGCTATTGTCAATAATGTAGGAACCAATAATGGCTAGAAATATATATGACGACGACCAATTGGCATAACATTTATGTATAGCTATACAAAAAAGCATATGACATTCCATTATGTTCTATTCAGTTGTGAAGATGTATAAGCATAACGGCGATTAAAAGTGTAAATTATTCGATATGGCTCTATTAGTCCGCTATACCTAGTGGTCTCTAATTTGTTCCTGTAGCCATAGACCCTTGACTTTACATAGTTGTTTTAAGGGATTTAAGTCTGGGACCAAACGAGGTGAAGTCGATTGCTGGGATTAACCGCACCAAGCTTCTCCCGATGTAATTTTAGTTTGACCTTGGACATCTAAGTTCCACTCTGCATTATCATGTTTATCTGTACCTCTGTTTTACAACTCAGATGCCGTAACTGTAAGGATCTGTAATAAAACGTAATCGTTCTTTATCTCAATGATATCAATATCTATTGAATGAAACGACGGGTCTAAACAATTTATTCTAAATATAATGTATATATAACATATATTATAAATACATGGATCTCATTCTAAATATATTTATGTTGATTTTCTCTGGCATAAATCTAAACCCAGAATCTATACTGAATAAAAGTGGAGTAAATAAGGCGTAGCTTCACGCTGAAAATAATGTGATAGGACGCTGTTATTTAACCAATGTCTATAAAGAGACTTTGACATAAATGATATGGTAGACTTGACTCTATTAAATAATAATGAGACACGTATGTATATGCTTTATTATGCGTTGTGTTTGTGTTTACTTATTAATCGTCTAGCTCTGCTATATTAGACCGCTGGGCATTGTGGCTAAACGTTTTTAATTTTTTTTCATACAGGATAGAAGAACGCTAATGTCAAATTCTAACTATAAATTAGAGATTATGGATTAAATCACCGAGAGATAGTTATAAAATATTACATAAATAAACAATATAATATTGTACAAGTAACATGTAACACAATATTCTCTCCATTAGTAAGCTTACTCAAAACACATTTCAAAAGCGAGGTTGTGCATATGAAAGTAAAATCCATTAAGGATAATGCTCCAGGAGAGGCCAGTGCTCTGATTTTAAATATAGACTACATCAAATGTTTGAATTTTCATGTTATGGTATCTTGAAATATGATAGACGTTTAATATATACTCTAACTTATGGGCAGTTATGACAGGTAAATTTATATTAAATATCTAATTAAAATGTTCATAGGGAGCTTAATAATTAACTTTAATACATTCCCCATGTAATAAATTAAATATTGTACTCCACAATACATTAACATTTTTGTTTCTTTTATCATAAAAGTGGTAACATACCTAAGGATGTTTCTTGTAAAACCAAAACCACACGTACCAAATTTAAAATATAATTATGTACAAGACTCTTTTGAAGATCAAGAAGCATACTATTACTAATTTATTTAATATTTATATATGTACATATTTTAATAATATTATGTAAAAGCGATGGTACTAACAAATATTTTTCGTAGTTATTTAATTTTTAATGTTGAATTTCAAAAAATATTAATTAAATGAAGTAAAGTTAATGCAGAACACATGGTAAGTGTTTTTGTGGTAAAATGACCACACTTGAAGATTAGCCTATTCTTTATCACTAGGCTCCACTTCAAACTTTAAGTTATTGAGAAGCAGTTGTGTGATCTAAAATTATTAAGATTCTAAAAATAAATCAAACTAGTTTATAAAATATCGCTTTAATATCTTAAATCGGACTACATCATTTCCCTAACAGAAGCCAAAGCAATTTTATTTAAAGAGTTGTTGCATAAACTATATAAAAGACAATATAATGATCGGTGGCAACTTTAATATTGATTGGCTTGATAACTCAGTGGTTCTCCAGCAAATTAAAATATATTGTACCTTGTTTCAGCCTGAGACAGTTCGTAAACTCTCCCACTCGGGTGGATCTTGTTACCGTCTGCCAGTGGTTGCTTGACTGGGTGGTGACTGACATGCCGGACAATAAAGTGGTGGTGACGTGGTTGGAGCGGGATTGTCTGACTATTTCGCTGACCTTGTTCCAGTGACAGGCGCTGCGCTGGTGGAGTTTATCCTTTTCCTGCCACCACGTGCACTACACGTAAAATAACCGTGAAAAACTCAATCGTTTAAATAACCTTTCATATAGAGAGTCGTGGTGTGATGTTCATAATATACTCTCTGTCGATTCAATGTTTGATGCATTTTTACAAACATTGTGCCACAGGTTTGATATTGCTTGTCCGAAGAGAAAAATAAAAATAACACGGAATAAAATCAACAAGAAATGGCTCTCAACTGGTGCTGGTATAAAGATGATAGAGAGGACACATACGTCACAATACAGTCCAATATCACCACTCCTGATAGTCTGCTGCGCTTAAGGCCGGTTTGTAATGTGTTGTGTCAGGATGTGTTGTTACATGCTTCAAACATAGTCAAAGGAGAAGGATTTTCTCAAAACCAAGTAGTATATGAAAGGAAGTTTGGGAAAAATACATACGAGTAGATCTTAATACTACCTGAGGTTAACCGAATTCATTGAAATCAAAATATTAAGATATAAAAATTATTTTATCTCCAAATAATTTTATCAGCCAGATTATGCACAGATATCTATCTAAAATCACAGTCTATTTAGTATCAAATAATACTTTCATCAATCATGTGTGTGGGAATGGTATGAAAGTAAAGAGACCCTCTCGCCCAGACAGACACCGAGAGCACACACTCCCCCAACCACAAATAGACGGTTCCGGCGTCAGCAAACACTTGTACTGTGTCCGGGTCAGTATTGAAGATACCTCTGTCTCTCTTATCGTTTTAGTCCAATCTCAATATTTGTATTTTTTCCACCTGTGTTGTTGAATTTCTTGTGAATCGGATTTACTCTTTGACGATGGCTACTCTCGACCCTACCTCGATAGCTAACGTCCATTTTGTCCATTATGTCCCAATTTGGCAGGAAATAGCACGCATGTGTCCTATTAACGTCTAAATATATAAGACAATTTTTAAATGTGTTATGTTCAAATACTGTCATATACTAATTTACTAAAAAATTATGAAATCATTTATCATCATATCAATGTCACCGGCACTAAGGATAGTATGTTTCAATACTAAATTTATATTTTTAGTTACTATACTGTAAGTTTTTATCTCATAAATAAAGCTTTTAAATTTTCTGAATGTTACTTATTGTATTCCGTCATAATTACCAAATTCCCGGAGCAATTTTGTATTATTAAAAAAATGATTATGTCATAATATTACCATTGATCTTTTATATTTAGATAAGTCTCTTCTTAACTATAATTTTAAAAAAAATTAATACAACATTATTTCTCTATTTTTTCACATTCTTGAAATAAAAAGTGTCATTTGAATAAAGGTTATACTTCCACCAATCGCCGCCAATGTTACTTTTGATTTTGTAACCAAAAAGGAAGACATTTTGTTGTTCTGTAATAATTTTTTATGATGGCATTCTTAAAATAAGATAAATATGTTCTTAAATAGATTTAGGGTCTCTAAAGATCAGATATATTAAGTTAAGAAAGTGATCGGAAATCCTTTAACAGCAATATCCGACATCCTCGGCACGCCATGGACCGCAAAGGTATCAGCTGACGTTTTATTTATTATACTCCTGGTATTGAAGTAAATAATATGATTAAATTAGAGAAAATGAACATTAAAAATAATTTTCAACTGTGAAATGTAACTTCCTTTTATTAAAGTAATGTGGTTCACACAACCAGTGCCCTTGTATATTATAACTTATCCATAATTTATTTCACGATCGGTGATTACGCCTGTTAGTTTTGTCACATTCCCTACATTATTTTTAAATATTAACTAAATCTCCAAGGAAACTTATATGTTTTACGATCTGGACCACGATAATATTCGAATTCCGGAAACTCTTTTCATCATCCCGTTGAGTATACAACCTATACTAATTTTTATATGTCTGGAAAATATAATATACTGTATATAAGGACCGTGTATAAATTACCAGAACTTAAAATCTGGGTTAAGTTTTCTAATGAGCAAAGTTGGTTGCAGGGAGGGTTATTGAAGTTTTAGGTCGTAATTAAAATTACGAATAGTCGTAATTTAAAATACATGATCGTAATTATATTGTAACATTGCTTGAAAAACTATGCTTAGATCAATAAAAATTATTTTAATAAAGCATTACTAACATGCACTATTAGTATTAACTCGTAGTATTATTTTTTGAAAATTCGTATGTATGATTTTGGATTGTAATGGGAAACTTTGCTTGAATAAATTATTTTTTTAGTGAAAACTTTGTAACTCAGGTCGTTTGTTGGACGTGAAGGAGGAAATGTACCTTGGGTGGGAGGTTGTATACAAATATTTAAAATGATGAGATGTGAGGTATCGTTGAAAAGCTATTAAAAATAACTTTGTTTTCACTGATTACCTTTCTGATAGTAAACACTAATTGTGACTGGTGAGGATTGGTAGTTTTAAAGGGACTAACATTTTTATTTGTGATAATCGCAAATCTGTAATACTAATATATAAGCCAAAGGAAGTAGCATGTTAAAAACCTAAAGTACTATATAACTAAAACTGTAGGACATACTACAAGGGATTACTTACTTTTAGTCGTTTTCTAAAATAACAAAGTATTAGATAAATTTTCCGCAGGCTGCAATTCATAAAAATCTCCACTACTGGCTAGATATTTCTGATATTCAGCGTTAATTATATTTAACATGTTTTTATATTAATACTTGAACTGAACTGACTGAAATGTTGTTATGGATCCAAATACCATGTATACAACCTTTATGTCAGCGTATTAGTTAACTTACCGCAGGCTACAATTCATAAAAATCTCCAGGACAGCCCAGAAATTTTTGGGGTTCATCATCAATCATATTTAAGATGTTTTTAGATTTAGATTTCAACTGGACTGACTGAAATGTTGTCATGGATCCAAATAGCCTACGTTTTGTACAAGTTTTATTTCAGCGTCTTAGAACGATAGAGAAAAGTAACTTAGTTTCTTCTGTCTGGGTGGACGAGACTAGTTATTCAAGTTGAAGGTTAGTTAACTACGTACTTTGTCAACTAATCCCCCTGTAACTAACGTGTAACTAAGTAGCTGGCTTACTAGCTCCAGTTGCAGATTTACGACCGATAGTTACAATGAGTGACCTCTGACCACTAGCAGTGAAAACGAGAACGTAATCTAGCACTCTTTACTTGTTCTAATGCGGCAAATTAAGATATAATAATAATGATTTACTATGTCATGTTTCAGTCATATTGTTCTCTGGAGCTGAAATATTCCTTTCATTTTATAATTATAAGAGTAAGTACCGTGTAATTTTATTGAAATGAATTATGTATGTGAGGTCGTAAATAAACTTGTTTGTCAATGTTCAAAATATTTCGAAGCTTTCAATATGAATGAACGTGATTAAGCTGTTATAGGATACAGAATGTTCTTCATATAAAAGGTCCGCACACAGCTTACTGTTTGATTGTTCACAACTCATAAAAATTCATGTTATCAGACTTGAGAATACTAATTTTGTACTGGCAAGTCTTCATGTTCTCTGGATAATAATGCGAAATTCTCAATAGCTATGAGAACTTGGTGGCAGACTGTTTATGCAAGCATATGTTAATTATTTATCACTTAAGAGCTTTCGATAATAAAAGCAAGATGGCAATTAAAATATATGAAAAATAATAAAAATAAAACAAATATGTAAATATGGAAAATCCAGGGCAAAATTGTGACTATTTACGGGTTTTTCAGCATTTCAAACAAAATATTCCATATATTTGTGTATATTATTTGCCCTACAAAGTACAGTTGCTTCACTTATATTTAAGTATAAATAAAGGGTAGGAAACCATAATGCGTTCCAGGAAAAGCAATTCACCGTATAATTAAACAAATAACAAGTAGACGTGTTTCATTACGGCGGATTTATTTACGTCTTGTTGCACCTGGGTCTCGGGGCTTATAGGGACGTCAACCAGAATACTTACTTTTCTAAAGTAGAAAATTAAATTCTGTGTTGTTGGACCTTGTGATATTTATTTAAATGTAATATATTTATTTGTATTCAGAATATCCTAATCCAATGATATTGTTTTCTAAACGGTTTCATTGATTCTATACAAGAAAGACTGTGTTCAATGATGGTAAATTTCACTCTATGGGATTTGGCTGAATATTTTTATATTGGTCTTATAGTAACCATGATAGTGAGTAAATTGCTCAATATATACAATTTAAATGAAATTAACACAGATATATGAAATTTGTGAGGTATCGATGTAAATTATGTTCACATGAGACAAGAACTAATACCTTCTAACCATGCAAGTTTGAACAATTGTGGAGGAACAATAGATACATTTTGTTTGTACAAGTTTAATTGCTTTAAATCGGATTAATTTTAAGGGAACATTTGAAAAGTTTTTTTCTATACTCAATTATAATGGGATTAACAAATTATAAACAAAGTTTACGTTGTTTTAGTCCCTCATGTACTGCAATTACTATATTATAAATCTATCTCCTGCATAACGGGAGAGCATGCAGTAAGTGTGATATTTATTCTCTTACCAAGAATGACCTGAGATGGCTAAAACTGGAGAATTGAGGCAACAAAATTACTTTAGAGACTCCCAAACCGAATAAAGAAAGCATGACGTGTTACGTAGAAGATGTGCAGATTTTGTTACTTTATGTAAGGCAACGCTGCCAGAAATAATAATCTAATATTGGTTGTTACATGATTCTAAAAAAACATTTAAAAAACCGTTTAAATAACAGATTAATAACAAAAGCTGAACCATAGGTTTATTAAGCATTCCAAACAATCGATTCTACAAAAACTATGTAATAGTTTTGAATATAAAAGAGCATAAAAATAAAGTTTTTAAATAATATATGAAATATATATATATATATATATATATATATATATATATATATATATATATATATATATGGATCAGGAGAGAATAACCATTCTTGAAAATGTTACAGTTAATTTTAAGATAAGATAGATTAAGATAGTCTTTATTGGCAAGAGTTTAAAAGTACCAGCCAGCAATGCAATCCTTGAATAGTGAATATTGTTTTTGTATTTAACTATATGTGTTTTTGTATTTAAATATAAATACTTCTGTCTGTCTGACCTGGCACGTGTCACTTTATGGGATTTGGATGAGCATTAAGGAACATTTTTACATTGATGCTATGCGTAACTATGATGCCTATGACCAAAACACAGAATTTAAACCAACCGATTATAATCAAATGACGTTTCAATATATGACAGTAAAACGTGGAGCTAAATATACCTCTCTTAAAACATAACATTAAAAGAATAATTAGTCCATATACAAAACTATATAAAGTACATCGTAAATAAATTTATAAATCACTAGTCAATCGGCGTTACTTGAGATGGATCTATTTTGTTTCTAGGTAGTGTTATAGTTGTATTACTTTTCTGTAAATAACCAATGGCAGCATATAATTATTTTCTATTATTAGCTTAAAATAATAAGATAATAATGAATATTTTTTTAATTTATAAACAAGAAAAATTAGGTGACTGGCTACAAGACTACGTTGCAGTTCATAAGACCGTTGTACTTTAACTTAGGTCACTAAACCACCTGATTCCTTACAAATGGACATTAAACTTACTTTGAAACACTCTAAAATACTCCCAAGGACTCCCAACCTCTGTTAGTTATCTGTTATGAGAGTTCCTAGACTCCTAGAGCTGCCGGTATCAGTCAGCTACATGTTACGTGAGTTCCTAGAGTCCTAGAGCTCCCGGTATCAGTCAGCTACATATTATGTGAGTTCCTAGACTCCGAGAGCTCCCGGCCTCTGTCAGCTATATGTTATGTGAGTACCTAGACTCCTAGAGCTCCCGGTATCTGTCAGTTATATGTTATGTGAGTACCTAGACTCCTAGAGCTCCCGGTATCAGTCAGCTACATATTATGTGAGTTCCTAGACTCCGAGAGCTCCCGGCCTCTGTCAGCTATATGTTATGTCAGTTCCTATAGTCCAAGAGCTCCCGGTCTCTGTCAGCTATATGTTATGTGAGTTCCTAGAGTCCGAGAGCTCCTAGCCTCAGTCAGCTATATGTTATGTGAGTTCCTAGAGTCCTACAGCTCCCGGTCTCTGTCAGCTATATGTTATGTGAGTTCCTAGAGTCCGAGAGCTCCTAGCCTCAGTCAGCTATATGTTATGTGAGTTCCTAGAGTCCTACAGCTCCCGGTATCTGTCAGCTATATGTTATGTGAGTTCCTAGAGTCCTACAGCTCCCGGTCTCTGTCAGCTATATGTTATGTGAGTTCCTAGACTCCGAGTGCTCCCGGCCTCAGTCAGATATATGTATATTGTATTAATGTAAGCTATTATGAGTAAACGTACCTCTTCTATGGTTTTTTTATAAATGTTATAAAAGTAATAGGTGTAAACAAATTTAAGATTTTTATTAGAGTGCATAAGGATGAAGCATTGTATTACATACAGAATGAAACAAAAATCTTTACACAAATTCTACGGTATTGTTCCATAGACCAAGAGGAGCAAAAACTAATTGCAATAAATGGTCAATATCTTTTCGACTTCAGTATCTCTGTGGATCTGTATTTAATTCTTATTTTTATTTCAGAAACCAGTATAAAACCCAAATTTGGAACAAATTATTTTTCTTGCTGTCTATAAATTAAAAGTAAAATAATATTATATATATTTATATATTATAATTAGATAAAATAATCAGTTTTCATAATGGCGAACGGCCGAAGTTTTTAAAGCCTAATACCTAAAAACTGGAGAGGTGAAAATATTTAAAGAACAATAAAAGAACCTCAATATAATTACAAACATTTCTACAGTTAAAACTTAAAGATCACCCAAGAAATAATATACATGTATGGTTTTAAATGTTATAATGCACGTCAAAGTTTTTATTATTTACGCGTTTACGTAATAATTAACCACGCGTTACAATCGTTATCAGCTTATTTATTTGATTGGCATAATATTTGATGTGACTATATAATAAAAAGATATAGATCATTGGTTGCAACTAGTTTATATCTTCTATTTGGTTTATAGCACAATTTCCTAAAAATGTTTTATAGACCTCTGTTATATCCTGTATGGATTCATCCTAATTATACCTTATACAATTATACATAATTACATCAGTATAATTAAGTAACCTGATTTTTAAAATCTGACAGATTTACTTTTTGTGCAGATTTTTGTTAGAAGCTACTCTACTTTTTTTGTATTAATAAAACAGAGAGCGATTTTTTAGAAGAAGATGTCAACACACTGTTTACGTCAAGATTTACTGCTGATTTCAAATTAATACTATGTGTCAAAAAGAAACAAGGAAAGTCCATTAAGGGATCAGCAGCTAGCGTGTTGGGTTTACGTAGCGAAATATTTAATACGAAAATCATTCTTACCTTTCATGGGATATTTTAGACCCGGCACTAACTCAATAAAGGAACTTAAAACCGTTATTTAAAGGGCTCTTTAGAAGCAATGGAAACAATATTATTTTAACTAATACCAATTAGTATTAAACTAATATTATTCAATTTAACAATATTCTTACCATTGTTAATGATGTACTGTACACATACATACATAAATATATACCGTAAACTAAATTTATTATAAAAACAAGGAATTCTTCTTAAAAAAATAATATTAGTAGATGTTTGTTGTACAAAAGATAATGTAAAAATGTTATTGTTAGCTCCACTGGTGAAAAGTGGGAATCCAATTTCAAATTTCCAATATTTTTTGAAGTTAAAGAAGTGCATTTTTTATTTTCTCATTATTCATTTACTTGTTTAAAATTTGGTTTTGCTCTTACCTTTTCCACCCAGGAGTAGATAGGTTTTGGGGAAGGTTGTTAATAAATTCTAAAATAATGTATAATTGCTCAGACCTTAAAAACAATACAAATTACATACAAATCCCATGAGTTATTAATCAGCGTCTTAAAATGGTTTGTGTTATTCACAAATACAGAATTTTGAATGTATTTGAAACGTTGTTTGATAATACACGTTTTGTGTCATACATCGTAACTTTTTATGTCAAACTGGACATAGATTATTGTTCAAAGTTCTAATAGTCCTAAAATCATCACCGTCCATTAGTAGAGTTACTAACTGACCCACACCCAGAGTGACGAGTGAGTTCTATTTATATGGACGATATGAGCGAAACTTTACTATTGTACGTGTACTTGTAGTGTCAAGCTTTAATTTTCCAATACAGTCTGTCATTCCTGTTCGGGAAATTGTTTGGTTTTAATGATATCACAACATCGTGATTAAGCGTTTGACTTTTTAACGACAATGATTTTGCGGTAAATCAAGTTACCTTTCACATTGGATGATATTACTCAAAATGACGAGTCAATTTTAGTACGTAAAGATTATCTTTATACAGGGTGAATATAAAGTCAGGACCCCCCCCCCCCTCTACTTTTTTCCATAGGTAATATAAGGAGATATCCTTTGGGTAGTGGTGCAATATGGAAATGAAGTTTCATTTTATGATTTTGAAAATTTTTTTTTGTCCCCCAAAAATACGAAATTTTGGGGGCAACCCCAAAATTTTTAATGTAAACCCCTATCAAGTGACCCCTCATTATAAAGAGCATGAAAATACTGAAATAGTGGTGAAACCAGATATTGCTATCTCTTTCCTAATCCGAAATAATAGCCGTTATTATCAGAACAATTTTAATAACTCACCACGTTACGAAGTCAAATCAAATGTTCAAACTGAAGGCCTGCCTACTATTTGGCAGTGAGACAAGCGTAGAGTGAACGCCTCTCTGACGTTTTGGAAAGTCTGAGGTGGGTATTTGGTTGCAAGAATCAATAATCCTGTTTCCTAAATCTTCGAGGTTTGCTACTGGTGTTTTGTAAATTATGGATTTTATGTGACCCCATAGAAAAAAGTCCATGAGTGTAAGGTCCGGAGACCGTGCAAAGCCATTCTATTACACACGCCTACCACTGACCACGTTGCTGAGTTCCCAGGAAATGTTGTACAACACGATGATAATGTGGTGGGGGGCACCATCTTGCTGGAAATGAACGATTTCTTCTTCAAATTCATGTTTGATTCTCCCTTAATAACAGTATTTATTGCAGGAAAAAATTTATTCTTGTAACATTTCCAAATTCAGTTGACCATTGAGATTCCCATTAATAAAAAATGGTCCTATAATGTGATTCCCAAAAATCCCGGCCCAAACATCAACTTTTTCTGGGTACTGGGTGCGAGATTCACGGAAAACATGGGGATTTTCTGTGTCCCAGTACCTGCAGTTGTGTTTGTTCACATCTCCATTGACGAAAAAAACTGCATTCATCACTAAACACAGCGTTTCGAATAAACAATGGATGAGCAGAAATTAGTGCTTCCATTTCTTCACAAAATTGTAGACGACGGTCTAGATCGTCTTCGTTTCACTCGTGGATAAGCTTAATTTTATAAGCGTGATATTTATTTTTTTCAGTAACTTTACTACAGACATTTGGGAAACATCACAAAGATTTGCTACTAATCTGGTGGACTGCTGCGGATCTTCATCAAATTGTGCAACAATTTCAAACTGTTTGTCACCGCCTAAAGGAGGCCGACCTGAGCGTGGGGCATCTTTGATGGAACCAAATTCTCAGAACTTATTTACCAAAGTTCCTAAGTATTTCCTTGTCACAGGTCTATCAGGATGTGCCAAATTAAAAACCACCTTTCTGCCTCATGATAATTTTCATTCGAAGCCCCGAAAGTTAAATATCATTTCTACTTTATCTTCGTGACTACGTGCCATTTTTACTCGTAATCAGTATTAATTAGATAATATTATTTAAAACTTACAATGCGAAAGTGCATATAAATAAATTATTGTAATAACACTAAAACACATAAAAACTTCTCAAAATACTTCACGGAAACAGTAACCACACAATACCACTGGATAATAATGATCTACTAAGATAATAACTACTGTCAAAGTATGACCTGTTGTCACAAAAATTGAAACAAGGAATGGACTAGTTTTGTTACTAACTGTACTTCGAACCGGGAAAGCCCAGTCACTCATTGACAATAAACTTCTTATCAGGTTACTTTCTAATATTGGATTCTTCGTCCATTCCATGCCTCACTCATTGAGAACACAAACAACCAATAAACATGTTTCCATGCAGACGGAAAACTGTACCCAAACAAAATAAAATTTAGGTGTAAATAATTTTATTACAATTTTTATTGGCTATGTTGTTGGAAAAGAGATAGCGATCTCTGGTTTTCACCACTATTTAAGTTTTTTTCATGCTCTTTAAAATGAGGGGGGTCACTTGATGGGGTATTACATTTGAAAATTTTTGGGTTGCCTCCAAAATTTCGCATTTTTGGGGGACAAAAAAAATTTTCAAAAATAATAAAAATGAAAACTTCCTTTCCATATTGCACCACTACCCAAAGGATATCTCCTTATATTACCTATAGAAAAAAGTAGAGGGGGGGGTCCTGACTTTATATTCACCCTGTATATTTTAGAAGCCATTGCTATAGTAAACTCTCTTCTGGACAAGCGGTTACAGAAATTTTTCAAATAATAAGTGTTCTGAAAACATATAAACGTAAACAAACATTATATATTAGACATGAAGTAAACTTCTTTGTTTAAATGGTCCTTTTTATTTTATTATTGACTAAAAGGACTGCAGCAGAAGTATTAAAGCATAAAAACAACAAAATTAACTTAATAAAACTGTAAATAAACATAAATGTAAATAAATTAATATTATTGTTATATTATATGTATGTACAGGTAATGTAGTAATACTAATTATATCACCAGCTTTTGTTAATATATAGCAAATAAACCATAAGCAATATACCTCTCTCGTGTTTTACTAATTGTAATCTTAATTACTAATTTTGTGCAGTGTATAACAGAATTAAAACAGTACTCATGATTGCGTTTTACACTTGGGGTTTGAATTTCACAAAAGTACGAGTATAACAGACTGGGGATGTGAAGAGCCTAAAGCTTGTAAAATATGTTTATGGACCTGCGAATATTGAACAATTCCCCGAATGTGTGGACTGGATTGAAGCATTAAAACTGGACACGTATGATGAAATTTCCGCTCATATTGTCCATGTAAACAGAACACACTCGCACAGTGCGTAACCATCTCAGTTAATGAACTGCAGTAAATGTGAAACTGTGGACAGTACTGGTTTATGAAGAAAATTATACCTACCACTGTTGCTATTTAAGTATAATATGTACTTGCTATTACCTTAGTTTTTGCACCGTCTTTAGTTTTTCCATAAATACAAGCATGCAAATGTATTTTAAACGTAATGGGATGTCAAACAGTGTATGAAACGGAAGTGTGAAAAATTTAGTTTGACTTTAATCATTACTCTCTACTTTTAATGTGTCTTTCAGAAAGAAAATAAAACTGATTTGATGTTAGAGATCAATGAAATACTACATATAGTCTAAATGTTGCTGTTTGAACCAGCTCTCGTGTAAGGCTAAATTTCTTTCATTCTGAGTTTCAAATAATCGTAAACGCCTTATAGATGAATCTTTGAATTTTTCATTATAAATATTTAAGATTTAGTGAAAAATTACGGGTATAAAGAGGCTTCAAGTTGTATGAGTTTGCATCCAATTCCTCTGCTGAACATTTGGAACATACGCATATCCTACTTTATTGGTATACCAAATACTACTGCAATAAGTAATGGTCACTGAAAGATATTTAAATTTGCCAATTTGCAAAATTTGCAACTTTCCATGACATTTGACAGCTACAAATATTTCATAATCACATTTTAGGGCAGCTTGGTGGAATACAAAAGAGGATGTCCATAATCCCTATAGGGAAAGCACTTAACAATATAATATGATGGGACCCTGTAATGATTTTAAAACGGAAATAGACTTGTAAGTAGTAGATATTATACTAGTACTTATGATTAAGAGAGTCAGAGGAGAAGCAACATTGTGACTGTTTCTTATTTCAGGATTTGCCATTGTATGAGCACTTCTGTTTTTGACGAATTATATTTCCGACGCCAAAGCTAAGCGAATTTCATGCAGTTGAAAATATATGCCTACTTTGTGAGCTATTAAGCTGGCTATCTTTGCTTTTACCTTTGGTATTAGTTCCTCAAAAGTATCGGTAAATCTGTCACAGTACACTATGCCTTTGCTATCTAGCCTTTGTCCGATATTTTCTAGGTTCAGTATAAGAATGATATAAATTTAAATCTGTTACATTGCTTTGTGATTCCATTTTGTAATGACGACGGGCTCACTGCTCTCATTTGCTTACTCAAATTGTAGTCAAAGAGCGAGTGGTTTTTGTAATCTTAGTATTCCATCTGGTTTTATTCCTCCAGCTGCAATAAATATGCTATCCTGCGATGTTAAAGGAAACTAATATAGAGTATCTACAATAAAATAAATGGTTTCATTATATTACTGCTACCATCTGTAGTCAAAGTTAGATAATACTGCTGTCATATCTGTTTGCAACAGACTATGACAGGCGCAGTTTTATCATGTAAATAACAAATAATTTGGAATAAATAAATTAAAGTCGTATATATATATATATATATATAATTTCAATAAACATTGAATCACAAAAAGTACTTGCTCCGCCGGGAGTCGAACCCGGATCTCTCACTTGCCGGGTGAATGTGTTACCATTACACCACAGAGCGCTTACTTTTTCCGATTCAATTATTTTGTATTTGGCCGTATCTGTCACATATGCGTTTAAATAAGCAAACTAACATATGATCGGAAGACCAAATAACTGTCAAACGACTTTTATTTACATTAAATTGTATAAACGGCAATAGCCTTATTTAATTTCAATAAACATTGAATCACAAAAAGTACTTGCTCCGCCGGGAGTCGAACCCGGATATATATATAAACACACAAAAGTGTGTCACAAAGCTTCTGTGGATAATAGTACTCTTCATTTCATACAAAAAAATATTATACTAACAAAGGTCAATAAATGTCTCGTTTAGCAGCTAGCCGCCATTTTGATTTTGTATTAAAATATTATAATAACAAGTTAAGCTGAAGAAACTAAATTTGGCAAATATTTTTAAATAGATAAGAGGAAATTTTCAAAAAAAAATCATTATTATAATTTATGTGATATTGCAAAAATGGCGATTGTTGAAAACTTTTAATTCAAATCACAAACAATTAAATCTGTATCGTTGTAAAACATTTACTAGATACACACTAATCAGTTTTGTTACAAAGTTTTATTGCAATTCCAACGGTACTTGTTTCAACGAAATTCGAGACGTTTTATTAAGCGAGAACAACCACTTTAAAGCCACTTTTACACAAGCAGGGGGCAAAAAACTATATCTTGATAGGCATTTTATATTACCTTAAAGTATATATTTGTATTTTCGACTTTTTGGACGCAAATTTTAAATTAATGATTATTTAATTTTTTATCAGTCAAACTATTTAATTAATATACTGCTATAAAGTGCAATGTTTAGTTGTAAAAACTTTTGGGTATTACATTATTGAAATATTGTGCTTGAATAGAGATTTGTAAGAATCATAAACTGTAAGCATATTGTTGGTAGTCACAAAACTATAACAGTTTTAGGTGAGTGGTGTAAATTTTACCAGTGTTGAACAAATTTAAAGAGTCCCAAAAGTCAACCTTGATTAACAGCGAGAGTGCGAGAGTCAAGTGAAATCTCAGACATTCAGTTAATGATAATTGTTCAGCACTTTTGATCTACTTGTTTTAATGACTAAGCTCAGAGTTCTCCTCCCCTCCCCTCTCCTACACTTCTTACGCTTGTCATTATTCGCCTCTCTTATTATTTATGGCTCATTTTAAATATCCCAGGATACAAAAGCTTATATACGAGTAAATAGAACAAGAGAGTGTCTTTTTGGAAAACAAGTAATGGAAAACACTGCTCCCATTTTCTGATCACATAAAGAAGGGCTAACGGAAAGAACAGGCTAAGTCCATTTTTCTCAATTTTGATTTTTTTTTGCTTATATGTTGGTACTTTCCTGTTGCGGCATATGTAGCATGTGCTGCTAGTTTGGGAAATATCAAGCTCAGTCCCGAGAAAAACAACAATTAAAAAAAACACCAAAGGGAAAGAATAAGCTCAGTCCATCCAGTATTGGAAAGAACAGGCTCAGTCCATAGTGCTTGTGTCTGCCACATACGCGCACCATCTGACTTCTTTACACTTGAATACTGAATTAATGTGAAATAATGGTGTTATAGAGTGGTGGTTTTCAATGCTTAGTGAGTTTAGTATCTAATTATCATTAATATTACGTGCTATTTTTTAATAACTATGGAAGGTGACATTCCCTCTGATGGTTCTCCAATGAAGCTTGAAACTTCGAAGAAAAGGAAAAGGTATGGTAGGATGTCAGAGGTAAGAAAGAAACTTAACCTATCTTCACATACTATGGGTGAAGATTGCCAATGTACCTTGAAGAGTGCTTTGAGAAAGTCCCAGAGGCGACTAGAAATAGTATTTTAAAGGAATTTAATTTACTAAACTCTGTTGACATGCAAAATAGTTACTTGTGTGGCCTAATTTCAGTCTTGCCCATTCAACGTAGACGGGCCTAGAAATGCAGAAAATGCCCGACAAAACAATGCCTCCTACAAATATAGAGTAAGGGTGAATATTAATGGAACTGTTGAGGATACTGTAATTTTGTCGCAAAGCTTTCATTGCTTTTCATGGCATAACTAAAGGCAAAGTTGAGTATTTAGTGTCTAGTTTGAGGTCAAGTGGTCAATCCCCTTTAGATAAACGGGGTAAACACGATAATAGGCCTTGGAGGCTTTCAGACGTAACTAGAAAATTCCATCAAGGCCCACATTGCATCTTTTCCCAGACGAGGCAGTCACTATGGATTAAAAGACTCAAAGAAAACTTATCTTTCTGAAGAGCTGAATACAACAAAGATGTATAATTTATTTAAAAGAAGCATACCCATCAGTTAAAGTTTCTTACCAGTGTTACAGAGAAATCTTTTCAAGTGAATTCAACATATCTTTCGGATATCCTCGCACAGACACGTGCAGTACTTGTGATGAATTTTCAGCCAAAGTTAAGGTATTAGAAATGAAAAAAAAACACATAACTGACAAAAAATTGTTTGACAAAAATTAATAAAGAAATCGAACGTTTACATGTTGAAAACCAAGTCCATAAAAGAAAAGCAAGCGCATTCTATAACAAGAAAAAAGATGCTAAAGAGTTTAGTAAGACTCATGCAGATTATGAAGCTATTGCTTTTGATTTTGGCAAAAACCTGGTCTTTGCCCAACATCCCTACTAACGATGTGTACTATAAAAGGCAATTGTCTGTTTACAACTTCAACGTTCATATATTAGCAAGTAGAAAAAGCGTCTTTTTCATCTACCCAGAATGTTTCAGGAAAAAAAGGAAGCGATGACGTATGTTCAATGCTTCACAAATTTGTTTACGATGAATTGGACGAAAGAGTAAGGAAACTGGAAGTGTTCTGTGATGGATGTTCAGGACAGAACAAAAATTATACATTGGTACGTTTTTTTTCCACAATTTAGTTCATACTGAGCGACGCTTTGACTTAATAACAGCAAGTTTTTCCAGTGAGAGGACATAGTTACCTTGAGACTGACAAAAACTTAGGGTTTAATCAACCAAAAAACTCGTACTGAGCTTCCACATGACTGGATCGAGGTATTTGAAACAGCTCGGACAAATCCGTCACCCTTTATCGTGCACGAAGCCACGATTGATACATTTCGTCAATGGACTGCACACTTAGCACCGTTTTTACAAGAAAAAGTGTCCCTTTGCTACCCGCCCTGTCAGAGAAATTGTATTTGAAATAAATCTCAAGAAGGAAGTTAAGTTCAGAACAAGTTTTAATGGTGCTTTTGAACTTGCATCCATTACCACAATGGATCTGCCACCACATGGAAAAAATTGAGGGAGAATTCAACCTACCAAACTTTTCATATGAAGGTAAGCAATATTATTTCCACTAGACACAATTTTAACTATTATATAAGGTTGTATAACTTAGTTTTATTATACTTTTCAATACATTTGAATGTCAATTAAAGTAATACTCATTTAGCACCTGGTGGTGTAGCTACCTAATCTACACTGACGTAACCTCCTTATTCAGTTATACTTATAGTTTTAGGTTTAATGACATAAAATACATGTTTTTTGTTGTTCTAGGTCTTCTTACCGATTCCATTGGCCAAGTACCAAGATTTGCAAGCCTTGAAAAAATTCTGTGGCCCACAAGCTCAAGAATACTATGGAAGTTTGCCTCATGAATAATCTGGACCTCAAACTAAGATTGCCTAAGTAGAGTTTACCTTGTATCTTTATTTCATTTGAATAAAAACATAAATTTTCTATTTATATGTGGCTTTTATTTTACCAGGTTTGGTAAAAAAACTGGGTAAGCCCATGGACTGAACTTGTTTTTTTGCCGTTCTGTTTTTGTACTTATGACTTTTAAGTACGAGTTTTGGGAATAAACAATACAATAATGACGCTTTTGTTAATTTAAAGCAATGTAAAACAACATTTACTAGGCATAATTATTATATTCTTGTAGTTATTACCCATTGGTAAGGTTTTATTTAACATTTAAACATTAAAAACGCTCTCCTGTAAAATTACTCAAAATGGACTTAGCCTGTTCTTTCCGTTAGCCCCTTCATATGTCAGTTACGAATTGCTAGTAGTTATGTTAATTTTTTGCCGATTAGAATGGATGAATACAATTTTGAACTACGTCATTTTAAATTAAGAGATATTTAAAATAATCAATTTATTCCTAATTCAATTGATCTTTAAATATAGTTTCGAATCTACTGTATAAATTTTATTAAGCCATTTACTATACTTTTAAAATCTTTTGACAAGAGGTTTGAAAATGTTAAAAGTTTGTGCCAGTAAAGTTTGAGGAAAAACCAATATTTCATGAAGTATACTCTAATTTTTCACCACCAGTAAATTAAATTGAGTTTTAGGGCTATTATAAAAATATAGTGTTTTTGAAAACTGTTTCCAATTCCAACGAATAAGCCGGTCAAGCTGTATTTTGGTAAAATGGACAGCAGACATTATTATTCTTATTATTCTACGACATATGAAGATTATGATTATATAGAATCTATCTTTTTTTTTAGTTTTGAAGGACGCTATTTAACTCATTTGAGATCGAGTTCTTGTCTTGGAACTGTGCTCACTCAGGTACATCTTCTATGGGTTAATCTTCAGAAACTACTCAATAAGGTAATAATATATTCAACGGAGCAACTACCGTAGTCACAATAGGTTGAAATCCCAATTGTATACCATTTCCTTGCTGGATGAAAAAATTTTAATCTTGAGGACGTGTTATAATTTAGTGTAGCGTATTTCTATTCAAGGATAACGTCTAAAATCTAAATTTTGAAACTAAAAAAATCACAAAGACAATATTTGTGTTTATTAGATGAATACAACGATAGTTGTTTTGAGCTGCAGTACACAAAATGTTTTACATGAGGTACCTTAAATTGGATGTTTGGGAAAGGTGTACCGTTTGACGATAACACATGGGGTGGTGACTTCTGAGGTCGTAGTAATAAATACTCGAATTGCAAAGTTTACTTATAAGTTCAGTTTAATTATTAAAACTTACAAGCACCACTTTTAGATGGTAAAGGAAAAGTATGTAATGCCACGTTGCTGCCATTTAGAATATAATAACTAAAAATTCATATATTCCAGGTGGGCCTAAAATATCCAATGTTCTATGGAATTATGCCTACGATGTTCTATTTTATAAAACATTTTTACTTCCCTTCGCAATGTGTAGACTCACAACCCGGGTGTCGGCGTCTTGGCACGAGACAGTGGCGCTGTAGTCTAAGAAGGGTTATGTCTAGTCGGTGGTTACTAGACGATGAGTAGAAGTTAAGAAACTGGTAGCCATCTACTCAAATAATATGTGCCCTGTGAGCCGTGAGACACGTGGGACACGTAAACTCGCGGACAAAGCGCGCGAGGTCTGCTCGGTCACATAGTTGGGCTGCTACAAAGGGTTAGAAGAAAATATTCATCCGCGTGCCAATTAGGTAGTTACTCCGCCTAATAATTTAGTTCCGGAACATTGGATAAAAATAATATTAAATTATACTGGCTGATTAGGTTGTGAAATTTACATTATAAGAAATTTAATTAACCAATTAACGGTACAAAGGATTGTGTTAGAAAATTCCAATATACAGTTTTTTTCCGAAAAAGATTCTGATCGATTAAAGAACAGCTTGTGTAAACATGTAGAGGTTTTTACACCAGGATTTTGAGACGATGAAAACACCTGATTCTAACTCGATTCTTTAGTTACAGATTACAGATAAAAGCAACTTCCGTCCAATCTCTTTGCTAAGCGTGTTCTCTAAAGTACTAGAACGAATAGTTAAAGGTCAGCTAGTATATTACTTGGAAAACAATAAAATTTTAAGTGAAAATCAGTATGGATTTAGGCGTGACAAATGTATAAATGATGCTTTATTTGACACAAATAAAGATTTAAATACCAATCTATCTAAAAACAATAGATGCATGTTCATATTCTTAGACCTGAAAAAGGCGTTCGACTCAATTGATCGCAGTATTTTATTGGACAAATTAGTAGCTATAGGCGTCCGCGGCATTGCTTTGGCTTGGTTTAGTAGTTATTTCAAAGAAAGGCGTCAAGTGGTTTCAATCTGTAGACATAATAGTGACGAACAAACTGTCGATTACGGAGTAATCCAGGGCAGTACGTTAGGACCAGTTTTATTTTTGATTTATATCAATAATATTTCTAGAATTAATTTATTTGGGAAGCTTTATTTGTTTGCCGACGACAGTTTGATTTTCATTTCAGGAAAAAACTGGCGAGATGTTAAATTAAATGCAATGAGTGACTTAAAGACGTTAAAAAAATGGTTTGACCAAAATATTCTTTCATTGAATATTTCCAAAACAAAATGTATGCCTATTTCTTTGCATTCTAGTACAGAATATAATTTGACAGATCTAATAATTCATCAGTGCGGTAGTTACTCCAATTCGACATGTGGGTGCAAAGAAATAGAGCTCGTAAAACGCTATAAATACCTGGGAGTTGTTTTTGACTCTCGCTTAAAATGGTCTGAGCACGATGATTATGTCCTTAACAAAGTTAGAAAGTATATTTGTGCATTTAGGAAACTAAGTGAAATTTTAGACGGAAACGAGATAAAATTAGCGTATTATGCTTACGTTCAGTCACTTCTTTCCTTCGGTAACATTGCGTGGGGCGGTGCGTGTAAAACGCTTCTCGAACCTCTTTTCATTACGCAAAAGAGTATACTAAAGGCAGGGTTTAGGAAAAATGTGCGTTATCCAACTGAGTCTCTCTTTCAGGAATCCTCCCTACTTTCACTACGACAGTTATATATAAAAAATTTACTAATTCACATCTACAAAAATGCTAATACAATATTACCAGAAATCGTGCACTCTTACCAAACAAGATATTCAGAACATGTTGGTATTAATGTAATTAGATTAGATAAATCCTTTTCTAAAACCAATTCTTACTATATTTCACATATTCTATTTAGAAACATATGTAACAAATTTCAGCATTTTAATTTATTTGAATCAGGTAGTATTACAAAATTTAAATATAATGTCACAGAATTGTTGTTACAAATTGGAGTCCAAGGATACGAGACTTTCATTCATTCAGACTGGGGACCAACCTGACCTTGACCCCTCCTCATCCCCCGGCGCTCGTCATATCACGGTCTTGTGTATGTGGTCTTAATTCTACCGATGGTTTTGTCTAATACGACAATATCATCTCTTATCTCCTTCATTACACAACTACATTTCTACATTTTATGCCTTAAAACACACCGACACGTAACATTAACACTTTTTTTGACATTTAGATAACATACACTTTTTAGTACGACTCTAGCCTACGCACAGGCTGCTTGCCCATGTAGGCTAATTTCCATTTTATAATATATGTTAATATGTAATAAATAGTTTACTTATTATATAAATAATATTATCCAACTACTATACTTAAAATTAAATTGTTTTGTTTTATCGCCACTTAGTAAGTATAGTAAAAGGGTAATTTACTATTTATCAAATGTAAATAAATCTAATATCTATGTGTATATGTTTTTGGAAATAAAAATGTTTCTATTCTATTCTATTCTATTCTATTAGTATTAATATATGAACACTTTTAATGTTATAGGTCGCTTTAATGTAACTTTAAGTCTCGTAGTCATAACAAAATATTTTTTTCCCTTATGAAACAAGGATGTAAAATTTGGAAACGCAGTATTTTACATATTTCATTACAATGGACACAGGTGTGTAGATAAAAACAGGTTTTTTCAGAATAAATGATGTTATATTTAATTAAACATATTAAATTAGTTTGTTTTAAATCAAAATAATACGTGTGAAAGCTCGTTTTGTGTTCCAGGTTTGAATTTTTGAAAAAATAAAATATATGATATTGAAATATTTTCCAAAGTGGACCTAATGTACCTTTCACATAATTATTTTCGTCTTTGTGAACAAATAATGCATTCTGTTTGTATAAAAAAAACACATTTTTTAGTGCTGAACATATTTAAAAAAAAAACTTAAACATCACATCCTGAAATTTACGTACACTATGTCTTAATAAATGTATAAAAATATCTTTAAACTATTCTCGAGGGTAGATTTTGATTTAGATGTTATTTATTTTACTATCTTACCATAATCTTTTCTCTCACAATCTATATGAAAGACATTGCCAGGAATAAAAATAAATATAGTAGAAAAGTGTAATTCTTTTTTAATATACAGGATATACAATATAAGTATTGTGTGAAGTAAACTAATTATATTCATATAAAAATGAAAGTACGATTATACGCGGCAGTGTTGCAAACTTTCACATAGATGTGTGTACTTGTGTTTAGTCCCTGCGCACTCTAGTGTGTTATAAATTGAAAGCGAAGTGGGCTTCCGTTGGTGAATACGTTAATTTCTCTATTTTCACGTACAAACACGTTATGTATTCCCTTTTTAAATTCTAAATTATGTACTATAAGTCTAAGTGCCAACTGCGGGGTTCTTACCAGCATGTTTACATTTTACAGTATTATTACGTTGACAGTGTATTATCTTGAATATTTTACAACGAAACGTGAAACACTTATGACTAGGTTTCAATATATACAATACGACGTCTTTTTAAGTAGATAATTAACATAAGTACGGTTTTAAATGAATAAAACATACAAAAACATTGTGACACGGAGAAGTGGGAAATCGCAACCAGATATATCAACTCCATACATGCTTCCATCCCTAAAACATGTATACACTTGATATAATTAACAATAACTATTAGCTGCGTGACAGTGAAGCTTATCAATCAAGGAACAGGAAAAATGTAATTCTTTCTGTCTATTTGCCTTCTCCCCACACGATATCTCTAAAAGAACTCACCTATATACTTGAAAGTTTGCATGAAGCTTCATTCCTATATAGATAATACTGAGTTTGATGATGTGCACGTCACTCCATGGGATTTTCCTGAGTGTTAGCGAATATTTTTACAATATTCTTTATATATAATGTTTTTATAAGTTAAAGTAGGTTATAAGTTAACGATGCCATGATACCAACGAGAGTATAAAAGAATAAATACATTTTTTTAAAGATTACAACTATTTGTGATATCGTGTGGACGGACATAAAATGTTTCTGATCTCTGAGCCTATTCTCCCATTTTTTAATAATTAGATGTTCAGGCCTTTTAAACTACTTCAGTCAAAAATGTTATCTTCAAGAAAATTTTAGCCAACATTTTTTAAATTGTGTATAAAAAACTGAAAACTTTAAAAGGTTATTAAACATTTTTGTGTAAAAATATTGAATTAAGTTTCTAAAGATTTTCTTTCGAGTCTACTTCAACATTTTGATCATTACTCACAGGGTAATTTTATAAATTGATATGTAATTATGCGAAAACTGTTTCGATATTTTAAAACGTTTTACTTATTATCTTAATAAAACACAAAATAACCACTACATCCCTCCAGCTGGTATATTGCAGAATAATATTACAATTTAAAATTTCCGTAGGAAAAATTAAAGTTAAGTCATAAGGGAAGGTGAAATCTGTCACTATTTATTAAGTTAGTACAATTTTTTACAACAAAGCCTCTTCTGGACGTGAGTAGAGTATAAACAGCTATAAAGACTTTATATAATAGTAAGATTACATATTTGTCAGGTTTCAAGGCTTTCAGCACAAAATTAACCCACAGCCGGAGGTAGCGATGCTGAAATATTACTTGAAACCACTCCTCCCTGATTGCATGAAATTATTAATGGTCTGCGATATTGCAGAAATCACCGCTACCATCGCGCCACCCATCAGAAATCTCTGTACACTTCACATCCTTCTTTTGGTGGATATCGCATTATTAAAAATGTATTACTCTACAATTGAAAGAAACTTCTTTAATAATTAAGTTGTTTATTTTACCAGCCCAACTCAATAATATATAAGAGGATAATGCTGGAAAGTTATATTAACAATCGTAATACTATGCTAGGTGAGATGGAAGTTGCTTGTATCACATTAAGAAGTGCTTTGTTACTTCATACATCCTTACACAACAGAGAATAGAAAAAGTTCTCATTTCGTATAAGTCAGTGAAATAAAAATTCTAATTCAATGTATAATATTTATTTAAATATCTCATACCTTTTTAAAGGAGTGTAAACTATGAGTCTTAACTTCGTCATGAGGAACTAATGTATCTGGATTTAAACGACTTTAAAATACACGTGGTTATTTTTAAACTTATGAAATAATAATCGATGCCAAAAGTAAATGAGAATCAATAAATAATTGTCATTCAAGCTCTGAGGTTTCTTAACAATTTTCTTGTAGAACGGCCTAATAGTATGTGAACCGAGAAACAATTTGCACGATATTTCCACACAATCATGATTTTCTTGAAATCATAAATGAATTTCTTCTAAGAAAGACATTAAAATCGCTAATTTTGTAGAGGTTAAATGTGAGGGCAAAGGGTTCAAAGTTTGAAACAATACTTTTTCTTATATCACACATGTGTTACCTTCACTTTTGATACCCTCCCGTTACGACCTTCACTAAAACTAGCTAGGCTGATGATTTTTGGCTTTGTTAGGAGAAACTCCTTTATAGAATTCAAGAAAAATAAAACAAGATTGTGTGGATATATATTTCACACTGGCTCTCGAATCTTTTACTATAAGAACCAGGACCAGCGAAACGCCCATATTGCTGAAATTATGATGTTTAAAAGTTTCAAAGGACCTCATATCAAAGCCTTTACTCACTTCAATGTGAAGAGAAGTAATTGAAGACAATATGTTGTAGCCTAGTTGTAGTACTGCCCACTTTAGACATAAAGTTGACAAAACCTCTTATTGTTTGTAAATCCTGCTTTGTGCTGATTCCGGAGTGAAAGGATAGTCAGGATGGGTAAATTTGGAACTAGGGGCTATCATGAGGAGTGATAGTCGGCTCTATATCTCAGTCAAGACAACTTTGAAGAATGAGAGACCAACCTTTTATATAGCCTCTTCCAGTCAAACCGGAAGGGGATAGTATTCCCTCTTGTTTCTTTAGGTTTGGAATATTTTTTCGGAAACTTACCTACTCCAACAACATCCTTTTAATTAACTAGACCTGTCGATGAGCCCTTTTACTCCATGGGGTTTCCCAGATTCAAATTGAACATCGGTTTATATCCAGTGTAGACAAAACTGAAAAGCATAAACCAATCAGGAATTCTCACGGGGTAGATGTAATTAGACTGCTCGCTATATGGAGTTAGTGATTACACTCATGTGTGGAGGCATCTTGGCAACGCATATCAGGCACATTGACGTCACTGTAGACTATGTATCCAGTACATAGAGCAGTGAGACAGGATGGAATATTTATTCGAGATTTCGTTGTATAAAAACTTCTCACATTGTAAAGGTTTAGCGGTATTTGACATTTAAATACGATACCCAAGTAGTTGTAGTTTTACTTAGTTCTGTGTGTGTCAATGAATTCATGTTTTAGTATAAACCGTTACAATTCAAAACTGATTACTAATTCAAAAGTGGATTAAAGGGACAAATTTTAAATGTGACTGTAAGTACTAAAAGTACGTAGTTTAGTTTTGTAACGTCAGATTCCATTTTAATATGAAGATATTTTAAATATTAAATAATATATCATCTTGGATTATAATAAACTGTTGTATCCCTTTTGTTACCTATTGTGTTTTAAACATTCAAGTTTCTCCTATAAATTGATATATTCAAATTCAATCCACACGAAATAAGAAGATTTAACTTGTATATTTTGTAACATCGTGTAGGATTCGTTGAATATTTTACAATAAAAGAGGATGATCCACTATATGCACGATTAAAACAATATATATTATGTCATACAATGTATTGAACGTAATAATATACCAAAATGTCCATTACATTAATTCGGTTTTTGAGGATAATTCTTTAAACAACCTTTAACATTGTTGTATTAAAGCATATTAATTGTGTATCATATAATTGAATTATTAAATTATATTTATTTTAAGAGCTCATCGTCAGGGGTTATTAAGAAATACTTTATCGTAAAATAGAAACAAGAGACAAACTAATTAATTTAGACACTAATTATAGTCACTTCCATAAATTTACTGAATACAAAACATAATGTGTGGAATCAAAAGTTATATATACTCGTATATTCAACAAAATGATGAAGCTATCTTGATTCACTTCAGTGGTTTCCATTTGAAACTCAATTATCAAAGTAGCCTTGTATCCGGAAGCGTTCTATCCCGGTTTTCCCTAGGGATACAGTATTCCATATTCTGACGGTCGATGTTATATTACCGCGCTATATAAGCTGCGACACTGCATGTTTATGGTATTGAATAACCAATCACATAAACCTAATATCTTGGTGTCGAGTCCTAGAAAATCTGTGACATATAATACTCGTTTGGCCATTACAATCAATGACAAAGCCAAATCTCTTGCATTGTAGCGTGAGTAAATGTTTAATATGTAAAAGTAAACTATCTTCAGATATAATTCATGTTTGTCTTAGGGTAGTTCCCACGCAAATCTAAGAAGCAAAAAATGTCACCCTGCTTTTGTGCGGTAAGGCGTCTGCCGAGCCAACGTGGCTGGTAGGTATATGTTTAACATTATTCAAAAAAACCAAAAGTAAGTTCCCTTTCCTCAAATGTCACTAAATACTCCCCATATTGTCTCTTTATACTGGTTAAGTATAAAGCATTAATGATGACACTGTTATATTGTTTTTACATTACTCTTAAAATCATTTCTAAACCAATTGGATTAAAGATGCCAATATTGTGGCATTTGCATGTTTTATTTCCGTGTCTGACGTAAATGTAGACAAAAGACAGAAATAAAGCAATAAATATATTGTAATACTTTAAGAAGGCAATTTGAAATATTATACAATTGATTTGCATCTCAACAGAAATTTGAAAATATGTATTTTTGAATCCTCTTAATATGCTAAACAATATCCTCCTAAAAATTGTACTATGCTTAATACAATATTTACATAGTATTTTAGTGCTAAAAATTTAAAAATGTTGTTCAAAATCGCCGGAGAGTGCAATAGACGGGATAAATATGACAGACTGAGCTCCTGAATCTTGATATTTACAATGGTTATAGTTTTACTAAACCATTCAATATTATTTGGTTTTAGCACGAAGGTAACTCTTTTACTAAATACCCCTCGACTCTATAGAGAAACTCAGATATTGACATCATAACCGATATTTTGACAGCGATACATGGCCCCATACTCAACGCAAGATGTGGCCTAGGCTCGCTATTATTAATAAGGTATATCATATTCGATCTATTAACCTTATAATGAAGGTAACCTTGGATCATATTCTCAGCTAGTTGTTTAATGTTTCGTTAATTATTCTTAGTGTTGGTCAGTCATTTGCAAAGTTTAACATGTTTTGTGCGATGCAATATATCTCTCCTGAAGCTATATTACAAGAAACTGTATAACACAGAATGTGCTAACACAATACAAGTATATGTATCATTGATAGTTCCAACAGGTATACATTTTATACGTTAAAAGAATCGCTATATTTTTATAATTAGTTAAGGTGGTTACCAAATATTTTATTTTTGCGAGTAATTTTACTAATATAGCTCGTATATATTTAAATAAACTTAATATTTTACATATCGTATTTCGCCTGTGATGTTTATAGGAGAAATTTACTTGAGTATAGAAGTTATGTGCTACAAAGATGTACAGTAAACTGTTACGAAATTATAGAGATGACAGAACAAGCAGATACATCACAAAACTGTCCAGTGTCCAACATCTTAGTTGACTGATGATTCACCGTGGGCTTGGATATCAAGCAAACTGACGTCTATTTTCTTCTTAACCCCAGAGTTAATACAAAATATTATATGTATCTGTGTAATTCTTTGTTAGAACTATGATGAACTTCCTTGTTATAGTTAAATTTATAAATTATATTAATTCGCTGAGAGGTATCATAGCAGGCATGAGAGGCTGACAAAATTGTATTTTGTATGAAACTACATTTCTATATAATCAAATCAAATGGGTGTATATATATTTCGGATTTGGCTGAGCGTTATCAATCTTTTTACGTTGGTCTTATAGGTTACCATGATGGGAACGAGAAATTCCTAGAATAAATCAAATTGAAAATAAACTACGAACATTCATATCAAGTTTAATTACGTGATTTTTACATATTATTACACAAGAAAGTAGAAACGAGAATGTATTCAATGGTGGTGGATGTCCAAAAATAACAAGTAACTAAATTACAGTTATGTACTACGTTGCTGTAATACTGCATACATGTAGTATATAGTACAAGCTCTGTAACTGGATGTTATTAAGTAACCACTTAAACTTATTTTTTGGGTAAAGTGATTACACCACCTAAAAAAGCTTAAAGATAGCTATAAGCTCGGACGAGAGCTATTTACGTATAGAATGATGTAAGCTATAGATTAAAATTATAAATAGCATGTTGCAACCTAAACATGTCAGAAAGATACTTGAAGCTATTGCAGGCTAACATTATATATGGAGGACACGACTCAGCCCTCGTCAAGTGTCTGTACAGGTCCACTGTGACCGCTCTCAGTGACGTACAGGACATTTATCAGTGGGGAATTATATTAAGTCATTTAACTACAACCTAAACATATCAGAAATGTACTTGAAGCTATTGCAGGCTAACATTATATATAGAGGACACGACTCAGCCCTCCAAGTGTCTGTACAGGTCCACTGTGACCGCTCTCAGTGACGTACAGGACATTTATCAGTGGAATTTTCTTCAGTCATTTAACTACAACTTAAACATGTCAGAAATATACTTGAAGCTATTGCAGGCCAACATTATATATGGAGGACACGACGCAGCCCTCGTCAAGTGTCTGTACAGGTCCACTGTGACCGCTCTCAGTGACGTACAGGACATTTATCAGTGGGGAATTTTCTTCAGTCATTTAACTACAACTTAAACATGTCAGAAATATACTTGAAGCTATTGCAGGCCAACATTATATATGGAGGACAAGACTCAGCCCTCCAAGTGTCTGTACAGGTCCACTGTGACCGCTCTCAGTGACATACAGGACATTTATCAGAGGGGAATTTTCTCTCAGTTATCTAACTGCAACTTTTTACTAATGTACTTCCCTGTAGATTTTCCGATCTCATCATGTTTTAACATTTATAAGACTATAAGCATTCCAACAATTTACTTATAATTATCAATGATCCTCGTAAAATGTTCTCTTGTACACGTATTGTTTTAGATACTGCTATGACTTGCCGTAAGCTATTCAAATACGTATTTATGACGTTACAGGACACTAATCTGTCGTCTGTCCCTAAGTGTGATAAATCTTAATGCATAGGTTCCTCTTTCTTCTTGAAATTTCTCTACTGATTTTTTGTCAAAAGTTAATTGCCAAAAAGGTTGCACTGTAATGTATTTGTAATGTAAAGTTTACATGAGTCTTAAAGAGGACCATGACCGCGAACGATAAAACTATATAATAAATAAATTTGTAAAAACCTAGTTCATCTATATGACATAGTAACAAATGTAAAAATGTGTTGTTTGTTTTGCTTTCACGCTTAAACTATTCAACCAATTGTTTACTGGAATATATTATTATTTCAATATTGTCTCAGGGCTACGTCCTAAAATCTCTAAAATATCCAAAAATACCATCTTTGTCTCTAAAGTTGCGAAATGAATTGCAAGTGCTTGTTAGGCACTATAGTAACAACATTTCTTAATTAAACATTATTTTCAACACAGCTGTTGAGCATAGAGTGGGAAAATATCCAGATAAGAAAATTAAAAGTTTCTGTAAAATATATACTCGTAACTGAACATTTTTTAGTAAATATTGAGTATCACAGTTAGCTAGACGTTCCTCAAAGTAGCCATAAATTTTTCTTTTAGGTAATTAACTAATCGTAGGTACTACTAGTAAAGCGGGCGGGACATTTTAAAAAGTTCTTTGTGTGTGTGTGTGTGTGTGTGTGTGTGTGTGTGTGTGTGTGTGTGTGTGTGTGTGTGTGTGTGTGTGTGTGTGTGTGTGTGTGTGTGTGTGTGTGTGTGTGTGTGTGTGTGTGTGTGTGTGTGTGTACATAGGTTTGCCAATAAGTTTTAACCGTTTCACATACGGTTTAGAGATTCTAGCTCCAACGCATGCCTACTGAAGAGCAAGGCGCAGCGGGAAGTTTGGGTTTTTCACTCCACCCTTTCACCCGAAGTTGAATACTGGCGCAGAAGTAGACACTTTGTAACTCTAATGGACTTCGCAGTTCAAAATATAAATAATGTCTATACACCTATAAATTTGGCTCCAAGTTAATGTTAAAAAAAAACAATCACTCTTTTCAGAGTTAGAATAACTGAAGAAGAGAATACTGATTAAGAATAAATGGTTACTTGATGTACGATATGGCTAATTCCATTTCAAAACTACCATAGGACACTATGTTATTAAATCGTAAGTGTTTTCACTAACAAATCTATCTGAAGTTTGTCTTTAGAGTTCTTCTACTTTAGTCCAAAATAGTTCCAAGTTCTCCTAATAAACAGAATGATGCATAGGAATTGGGTGCTAAGCTGCAGGTATGTACTAGCAAATGCACTTTTTGCATTAGCTATGCTGGATAAATAGCTATTCAAATGAAATCACGCATGTTCAGAGAATTAGAAACATATTTAATGTTATTTCCAATCTGATATATAACTACTAATGCTATAATACTCAGAACTATACTGTTTAAAATTAAAAATATATTAAGTTAAATTATTACACAACCTATTATTGAATGTCTTAATAAAATATTTTCTCGTATACATGTAGCAAGGACTTGATTTTAATTAAAACTATTGTTGTTAATGGTAATCGTTGTATGGAAGGTAAAGACCTCGAAATAGCTGGAATTGCCAATTAATCTGCGTCATCTCCGATTTGCCTGTTGACACTTTCCCAATACACAAAGTTCGCATTGCGTGACAGCGATTGTATGTAATGGATTGTGTGGTGAGTCGTCGGTTAACATGTTTAGGTGGTATGTTTGGAAAGATGCAAATGGAATTAAAACAGAAATGACTTATTACACATGATTTGTGAACATGTCAGTTTACTGTAATTAGATAATTTCACCATGCCCAGAAACACAGTTCCTACACCGGGTATTCAACAATTTAACACTTTTGCCGGATATTTAGTAAAGCTAATGCATGTTAAATACTACAACCAAGGATTTATCGAAAGTTTCAATTCAATAACAGTTATCTAAGGAATGCAGAGTTCTAAAATTGATTTTATTAAATGTTTAGGTTATAAAATTATAAAAACGTACTACTTGTAAAAGTGCAGTATAAGTGTAATTTTAAGAGTGTCTATTTAGATTACTAATCATTTTAATGTGCTGTAGAGTACTAAATCTGCAATCAAACTGTCATATATGTTCTTTTTGGATGGATGGATTCCTAGCAGAATCTTTAGTGTCGGGGATTTTTATTTGTACGATCATTTATCTAATGATTAATACCAAGTCAGCCTTAGCTTTGTTTGTACGTGCTAATTATAACAATGCAGAGGAATTTGGTGACGGTTTTACTTGCAAATTATTAGTCTGAAAAAAGTGAATTGCATCCTTGAACACAGTTAGCTCTAATTACAAATCTAAAAATACAAACAAGTATTAACTCTCTATAAATACGATTTTTAATACAGATAAGAATAATCATTTGAGGTCGTCTTAGCTTATCTACACTCCTAAACCACAATCTTTTACGTTAAATTACAAATTAGTGACAGCGCATAGAAAACGTCTCTCACCTAGTAAAGAAAATGGCAAAAAAGCAAATTTTTAGTATTAAAAAAATAAAGGTATAGAATAAATGTAAGTTTCTATACATTGCTGTATTTCATCGTTATTAAAAAACTCTTTTGCATTACATTCTAATAGGTCCTAATAATCTACTACTTGATTTAGGACACATACTCGTAAATCAAGACCAAATTTACGTAGACACAAATCAGCTTGTTCAAAATTCGTAATATAATCAGTGTTTTTTTTTCTTAATTGGGAAACGTGGTTTCAAAAGAATGTACAATAAAAAACAGTAATTTCTACATTCAATTTTATATTGTGTACAAAGACATATTTTACATCATAAGGATATATTCAATGTACAAGTACTCAAAATGACTGCACCCTGGATATATAGAAGAGATATATACTGCACTTTCACAGACTGATAGACAAAGTCTCAGAGACGTCCTGTTTGTCACTGTCTCGGCTTTATTTAGTCCCGGCTTTCCGGGTAAATCTCAACAGTATTGACAACGTGACCGGGAATACAAGAAAGTAGGAGCGTCGGATTTTTGTAGTTACGCATATAATTTGTTTGTGTTGAAAATTTTGAAATAGCATTTATCGTTGTTTCTCTCTCTGTAATGTCAAAATAATGAAAAGTATATAAGTTGTACATGGCGTTCACTTGATAGGTTTGATAACTGATAACATTTTCCTAATATGCATCCAATTCTTATTTGTTATTCAAACTAACCATAATTTCCTAACATTTAAAAACTTAAATAAGGAAAAACTTCGGAGTACGTGATTAATATAACTACTTGATTTAGAGGTAAATATAACTAGAACGTTAACATAGGAACGTTTCTTAAACAAGCTCGTATCAGAACTGAAATTGATGTAATTGCCTAGTAAATTTACAATCAAAAAGCAATAATTACATAACTTTCTGCATTTAAATATAATTTTTTTTTACATTTGTAAAATGTAATATAATTTTTATAAATTAATATTTCGAGAGATGATGATAATTTATTAATGGGTAAAAAGGGAAATAATGTGTTCTTTTATCATTGAGGCATGTCTTACTTTTTAGTTTCGGACTTTTCGTACCCAAATATTTGAATAAAAGGAATTAGATCATAGAAATTTAAACTGTGTTTCGTTTTAAGTTATTTTGAAGTTAATGGACGGAATAAAGTACGGCTTTAATATAGTATATACGTATTCTTTACGCCTTCTCTACAGTGTTGTTTACAATTTCACATTTTTAACAAAAGTATTTAATTTAAATTTTTATGAATAAGGCGTTGTAAAAAGATTTATTAATTATTTATTATTATGCATATTGATTATTTATGATTTTATACAATATAATATTAAAGAGTTCTAAATAAATAAAACCTTGTCTAGGCATTTTATCCAAAGTAAATTTTATAATTCCAACAATGGGGTTTTCTAGTGTGACAAAAACATTAAATATAAATCAATTCCTAGTAAAGGAATTTGGTACACGTGATATGTGAGCCATAACATATACCTTACTGGTTCTACCAATAGAGGGAAAATATATGTATTAATTGTGATTAATTTATACCCTATTACAATTCATTGCGATTCACCTGTTGCTTATGTGAGACACGTGATTTTATATTGGACAAATCCAGGGGTTTGCCAGAAAACCCCCATTTTGACGTCTGCATTCCTAAATACGAACTGATGGCTCGTTTTGACCATTCGCTTGTTTCCAGCTTATAAGACGATGTTTTAACCTAAATTTAGTGGTAAAAATTATCCCATTTAACAATAGCCGTTAAAATGGTCTGAAAACTAGTCTTAAGTGTTTCTGAGATGCAATGTTGAATTTAATTGTTCTAAATGCCTATATTAATGTAAAAAGTAACTTTGTGGGTTAGGTTGGGTTTCCAGCTTGAGCAACTAACTCCATACTACTAAAGACGAGTGACGTTTCCTCTAAATATAAATTCGTCACACGGTCACTCCAGTCAACTTCAACACTATGAACTATTTAGCCCAGTACCTAGAGGTTCCATGTCCCCTTTTAGTGCGTTAATAAACAGTAATCAGTCACATACACTATTATTCGTTTCGCTTCCTAACTCATGAAATCCTTATGAATACGTAAAACGTAACATGAAATATGAGAACTGGAAATATACAAATAACTCACCATTTATTTCCAAATGTTCATAATTCTTGTTGTGATTATCCATCGGCAACAATGTAATGTAAAGACTGCACCGATAGTTATCTGAGCTTCATTATTAATACTTATTATTTTACATTGAATAGTTATTTTTTAATTCATTATTGAGAGAATAACTTTACACCCTGTATTTTTACATTACATAGAAATTAATTTATAAATGAAACGTTGTAAACTTATAAGTGGATATGGTCTATGCTATTCTGAATAATAAATCTTATTTAGGAAGATGACAATATAGTTTCAAATGGTTTATGTTCAAATGCTAATTTAGCAACGTCTTGCCATTAACACATTTCATGTAACAATTTTGAACAAAAAATCTTTTATGAAAAAAGTTTACTTTTTATAATTTTGTGCAACATTCAAATCGTACTCTTTCGTATTATTCGCGTACTGATGCAAATTGATTGTAATAAAATAATCCATTTAGTATTTAGGAATAGTTATAGATTGATTAAGTTGTCACTACAAAAACTATTTACTAATGAAATGTCATACATGTAATACACCTGGTGACAAATTAAACTACACGCTAAGACCATACAAGTTAAACAAAAAGTTTCATTTCATATTTTAATGTAAATAATTTCAAACTAGAGAGAAATAACATAAAAACTTTTCAGAAATAATAAGAAAGCAAGCGTGTTTTACTTGTCCCTAGATGTAAACTAAACACGTATGTAGGTGCGATATTAAACTGCCTGGAGCAGGGCCTCGCAAAGCCTATTTGCAAACTAAACAGAGAGATTTTGTTATAATTTTGCAGTGATATTTAAGAAAGGGAAATAATATTGCTTTAAACTTCTAGAGGGAATTTAATTATTCAATAACACAATTATTTATATAACAACAATGTGAAAACGAAGTTTGGAGTATAAACAGCATTGTTTTAATATAAGAAACGTAAGAAAGAGAACGACTATAACCGACTGCCAAACCAAACATTACGCTTTATACAGTACCTAAATAAACTAATGTACATACATCTCCTACAAAAATATAAATTGAGCAGAAATGAGAATTTATTTTTGTAGAAATTTTATAATAGTTTTGACTTTGTTTGGCATCAAAGATTTTCTTTTATGAAATTAGAACTGAATATTGAAGTCGTGATTGGTATAAAGTAAATAAATTTATTGAAACAGTAGTACTTGGCTCAATGTCATGTTTTAATAACATTAGTTTAACCTGGATATGTATTTATGTGAAATAAAGAGGTTATTGTGCATATGGTTGGTTATTATATTATCTTCTAGTTGATCTGGTACTTTTTATCTAACTTTCTACCAGTTTTAAAACATGTCCAAGTAGACCATTAGTTATTTTTTAAATAGGCTAGTATGGAACTAAATACATATTCCTCGGAGAAGGTGTATTTAGTATATCTAATGTCTAGAAGACACTACCTGTAAATGTGAATTTAATCCACAATCTACGGTATAAAAGCTGATATCAGTTTAAACAGCTTAGAAGCAATGAAAATAACTCGTATTAACGCAGCGTGAGGTCTTACAGGCCGCAGAATACAGTATAAATGTAGGAAGCTTTTAAATTCTAATTATACTGTCTTAGTTAACAGTACGTAAAATTACTACTGTACAATATACGTTTATGTGGCAATGGTGATCTGCACAAGTACTGAGAAAACGCGCGCTGGTGAGTAACATACACATTTTGTAATTGTATTAAAATCCTTCCACAATTAACGATTTCAAAATTAAAAACTGTTTTGCTTGGTAACTCTAACCTAAAAAACATATTTGTATTTTAAACACGTCAGTTACTTTCATTGCATTAATTTTAATCGGCTTTAAAAAGCACTATTTATAAAAATTCCGCTTTCTTCTATGTTCCTTTTTTATGTATGTTTTCCGAAACTATTTAACAGATTTGGATCATTTTTAAGATAATAATGCTACCCATATAGGTCCCTCTGTATAACGGATTGGACAAATATCTTAACTGAACATCATTTTGGAAGTTTTACAATATAAACCGTATATGTAGGAGAAGGCAGACAAAGCAAAATTGTGGTTTTGTTACAGTGAATACGGCTTGCCTACGAAAACAAACATTATTTCTCGTGTTTTACCTTCGGAATGATGGCTCTATTGTGTTTATATATTTAACCAGTCCTGTAGTAACGAGACAGAATGTACTGCGGAGTTTAAAATTCCCCAATCACTATAAGTTTCATCACATTTACTGTGTTTAGCTTCCTACTCTACATCATGGTTCCAGAAAACGCTGCACACGAGTACTTTGATACACGACAGAGCAACCCAGACGGAATAAGTTCCCCAGATTTGATTTAGTTTTTACTTCCACCAGGGCTCCAAAAGCTTCTATATGAATCCCTTAAATCGCTATTTGGATCAGAATGTGATGCTGGGATGCAGTTGTCTTCCACTGATCATAAATTTCCTCAAATATAATAAGAAACTTATCATTTTGTATTGTAATAGTTAGAGTGGCATCACTATCGCAGGTTATAATAAAATCCATTCTATAGAAACGGGACAGGATTGAGTGCGGAGATTAGAATTCTCTCAATTATTATGGCACATCAGTACTGCAGTGAGAAGCTTCCTAGTCTACATTAGGGTTTCATATAATGATGAAGTCCATGAAACATGATACAGAGCACCAAGACAGAGTGATTTGCTTGGGTGTAGATTTCTTCCGATGACTATAAACTACCTCAAAAATGCTAGGAAACCTTACTTTTTTCAGAATAATGACTAACTTAATACAACTTTTATAATAAAAATAAACTGTCTTCAATATATCTATTCAAGGAAATGGAAATAAAATAACTAAAAATAAAAATCAATTTTAAATTGACACCATCACAGTTATTCAACAAGAACACCACACAATTTTTGAAGGTGGTGCCAAATTTGAATATACTAAAAAGTAATTACGTGATACAAAAAAACGCAGTTTGACTATAGAACGTGGTTTGTAAAAGTTTAAAAGGATATATTGTTCTTAAAATATACTCTAATGAATTAAATGATTTAATTGAATTACTTAGTTTATAATGCAAATTAAATACCTGTACTTGTTATTTATACTTTCATAGAATGTACAACCTATTCTAAACATAAACTCGTATTATAGGAATAATATGTTTCGTACATTTATTGAACAGAATGAAAATGCACTGTACCTTGTATTTATTCAACTACTAGCTGTTACCCGCGGCTTCGCACGCAATCTTAGACCCAAAGTCCTTATATTACTTAGTAAAAGCAATTATGATGTAATATGATGGGAGTCCTTTAAAAGTTTTAAAACGTAAGTAGGCATACATCAGGTAGATATTATTTAAATTCGTGGTAAATGGTATCAGAGTTTAACTTAATTATTATATTATGTTTGGCACGTGTAGGAGCATTTCTGGTTCTAATTAATTATATACATAACGTCACAGCTGAATCTGCCTTGTCATCCCGATCAAGAAAACACAAATCTCAGATCACACAGGTCTCGGAAACTTACTTCGGTCAAAAAGCGTATATTTCCAGTCCTTGTCATATATTTCAGGTCTAAGATATTTCCAGTACTATAGTAGAGTTTGCCTTGTTGTTCTGACGAAGAAGAAATATATATATATATATATATATATACGTAGGACCGAGATGCCTACTTTTGTTAAATAGTGCCTACTTAAGACCATTTAAATTGACTTACCTACTATGTTACTGTGACATGTAAGTTATGTAAGAAATTTGTGATACTTGAAGTCATGTTTGTCTAAACCAAAAAATTCATCACCTATTTTGATGGATAGGTTATGAACTGGATAAGGCCGTTTATTTTGTGCCTAGATGTTTATCCACGTGCGGCCTTTTGAGACTAGATTCAGAGACAAATATCAGACTGGCAGACTGGACAGCACAGGACTGGTGTACAAGCACGCCCTCACATGCAGGCGTACAACCGGTGAACAGCTTTCTAGATTCATTAGTAGCTGCATCAATGTCTAAGGCTTTCAAGATTTGTCTGAAATGATTTGTACCGTCCAAGTCTTGCTATACCGTAGATAAGCTGTTGGAACATAACTAGGGGACATGCCTATGTTCTGTTTGATAACAAATTTATTTATTTTAATATTTTATCGTTGCCATTATGGTTACTCCAAGTTCCCAAATGCCAAAGTCAAAATGCTCGCCAACGCTCAGCCTAATTCCATAAATTGAAATTTACCAACATTGAAGTTAGTGTTGCCAATATAAAAATGAAGTTTCACAGATATTTCATAAAACTGTAAGCAGATGACAGTAGTAACAATAATGGTAACCTGAAATAAAGATACTAGACAGTATAGCCAACATAAAAAGTTAAATACAGCAAAACAGTGATGCGGGGTGAAATATATGAAAGTGTTAGTGGAACATGACTGATGTTCAGTTAGTGTCGAAAAATGACATGCAAGGGTTTCAATAATATTTGTTTTACCAACTTATAGTAATCATAGGAAAAAACAAATTACTGCAATGAAATTAGTACATTCCAAAGAAAAAATAAGGAAAAAAAATTATTATTTTATTAATTTTTGGGTAACAGTCCCCTTAAATGAAAATATCAAGCGAAATTTATTTGTATATTAAGCAAAATAAGGTAGAATATTATACTCTCAAAATTGACCTGAGGTAGGCAAATGTATAGAAAATGAAACAGGGTTTAACCAGAAATGTCTCAAAGTGATTTGTCCATTATATATATATATATATATATATATATATATATATATATATATATATATATATATATATATATATATATATATATATATATATCCAAATCTTATAGTATTAAGAAGATGGTTATTACTGTAAATCTGGTATTTTTCACCTAATAAAACTTAATATTATTAAATATGCAATGAGAAATTTTAATTTCCAACAAAATTAAAAATGTAGTACTTTTTAAAATTATTTTAAAAATGTGTTGGAGTACCTTTCAAGAAAAATACATCATTATACAAAGAAAAAATACATTACAATATACCATTTGCAAGTGTATCATAACAAAAGAGACCACGTATATGTCCAACTACAATATATATTTTCTCCGGAACGTAAGACATTGACTGGCCAGTTCAAAGCTTATTGTCTGACTACGAATGTGAATATGAGATGAGTCTGTTTAATCACTTCTTATTGCTGACTCAACAAACAGCAATACAATTTATCCACGTACATTCAAGTAAGAGAAAGCAGTTTTGTGTTCAGTGACAATAATATATATTGGCTCTGGAACATCAGACAGAGGATTGGCCAGTTCAGAGTTTATTGCTCGACTATGTCTTTGAATACAAGATGAGTCTGTTGTGATCGTTTCTTCTTGCTGACACAACAAACCGCAAGCTACCTTGTCCATATATATTGCAATAACAGATACCATGTTTGTGTTTCAGTCAGAACACGTGGTGTCCTGTATCTTCCATTATAAGGAAACATATAACATTAAATTATAAGACATTTAGTAATTTAGGAAATTTATTTATATTTTACGACTAACTGTTATAAGAAAATGTTTTTAACGGTAATTAATGCCTTAAGGACTGTTTTCGATTAAATTTTAGTTTTAATTAACCAATAAAATTATTATTTTCCGTATTACATACCTACCAAGGAAGTGTACCTTTTTTATAATACATTTGTTATTGCTACATAACTTTTTGTTAATTATTGTAAACTATTATTATACATTGTGAGTTAAAATCATAGATATAATATGTTTAATTTTTGATGGTTAAAGATGGAGGGATGGCACTCGGGACAAGTTTCTTGGAAATAGAAGTGAACTTTTTAGTCACTGTTACAACTTTGCCATTTCCCTAAAATGGAGTTTTGGGGTGGTTGGCTTTTAAATGTAAAGACCCCATCAAATGAAGAAGAACAGTTGAAAATTGAGCTTTTTATATTAACCCAGTACAAAGTAGCAGCTCATTGAAATTAATTAAGTTAAAAACATGAATGTATTCTGCTCAACAATCAATGGACAAAGATAGAAACATGAAACTGCGGAACTCTACTAGGAAACAAAAGCGAACCAATTCCCCAAAATGGGCTTTTTGTTGGCCGGTTAATATCTTTAAATGTAAAGTCACAGTAGTTCTAGTAATTACAATTGACTTTAGGAATAAAACGGCTAAAACTTACAATCTGTGTTTTTTATATCAGATGTTCAACCTGCTGTCCCAGGACAGTTGCACAATGTTCAAGCCTGTTGTATAAACTTATAACGGCATGCTGTATGGATCCACTCAGGATGTGCTATGTTGTTCTATCATCTAATGCCCAATAACGAACATTTTGTCTGTTAACGTTTTTGTTTAACATTAAAGTTACTTCATTTGAGAAAGCAATGTTAATCTAATTGTATTATTATTAATGTTACGCATCATTAATTAAAAAAATTATATTTGATCATCAAAATCGTCCTCACTTACCTAATGAACTAAACCAATTTGATACGCTTTATAACCACTTTCATATAAAAACTTTATTCTTCGTTTGTAGGCGATTTTGGTCGCTCAGGTTAGGGGCGGTTTTTAACACTGCCTGTTTCCTAGAAACATAGGATTGTTTTATAAACTCCTTATTAACATACATGGTTTCGATTGGGATATGTGTCATTAAATAAATTCCTTACTTCATCATAAGATCTCACCCGGTCTCCATAGCCTCTCATAATCAGGATCATAATACGCTCTTGTTCACTTAAATACTCAAATTCAACGTACGTTATAACAAAATACGCCTTAATTCTGTTAATTCCAACAAAATACTGAATGTGGACTGATTGGACACCATTCTCGCGCACAGGTTAAGACACATGCGAGAGTCATTTTCTATACTTAGTTACTATGGATGTTTAATGTGTCTTTTATGGCTGGAAATAAATGTATTTTCTTCTTATTCTAGAAACTGAACGTGATAATATAAAACAGGGTTAAGTTTGTTAGTGAAGTGTTTGTCTATTGAAATTATTTACCTTCTGAATGTAGATGTTAATGTTTTTCCTCAATGCATTTTAAAATAATTTCAATGAGCTGTCATTTTTACTGGGTTGAAATAGAAAGATCTATTTCCCACTGTTCTTCTTGTTTTATGAAAACCTTTCAAATGACACTTAATGTGTCTTTACATTTAAAAAGTTTCAGAGTTTTAAAATCCCCCCTCCCCCTAAAATGCCATTGTGGGGAAATGAAATAGGGTAAGATAAATGAAAGGTGGTATGGTAGATGTTTATCATATAAAAAGGGAGATGTGGCATAACTACAATTTGGTACTTTTAAAACTACGAAGCCTGCACAAAAAAGTAAAGGCACGGTATAATTCAACATCAAGTTTATGATTATAATTGTTTGTTATTGATTTTCATTAATATAAGCATATTTTATACAGGTATACGAGTTAAATAGTTTATGTTGACAAATTCTATATTAAACCATTAAGGTCAACTGGTTTAACCATATATATTTTAACTTTGCGCTAAATACTTATTTTTTCTCTGTTAAAAATATAAATTACCTTTACTATCTTAGTACGTAATCCAAGTTGCTGATCATATCTGAAGAAATATATTACTTATTTATAATTCAATATATTGTTCACTCATTCAATTAATTTGAGAATCTTAACAAACTATCACCCCAATCTAAAAGATTCATTTTTAATTTCGTTACAAAAAAACTAATTTTTCATTGTTTTAACTTTAACCCTAGAGTTGACAGAGTTAAGTGGCGTTTCAAAAGGCATGGATAAAATACTGTAACTTAAAACAAATTTATAAGTTTCAAACACAATGCATATTTTAAATCTTTTTTATAGAAGAGATATTCCAATATTATCCTTAAAGTTTGAACGAGTAGTTGTGTTTAATAAAATGGCCAAATGTTACACTATCCAAGAGTCTTCTTTTGTAATTCTAACTAACCCACATTATCTACTGGTACATATAAAGGACACTCTGATATTGCGCATCAACTGTCTCTAGTCACCGTGGTAGTAATACTTTGTAGGCAGCTGTGAGTAATAGTAAGTTTTCTAGTTGATTGTATTTTTTGTGAAGTAACTTTAATAACCCATTGTAATGTCATGGAATTGAGGAAGAGCAAAAATAGCTTCTTCTTGTACAAAGTTAAAACAACACCTCCCACAGTTAATTTCTTAACTGATTATGGATATAGAGTATTGTTAAAAAAGAAAAACTCATCAACGAAAAAATATATCTCAGTAAATTTTAAAGTTAGAAAAGCGAAAGAGGGTTCTTAATATAACTGCGAGGCTCAAGTACACACGACGTAAGCACCCATTCAGTTTTACATCCTCTCCCACCTTCCTCTACAAACCGTTGTAATACAGATTGGACCTCCATCTCAACACCACTCCTGCACTGCTGTTTTATTTATTACAACTTTACCAATACAAGATTTGTCAGGAAATACTTCAAACCCTTTAAATTTGCAGCCTTTAATATCCAAAAAGATCTATAGGTAATAGAGTCCACGTAAAATGGCAACGTAGTATTTGCTAGTTGTCACTTTAACTCTACAACGATTGTAAATTACAATGTATTAGTATAATAATTTATCAATGGCCAAATGATTTTGTTACAGCAATTTTAAGATTACTACTTTCTCGTCTATAAAATAGTAACGCTTCATATTTCTATAAAAATTAAATATAATTGTGTAGAATGTACCAAATTTGATAGATTTGTTTAGTATTTATACTCTAACCCGAGTATTTTAGGAATATTTTAATAAATTTCGGCACTTTAAGTAATTTTAGCTCTTGTCCTTTTCTCATAATTATACCGAATTAGGTAGAAAATAAATTCTAATAATAAAAGCTGTTTTTGTTTGTTTAATTTTATTTATAACTTCTATTTTAAATGTGTGGATTTATTTATTTTGTTATGTATTTTTTGTATTATTAGGTATTAATTATTTATGTTAACTATTCAAAATTAGTCTATAATTTGTTACTTAAACGTTTCATATTTTTTCTTTTATATAATATACTTACGTCTGTATGTTGCGTTATATATTTTTTGGGAATAAATACGATTATTATTTGATTTGACGGATCTCTATTTACTGATGAATCGTTCACTTTAAAGGGCCGACAGGAAAATCTATAACGAGACACACTTATTACAATGTTACAGTAGTTTAACCTAGATATTTTCGAAATCAATACATTCAGTAATTTTGGAATAGGAACCAATAGACGGTTGTTTAGAACAGGAGTTCTCAACCTGGGGATTGCTACCCTCAGGAGGGTCGCAAAAAGCCACGTAGGGAATCACGGAATTGAGATATGGCTAAGAAATTCTCCACCCTATAAAATGGTTATGTAAAATCATTTTACATTCTTCTTATAGGGTTAAAAATAATTTGTATAAATTCGGCTCTTAATGGAAATAATAATTGCAAAGTGCTGACTAATTTACTCTCACACTTGGAATATGTACGTCTCTGCTTAGAACAATACGTGAGTTTTTAACTTCAATGGCGTAATAAATTAATAAACATTCAAAGAAAACTGAACCTTAGATTCAAAATTACTATATGTTTCTAAAATACAGATTTTATAAAGCTACATACTTACAGTGCAGGAGTGGTGTTGAGATGGAGGTCCAATCTGTATTACAACGGTTTGTAGAGGAAGGTGGGAGAGGATGTAAAACTGAATGGGTGCTTACGTCGTGTGTACTTGAGCCTCGCAGTTATATTAAGAACCCTCTTTCGCTTTTCTAACTTTAAAATTTACTGAGATATATTTTTTCGTTGATGAGTTTTTCTTTTTTAACAATACTCTATATCCATAATCAGTTAAGAAATTAACTGTGGGAGGTGTTGTTTTAACTTTGTACAAGAAGAAGCTATTTTTGCTCTTCCTCAATTCCATGACATTACAATGGGTTATTAAAGTTACTTCACAAAAAATACAATCAACTAGAAAACTTACTATTACTCACAGCTGCCTACAAAGTATTACTACCACGGTGACTAGAGACAGTTGATGCGCAATATCAGAGTGTCCTTTATATGTACCAGTAGATAATGTGGGTTAGTTAGAATTACAAAAGAAGACTCTTGGATAGTGTAACATTTGGCCATTTTATTAAACACAACTACTCGTTCAAACTTTAAGGATAATATTGGAATATCTCTTCTATAAAAAAGATTTAAAATATGCATTGTGTTTGAAACTTATAAATTTGTTTTAAGTTACAGTATTTTATCCATGCCTTTTGAAACGCCACTTAACTCTGTCAACTCTAGGGTTAAAGTTAAAACAATGAAAAATTAGTTTTTTTGTAACGAAATTAAAAATGAATCTTTTAGATTGGGGTGATAGTTTGTTAAGATTCTCAAATTAATTGAATGAGTGAACAATATATTGAATTATAAATAAGTAATATATTTCTTCAGATATGATCAGCAACTTGGATTACGTACTAAGATAGTAAAGGTAATTTATATTTTTAACAGAGAAAAAATAAGTATTTAGCGCAAAGTTAAAATATATATGGTTAAACCAGTTGACCTTAATGGTTTAATATAGAATTTGTCAACATAAACTATTTAACTCGTATACCTGTATAAAATATGCTTATATTAATGAAAATCAATAACAAACAATTATAATCATAAACTTGATGTTGAATTATACCGTGCCTTTACTTTTTTGTGCAGGCTTCGTAGTTTTAAAAGTACCAAATTGTAGTTATGCCACATCTCCCTTTTTATATGATAAACATCTACCATACCACCTTTCATTTATCTTACCCTATTTCATTTCCCCACAATGGCATTTTAGGGGGAGGGGGGATTTTAAAACTCTGAAACTTTTTAAATGTAAAGACACATTAAGTGTCATTTGAAAGGTTTTCATAAAACAAGAAGAACAGTGGGAAATAGATCTTTCTATTTCAACCCAGTAAAAATGACAGCTCATTGAAATTATTTTAAAATGCATTGAGGAAAAACATTAACATCTATATTCAGAAGGTAAATAATTTCAATAGACAAACTCTTCACTAACAAACTTAACCCTGTTTTATATTATCACGTTCAGTTTCTAGAATAAGAAGAAAATACATTTATTTCCAGCCATAAAAGACACATTAAACATCCATAGTAACTAAGTATAGAAAATGACTCTCGCATGTGTCTTAACCTGTGCGCGAGAATGGTGTCCAATCAGTCCACATTCAGTATTTTGTTGGAATTAACAGAATTAAGGCGTATTTTGTTATAACGTACGTTGAATTTGAGTATTTAAGTGAACAAGAGCGTATTATGATCCTGATTATGAGAGGCTATGGAGACCGGGTGAGATCTTATGATGAAGTAAGGAATTTATTTAATGACACATATCCCAATCGAAACCATGTATGTTAATAAGGAGTTTATAAAACAATCCAATGTTTCTAGGAAACAGGCAGTGTTAAAAACCGCCCCTAACCTGAGCGACCAAAATCGCCTACAAACGAAGAATAAAGTTTTTATATGAAAGTGGTTATAAAGCGTATCAAATTGGTTTAGTTCATTAGGTAAGTGAGGACGATTTTGATGATCAAATAGAATTTTTTTAATTAATGATGCGTAACATTAATAATAATACAATTAGATTAACATTGCTTTCTCAAATGAAGTAACTTTAATGTTAAACAAACACGTTAACAGACAAAATGTTCGTTATTCGGCATTAGATGATAGAACAACATAGCACATCCTGAGTGGATCCATACAGCATGCCGTTATAAGTTTATACAACAGGCTTGAACATTGTGCAACTGTCCTGGGACAGCAGGTTGAACATCTGATATAAAAAACACAGATTGTAAGTTTTAGCCGTTTTATTCCTAAAGTCAATTGTAATTACTAGAACTACTGTGACTTTACATTTAAAGATATTAACCGGCCAACAAAAAGCCCATTTTGGGGAATTGGTTCGCTTTTGTTTCCTAGTAGAGTTCCGCAGTTTCATGTTTCTATCTTTGTCCATTGATTGTTGAGCAGAATACATTCATGCTTTTAACTTAATTAATTTCAATGAGCTGCTACTTTGTACTGGGTTAATATAAAAAGCTCAATTTTCAACTGTTCTTCTTCATTTGATGGGGTCTTTACATTTAAAAGCCAACCACCCCAAAACTCCATTTTAGGGAAATGGCAAAGTTGTAACAGTGACTAAAAAGTTCACTTCTATTTTCTAGAAGGGTGTCCCGAGTGCCATCCCTCCATCTTTAACCATCAAAAATTAAACATATTATATCTATGATGTTAACTCACAATGTATAATAATAGTTTACAATAATTAACAAAAAGTTATGTAGCAATAACAAATGTATTATAAAAAAGGTACACTTCCTTGGTAGGTATGTAATACGGAAAATAATAATTTTATTGGTTAATTAAAACTAAAATTTAATCGAAAACAGTCCTTAAGGCATTAATTACCGTTAAAAACATTTTCTTATAACAGTTAGTCGTAAAATATAAATAAATTTCCTAAATTACTAAATGTCTTATAATTTAATGTTATATGTTTCCTTATAATGGAAGATACAGGACACCACGTGTTCTGACTGAACACAAACATGGTATCTGTTATTGCAATATATATGGACAAGGTAGCTTGCGGTTTGTTGTGTCAGCAAGAAGAAACGATCACAACAGACTCATCTTGTATTCAAAGACATAGTCGAGCAATAAACTCTGAACTGACCAATCCTCTGTCTGATGTTCCAGAGCCAATATATATTATTGTCACTGAACACAAAACTGCTTTCTCTTACTTGAATGTACGTGGATAAATTGTATTGCTGTTTGTTGAGTCAGCAATAAGAAGTGATTAAACAGACTCATCTCATATTCACATTCGTAGTCAGACAATAAGCTTTGAACTGGCCAGTCAATGTCTTACGTTCCGGAGAAAATATATATTGTAGTTGGACATATACGTGGTCTCTTTTGTTATGATACACTTGCAAATGGTATATTGTAATGTATTTTTCTTTGTATAATGATGTATTTTTCTTGAAAGGTACTCCAACACATTTTTAAAATAATTTTAAAAAGTACTACATTTTTAATTTTGTTGGAAATTAAAATTTCTCATTGCATATTTAATAATATTAAGTTTTATTAGGTGAAAAATACCAGATTTACAGTAATAACCATCTTCTTAATACTATAAGATTTGGATATAAGTAGATAATAATATGGGGTTCCTGGCGCACTTTCGGAGCCGACCGAAAAGCAATGTAAAATACTGTTCAATGTACCATAAAGGAAGCTGAGAAATAACACAGCAAATCTCAATGAAAAATTAACCGAATCTACAGTCGTTCGTCTCCAAAAGCGATCGGTACATTACTATCTACTCTGTGGAATGAAAAATTAACCAAATCTACAGCTGTTTGCTTCTACTTTCTTAAGCTGTGCTTTGTAAAATGTTGTCAAATCTGCTACGAATAAAGGATTTATCTTAATAAAATTTAATCAATTTAAAACATTTTTACTAAAAACATACTTTAATAAAAAACTTTTCTACTAAATAGTCACCAAACAACATGAACTCACCAAAGTCTCTACAATTTCTAGCATTAAAACAGTGCAACAAAGATGAATTCAGTGAATTGCCGGTTTATTCTCAACAACAGTTGATACCGTCTTTAAATGAAACAGAATTAAAAGAACTTGTAGAGTCTTTTGCAGAAAGAACGAAAACTGCACACGTGTACACACAAAAAACGAAAAAAATAAGGGATTACATATTTAATATAATTACGAAAGATATTGAAAAGAAAGTAAAAAATAAACAAACAGAGAGTTTTCATCGTTTTTTTATGACATTTTTCCCATATTATACGTCCTTTCAAGATAATCAAGACTTAATTGATGAATTTCTTAGGAATTTTTGTGAGTATCAAGATTTATCAACACAATTCATTAAAGAGCATTATAGAATTTTTCTTATAGAATATAGCCACATTTTGTGTGAAACAAAAGGTATTACTGTAGATAATATTCCATGTGATTCCTATGAAGAAAGACACCAACTATGGTTATCAAAACAGTACTATGACGTGGGGAGGGACTGCAAGTTTTAGAGCACAACTGAAAAGACTTTATTCTACAAAATTGATAGTAACACAGTCTTTATCTTTAATAATCTTCTTTCCAGTAACAACCAAGTGTAATTTATCATGTTTATTCAATTCTTTAATCTTTTTTTCATCCAAAACAGTCAAAAATCTGTTCGGCAAGTGTACTTTACAATCTTCCAACTCGGCAATTATTGTAAACCCGAATTTATCTTTCATTTTCTCCAAATTCAAGATTCTGTGTTTCTTCCTTTCTTCCAATTCATTTAACTTCTTATACTCTTTAAACTTACATTCTCCAATATCATTTAACTCTTTCAAGAACTCCATTTAAATAGAAAAAATTTAAAGACGGAAAAAATGAAATTTGCTAACAATCACTCGAGAAGTCGGGGAGAATGTGAGTAAAACCGCATTCTTTTCAAGAGGTTCTTCGTTTAATTTCTCCAAATGTACTATAAAATCATCGAGGATTTCTGGTTCAAAATCATAAACAAATTCAACATCCAGATAATGAAAAAATACAGGTAATATCTTTTCATAATAAACGTGTGTATCGATACCTACAAACCTAATGTATTCTTTGAAAAGGAAAATAATTTTGTCAATGGTTCCAAGAGATAAGTAAAAATTTTTATTCTGTTTTCTAAATTCTGTAACAAATTTTGTTTGCTTCTTGTCTCCATATTGCAATTTTGTAAGCAGGTTATTCAAATGTGTTAATTTATTTCGAAATTTCTTAGGTTTAGGTCTTTCTAACAAAATTAAATTACAACCTCTACAAACTAAATATCTTTTATCGATAATTTCTCCTCTATTAGAACACTTGTAACAGTTTGGCATTATACTCTTCCATTTAAACAAAAAGATTTTTTTATAAATGGAGATTATGGAACTAAGTCTGCCGAGATATAAATTTTTCAGCGCAAATGTTTGTGTTTACATTTCTACAACAGAGATAAATAGAAATAATTTCATTCTATTGTACAACTATTTAGGATATTATGTGTACGATTATAAAGATTATTACGGGAGAAATCGGGATTTTTCAGTGGCGAAAGAGTATATTTTTGAAGTTTTAGAAGGAATGAAAGAGAATAATATGAACATCATCAATTATTGTAAAAGACAAAATGAATGATTGTGTCTTTGGTGTAGTGTTGTTAGTGTGCGTGTTTGCGCTATGGGGAATCACATCACATTCAACTTCTACGGTGTCTATTGTTTAGAGACTTGGCCCTGCACTGCTACTGTCCAACCAAGTTAATGGCTAGGAGCTGTAATTCGGGTCTTAGACTCTGGAATTTTTTTGTTCCCAAGTCTCATTTTTCTTTGGTAACTACTGTGTAGAAGTTGATGGAGAGATACAATTAGGGAATTTGTGTCGGGTGTTTTGTAAGTGTAATGTTGTATTAATGAATGATGTGAATGATGAATGTAATGAACGAATTAAGGAAGAGAAGGAATTAAGGAATGAAGTGGAAAGGTGAGGAAGCAAATGGCGCGCCAACCACAGTTGTCATTACTCGGCTTGTTCTATAGTCATTACACTATGGCCACTCGTGTAAAGACTTGTCCCCAACCACTGAACGACAACCATGTCTTCCTCAATAAAAAGCGCGCCTGAAGCTCTGGGATTTGAACCCAGAACCTCAGGCTTTGAAGGCAAGCGTCTTACCAACTGAGCTACGGAGAGTCTCGAAAGTTATAAGCTATATCTCTGCTATATAAGTTGTTCAATTAGGATTGCTAGTTTACAAATTTATTAATAATTTTATATTTCAAAAACCACTCAACCGATTTTAATGAAATTTGGTACACATATAGTAAATACTTAACTCTTTCGACTTAACTTATCCATAAGGGTGAAATCATCCCCTATTTCTTAATATTCATAAAAAAATAAAAAAAATTATCAGAAAAATCTGAAACTTCAAAAACAAGCGAGTTCAACTTAAAAATTTCATGAAAATAACAAAATTTTCAAAAACTACCCCAATCATCCCTTATCTTAAAACTCTTATATCTCGAGAACTATTGGAGCTTTTTTGCTGAAATTTGGTATATAGGATCAGTAAATATTAAAGTATTTTTTAAAATCATAACTTCCGGTCCAACCCTTAAGATGACCTTGGAATAGTTTTTTGTTAATATCATCCCCATTTTTTAAGATATTCTTTTTAAATTAAAAATGAATACTTATATCAATGTCTTTAACAATTCTGTAAAGTTTTAAAATTATCCGATGAATAATAGTGAAAATAACGTGATTTTTACTGAATTTCTCTAATATCGTTCTTAATCACATCATAGGCTAAAAATTTCTCAGAAACCACAACCACATAACATGTCGAGTTTGTAACAGCTTTTTGAAAATCCATATTGATAATTATATCGTTCTTTGAACCAGAAATATTTGTCAAACTCTTTGTTGTATCAATGACATAAATAGGTCTATTCGATAAAAATTCTTTAGGATTGTAATACATTTCCTTATTATTACAGTAAACTTTCTTAAAATCTTGATACATCTGATACATGATTCTGAAAAGACCTCCGGAAATGTTTAAATTTTGTAATTCATCTGGATAATAAGAACCGTTCAATTTTACTCTGATATTTTTTACATCCAAACTATCAAACTTTGAAGGATTTTTTTCTTGATTATTCTGTCTATCTGTTTGAAAACCTATGATAACGAACTTGGGATTGAAGATATTTCTATAAATATTTGTGATATCGAACGAATAAGTTGTTCCGGAAATACCTTTTTGTTCAATACATTGCCAATCTAGAAAATTAAACATAATGTTTTGACTTTTTGTAATTTCATCAATCAACCTAATTTTACTCGTGGTTTTATAATCAATCATTGGAACTCTAATAAAAAAATCTGTAATTGTTATTTTTCCATCAACAGGCATAACATTTCCAGTTGCAGTCTTCAGAATCACATCATCGTCTTCTGCTCTTATAAAACTTAGATAAAATCCTCCTTTATAGATCGGAATAGTAACATTTTCAAAAAATCCTAATCCAAAATAAGATAAATTTCCAGCTGCTTCAAAAACACCAAATTTAAAATCTGATTCAAAGCCATTAGAAGTTTGAGAAATAACATCACTTTTTGAATACGAAATAGTTCCTTTAATTGTGCTTAATTGGCCACAGTTTTCGACTTCTTCTATCAATTTATTGTGTTTTCTTACTTCAATCTTAGAAAATAAAAACGGTATAAAATTATCGATTAATCTAACATTATCAGTTCCAAGATATGCTTGACCATCTTGTTTTGTTAAAGTTCCAGAAATATAAAACTGGAAGTTAGACGAGCAAAAGTTATCTCCAAAATCAATATTAAACTCAGTTCTTTTATTCGGTTCATTCAAATGTTGTTTACTAATTGGATAGAAATTTTTAAACTCCGCCCTTTCAATATCACTAGCATATTTTCTGTAGTCCGCCATTTAATAAGAGAAAATTTAGAAATTTTAAACATCATGTATAAGAAAGATATCATTTTTTCATCGATCTAATGTACGTTTTTATAAGAAAAGATATAAATTTTAGTAAAATAATTAAAAAGATTAGAGTCATTTTTTAATGATCTACTTCGTCATATTCAGGATTCTCTTCCTTAAATTTTGCGATCTCGGTCACATATTTCAATAAAATTTGCACAGGATAGTAACCGCTATCTATAATATTGTTCCAATCAACTGTATCTTTATTTTCATCCAAAAACTTTATACTCAAGTGTTGATAGAGACAAAGAACAGACATATGATCTTTTAATTGATAATGTATATTTTCTTGAATGAACTCTGATGATAAAGTTTGATATTTAGCAATGTTATACCAATTCAATTTGTTTACGTATAATCTCATCATATCTTCGGATAATTCATATTTTTGAGAAATATCATCCCAATGTTCTTTTTTCAAATCTCTTTCGTGTTGCATGATAAAAAGATCGAAAGCACTGTAATGTCCCGCCATCTCTATTTATTAAGAAAAAATTTCAAAATCAAGTTTTTATAAATTGGCTCTTTTTTTAGTTACATTCAGCACATTTTCCAGAAATTCTCTTAACTCCGTTAATGTTTGCATAGTATTTTATATCGTTTGTGGCAGTTTTCTCTTTGCACCTCACACAATATATGAGCGCCATTTATATAAGGAAAATTAGTCATCGTAAACCACCTACTCCATTAAATCTGTTGTCGATGTTTTCAAAAGTTTTATCGACATCTTCTTTAAATTTATTAAAGTTTTCTTCTAGTTTATTTACTTTATCGAGATATAAAGAGTATCGATCATCTATACTTTTAAGTAATTCATTATTATGTGTTATTTGCTCATTGAAACGTGTATCAAAATCTTTAAAAAAGTTTACTTCCTCATTGAAATGTGTATAAAAATCTTCCAGAATTTTGTTAATTACTTCACCAACTAATACATTAACACTATTTTTATATGTATTAAAGTTTTCTTCTAGTTTATTTACTTTATCAAGTAATTCACCAACATCGTCTACTGATCTTCTATTTCTGGCTTCTAACTTGTCATAGACTTCTGTTGTAAAATCTTTAACATGCTGTTTATGATTCTCATAATTTTGTTTTAGTTCATTAAACATTTTAATAGGATCTTCTAATTGAATCATTACAACAACATTAAATGGATTAATTCCTTTACTAACACCGCTAATTCTTTTTCCTTTAAAATCTAAGGCATTTTTAACATTCGGATCATGTAAATCAACAATATCGATGTTTTCTGATAATTTTAGAGGTTTTAAAATTTGTTCTTTAACAACAACATCATGTTTGTCAATACCAGGTCGAACACCGACAATTCTTTTCTTATTAGCCAAACTAACATAATTCTTTTCAACTTTGATTGCTTCAGTAATTTCATCAGCTTTTTCGATGTGAGACATTAAATTGGTAAATAATTTTTTTACACCATCATCAACTTCTTTTTCCAATGTTTTTATTTTATCAGCAACTTCATTTGAACTCATGAAATTTGCAAGTTTGTTATCATATTCTGCTTTAAAATCTTCAATCTCGACAGCAAACATATCTGAATCTGGAAGGTTTTGTAATAAATTTTCTAACTTGTTATCAAACTCATTTCTCAAACTATCAAAATTCAAACTATTATCTACATTTTGAATAATTTGTGTTCCAAATACGTCAAAAATATTTTGTGAATCCATATTTATTAAGCAATAATTTGTTAACAACTTCTTTAAAATCTTTACCATTACTCAGTTCATTCAACACAAAAACACATAAATGACCACAAATTGGGGGATCTTTATAGTCTTGAATCTGAGAATCATTGTAGTAGACGCTTGATTTTTTCAAATATTTAATCAATTCTATAGGTGGTTTGTCCTCAATTCTTCCATACGAATCAAAATAACATGCATTCTTATCATTTTTATAATAACAAATCCAATGCGTTCCACTTCCCATAATCGAGTCTAAATTCACAATTCCACATTCAAATTTCTTAACTTTTTCAGGTAATGTATCTCTCATGAAGATTCCTCTAAAATGTTTAATATTTTTGCAGATTTCTTCCAATTCCCCGAATGTTAAAGGTTTAAATTTTTTTTTCAATGTTTGATTTCACGTAATTCAAAGTTTTTTCATCTAATCCAGATCCTGTAACATCTTCCAACTCTTTATCTAACCAATTTAAAATGTTTCGAACAATAGGAATCACATCCTTTTTAACGATTGGAGCAGCTTTACGAACATAAGGAACAACATTTTTAACAACTGGAATATTTTCTCCAAAATCTAATAAATCTTTCAAAAGTCCACCATTTTTAAGTTCTTTCAACTGATTATAAGAAAATTCTATTCTGGTTCCTTTATTGTTTTTCTTATGTTTTTCGAGTTTATTGTATTGTCTATTTGTTAAAAATATCTTATCTTCGCCATTTTTTAGTTGATCTATTTTAAATTGAATACTAACGGGTATTTTCTTCTTAAAAGCGGATTTTATTTTTTCTTTCTGATTTTTGCTGAAGTTTACGTTCACCTCCATTTATATAGTTAAAATTTCAAGTTCTCTTCGATTCCCATTCCTAGTTTTCTCTTCAAAAACATTGCTCCAGCTGTTGGAAGCGCAACAAATCTTTCACCTAAACTAGCATCTTTTGATAAAAATCTATCCATTGCCTTATCTTGCAAAACTTTATCTGCGATATGTCTGGAATTTGTGTCTCTATGTTTTGCATAAAAAATATCGTGTTCCATAGCAGCTTGATCTAATTTATTTATACCAGGATCTCCTCTTTTTAGTCTTTTTTCGAGTTTTGTGCCAGGCCCCAGATACTGATAAGTTGGTACGTGTAATTCAAAAGGTAAATTGTTGATAAAATCATTCAAAAGTCCACTACCCTCAATCATAGATGAACTTATTGCCGGCAAAACTCGTTTTAAATATTTAATTCCATCAGGTTTTTCAATCATTTCATCAAGTTTGTTCGAAATAAAATCTTTAATCGCTTTCTTTTCGTTCAAAAAATTGTTGTTTCCAGCCTTTTCTTGAGCATAAATATAATTAATAATTCCATCGAGTTTTGTCAAATCGTCGATATATCTGTATTCAATCTTATTATCACTGTATTTTCTCACACCTGATCCTTCGATTCTTTTTTCCCAAATTGGTTTAATCAAATTGAGATATTTTTTACCTTTACTTGACTTTGGTTTCTTAGTTGATGGATCATTATTTTTGTAAATTGAATCAGATTTCCATAAAATTTCTGTATACTTTTTCAAGTCTTCTTCAGAATATAAACCGTCTTTTGGAACATCAGTGCCTGTTAATAATCTCCATAAACCTTGAGTTCCTTCATATGTTTTATCTTCAATAATTATATCATTATGCTCAAAATTCACGGGCAAATTTCCAATCATAAAACTTTTCTTTTTTCTGTCCCAATACAAACCAAATTTATCATCCTTTGCTCTAGGAAGAAATTTTTTACCAATTTCACCAATTATTATATCCGTTGTTCCAGGACTTATTGGTTCAACTATGGTAGAGTCTTCAATGATTCGAGGTCTAAATGGTGTTGAAGATGGTAATTTTGGCAATTCAAACTCAGATTCTGGTATCGAAATATCAGCAAATTGTCGTACAACTGGAACCAAATTCATCAAATTTTGATTATCGCTTAAAACATTTTCAATTTTGCCCTCAACGTTTTTTATTGCAGAAGTTACAGGTTGATTAATTTTTTGAATAAATTCTTGTTCTTTTTCATCAATTCGAATCTGTTCTTTAAATTCTTTGATTAATTTCTTTTCTATTTGATCAAGTTTTTTTGCTTCTTCTGAAGTTACGTTCGCCATTTATTTAGGAAAATTTTGAAACGTAAACGTGGAACGTGGAAACGTGAACACGAAACGAGAACACGAAACGTGGAACGTAAAACGTGAACGTGAAACATGAACGTGAAACATGAACGTGAACGTGGAACGTGAACGTAAAAACATGAAAACAACTAGATTATCACACGTTTATATTGGAAAATTTATTCAAATATTTGCCATTTTTAGGCTTCAAAGTTAGATTAATAGTTAAAAATCCGTAGTCCTTCCTTCCAAATTTTATCACATAACTCAATAAAGTGGTTAAAACTCATATCAGATCCCACATAATTGTTGTAAATCTTTCTCGAATAGTGATCGTCTTGCTTAAAAACACACAACATATTCAAATTATTTCTAATAACTTGTTTATCAACCTTTGAAAAGCATTGAGAAAGATAGATACAAGATATGTTTTTGTGACGAGACATTACGAAATATTCCTTAATAACGTCCTGATTTTCCAAAATACAATCATCAAAAACGATTAACGAATTGGGTTTACATTCGCTTAACGGAACTATGTCCTCAGAAGCATTATAAAAATATGATATTTTCTTACTTAAGTTCTTCTCAATATTTTCAAATCTTTCTTGTAATTTTTTATAGGCGTCTTGTTCTAAAGATTTACTAAAAACATACAAATTGGAATAAGGAATCAACCTATTGTAGATAAAATTCAATAGTAAAGTTGTTTTTTTCCACATCCACTTGAACCAACAATTAACAATCTGATTGGTTGATCTTTCTTATTTTCTTCAAACGTTTGAAGTTTTATCTGATCTTTTTGCTTTAAAAAATCTCTCCATTTAAATAGAAGATTTTCATCTTGAAGCAACGCTTGCGAAAATGAAGCTGTTCAAGTTGACTTCAGAAAGCTCTAAATTAGTTTTAAACTTGGAACATCCTATACACTTAGAGGAAGAATCAAATTATTTTATCGGTTTTAAGCGGTTTTTATTCTGACAATTTTGTAATAAATATTAGTGAAAGTTCTCCTTATTGTATAGGATTTAGTGAGAAGAACGTAACAAAATATTATGGTTTAAACAAAGGATATTATACTGTCGATCAAATAAAAAATTCCCTTAAAAATTATCTGAAAACATTCAAACAATCAGATAAATCTTTAAACTTTGACGAAAACAAGTTTGAAATGCAAAAAAATTATCTCTCTAATAAAATTCAAATAAAATCACCAGTAAGAATAATGTTTTCAGCAATTATTGTAGATTTATTAGGGTTTGTTCAAGAAACTATTGAGCCAAATCAGGTATATTTAGGAAATAAAACGCCAAAATTTAGACCGTTTGATGTAATTGAAGTACATTGTAATCTCGTTGAACCTAGTTTTGAAAATCATACCGAACATTTACACAAAGAATCTGAAATTTTGTACACATTTTTCCCAAATGTTGCTTATGGATCAAAAATCAGTGAAAAACCGAATGAAATCGATTATATTCCAATTAGAAAAAATATGAAAAGAATTCAAAAAATCGTCTTAACTGTTCAAGACTCTGAGGGAAATTTATTAAATAATGAGAGTAAAACAACAATATATTTAAGATTGAAAAAGGAATAAAAATGAGTTGATGATGATGACAAAATTCAATATTTTTACTTAAAAAACAAGAGTCTATGCCATAGACCCTTTCAAAATCTTCATCCTGACACTGTTTTTATCAATGAATCTGGCCTTCATTCTCAAAATAAAAATTACTAGTTAAATTTCTTTTCTATCTAAATGGAGTCAGTTGTAGACCTACTCAATAATCAACTTAGATTTAAAAGCAAACATATCTTTACAATTGTTGACGAAAATAATGAATTTTGGTTTAAGGCTAAAGATGTTGCAGAAATATTGGAATTTAAAAATACGAGACAAGCTATCATAGATCATGTTAAAGAAAAATACAAAAAAAGCTTTGAAAACATAGATTCTGACAAGGGTATCGAATCGCGACTCTTACAAAAATTACATCCAGACACTATTTTCATCAATGAACCAGGCATATATTCTTTAATACTGAAATCTAAAATGAAGATTGCAGAAACGTTTCAAAATTGGGTTTTAGAAGAAGTTTTACCGAGTATTAGAAAATATGGCGAGTACAAACTTGAAAACGAAAATAAGCAGTTAAAAGATGAAATAAAACAGTTACAAATTAAAGATGAAATGAAATCATTGAAAATAGAGAATCAAGAATTGCGAATGGAATTAATGAAGAGAGATATGGTATGTAAAGATTTTGATAAGAAAAAACACCATGTTTTTGTGTTAATTAAGAAGAATCACATGTGGGAATGGCCTTATTACGTTATCAGAGCTCAGAAACGAGAAATACCAAACCGATTAAAACATCTAAAAATAAATTATCCTGAATTAGAGATTTTGTTCATTGATGACGAACCAAATTCTATCAATCTGTATAACCAAATGAAAGAATCTTTGAATATTTTATACAACGGAAATCATTTTACTACAAATATGGCAGAATCTCGACTGATTTATAGAATATCTAAATTACACGATGAAAATGTTTCTAAATTTTACTAAAAACTCTCGATTTATTATATTTTGTTTGTAAATGTTTAGCATAACTAGGTAACCATTGTAGAATTCTTTTTTCATATTCACAAGGCATTTCGTTTTTATAACTTTCGCTGAAAATTTTTTTAGCACAATCTTTGCAAAAAGCATCTTTTCTATCTTTACTATACTGCCAGTTATTAAATTCAGAAATATTTTTAATTTCTTTACAAAAGTAACACTTTTTCTCTTCTAAAGTTAATTTGTTCATTTTAACGTATAATTCCTTACAATAACAGTCTTTTCTATTCTCTTCTTGACACTTTGTACATTTCTTTTGAGACTCCATTTATATAGAAAAAATTATTACACGATGAAAATGTTAAACTCTTAACTTATGATATTTTGTTTGTAAATGTTTTTGATAATTATTTAACCATTTTATAGTTCTTCCACATTCACATTGAGTATCTTCATAATATAATCTATGAAGATTCTTCTTTACACAATCTTTACAATATGAGTCTTTCTTATCTCTACTATAGTGATCACTATTAAACTCTGAAATGTTTTTAGTTTCTTTACATTTAAGACATTCTTTATCTTCCAAAGTTAATTTTTCTATTTTATCATATAATTCTTTATGATATTCCCTTTCACAATCTTTGCAATTATAATGCATTCCATCTTTCCTATTTTTATCTTTATAAAATTCATTTAAATCTTTAAATTCTTTGCACTTTGTACATTTCTTTTGATGCGCCATTTATATATAGAAAATTTATATTACAGTTTTGACTTCTTCAATTCATATTCATAAAACTTTCCGGTTATTTCTTCATTATTTAAATCTTTTATACTATAAGTTACAGGATCTGTGTTATTAATTTGATAAATCACAAAGATTTCTCTTGACCAATTGTTCTTATATTTGTTCGAAAATGTTTGTTTTTTACTAACAATTCTTACATGATCATTGACTTTAAATTTAGTTTTCGTGTGAATTTCAGGTGGAACATACTTGAAAACGGTCTCTAATAACTCCTTTTCTGCATCCTTATCTACGTCTTTCGGTTTCATTTTGATTGTGCTGTGAACTGTATCGTTATAATTGTTTACGATTTTTTGAAGAATATCGATCCATTTAAAGTTTTTATTAATCTCAAAAATTACTTTCATTCTCTCATTTTGAGTTCTGTTATATCTCTCTACAATACTTGATTTCTCTTCGTTTTCAGTATGATAAATCTTGATGTCGTATTTTCTCAAAACATCATTAAATTCTTTATTTTTAAACTCTAAACCCTTATCTGTATGAAGTAGGTTTGGAGGTTTGTGATTGATCCTTATGGCATCTTTTACTATATCTTCGAAAGCTTTTGAAACATCCTTGCCGTTTTTTTCTTTTGATAGCTCTTGACCAAGCATATTTTGAGAAAGTATCAATAACATTTAACATATACTTAAATCCACCATTTTGATCTGAATAGTTAGACATTATAACTAAATCTGCTGCCCATAAATCGTCAATTCCTAATGTTATAATTTTTCTCTTTTTAAACTTTTTTCGTACTGGTGCATGAATTTCTCGAGCTTCAATCTCTATCTCATCTTTAGTCTTCAATTCTTGCTTAACAGGTTTTGGATTTGGATTCTTTATAAACTTACTCTTGTTTGTCTTACATTTTGAACATTTTGCAGCAATTCTATACAATCCATTTTGAGTTTGAACGATTTTTGAATCTATATTTTTCGTTTTCTTTTTACACTTGTGACAGTGAATTAAATCATCTTCCATTTACATATCAAAGTTTCCAAGTTTATTTAATTCGTCTAATATATCAGATTTCATAGCCATACGGTACTGTATCGATCTTATTTTCTAGGACAATTCTCTTATCATCTTTAGCGTTCAGTGCTAACTTGTTTATAGTGACGGTGTACAACTCATGTTTGTAGCTTTTGATTACTGTCATCTCCCTAAATTCTTCTTTATCTTCGAACAAACATCTCTTCAAGTTTTCGATATTTATTGTTTTATTTACAACGCTTCTCTTAATTCCTTTACACCTAACTGGGTTTTTATCTAGATATTTGTACGAGTACATCTTAGACCTTAAACCACAAAATTCTTCTAAAACTTCGCTATTTAACTCATCTTTGAATTTCCCTATTACCTTCTTATTTTTAGTAGTGAAACATTCATGATCTTTTGGATAATCACTTGTATCAAAGTCATCTATATTTTCTTTAATAATTTTAAAAGGATCTCGTTTCAATTCTAGAAAATAACTGTCTGTATCCATGTAACACAGATTCAAATCTGGATCAAACTTCTTTAATTTGTTGTAATAAAACTCGTACATTAGCAATTTTGAGAGGTCGAGAACTGAAAATCCTATGTAAATCGGTTTGTTAAATTTAACCTTTTGTTTGTACATGTGACTCGCTATACAGTTGTCGTCAAAGATAGTGAAGCTTTTGAAGTTCGTTTTTCTTGGCCTGTTTCATTGAAAATTCTTCATTTCCAAGCTTAATATCACATCTGTTTCTCACATTTTCCATACTTTTTCCAAAAACTGAGTTGTTCATCAGCTTATAAAAATCCTTCTCAAAGTCACTTGTAGCTTTGGTCCTCATGTTTGTGTTAAAATCAATGTGTTCTTTCATAAAAGGCTTCTGATCGAATGCAATAACTCTATTCACATGTTTCAAAATCATACCTTGTTCCAAATAGAACTTCAAATTTCTCGAATGAACAACGTATTCAGTTTTATCCAGTAGAGTTGTGCAAAGTTTGTTTTTAAAATGTTCTGGAGCAAGAGGTAAATCCTTGTGATGTTCGTGTAAATTTGTTGGATATCCAAGATCGACTTCGAGAATATAGCCATAATCTTCGTCGCCAGTGAGTTCTAAAATTGTTTCTTGCCACTCTTCTTTTGTATACGTTTTAGGATCCATCCACTTGATATCACTAAACGGCAGTTTTTGCATAAGACCATACCCATAAAGGTTGTTTGCATCGAGATAGAGTAAATAGTTTTCGGGCTTTGTCTTATCAAAATCTTTTAAATATTTGTTATTTGCTTTCACATATCGTTTAATACACTGAGAAATGCCTCCGCGAATACCTTTTTCGATCATCAAATACATATTATAATCACTAATTAATTGTAATTCTATCTTCGTTAATTTTAACATTGCGTCCCATGCGAGACTGGGAGCTGTTAGATAGTGTGCTGGATCAAGCTTATAGCAATTCAAACAAATATTCCTAAAATTTTCAAAGATATCAGCGAGCAATAGAACATCTTGAATGTTATAGAGATCAGAGTAATTTCCTAGATTTTTCTCTTTTAATTTGTTCCAAACATTTAAGTAGTGTTGAAAATCTTTCTCAGATATGCTCTCATCTGTCAAAAGTGAATAGAAATCTTGAATTCTCAATTCTTCTGTGTAATCAAGTTTTTCAATACTGTCGATAAATTCATAGGGAAATATTCCTTTTCCAGATAGAATTTTAAAAATCTCGTCGTCGTCATTTGGCTGTCTTTCTATTATCTCATTCAGTCCATCTTGTATAAAATGATTTGTATGTTTGAAGTCTTCTCTCTTTAGATTTTTAGCTAACTTTTCTATAGACGAGGCCATGAATCTGAACGTGTCTACAAACGAAAACTTGATGAATTTTCTTGGCTTATCACCTTCGAATTCATAGCCATATCCAGAATTTACAGAATAATTTATATATTTTTCATCGGTGTTTGCAATCAAATCAACATTTCCATATTGTTTAGCCAATTCTTTTATGTACAAATGAGTATCGTAATTTGACATATTGTGGCAGAAAACGGGAATATTCTGAGGAAATTTCAAATTTAGATTGCAACATGCATGAGCTGCGCCTCGAAACTTGCCAGTTAAATGACAATGATCTCTCACTTTATTATAACTCTTATCTTTCCAACTATCAGGAGTAAAACCATACTGAATTGACCCAACATCATAAGCAGACCATTCACAGATAAGACAAACGTTTGAATTTTGATATGAAATTTCTTCTTCTTCTGTCAATTTCATAGGTTTCATGTTCTTAGAATTATATTTTGTAGCTATGTATTTCGATAATTTATTGAGTTCTTCAAACAATTTTGCAGGAACATTTGGCAAATCTTCTTCATTTTTTGCTCGATAACATATCGGTTTGTACATGCGATTGGTCACATTCGACACTAAATATAGAGTAAAACCATAAGGAATGTGCCTCTGAATCTTGGTTGTAGTCGATCTTTGTGGATTGTTCTTGCATGTCGGAATTTTTTCTAATATGCTCTCAAAGTCCATATAAATTACGTACGGATGGTTAAATTTCTTTTGATAATTAGTAAATTTAGTTGTTTGACCTGGAAATGGCATAATTGGCTTACAAACTTCATGATTTTTACAAATTTCTAAGTGATCTGTTAAATCTCCAGATTTGTAAAAATGGCTTAAACATCTTCTACACAAAAATTTTCTTTCTTTATGTTTAGACAACTGCGAAGAAACAAGCTTATTTAAATCGGTTATCAAAACATAATGAGATTTATCATCTTGTTTAACATACAATAAATCAATGTTTGTTTCAGCGTCATATTTTTCAGAAATTTGTAACGGAACAATGTTAATATTTTCATCAAAACTGTAGACATTGATAGACATTGTTGGATACTTATACTTGGAATTGTAGCTTCGTTTTTCAAATATTTGTATATCTTTCAGAGACATTGGATACTCAAAACCTGAAAATATTTCGTCATTCACAAATTTTTCGTATTGCTTTACACGTTCACAGTCTCTTTCTGGTTTTTCAATAGCACATCTTATTGAGTAAATAAAGCAAAAATCATCTCTATTTTTTATATTTATACAAGCTTTTTTATCTTTGATATTCTTTGGTAAATCGATGTATGATCCTGCATTCATCATTTCGTGTTTGTTAAGGCTCAAAACTAGTTGTTTACAACTTTTAAATGTCCATCCGGAACCTTTATTTGGATTATTCGTTTGTTCTCGATGTGTTAATTTATTAAATTGCTTAGTAATAAAGTCGTTTACGTCAAAGATTTCGTCTGCTTTGATAGTAAAATACATTAGACATGTTTGCGGTTCACCATTCACTAAAGTTCGTTCGTATTCACATTCCAAAGAGAGATAGCCCTTCATATTTTTAACATTTTCTTGAAATTTCTCGATTAAACTTTTAATTTCTGACCGCATAATTGAAAGATATGTGTAAATTGACATGGAATTGTCGTTCAAGTTTGTTAAAATATATTGCTTGAAAAGACCGTGGATTTTACTTTAAGAGTTTTATCAATTTCTTCGATCATTTCAGACTTGGTTTTATCGTTAGTACCGATAGCCAACTTTTCAGCTATTGAATGAAGTTTTTTCATCATTAAATAGGTCGAGATTTTTCTTTTCAACTTTGAAATTTCTCTTTAATTCACGTAATTTCTCAATATTAAACATGTTTTCGAGATCGGCAATTTTATTTTCTCTAGCCCATTGTCTTAAATAATTTAGTTCATTATCGTAAATTTGCTTGTTTTTTTCGTGACTTTTAGAATTATAATGGCGATCATAGTTTTTTCTTAAAATTTCTATTTTGCAGAACGGACATGATATTTTATCGCGCTCCATTTAGATAGAAAAATTTATTTAACTAAATGGTGCTTGTAAACCAACGATTGCGCCTCTCACGGCGTGATATCACTACGGATATGACGCAGGCGAAGCGATTATCATGATGGTCTGTCTGTAGTAGCACACCTCGACTGTCATTGAAGATTTTTCCTTTATTCGTAGCAGATTTGACAACATTTTACAAAGCACAGCTTAAGAAAGTAGAAGCAAACAGCTGTAGATTTGGTTAATTTTTCATTCCACAGAGTAGATAGTAATGTACCGATCGCTTTTGGAGACGAACGACTGTAGATTCGGTTAATTTTTCATTGAGATTTGCTGTGTTATTTCTCAGCTTCCTTTATGGTACATTGAACAGTATTTTTACATTGCTTTTCGGTCGGCTCCGAAAGTGCGCCAGGAACCCCATATTACTATCTACTGATATATATATATATATATATATATATATATATATATATATATATATATATATAATATATATATATATATATATATATAATGGACAAATCACTTTGAGACATTTCTGGTTAAACCCTGTTTCATTTTCTATACATTTGCCTACCTCAGGTCAATTTTGAGAGTATAATATTCAACCTTATTTTGCTTAATATACAAATAAATTTCGCTTGATATTTTCATTTAAGGGGACTGTTACCCAAAAAATAAATAAAATAATAATTTTTTTTTCCTTATTTTTCTTTGGAATGTACTAATTTCATTGCAGTAATTTGTTTTTTCCTATGATTACTATAAGTTGGTAAAACAAATATTATTGAAACCCTTGCATGTCATTTTTCGACACTAACTGAACATCAGTCATGTTCCACTAACACTTTCATATATTTCACCCCGCATCACTGTTTTGCTGTATTTAACTTTTTATGTTGGCTATACTGTCTAGTATCTTTATTTCAGGTTACCATTATTGTTACTACTGTCATCTGCTTACAGTTTTATGTTTGTTTACAAACAACTCAAAAATCAAAACCAAAATGAGTCATTGAATAGTGTCATTTGGTCCCTAATACCAAAAAGAACTTTTGTAACTCTGCCTACCCTTAAATTTGGTGTTTACTCTGCAGTTTGTAGCTTTAATGACGGCTTTTCTAGTAAATTACAAGTTTTGAAAGCATTAAACCTACGTCCAGGGAAACATTTTGTAAAAGCGATGCAGCGCCTAGAAATAGTGCGAGTGAAGGAAGCGGACAAGAAAGTTCAAGAACTAGAAAAGAAAATAAGGAACAAGAGAACTTTGAAAAGAAAACGCCTTGAAGACATGTTTACACAAAGTGAAGACCCAGATAATCCATCCTACAGCTCAGGAAACTACTAGGCTACTGACATTTTCTTCGATTCCCGTAAGTTGGTTTTTTTCTATTTAGATGCAAGTTTTCTCAGCCATTTATGAACTTAGACCTCTCAAATATTTACCACTTGTACTTTGTACTATAATCTAGGTTCTGAACAAAGAATTTTACAAAATAAAAAGTATTATCTTAGAAACAAAATATTTTTTCTGATTTTTTTAGTTTTAAAAAGGTGAATTTTTTTTAAATTAGTTTTTTAATACTAAAACATGATAAATTGTAATTTTGGTTGGTCATGAACTATAAAAAGGTGTGCTTTAAAAGATTTAAAAAAATGAAAGCTCTACCATGACTCATTATTTTAGAAACCTGCATTAAGTTTATATGGACTAAGATAGGCGGTAACAGTCCCCTTAATGAACAAGTTATATAATTATATAAGAAATGTAAAATATTTGAATACTATTTTAACGATCAATAGAAGAAGATTTGTAATAATCATTAACGTTCCATATAGAAACATTACGTTATACTAAATACATGTTATATAACCCATGTTTAACACAAAATACAAAAGAGTTTATTTATTTATTCTACTTCTTTGGAATACCTTTTCATAAAATAATAAGAGTAGTTATGATACATTGTTAAGTTGAAAGAGAAAACTTTTTTTTGTTATCTTGTCCTCTCACCCGGCGTCAGACTTTAGCAAATGATAGTTTCTAGTATTACTTATCACTGAAATATGTAACCACAGAAGCAGATTATATTTTTTGTAGGACATTTAGAGATAGAATATAGATCTATGCAGAATGGCATAGTACTTACTCGGTAATTCTTGATGAAGCATCTTCACCTGCTTCAGATTTTCTGTACTAGAGGACTGGAGTCCTGAGTATGAAAGTACAAGCATTTATGCATACCCACTATCAGGTAACATAAGTTTTACAAAATATTATGATAAGCAGTTCTGTAATTTATGAGATGCTGATAACATATATTAAAACTTCATTGCCCCGATGGAGAGAGAAGTAATGTTTTACTAAATACGCATAGTAAAGTTTGAATGCTTATTCAATGTTTCTTTGCATTAACATTCAGTTCAACAATTAATTAATAAATAATCATTACTTTTTTAAACATTTTGTATTAGAAATAGTTAGCTAAATATAGTACTACAAAACACATACAGTGTGACAAATAACTCATTAACAATAGTAATTCAAATGTTTCTGTAAAATTTCATGTTAATATAAAAAATTATCTCATAAAAAAAGTTACACTTACCTTATTTTTTTTTTTTTTTATTAATACGCATACATAGGTTACCTGTTTTGAGGTTTTTATATATTGTATTAGAAATATTTTCAACGCATAAATTAAAAAATACAGAGTTAAACATACCTATAACATGTTTTTACAGAAAATGTATTAATTTAGACATGATTTGAACCTTTAAACGTACATTAGTTGCTGTATTTATAATTTAAAAGAAATAATCCTTTCCTAAATTATATTTGAAATAATGACACATGCACCTTATTCATAAAAATAATCCAATTTGGTATCCTTTAAAAGAATTAAGGAGGTCAGAGGATGATGAGAAACAATAATGTAAAAAGGAGATATTCATTCATTTCACTTACAACTCCTCGGTCCACAGACTCGTTGTCATCAACTCGAAGTGAGTGCCCATTCAATTTTATATTCTCTTTAACATCCACAAACTGAGTTATACCAAAGATCGAGCCACCACTTCGTTTCCGTTTATAGCGCCCTCTGCAATCTTGCAAATTGAATCATATTTCTGAAAGTACGTTTCATATAGTGTTGAATTTACAAATCTTGCAGGTCATTAAGTAATTAAAAAATGCGTCAGAGGAAGACATGAATAAACTATTAAACTTTAATAAATGCGTCTATTTAATGTGTAATTTTTTCCAATAGATTGTGTGTGTATTGCGTTAGGTCGTGCAAGCTCTTCTTTGTAATTTGTTTCTGAGTAAACTTCATGTACTAACCTAGGGAAAAGTTATACTTAATTGAAAGGATACTAAAGTAGCTTTTGGGTAAAACAAATACTCCAGTGAGCGTGAATTTGAATTGGTTATTCACAATAACAAGAAAGGGAATGTATCCAGTTACCCAAACAATAGCAAGTCCACCACTGATATTCTTGTTCCTTTGTCACATTGTGACTAATGGCTCCATCTCCTTTCATCTGAACCCATTGTAAAGGAATGGTTAGATTTCTCCAGAGACCCGACTGTTGGAGATAAACGGCCGGATAAACTGGTTCCTCCTTCAACTACAGCAAACGATGTTTAGACTTTGTGCTGCACATGCTATATTGGTTTTATACAATAACCATTATATTTCATAACTATTTTTGCTGACATAATAGTTTTTAAAACCTTCTATCACTATTTTTTCTACTGTTAGGTTCTGGTCAAATAAATAATTGGATCTTTGATAGATGATTTTTCATTGATTTCTTGACGGAAATTTGCATTCATATTAGAGTTTTGTTTTGTGGAAATAGTGAAATATGAAATAGGATTTAAAAATTAAAAATATTCAAGAAAGACTGGATCTTTAATTAAAATAAGTGAACCTTATTCTTGAAGGTGTAATTAAATTGTCAGCTATTATGATACAGGTTTCCGACTATGTTAAATGTTCAGAATAGGCTTGTACGTGTGATAATGAAGGGCACTGTGTCACGACCGTCTTGCATGTAATCGACACTTACTGTGCCTTTCATGCACATCTTACATTTCTGTCGGAGGGCGTAGTTCAATAGATGCAATTACACTGAATGGCACGTAAACGCACAGTAGAGCTTCTCTGCTGGCGACGTGCCTACCCACTTTATATTGCGTTCAATTTCAATGTTTCCAGCCTTTGTGACGTTTTATTTGTTTCTCAGCCCTTATACATTGACCACGTATTCAGTTTGATATCAAGTGCTCAGACCGGGACATCAGATATTTTTATCTGGAAAACCGAACTTAACATCAAAATCGTTTGAAAAATATAATATATGATGGAGGTTAAAATCCATGGTTTTTGTAATCGTCTCAGAAATTTTTACGGCTTCTTGCTTTTTGATACGTCCCTGTAGTGCACTAATTATTCTGTATTTATAACAATACATCACTATACCCAATACAATATATAATTTACATATATCATTACAATTCATAAAATACCCAAATAATGTACTTGAATGTGTATCTGTCTATGGAAAGATACTACACTCAATGCTAAAATGTGTTGCCAACTGAAACGTTGTGGTTGTACACTATCTGGTGGTAAGCAAAGGACACACCGAGTAAAAATAAATCACAGAAAATTAGTAGATACGTTATACTGTATTGAACAAACTGTGATAAAAATTAAAGTACTTGACAATTCAAATTTAATTTATTACAATTATAAACAAAAAACTAAGTGTAGTAGCACTATATCGGTGATATCGAACAGAACTAGCTTTAGCGAACAAAATGTCTTCTGGACAATTCCCATACGATTGCAACGACTATTCCCTGGAAAGTCAAAGCCAGAGTTCACTATACTGAAGTATATTTACTAAAAGCCTGATTCTACGTGAAAGAGTTTATATACAACATAATTTGGACATTTTAGACAGTTTTATGCTTTATTATACACTAACAACCCAATAGCAAGTATTACGGGATGAGCCTAAGTGTAGTCTATCAGTCTCTGGGTAGGAAAAACTCAATTCTGTCATTTCGCCTTGAAATTTGCCATTAAGCTTCATTTCTATATGCAAGACTGAGATTGATGATGGTGCATATCATTCCCGGAGAATTAGCTGAGTGTTATGGAACATTTTAAATTGTTCTTATGGATTACCATTATGGCAAAGAGGGAATTCTGAATGGTTTTCTGATGATCTTTCGTCTAAAGGCCACTAAGCGAGGTAACAGGAATTGTTTGGGCAGAAAGGTGATGGTGGATAGTAGGTGAATTCAGATTAAAATTAAATATATATTACTTGAATAAGTTCCTTACTGGCCATGACTACTTCAGAAGACTGAAGTCCCTCCAGTGGGCTCAGAACATGACATCATTCTCCTGCAGAATGATAGTAGAAGACGAAGGAAGACAACATGTGTCCTTATCAAGGCTTGTCAGACTTAACTGTTTGAGTCAATGTTCTTTGATTGGCATATTTGTATTTAGTGTCTCGGCATGTGTATAAACATGTGTGTAAAACGGTTTATGTACTCAATTGGTCAATGTCTAAGTCTAATAATGTCTTATTTTACTAAGCGAGGTTAGGCTAAAGCCATATCTAACATTTTACCTGGGGACCAATGGGTTAAAGATTACTTCAGACCCACCACCAATGGCCGGGCAGGCGGACTGCTTGCAAATACAGGATCGAACAGCGGTCACCCACCCAATCAGTATACTTGATTCGGTTATCGCGGTACCCGCTACACTCCACCATTGATGTCCAGATCAATGGAGTAAACTGCATTAGTACTCTTGATAGGTCCCTTCTTTAAAAATGAGAAGAGGTTAATAAAGGAAGCGATGATTGAAATAATGTATGGGTTTCTAGTGAATAAATATCTCAGTATCCAACGCATCGCGTTTTCTGGCAGCAAAGTTTACTACATTTTCCACATGGAATAGAAGTTAACGTACCCTTTGAGCCGGTTCTAAGTCTTGAGGCCCAGTTCTCCCTGGCTCTTGTATATGTTTATTTATATAGTATATGTAAGTGTTGTTCGTTGGGGCTGCAGAAGGCACTGACTGTGCTGTTTCAGAGCGCTCTGCACTTCCTCTTGAGAGTGGCAAGGAACTTCTAAATTCTTGCATGTTAGTGGAAGTACGCGTTATGAAATTTTGCAGTTTTTCCAATTTATATATGTTATTTCATTTATATTCTTCCCACTAATATGCTGGCGTAGGTTCTACGTTTCTCACTGATGAGTTCCAAGAGAGGAATTCTTGCCTCCTACTGCTTCATCATCATGGGTGGTCGCAGTGGTTTCCCCTGATCTGTTGGAAAAGTAGCCTCCATGATGAGCTAACCTGCTATTTGTAATTTATTTATTTTTTTATTGTTGAAATTTATTATATTTTATATTTTGTTATTTAGTTTTTAAGTTTAGTTTAAATGCTATTTAGTTTTATTTCTTGGTTTTCATGAGGAGCCCGTCCTTAGCCGAAGGATACAGGGTGGAATTAGCAGTTATTGTTATAAATTATGGATGTTCCTAATTTTTTTATTTATCCAGGTGCACCTGAGACATACGACAGAAATTTAGGCGCTTACATAGAAATTGTATTATATTAAACAAATAATAGCTATTTTTTATATTTAATTTCATTGTTTACGTGATTGTTTTTGTTACCTTATAGCAGAAATATGAAATATCACTGGGTACACAATTCACGTTTTCTCATTCATAAAACTTTATTATTGTTTCAGTAGATCTTAATACACAAAACGCAGCTGTTATTTATGTAATATAGATTTAAAAACAGTTAACTAAGTTTAATTAAGTTTCAACTTTGTTGACGATAATAAAAACAGTTGTTCACCACACGGAATGAAAGTATCTTTCGGCGCTTAATCGTATTTCCGACCTCAGCTTCGCCTCGTTCGTAAAATACGATTAGCCTAAGCACCGAAAAAAACACTTTTGTTCATATTGGAGAAAACTATATTTCCATGTTAGAGAACACCAGAGTTTAACTCATGTTATTCACAATGCGTTAATTCTTTGCAGTAGGTAACAGTTGCAATTCCAAAATCTCCAAAAGTAGGTTATTTACTGGGAACGTTATTATATGTATATTTGGTGTTTTAAAAACGGTTTATTCGGTTAACATAAAGTACAATAACAAAGTATGTACTGCAACTGTTAGATCATGTGTAAATTCCAGTATTATAGTAGGCTAATAAAGCTGTACATTTTATACAATTTTGTCACATTGTATGCAAGAACGTAGCCAGAAAAGTATATTTTTCGGGAGGGGGATTCAAGATGACAGATTTTTCCGTAGTGGACAGAAAGTAAGGCAAGTGAAGTCAACCGCCCACTCCCAGTTTTTTCCATAAAAGGTTCTTGACCCGTTTCGATATTGAGAACGATCTTTCAGCAGTACATGCCAGCAATACCGAATTATTTAAATAATAATTATAGTTTGTTAACAATTAATTGAAAAAGAAAAGATTTGGAGGGGTTCTCGAACACATTGAAACCCCTCGCTGGCTACGTCCTTGATTGTATAATAACATTTTATGCATCTCTTAATGAGGAAATATACTGTTGTGATTGAACAGTTTAACTGGATTGCTTATTGCACATTAAAAGCACTGAATGTTTTGGATAGTTCCGAGACCGCTAGAAATAAATATCTACTATGATTGTTTACCTCATTAAAATATATTACGCGTTAATACAAGATACTCAAGATGCCATAGTAAACACCCTAAATATTGTTCATGTTTCATACTAGCAAATGTTTTGCAAATCGCATTTTATGTAATATTGAATATTAATATTTAACTAAATAAGACGCTTTGAATGAAATTATATATATATATATATATATATATATATATATATATATATATATATATATATATATATATGTGTGTGTGTGTGTGTGTGTGTGTGTGTGTGTGTGTGTGTGTGTGTGTGTGTTTTATTACATGTACAGGGTTCGAGTCCCGGCGGAGCAAGTACTGTTTGTGATTCAATGCTTATTGAAATTGAATAAGTAGTGTATATATATATATATATATATATGAATGGCTGATTTCATGCATATATAATTAAACGTTACATTTATTGCTATATTACACATAGAGCATTACAATTTTGATACTGAGGTGCATACAAATTTAATGATACTGATGTCATACTAAAAGGTTTTACAATTATTAAATTACGAATATATTTCTCATGAACGAAATGTTTAAATATTTACAAATATAACATATATTATAAAAGTTCCGAGGAAATTCAACTGCAATTAATAATAAATAGTAAACAAACAGCTGTTGTGGCATCAGACACAGCAACTATAAAAAAAATTATGAACGCTTATTGATTTAGAAAATTAATATCAAAACTGTATTTTGCTTCTAAATTACACCTTAAGAAGAAAAGTTTTACTTTTTTCCTAATTAAATTTCTTGATTATTTATGAGTAATATTACACCATTAAATTTTTATAATTTATAACAACTTCTATGTAATTATAACAGAAATACAACCTAGAAAGTTCATAAAACAGTTCACGTACCATATCTTCCTTCACTTAGGCGCTGTCTGCACATATTTATTTGTATTTCTACACTCAGATCTCACAGATTGATAATGAGAATAACTTAATACTTGTAATACAATATTACAATTTAATTAACTGTATTCATATATACTATTCTGTGATGTTGCAAGTGAGAGATCCGCATATGTGCTGAGAGGAGCGAGCAAATTTGTTTATCAATCCGAATTAATATTCAATTAGGTTCTTATTATTTATTAATTTAACAAATATTTTTTGACAATTATTTGGGCTTTAAATTGTAATGCAGTTTGCTCACCTAATACATTTTTACGATAGTGATTAAAGTAAATATAGATGGACAGGAAGTAACTACTAATTAAATAACAATTATGATTAACTAAATCCCAAAATGATGAATTTAAAGAAAATATATTGCAACAATATTATATAAAACCAAATGAGATATAAATATATAGCATACATTGCATGAAACTACAAGAATTTATTTTATACTAGATGTGAAAAAATGTTTCCTGAATATTTTTAGCAGACACTAGCTTCTAATGACAGTTGTGTTGAAATATTACTTGGGACCACACCTCTCCGATTGTGTGTAATTATTAATGGTTCCAGTGGTGACAAAACTGGGTTCAGTACTTCCTACGTAGAAAAATGTATTAAAAGTCTCAGTTCTATTTGTTCATGGCGTTTTATTTATTCTTTGAAATGCTTCTGGTGCCAAAAATTCCAAACTTAAATGTAAATAATTATTAAAAAACAATTATATGCAAGACGGATTGTATGTATTATACCCAAAAATAAAAATATACCAAAAGAAATTAAATATGCCTTTTAGAAGCCATAAGTGAGGGGCCAAAGGATGTTGGACATTTTCTATCGTTATATGTTCCAAATTTTATAACTACGTTTCGAGGATTGAAATCCTCTTCCTCCAGATCTACACTGTACAGTGTTTACACATAGGACGAGGCAGGTTTCAATCCTAGAAATGTTGTGTTATACTTTTTGTAACATATAATGTTTGTTGTGAAATATTTTCATTATGACTACTCTGGTGGATACACTGTATACACAGTAAACCGAAAAATGAAATTGAACGTTAACGTTTTCATGATTGCAAAAAAACATAATTCCTATAAATATTTCTAATTTATCATTGTTTTAAACCACAGAAATTACTTAAACGCTATAAAATATCATTAAGTTGGATTTAAAGCGTCGTTTCTTTATATTTTGTGTGGTATCATTATTACCTTTAAAATCCTTAAAACTTATAATCGATAACCCTACTTAAAACTCAAAGAAATTTCAATAAATAGTTTTAACATCTATAAAAACCATGAAATAGAATACAAAATGTCTCGTTATGGCTTTTATTAAGTTATATATTTACGAATCAAAATATACTTTAATGATAAAAACACAAACTTGATAGATATGAGACCTGGCCTTGTTTCACACGAAAACAGTTTGAAATATATTTTTATGGTTCTAAACTAATAGATTAGCCGTTGCAATAGTAAAGTTCTGATTTAAAATTCAACATATAATATCAAAAGTGGTAGGCATAAAATATCATTTCTTTTTCCCTCGGGATATGCAACACGAGAGTCAACCTGGAAATGTTCAATATCGTGTCATAACATTACCTTCTCCTGGGACCGTATGTATCAATATATCGCTTTTATCGACGAGCAGTTGGTTTTATGTGTATCACCACCAGTGGCAGTTTTACAACTTTTAAATGCGAACGCTTAAATACTTTTGTTAACATGAGTGATTTGTTGGAAGAGTATTTTTTAGAATTTAGCAAGCCTTCCTGGAATTTGTTTTATAACTATTAGAATCGAAAACTATTCATAGACCTTTAAATATTTCAGATCACAACCATGTGTATTATCAAAGTTATAAAATACTCCTTCAAATATTTATTGAAAACCAGTAATACATATCCATTTTTTCGCACGTCTTGTTGCATGTCGGCATAAGCAATATCTCGACAACAATACCAATACCGCAATATACCAATACAATATAGCAATATACCGATATGATTACAATGAAATTATGATTTAATCTGTATAATATAAATTCCTTGCTGATTAATTTATTACTACACCAAATTATTAATACGAGTACTAGCACGCATCTAAGTGAACGGTATACTATATTTTAGGTTCAACTTAGTTTAATATAAAAATGTATTAGTCTGTTATATAATATTTAATTTAAAAAACCATTTTTTATTGTTATTTTATGGGTAGAAAAATTTCAATTTTTACTTACTTAAAACACATCATGTTATTCTTTGAAATTTTTTTAACAGGTTAATGGTAATTACTGAATCTATTCTGTTCGTCACGTGTAAGAATATGAACACATGATGTGGTGTTTTTTAGAATATGAAAACAATATGAAGAATATGAACACAAGTTGTGGTGACGATTATTTGACCGTTGTAATGTTTGTATCATGCCAAGGGCCAAAGATGGCCGAACTCAAGGTAAATGCAGATACGTTTTTTTAGTGGACAAACGTATATTGATGTATTGTTATAATGTTTATTATACGCTTCAGTACCCTATATTAAAGCGAATAATATTTACATCTAAGAGTCTGTGTAGGTTCTGAAATCTGTTCTTAAAAATCTTGAAACTTTTCTGTGTTAACTTAAAAAATAACTAGAACTATAACTTTTTGTTCGTAAAATGAGTAGGTTTGATTTTTAAATGAAGAATGAGTAGTGTTTTGTTCTGAACTGCCATGAATTTAAAACGGTACTTATAACTGTAATATTAACGATTAATTTAGCTATTCGTGTGGTTTTTTAGCAAATTAAGAATGTTATTAACATACTATTCTGTTCATTTTATGCATAATTTTGCAGTTTGAGGAAATATTTTAAAATAAATTTTATTATGTTTAAAAATATTAAACGTCTGCGTCTTTGCATGTAGAACCAAAGTTATATTCCTCCACTAGGATACTCAGTGAAGGTTTTCTTAAACTGATATTTAGATTGTCTATTATTTATTAAAAGAAGTGTAAAGAAAACCTTTAATACTTTTATCCTGTGGAGATTTTAAAACTTTTTTTGATAAATCTTAATTACGAAAATGATTATTGTTATTTAACTTACGTTTTGTGATACCATTTATTTTAATTGGCCTCATTAATTAAAAAATGTCACATTTGGAATGCACTTTGTGTCGTTAGGAATACGACAGTCTTGAAGATTTTGAAGAAGTGTACTTTATAATAGACATCACGTAATGGTTAAGTCATATAACAATTTAAGATAAGCAGTTATTATTTTTCAACATAAAAGCGTATTTGAAGAAACATTGCATGTTGCAACTGGGGAAATAAAAGGACCACATGCATTAGACATTTGATGTTCTGTAAAATCACCGCAAAAAAGAGATTTAATAAAGTAAGATTGTAGGATACAACGTTTTAATTTAAAATTCTTGATGTTTCCAAAATTACGTATAAGTTTGAGAACCATGGTAAGTAATAAATAATATACATACACATATATATATATATATATATATATATATATATATATATATATATATATATATATATATGTATATACATATATATATCTTTAATAAAGTAAAAAAATCGCCCAATTTTTGAGGGTATAAATAAATGCAATAATTAAAGATAAAGATTATCTAGGTTTTTTATCCAGGTTTCATTTTGACAGTCAGATTATTATCTAATTTTGGAGACTTAAGCGAAAATTATTTATATGACCAAATGTCCAAGAGCCAGAGAATTGAGGTTTATTGTATGAAATCTTGTTTATATAATATTGGAACGTAACAAGGTAAACAAATTCCACTCAATAAATACATTTAATGGAATAAATTACAATACAATATCTACAATATATAAAATGCTTCCTGATAATCTGAGACGTATACTTGATAGTCTTGATTGGACACTTGGTCCATCAAGAAAACTATTTAAAAATCACAAGCCGATAATGGAACGTAGTTAATTTGTAAAAATAAAAACTATTTATATGTGTATATTTAGTCCACCGCATTTATAAATCTATCAAATTTTACAGATATTGAACGCTCTACATGACTTATAATGTGCATGATGTGGTCATCTGAGTTACAAACGTTTGAAGTAGGTGATTACATTATATTGTAGTTGTGATGTATAATTTTGTATAAAGTACTTAATTATTTTAACTGTTATAGTGAAAAATAGTAATTTATAAATAAACAAAGAAAATTCAGTGCTGACAAGAACATGATAACTGTAACAACCAAACCCTCTGCGGATGGAACAGTACAATAGATCAAACTAATGTGGTTTCAGTGTTTATAAAATACGCCCAATTTGTCTGGTTCTTCCCCCTTGAGGATAATAACGCAGTAGAATAATTTATGTTAATCTGCAATAAAAACGAGATATTAGCAGTGTAAATCACAGCAGCAAATTTTTCTCGTTTCATGCTTATTTATATAACAGCATAACACCTGTATTTATCGCTCCCCAGGCTTTCAAGAGTGGGAAACGTTTACTCTCTTTTTTCACGTTTATGAAAATGTGTAAAAAACATTACAGTCTACATCCTCACAAACACGCAAAAATATACACCTACACAGGATTCTGTTAAGCTGGTGTAATGGTGAAAGTTAGTAAACTAATAAAGTAGGATATACAATTTTAAAGAAACGTTCTTCCTAAGAGAGCAGTTGAGATATTTGTGTACATGTAATAATTGAAAAGTCACAGTACTGCAGAGCTGCCGATGTTTTATTCATCAGTGATAATCTGCGGTGGCAATATTTCACACTGCGGCCCATTTATCTATCGACAGTCGCTGCCTTTGTTCTACTTTTGACACCATTTGCTGCACAATATGTGTTGAACAGGAAACTTCATCTGATGCTGAAATTGAACTATACCAGTTTCATGTAGTAGTCCTCGAGGCAAATTATTTTTTTGGTATACAGTATATTATTAATACACCGTATTAATATAATATTATAGCCCACAGCTTCGCTCTGAACAGAATCATAATTGTATTTCAATTTAATAAGCATTATGTAATCAAGAATATTTCATGAATACATTGTTATATAGTATATTATTCAAACATTATAGGAAAACAAAATACTGTTTTTTCTATATAATGATCAAAGAAACAGAACAGATTATATATTTCTTATGGCTATTTGATACTTTGTTAGAATAACCAAGCACACCTGGGAGTTACAAGTGCAATACAAAGTTGCTTTACCTTCCACGATAGTTTTAAGATGCAAACCAGTTTTTTTACTTTCCGTTAACTTCGTTAAGTTCTGATTCTATTAGCATGTCGTATATTTCCTCAGAGAAACTATTTGAGTCTGGGAGTTCTGTCCAAAGTTTTACCTTGAAACCGGTTTGATAGCTCTTTGCACGAGATCCCTATCCTTTTAAGAACAACAATTTTAACGTTGGACAAACAGTACTAAAATATTACTTATAAAACGTTTCAGTATGTTTTGATTTACACATTATTAAAGATCATTTAATATACTATTAATATTTTTTGTAATATACCAATTTCTGTTAAAAATTTCAGTTTGTATTATGCGCGAAAAATTTTTATTTAGAAAACTACAAAGTTATCGTACTTTAGATGTGAAACGTATTGTTCAGATTTTATTTGTTATTAAATTACTTATTAAACACTATTAAAATTTCATTTATAGACTCACAAGTTTTTATTGAAAGTGTTACAATTTGGCTGAAATTTTTAGTTGATTTTAGTACCTCATTAACTATACGATGGTAGATTTTTGTTTGGTGTAAATAAAAAAATCCTTTATATTCCAAATGGATTCTCAGCTAAAAAGCTTATCAGATACATGTAGGTCTATTTGTAACTAAAATACTCACAGCAATAAAATAACACAAACATTAAGTAATCAATGTATAAAACAAGAACATAACATACCTACTTTAACCTATGTACTGTACTTTAAATGTTCATATAACTTGTTTGCTTAAAGAATATTCCTATCCTGGGAGGTTTTAAATTTATATCAAACACGAGATATAGAAATTTTAAAAAAATAATATCATACCTGTGTTCTGGATTTTGAGAAATTATCAAGACATCGTAAAATGTAAAATCGTAAAATCGTAAGCTGTCGTGGAGAACAAGGATCGATCCCATGCTCGCTTCTAGTTTTTATTTTATAATTTATTTTAAGGCCTCTGAGAAACTAAATCTTTGAATAAAAATAAAATAAAATATAAAATAAAATAAATTATTTTATTTATTTAGGTATAACTACTCTTATATTTAGAAAAAAAATATGACGATAAGATAGCTAGCAATAATTCTTAAACATTTAAACTTTACATGAGGTTGAATTAATTTAATATTTCAGTTACTACGCTGTACGAGACAAACTCAGTTTTATGAGCATGACCTTTTATAGGTAACTGAAGATTCTTTTTCTAATAAAATTAAAGGTAAACCATGTTATTTATTTAGCTATACACTATAAAACTATTCTTATACTTAGACAAAAATCTGTATATAAGTTATCTAGAAATAATATTTATTGTTGAAATATAAACAATCAAGGAAAAATATTGGAAATAGTTTTTGGAATGTTAAATTTAATTAAGATTGAGGTTATGATGCTCTACAAGACAAACTGAATTTTATAGACCCTGTCGCTTATAAACTATATTAATTAATTTATATAATTTTTAATATATAGAGAAACACGAGGAAAGCGACCAGGATAAAAGTATAAAACTGTCATGTACATGATAACCAACATTACTTTGACATGTGACAGCAAACGTCACTCCTGAACAGTCATGTTGTATACTTGAATACCCTTATAATATACTATATTACAATTTGCAAAATAAAAACTTCATTGCTGTATTATTCGAATCAGACAGTGATCTAACGAATTAGATTACTATATCTATTGCTCTTACTTTCTTCCGACCTGTCAATATTTACCCATGTATTTCGGTCTCAGCTGGTTGGCTGTAACGAACTACTATTGATTATCACGTGACTGAGTGTCAGGTAGGAAGTAGTTATACTACGCCAAATATCACACAAATGAGGTAGAATTTTAATTCGCGATTGCGAGGTAACAGCCTGGAGATGATTTGGCAAGTGGCGGAGATAGAGGGGTATACACACACACACATATATATATATATATATATATATATATATATATATATGGACTACAAAATCAACGTTTATGTAAACAATTTGCATCAAATATAAAAATATAACCATTAAAGCGAGATAAGCTAATTGTGATCCACTATGATAATAGAGGTTAAAATCAAACGACCTATGGGATTAAATTGATGATCTGATCCTTCCAATGTCCTGCCAGTGCAGTAATGAATGCAAATTGAATTATAGAAGTTAAATTATTTTATAAAAACACGTTAAATTTACCTCTAGATCCTATCAAATTGAGCTTGCAAATTTGTATCATCAATAGCCTGTAGATTGAGACTCTTGTTTGGTTACAGTAATGGGTGATCAGCATCGCTGTTTAATCCATGTAAACTGCCGAGATATATCATTTTCTTATAAAATTGAGTGTTTTATCATTCCTTTCAGCGATAAATTGTGAAAGTACTGCATGTCATATATAGTTTAAGTAGTGTATCTACTTACGTTAAAAGAACATAAATGTTATAAGATATTAGTTCACTAACAGAGGGTCGCAGATACGTCGTAATTTAATAAGGCATTTTTTACATCATTGCCATGTATTTTACTTAGCCCCCATTCTAAACTGCACTAGTTGGGGTTTTTCACATGAGGATGTCACTGCATTAACATTTTGCACCTTTTTAAATGAAATATTTATATAACTAAATGTTAAATTGGGGTTTACATGAAGATGCAGTAGTTATTTATGTACAATTCTGGCCATGTATCTATTAGCATATACCGATTTTTAATATAAAAACTAATCGAATGCTATATAAAAAAATTATGTACACTGCAATATTTACTGTAAAAATCAACAAATTCGTTTATACTTTATAACACATTAAGGTAGGAAAAAGCTCTTTCCCTAAACGTTTTAGGTTTTTAGCATGTGTAATACTCAAGATTGTCCACCTCAAATTGACTTTTATCAGTGTTTTATGTATGCATTTTTTCATATCAGCATATTTCCTTGAAATTCGTCTCGTTTCTTAGCTAATATAAATTGTCTTTCAGGGGAAAATGTTAAAACGTATATAAAAGTATGAAATTCTTATATGTATACTTATTTTTATATTTTTTAATTTGTGGTCATAAAACATATGTTATTACATAATAATTGCAATTTGCAGTTTGAAATTACGTGAGAATTAGCGGGTAACTACTAGTTCAGAACGAATAAATTTCTAAACAAACTTAGTATATGTGATTTTTGTGAACTGAGTTATTTAGCCTAATAAATGAGTTATAGACATAAAACTTTGTATGTAACCTCAGTGTAGTCTATTAATTGACACGTGATGTGGCATACTCCTTGTATTATTAAACTAATATGTTGTAAAACTATAAAGTTAAAATTCGTTTTTTATTATTGGTTGCACTTAGACAATACATTGCATACAAAATGATGATGGCAACGAGCATAGCGCTGATTAGATGAATTCGTAAAGAAAGCTGTGTACAATAATTTAACATAGCAACACATGTAGCACTACTAACTATCCGCAAAATACTCGTATATCTAGAAATATTTTATTTAAAATTGTCTTTTTAGTTCCTTGGAGGTTGTCTGGACATATCAAGAATTTAATCGGGCATAGAATTAAAATTTGCATTCCACCGCGTGTATGGCGTACTCCCACCTTGTTTAACTTGAAGTGTACTGCAGTTGTTTGAACATTCAATTATGTTTATTTTTATCAAACGTATAGTTTCGATGGTAATATACTCACCCCATGTATCTGCCCTTCTCCGTCACTGATGTGTACAAATTGTCCCTGTGACCCGATCTCCTTTTAGGTCGCATTCCTGCCCCCCTTCTGACACAGTTAAAACTAACCCCTTGCAGTCTTTAAAATCGTCAATTTTCCAAATTGATCAGTCTTTTTTGTACAATACTATATTAAGTTTTAATGTTATAATTCGAGGTACACTCATATTTATTCAGGACTAGCGGGCCCGGCGCGCTTTGCTGCGCATTTCAATAATTTTTTGCAAAAGTTGCCCGCGGCTTCGCACGCAATTTCCCGTTGAAAACAGTACACTATATTCACTTATTCTTTTTCTATCACATTCTAAACATTGCTGAGATAATTGATAGTCGTTCCATCGTGAGCCTCTTGGGCGTATTATGAAGGTATGTACCATATTCCTGCCTCTATCTAGCTGTTACCCACGGCTTCGCACGCAAATCTTAAGAACCGAAGTCCTTATATTACTTAGTAAATTTTTTTTTTTACTATAATAAATTTTAGATTAAATTAGTTATATCTCCGATGCCACGATTGAGCTTGCTTTGTTGTCTCGATCGAGAGAATATGTACACACGGAGTTTTGAGAACTATACTTCTGTCAAAAAAAACAACTAAGGTTGATTTTATAACATTCTTTATATTTGTAGCCAACGTAAGATAGTAATTATGATATCTGCATTACTCTTCTGATCAAGCATGAGCATGGTTTATATTAAATAAATATTGCAGTTAAAGGTGAATTTTTACGTCAAATTTGAATTGTATTATCTGGATAGTAAAGTCTATGTTTAACAGTGATTGCAAAAACAGTTTAAACAAAATTTGTCGTTTCTCTTAAGCTTACTCTATGCTTTAAAACTATAAGTGTAATATATGTTTACAAAGAACAGCTGATTAAAAATTTGAAAAGACGTTAACATATGTTTGCTGCAATGCATTTCTTATGGGTATTTCTGTAACCAGTGGGGCGGAATCCTGAATCGGGAAAGGGATGGGCATAGCTTATAAACCTTCTCCGTGGAAAAATACATATACGTACAAATTTTCATCATGATCGGTCCAATAGTTCACGATTCCATAAAGGACAAACATACAAACATTCATTTTTATATATATAGATGTGTGTGTGTGTGTGTGTGGTGTGTGTGTGTGTGTGTGTGTGTGTGTGTGTGTGTGTGTGTGTGTGTGTGTTGTGTGTGTGTGTGTGTGTGTGTGTGTGTGTGTGTGTGTGTGTGTGTGTGTGTGTGTGTGTGTGTGTGTTGTGTGTGTGTGTGTGTGTGTGTGTGTGTGTGTGTGTGTGTGTGTGTGTGTGTGTGTGTGTGAAAAAGAGAGAGAGAAAGGCGAGAGAGAGAGAGTTATTAATATAACAGTATACATTAATATTTTATTTATACTAAGTGCTGTATTTTCATGTTAACAATATTTTTTTTAGTTTATATGTTATTATGTGAAATATATGTATCTATAATTAACACTATAAAAAATATTATTCTCATTTATTACAGGCCAATCAACTGGAAACTGTATTTATTACATTGTGTTTTGTAAAGATGATTGAGACGTTTATTAAATAGTCTAGAATAATATGATAATAAATCTAGAATGGGCTCTCTCAGCACAACAGAATACAACACTTAATTTCCGTGTAATCACAGGAATCCCTCTTCGTTTCCATAGAGATCAAGTGCTCTGCGCTTAAACGAGATGTATTCTCCTGCACAAGAGAATTTTCAAGTGAAGTGCCCTCTCGGGTCTCCACTTATTAAATTAGAATATTCGGGCACAATTACATATTCACTCACTTTCATTTACAATCTAGAAGTGTTCAGTAGGCTATAACAAAATAATACAACTTTAGATTGTTTTGTTTCAATATTTTAATACTAGTATTAATAAAAATGTATAAGTGAAAACTACAATTAACTCCAGGTAAAATTACAAATTATATTGATTGCTTTTTAGATGAAGCAGGAGATTTAAAAAGTGAATTCTTTAGCAACTAAACTGAAATAAGCAAGTTATAACTATATAGTTATTTATTTAGTAATTTATTTTATTTTAAAATACGAATCACACCTTTTACGAAGGAAATTACTTAAAACTATTTTTTAAAGATAATAAATATTTTTTTAACACTATAAAATTAAATAGCAGAACCCCATACTATTTATAATAGGAGTCTCCTGTATGGTACATCTCTGACACGGGATACAGAGATTCCTATTGCTATGCTTTCCTGGTCCTCCTGATGATGTATATTAAACAGTAAAGCTGGGGGAAAAATATCATATTTTACTCAATTATTTTAATCAGTAAAATTTTAAGGCCATGCGTTTATATCTATCTCATATCATTAATTAATTATTTTTAAGTGTATATTAAGTCCCCAAAAAATTATAAATCATTTCCTTGAGACATAATAGTTCAAGAAAACAAACGAATAATTATAACCACGTGGATAGATTTGGTGACACAATTTTCAAACAATCTAATTGGATACATTTACGCATTATATGACTAAGCGAATCAAGGCCACAAATATTTCGGCATATTGCAACAGCAAACTCTCAAAAATGTCAGTTGAGCAATCCCTTACTCTAGTTCCGATAGTTCCGATATTCCATGGTTCATTGGCTTGGGTAAATTGGTTCAGCTGATGGGTTAGCTAGGTTCAGTGGCTTGGTTAAATTCCCATCTTCGCACTTCGATGCGTTTCTTTGATCATTCTCAATTGCCAAGAGGAATCCAAGAGAGGAGCCAGAGAATCCAAGAGTTGAAAAACATATGGCATCAAAAATATATCTTTTCATTGTTATCTTGTTCTGTTCTGTAATGGTTAATATTATAAGTGAATTAAATAATGTATTTTTACCAAGCGAATTTAGAGCTAAGAAACGCTTTCTAACACTAAACCTAGGTACCACCGACTTAATGATGATTTCCAAACCAATAGCAAAGGCTATGCAGGTGGGCTGCTTATAGGGACAGGATCGTTCAACAGTTATCCTTTTATGATAGTTGATTAATCTATCTCGCGAGAACCACCCGCTTCACTACGCCTGTACCTGTGCCATATAAATAAGGGTTCTCGATACCAGATTATATAGCTGCCGATAATCTACAGGGTGTGTTCATTTATATAATAACTTACCCCCATTAGATTTAAAATATTATTACTTAATATTAGTAATTATTTTACACTAAATAATAGAATTAGTTGAAAAATCGCGTTTCACTGGATTTTGAAGGCATTAATATCAATCTTGCCCAGACACCACTGTATACAGAGGGATCGTTAACACACTTTTTACAGTATTCTGATATCATTATTGTTTTTAACGACTACTACATATATTAGTTTACATATAGTCAGTTTCTTAAACACCATTCACCATCCATTTAGTTTTAAATAAACGTCTCATTAAATAATGTTTTTGATTAAATCGCATAGAAGTTATTATTAAACTTACCTATTAATGCTTTAGAGAAAGGATCATTCATCGTAGAATGCAGACCCATTTACTCAAGTGTTTTTAATAATATCAAGTATTTACTTCCTAAATTGGTTTTTGCTTGTTTTTGAGTTATTAATACATGAAAAATATTTCAAGCATTACATGAAAAGCTAATGAATTTTGCATACAATTAATGGACCTTTAAGACTATAACTACTTATGAGGGATGAAACTACGTGTACAATATGGGTACAATATACTAAAAGGCCTAATTTGGTAATGGTAAACTTACTTTTTCGACATTAACGACTATAAATGACCATGTTTTTTTACATTCTACATCCTTATTTATCCTACATTTATGGGTGTCCACTTTCTTAGTTACAATTAATTTATATGCATGCTTATGCGTGTCTTTAATATTTCATTTATTTAGGTTTTTGTAATTTATTTTATAATTTGTCATCGAACATATTTCACAATTCAAGCTTATAATAAATTTAATATTTATATAATCCATGTATTTCCAACGATTAAAGATATTTCAACACATGTACAAATAATTTTACTACCTAATAAGGGTAAAATACTTTATTATTTAAAAGTTTTCTTTTGACTTGAAAATAACATCGCTTAACTAAGACCCAAAACCTAAGAACCTGCTTTCATAGCACTCCACAACAAAAATTAAGAAGGAATAACTAAAACAGAAGAAGTGAGAAGCCCAGATCATTGTAATGCAAGCCTTGTCTGTGAGCTGTGAAGTGCCGTGGGTTCACTTCGTCTTATTGCTTTGTGCAGGGAAATAAATGTACCCGGTGTGATTGTGTTTTGTAGCGCAGTAGAATGTTCGATATTCAGTTAGTGAGGTAACCGTTGATTGTATTCAATTTAAAACAAATTGGCTTAGAAAATCTAATACACTGGGAAGGTTTACTAACTTTAGGAAAAAGAGTTAAACGTAAATTATATAAAACAAAATTTATTTTTTTTAATACATGTGGAATCAACAAACTACTCTTACAGATTTAACTGTTTCAGAAACTTCATTGCAATTACACTCTGGCAGGATTCCATCCATTGTAAAAAGCATATGTTTTGTATTTTATACTACTGTGGTTACTGCTGTAATTGAGTTATTAGTGTCTCTCTCAACCATAATAATTGGAAAAATTGGATTTTGTATCATATAAAATATGCATGATATAGCTAAGTATTTATGTTGACGAAGCCACAGCCATCTTTAGATTTCAGGATGTTCTTCTTACATTATGGTACTATTCGAAGAGAGCAAAACAATTACATTTTGTATTGAAATAGTGTATGTCAAATAGTGTTTATCCAGTTAGATTTTATTGATAAAATGGCAATCGCGGTGAAATTTATATCTAGACAAGTTCCTATATCTACACTCTACATCTCCAAAAAAGGGAACAATACAATGTTCCAACTAAATCGTAAACAGTCTCGTAATCGTACATCAGTGTACCTTTTATGCAACGTTTTCTGGGAGATAGGCCAGATCAACGGGGACAGTCCCAATCATTCCATGGACATCTCGATCACATAAAATTGTATTTTGATTGTACTTCTCTGTATGTGTTTAGGTCTCTTCATTTATAATATATTTATCAAAAATCTGAATTGCGAACAAATCTTGGTATCATCTCAAATTGACTCACTCTGTATAACATCTGCAATGAAAAATTATATATAACTCTTCCGGGAACTGAATTTGATTTATAATATCAACAGTTTATGCTATATTCTCATCCTAGAATTATGCGTACGAAATAAACCGAATTCACCTAGCGAAAACTTTTTAGCAAAACAACTGTATTTCGATGAGAGCACTCGAATTAAATTATTATTGTTGTCTGTGTAGATTATGTACTGTATAATCTAAACACAACAACTAATTTAGGTTTGGGTCTTGGTATTTATTGTAACAATATAATTACCTTAAAATGGCAACCCACATTTAAATTTCAAATCTTAAAAACTATATTCTGCTTACAGTATATAACCGCCAAAAAAGTACATATGAAAAGTTTATTTTCCGGAACTTTTAAACTATTCTAAACATAGATTATTTACTTCAAGATTAATTAATCCTTTGAACACTTTATTAATTAAAGGTTAATATAATCATCATAGAGTACTTCATTTCATTTACATGTCAACCGCAATGTAAACGAATGATGTTTGATGAACATTGCTGACTGGGCTGTCACTGATAACAGCAATGATCACATTATCAATCAGTCATTAGATGAGCCAGCAATGTCAACTCTCTGATCTCTCATTGAGTGTGTAACCGACCCTGATTGGTTTATGAGTAATTAAAGCGTTTCTAGTTATCAAATTTTCATACGTTTCAAATGTTTAACTCTCTAAACAAATGTTCACTGTACTCGAATGTGGACTGCACATTGAAGGACTAATTAATACTTTATTTGTTTACAGTATAATATTATAGATTTTTGGTGATTTTTCACCTTGTATTATTTTTCTTGCCAGGGTATCCCAGTGAGCCAAGACACGGGATTAGTTAATATGAATGAGAGGGGGGGGGGAGAGAGAGTTTTAAGGTTTGCAAGATAAGTGCAGGTAGGTTGTTATTTGTTCATAATAATCTTTGTGATAATATGCATATTTAATAATAGTGTGTGAATAGGTTTTTGGGTTTCAGCTATTTCTTTTTCGGAATGACTCCGTATATTAGCACCTTTGTCTTGGATTATATTTTGGCTATATCTAGCAGAGGGTCATCTTCGGCCTCTCTTCATCAAACAAGGTCTGTATTTTATTAAGAAATAAATAAATAGATGAGATACATTGATTAGTCTTATTATCATGTATACGTATGCCCTGTATCTCATTAAGGTGTTTACATTTTGAAACAGTCACCTAATGAGTATACGTTTGCCTATCTATATGAGTTTACAAACAATTCAAGTGTTTACCGTAATGTGACATTAATATTTAGTACTAACTGTTGGACATTCAAAGCATTAATGACACGTTGTTCTGCAGTAACCAGCGCTGCCGTTAAAACTATGCATTTTTGTGAGCAGCCACCAGTTTATTTCTGGTGCAGACATCATCAAATTCCATATCTTAAAGTAAATTTTTGAATATTTTTTCCAACTTTAATGCAAAACTTTCATCCTTGTGCAAATTCTTAACATTTTAGGGGTCAGAAATAATAAGTCTCGATCTATGCTTTCATTTAAGAGTTTTCATACTTGTTGAAGAGTTTCTCCTGATATGATGACAAATTATTTACTCATTTATAGTGATATTATGTGCTTAATGCTTTACCCGTAATGCTCAAGATTATAAACCAGTCCTAATACAAAACAACTTGGTTGCTGTGTAACAATTAAGGTGGCCACATCATTTAGTATCTTTATCAAGTTGTTTGATGGTGATGTAATTAATTTATCTGTATTATTTTATGATAGTCGTGTGTATTTTAACGCTACATAACTTCATAACTTGTTTTATTTTAAATACTATTAAATATTGAATGTCTGTATTGTCTTTTTTTTGTAGTTTTTATTATCATGTATAAACTGGTTTACCGTTGAAAAATAATAAACCCTTTTGATATCTTTCAATTCTACCTCCACCAAAAACTAACATGGCTGACGATTGATGTTTATGTTATAAATTATTCCGCTATCGATTTGAAGAAAACCTAGGTCGAGTTTTGGCTCTCGGCTTTTATGAAGTGTATTTTTAAAAAATCTTGGTCTGCGTCTGCGAATTCTATAGTTGATAGCGTCATATAAAAAGAAACTAAAAGAATTACACATTCAAACATCTATGAACTATACTCTGGACACTGCTTATATAAACTATTCAATGGAGTGAATGGAAGTCCACAGTCAGAGTCAGATTCACTGGCGCTAAAACTATTATAGCTAGCCCTTTCTGTTCTTGTTGAATTTTGACTTTCTTGTGCTTCTAATTTAAAACTATTTTGAATATAGTACACATATCACATTTTAAAATATAGACTATTGGTAACATATTGTCAAATTTATTTTATTATTAGTTTGAAAAAGTGGTCTTTCGTAAAAGTGTATTTTTAAAACATAAAAATGTAACAGCAATAGATGGTAATGGTTTTGTTGAATTCAAATTATAATATTCAAATGTAGGTCCTAACTATAGGTTGCATGATTCCATACATAGTTTATGTGCTTTCTATATGTATTTATAATTTAAAGAATTAATATTATTTGAAATAATATTACAAGAAAATACATTTCAGGCCAATCTATCTATTGGACGAAATTTGCCACTATATTTAAATACTTTGTTGTAAGTAAAATTCATTATATTTTTAATAAAACATAAGGTAAAACTTAATTTTATTTCCACGAAACATAATCGCAAACAAATATAAATCATTACTCTTTACGACCTGCTATTATTAAAATAGCATTTTTTCAAGGTATTGGATTTTGTAGGTTTTGTTATAATCTTGTAACCTATAATGTTTAAAACTGTACTGAACTTCAGTACCTCATAAATAGTATACATGATATTATTTTAAAATTCTTAATAAAATCTCCTAATTTTGTGATCTTGATTTATTATAACTAAAAATGACTTTGAGAAATGTTAAACGCATACATGAAAAACGATACTTTCAAACTCTTGTGAATGATATATAAGAATAAAATATGCAGCGTTGAAAAAAGAACATATTTGAAATATTTTTCTCTGCCTCATCTCTCCTCCATACTTCGATGTTTAAGTTACTCTAAAAATATGTAGATGGTGCTCGTATATAAAACATACTTTTAATATTAAGCCACGTTTAATATAATTTATTCACATATATTTTCTGTTTCTATTGAAAAATCTACTTTAATTGTTTTTTATAAAATTGTTGACGTACAAAAACATAGACAGTGGAGAAAGAAGTTTCATCAACATTGATTGATATAGAATTATGCAATTGCAATGTATTTATTATTCTATGTATAATGACCATCTGTCTGAGGTTTGTTAATGTACAGAATTAATAGCGATGTTATGTTATGTTATACATACTGCATACAAGCTTTCTCAATTTTAATGGACAACCTGACACGGTTCTCAAGATACGGTGTGGCCAGACATACAGACATATAAACACACATTTCATCAACCACTCATAACACTGCTTAACTAACGCTAATCCCAAGAGCAATAAGGATAGAGGCAGGGAGGCAGGCAGCGGGTAGGGCCGGGACTCTTTTCCCTTCTGTGGTAGCGTCTCTACAACAAGCAGAATGGCTACTGGTCGTCAGTACGTCCAGCCCCAAGAGGGGCTATTTTTGCGTTGGGTCGTGGGGAAGGATAGAGTTGGGCACACAAAAGTAAATATTTACTTCAAACGAGATAGTGTTTTCAGTATTTTCTCTGAAAAGAAAAACTCTGCAGTGTTACAAGAGAAACCTCAATAATGTCAGGAGTTAAAAGATCAGTCCGTTATTGACTGACAAGGCAAGGAGCTAATGGATCGACCCTGAAGTTTTTTCACTGAGTTCATCTCACTTGGTACATAAAATAATTTACGCTTATAAAATGTTCTATCACTATCAGGTTCTTGTAGTATAAGATGCACTCAGCACGTTTGTGCTGTAACGGTTCATCAAGTATAGCTGGAGATTAAGTTCTATACAACCGTTTCGTTCCACGTTATGTGGGTTATGCTGGTGGATGTATTCCACACTAAACCTGATAACACCTTTATGTTATTACGGGTAACGTAGTGTTTTATGGTTATATATTTAGAGCAACATTATAAGAAGATTCTTTAGTTATAGCGTTATAATAGAATCAGTTTGTTATAATCATCATTTTTGGGCACAATACAAAAAATTTGATTATTTGGATTTATTTCAAGAAAATGAGTCATACTAATAAAAAAAGTTTCTAATGTGGTCACAGGTTTGATTGAAATGACAATGATAGAATCTAGTATGAAATTAGTAATTCATATTGAAAACACTAAATTTTCTATACGATATAGATTTATGAGTACATAGATTATGAAGCAAGTATGATTATAAAGTGCCCTACATTGGTTTTCAAAGATGGATTTTTTGAGAATGGGGAAATTAAATGGTTTACTAACAAAGTTACTGCTTGAAAATAGAATTAAAATGTTTTAAATAACTTTTAAGTACTTGTCAAATCCTTAGATCTGAGTTTCAATGTACGGGACTTTCAAACATATGTAACGTTAAAAGCAAACAAACTGTGTAATGTACTTTTTATACCATAATGAGTGCAGTTGCAAATATAATCTAAAATATGTATAATATATTTTTACACAAAGACGTATTTTGGTATGTAATTATGGTTATGGTATGCCTATGATAAATAATTGACAGACCTTGACCTCTTTTTGTTTCGTGGTTGCTGTACCTTCAATCCAGCTTTTATTTAAATACACTCTTACATGGAGCTAATCCATAACTAACATGGAGCTAAAAGATAAACCTAACTTGTATACTCGTACTCGGCTATTGTCTCGTTTTCTATTTGTGTGTTAACTATTTTCAATGCATGAAAGTTGTGTGTACAGCCCTCATTAATCCCACTTAACCCCATAGGTTACATATTGCATAATTCAAGAGACAATCAATCTTATTTCACATAACGCTATGGTGGAAAGGGTTGATTCAATGCAAATATCTAGTATTTGAAATCATAAAAAATAAAATTAAATATATTATATACAAGAGATGTACTAATAGAGTTTGCATATTCGGGTCTTCAAATTATTTGCTAAAATATGATTTTTGGTGATAGGTATTTCCCACGTGGTATCTCGGAGCGTTATCCTTTTCATGTTCTAATTTGTTCAAAAATACAGAGAAAATATAGTTTCCTGCTTCTAAAACGATAAAGTTGTAACATTTTATTATAAATGTATCTGATATCTAATGCCATGTAAAGTTGTTCTGATCTAGTTAATACTAGTGTTCCAATTCTTGAACTTTATATGAGAAGTAATAAATAGTAATTTTAAATGGCATATTAAAAAGTAAGTGCACGGCTTAGGGTTGTTAATATTCAGACCACAAAGGGCTTCTTAACATTCATCACGGATCCGTTTCGAAAGCCCTAAAGTGAGAAACACTGTCTACGCTTCGATGTAAAAATATTTTCCCGGCTTTAAATGGATTATATGAACTGTTTATATTCTACAATTTAACTGTAACTCATTGTACGTCGTCGGTGGATGTTCGATAAGATAAGGATTATATTTTTAGCTATTTCTCTATGTTATCCCTATAGTTTAATTTTGATTAAAAAACGTTAGTTGGCTGAGATGTATAATGAAATCATAACTTAGCTTTATTGTAAAGGTAGTCTTTTAGTCTGTCTGTCGACACAGTTTCTGATTGAAATTTATTGAGTTCTCATAGTTTAAGTTACAAATATTAAAACGTGATTTATGTGCTAGAGTGTACTAGAAAATATGCACTTCTAAGCGTTGGTGAATATATTCTAATGAAAGCCCAGATCAAGTTTTATATAGTAGTCTAGAAAAAATTATTATATGAGAAAAATTGTACTTGAACATTCCACATAAAGCTAAATTTATTTGATGCTTACGTTCATTGAGTTTTTACTCATTATTATACATACTCTTAATCGTTTCTGAGGTCTATGACTATGAATGTCAAACATAAAAAAAACAAAATGATAAATAGATCGTTTTTATTTTAGATGTTATAAAGCCCGAAATATTTAAATATGTAAATCACTTAAAAACTGCAAGTAAATTAGTAAGTTAGTATTCTAAATTACCCTATGAGGATGGTATAGATCCTCTTATTTTTCATATAGGTTCTTTAGCAAACGTTTTACGCAAGTTTCCGTGTTGTCTTATTCTTTTCTCAAATACAGCTAGCCGCTTTTTCTGCTTTTCGAACGTGCCCACAGTGTACACGTTTCATGGCTTCTACCATGTTGTATCGTACTTTTAACCATAAATGTTCTAAATTTTCACATGTATTTGAGTATTTGTTATTAAATGATACGCCTGCGTCATATACTCCAACTAGCAATATTGGAGTCCTGGTAACAGATCTTGAGTCCAAATAACATTATGTAGGCGATGTGATTTTCCTTTCAATGTTTTATTAGATTGTTCCATAGGATCAGCAACACTAAAAAAAATAGTGTTAGTTTTATTTACCAATAATACTACTAAAGATAGGTTAAATTTGTTTTTGTAATAATATTCCTTATTTTACAAAGGATGGAGTGAGAACTCGTTTGCAAAAATCTTAAAACTTGAGTGCACGGATTTAGAAAAAGTGCATTTTACTACGCATTTATATTTTACATTGCACTTCGTTATCTATTCGATGAAGATGACAAGGGGCTATTTTAGAGAATACACCTCACTAGTGAATAACCTAAGAAGTATTAAACATTTTCCTTGTGTGTCGGTTTCCTGCCACGAACAGTCGTCAAAAATCAATACACTAACCAAATTAAATGTATCGTTATAAAAGAAATACTTAGTTTATTTTACTTATCTTATCAGTTCATCAATAAATAAATTTAATAAATACAGACCTTTGTGTTAGAAAGTATCTACCTATACAAATAAAGTTTAATATAGTTTTAAATGTAAATGGTATCTTTCCTAATTGAGACTTGTAATTGCGTAAATGAATAAATCTAAAAATGACGAAAAGTTTAAAACAAAAATATAAAGTTCCTTAAATGGTTTGAATAGAATTCAGATTACGTTACATAAAATGAATAAATCATTGTGAAATTACTTTTTAATATAGAAACGTTGTATATATGAAGGTAACAGACAAATAGTTTAAATACATTTTACGTAGTTCTTCAAATAATTTATTCCAAATAAATTTATTTAGTTCTTTTTCTACTAATTTTGGAACAGGATAAGTGCCTCAGGTATTAAATACCGTTATCTCGCTCTCTTCGACACAAATGAGCATTATTTATGGGCTTTGCTTGCTTAATAAAACAGTTTAATCACATTTATCTTCCGTTTGTTTATCTTTCCAGGCGAGCAATGTTGTTTGTACTTCGTTCAGCTATCTAATAATAACAATAAGGCATTTAGGAATTCCTGTAAAAAATTTTCGGAATGGCTGGAGCTGATTTAACATTTATTTAATGTTATTTAAAATATGGTTGGTTTCAAGTATAAGAAAAATATTATTTGAGAAAATATTGTTCTTTGTTAAAAGTTTGTTATTGATTATTGAAGGTTTGAATGTATAATAGAATTTCGGACATTTTCTATCGTTATATAACAAAACTTTGAATATCATTTATATTCAATAATAATAACGTTTCATATGTATAACAGTATGAAACATTATTATGGCATACGTTAAATCCTTTTTATACCTTCCAATTTTGACCTCAAACATAAAATACTCCATCTGACGAAATTTTTTTTCATATGTAGTATTTTCTGCATTAATTTTAGGAAAAAACTAGGTTTTGTGCTTATACAACCCAAACAGGTTCTCAGCTCCTAGACTACAGCGATTAAAATCACAGAATTAACAAATTCCAAAACAAACTTAGTAAAGCTTTACCATTTTATCATGTGGTAGAGTAACACTTGCAATGAAGTTACTTTAATGGATTGGTTGATTAAGACTCGTTAGGTTCTATCCGGTCTGTTATTACTCTATATTATCGGTTTATTGAAAGCTACACTATTTACGAGATATTGATAGAAAATATACGTATTGAAGAATATTAAATATTCGTCATGCCTATATTCTCTTATTTTACATTATTACAGTATTCCGTATCTACAAGTACTATGCTTTTTCATAACTTTTATCTCTCACTTTCTTCCAAGCTGTTAATATTTACTTCCACGTGTTTTGGACTTAGCTGGTTGGATGTTAACACCTTCTATTTATTATTATGAGACTGGGCATCAGATAGGAAGTAATTATACCCCAAATATCACACAGACAAAGTATAATTTTCATCCGTGGTTACGAGGTAACAGCCTGGAAATGACTTAGGTGACACAAGTGGCGGAGATTGAGCTATTTCCTTTAACATTGACTACCTATCCTGCCTGACCTGTGCGACCTTATTCCGTACGAACAATATGCACGTAGGTGTTTCTGTCGCTGCTAGTAGGTTGTACTATGTTCTGAATATAATGTGTTCTAATTTACTGTAAACACCGGGTTACGCTTCAATCTACCGGGATGAATAACTGTTACATAAAACACTATTATCAAAGTTATCTATATCTTTTATTTGAATAATAACACAGTCAAAGTAATACTAATGTTTACTACATGTTACTAATGTTATTAAGATATTCTTCTTTTATTTGGCTGAGCGTAAGCGAAGCCTATAACTCAAGGGGCTGGATAAATTGTATTTACGTGAAAAAAATAAAAAAAAGTATCTATCTATTTGTCCGCACGATAAGTAGAAAACTAGCTGAACTATAGACTATAAATTTTGCGTGAATCTTCATATTTATACGGGAAACACTAAGATATATTGTATTGCATATCACTCCATGTAATTTTACTGAGCGTTAGCGAATATTTTTTACATTGGTCTCATGGGTAGGCATGATAATAAAGAAAAATTAGCAGAATAAATAAGTATTTAAATGAAATCAGTATACTAGTAAGTGACTTTAACGTGTGAAATATTAGGCTAAACATGTAGCCTAATTATCCCAAACATGCAACAACATTTCATGGCGAGTTTGTATTTTTACTTTTACTATACAATGATATAAAATCTATTAATTTAATCAACAAAAATGTGATTGTATCATGTGGCAAGCATCTCAGAAAGTATTTCACCTGTTGCAATTTTGCACCAAACCATTTCTACATAGACAAGAATGAGTTCTATGTTGTTCCATGTCCAATCATGGAATTTGGCTGAGCATCACTGAAGCCTATAATACAGTAACCTGTCATATGTTTCTATTGCTTTCCAGAGGAAGTAGAAATTTCTTTGCCGAATGTATGTCTGTCGTTCAATATGTCAATGATGAAATGAGCTGTAGACTTGAAATTGTGCGTACCCCTGCCTTATCTACAAAACTATAAAACTCAATATCTATACAAATTTGGAGTATTATAGTTGTTTAAATGGTATTATTAAGTAGTATATATATAAGTAAAGACAAATTGTAGGATATTTAAGTTCTTTATTTTAATAAAGGAAACTGTTCAGGCTAAAATGCCTACTATCAAAGAATAATCCAAAAAATAGAAATAGTAGTTTTTATATAATTTATAATGTTTTATATTTTCCGAAATATTTTAATTTGAAAACATCAGATTCGTGTTCAGCAACCCAGGAAACATAAAACAAAATGACAATTTTCGTTTAGGCGAAATTTTTTTACATCAAGCCCTTTTTAAACACGATTCGATTGGGATATTATGAATAAACTACGATTTCATAATGTAATAGCTATTAAAAAATATAAATCAAAAGTAATATTACAATATTACCTTTATATATTATTATATTTCCTCGCTGTAATCATGATTACTCAATACTTTATAGAGAAATCATTTTCAATGCCAAAAACATTCACTTTATACTAAAATAAATACCGTTCAATGTTGAATGTTTACAAATACCTGAGAGTTTAACATTATAGCGTAGAAATAATAAGGAACGTAGCCACAGCTGGTAGTTCCCGCATTAACAATCTAGCCTTACTGTCTCACAAGCTGCATTGTTATTGCTGTATTGTTGTTAGATTGGGACATATCGGAATCATTAATTTTGCCAAATAGCCGTTTTGCTCAAAATTGTCTTGCTAGCTCTTTGAAAAAAGTTTAAAAGTAGAAAACACTACTATCGTTTTAACCTGTTGAAAAAACATAATTTAAGTTATCAGTTTTCTTTTTGATTTAGAATATAAAAAATATGTTTTTTATTTAAGACCCAGCTATACTAGCGACCATCGCTACCCTATAAAAACACTGTTAAACCTAGAAATGTTGAACGTAGTTCATTGTCTTCAGTCAGGTTGGCCAATTACCCTGTACTGTGGTTGGACAATACTAATTTGTTATTAAATGAATCTTAGTCTAAACATGAGGTTATTGCTTAAGTAATACTACTTTCAGCAGGTAATATTCTAAGTAAGCCCCCCACAACGCTTCTAAGTGAGTTAAAACCTTCAGAAATCTGGCTGATAAATCATTTCCACAATGGCATTTATTCTATATGTGTTTGGATTGTTCGAGAAAGTTTTAACTTCAGGCCAAGGTCAAGGCAAACACCGAAGGTGCGCGCGGGAAAGATTAGATAAATAAATTAATAAACCTGATTCGGGATGCTCAGGAGGACATATGCAGTCGATACAATCAATTTGGGAGAAATTTAAAAATCGAACCAGATTGTTGTATGATTGTTGGAAATCGCGAGAAAGTGTGCCTCGGAAGGGAATTTAACCAACCAATGCAAAAAGAGTGAGAGTGAAAACGTGACCTCCAAAAATGACAGAAGTATGGCTTCATTCGAATAAGTATTAATAATTAGTCGACAATAATATAAAAAATAAGCAATATTTCCTTATGGATAACAGTATTTTATGACGAGACCATGGAGAAAGATCATAAGAAAGTTCTAATAACTTTTGAAGAGTTGAGAGAAGCTAGCCTTAGGAAAAATACGTTCATTACTGCGTGGAGTTGGGAGTGGCAAAGGCTGAAGACAAAGGCTCAACTTTGGAATTCGTCGCGTCGTCAGCTTAAGCGTGTACTTGGATGCGGTATGTTGTTTTTAACAAAATGTGACAGGAAAATCATAATTTATCTATATAAGCATGTTTTCTGAAACTGAAATTTGCATCTCCAGACGTTGCTCTGTGACCCTGTTTTATTAGGATTAAGTCACTATTTAAAGTGTCTACAAGTTCCCATGAAATAATATATGTTTAACACTTCAAAGTAAGTGACTAAAGAGCTATCACTATTAAAACAACCCCACCGAATCCGATTGTACCAAATTTAGAGAAATAAAACATAACTATAGTATATTTAATTCTGTAATTTTAGAAAATTAACGAATTTTTTTATCATTACAAAAACAATTTAATAATATAAAAAATAAATAGTTTTGAGTGGAGGGAGAAACATGTTCTACAATTAGCAGTTTTACTTTATATTCGGTCTTCGTATATTAAATACAACCGTTTTTGACAATAATGATATTGTCAAAAAACTGTTATGGTTTACAGTAATGATACTGTAAACCATAACTGTGGTTATCTAATATCTGTGCAAGATTTGAAAGATTTATAGGAAGACCTATTCACAGTCTTATATATTTATAAAATTATCAACATACGTAATAGGCAAATAATTTCCTGTTTTGTTTTTATTAAATAAATAGCTTACAAGGCTTATAGTATTTAAAAAATTGAAAATGGAATTATAATTATTTTTTAAATATTTTGAACGCTAAGTACATTTTATCTTGTTTATTTAAGTTATGAAATACTATGAAAACACTATTACTCTTAAGGAATTAACTCTCATTCATTTTCAAAACATGATAACTAAAAACAAGTGTTAAGTTGTAATGATTCTCCTTTTCTAAATTCCATTCCATAGCATATTCAGATGTAATCATTTTGTATTAACCAGAGTATACTTTATAGGACCTATAAGAAAAAAATTCATAATAATTATGTTTCCTTGTATCAAACACAAGTTTGGGATTGAAATTAAAATAGGTGCTTTAAATCATTTGTTTCATCTTAATGTAATGATCTGGTATATGATGCTATTATTGAAAATTGTATTTACATACATAGATTTTCGCATTTAATTTTACGTGCCAAATTATTATCAGGTTTAACTTTTGTTTCTGATGAAAAATGTAAGTTTCTGAAGGTTCTTGTGTTTATAATCATGAAATACAATTAAAATTCCGCTATTGCTAAATAGGTAAGAATTATTCGGTTTAGTAGGTAGCTTTAAAAGAATCGTAATCATGCGATCTGTGAAATAAACCATGATTACCCGTATAGCGTATCTGATAAATTGAATTATTGAAACATTGGGTCATAAAGTAACTATAGCCTACAGCTAATAGCCATCGAATTCCTCATTGTGAATTCATAGCGTGATGAAGTTGAATAATTTTACTTTTATGTTTTATGAAGCTATGTAATTTAAATATTTATACTTACCTATAATTTATTTATACTTTTCATTGTAATTTAATTAAGCTCATGTTTTTTGAATGGTTTAAAAGCAAAACCGACGGTGCCCCTAATTTTCTCGATCACTTTTTTTACGTAGGGGGAAACTACTTTTTTCGGAAGCTAGGGGTCAGCCAGGCATCCGTCTTCACGCTTCTGATGAAGGATCGCATGTATATGAGTGGTGACTGCATTCCAGCCGTCCTAACTCTGCAGCATCATCTCCACAATGGTCTCTGCCGAAACATCGCCAACTGTGGTGGCGAGCGTTCGCCTGGCCTTGGTAAAGCGCCCGCAAGCGAAGAAGGTATGATAAACATCATCATCTTCCTCCGGGCAGTAAGCACACCGAGGTGACCTGACTTTTCCCATCCTGTAGAGGTACTTCCTAAAGTAACCGTGCCCCGTCAGGAACTGACACAGGTAGAAATCTATCTCCCCGTGGCCACGATCTATCCAGGATTGAAGCTCTCGAATGAGGTGGAATGTCCAGCGACCGCCCGATTCTTCCGTCCACCTCCGCTGCCAAACCTGCAGAGTCTCCACCCTGGCAGCAACCAAGGCATCCCTGTCTACCCCGCTCGGCAGCCTCCCGGAAGACGGTCTGTCTCTCGATGGCCAGCAGATCAAGAGGGACCACCCCAGCCACGACCCGCCACGGCCGAACCGGAAACGATGCGATGCGATAGGCGCAGGCGACCCTAAGTGCCGCTCTTCTCTGTACCGATAACAGCTTTTGACTGCGCCATACAGAAGGGTTGAGTTTACAGTAGACATGAGGAGGCGTCTCTTACTTGACCTAGGGCTTCCTACGTTAGCCATCAGCCAGCCGAGAGACATAACCACCTTAGAACTTGTGTTTGGTCTGATTTTATTTTGGAGAATCTTCAACTTTTGTCTTCATATTATGCACACATATACACATACACATATTATATACACGCATTATCAACAATGAATGATCGTCATTACATCTTATATAAATAAAACTGGTATTCTTACACATAACGAACACAATTTATGCAATAATTACGAATAAATGTTTTTATAAAACTTAGTTTAACACTTTCAAAGAATAGCGTGATGCATTTTTAATTAAGTAAAAATAGAAAACCAGGTATTTCCATGAGTTTAATATAAAATGGTTTTATTTATCAAATTGTATATAATAGTAGTATAATAAGTTTAACCAAAAATTTGGTTTAACTTTCAGTGATATGAGGGTTGGTATCAATATTTTTGTGTAGTAATTACTTGAACAGTAAAATTTAAACGATACCAATTAATCATAATTAATTACATTGTAGTAAAAAACGATAGACCGATATAATAAAGATAATTTTCAGGCAAACATTCAGTAAAAAGTACGATAGTATTAATATGTAAATTAGTTTAGTATTCTATAGCATCGATAATACACATGGTTGTAATCTGAAATATTTGAGGTTTTTGAACGGTTTTCTATTTAAGTTTTATAAAACAAATTTCAGGAAGGCCTGTTAAGTTCTAAAACAACTCATGCTACGCATCACTCATCTTAACAAAAGAATTGAAAAGTTCGTTTTTAAAAATTGTAACCAACCAACTGCTCGTCTATAAAAGCGATATATTGATACATAGGGTCCCAGAAGAAGGTAATGTTATGACACGATATTGAACATTTCCAGGTTGAATATCGTGCTGCATATCCCGAGGGAAACAGAAATGATATTTTGTGGCTATAAACCACTTTGAATATTATATGTTGAATTGTAAAACAAAATTTTATTATTTCCACGAATATTAATACAGAAGAATTAAAATATATTTCAAAACTGTTTTATTTTTTAAATATAATGGATATTAAAATAACGTAACCAAAATATTACATGTTATTACTTAACCATAAGAATTACTAATATTTAAAATAAGCCAAGTTTAACGGTCATCTATTTTGTGTCCTTACCTTTCAAGTATATGTTCATCATCAAAATATAATTCAATAAAAACCTTAATGACATTTGTTTTGTTTTCTATTTGACGTTTTTTTAGATGTTAAAAATATTATTAGATTTTATTTTAGTTTTGAGAAAATTTCCCGATTATGAGTTTTAACCAAAATTAAATTAAATATATGGATAATTAAATCAAATTTGATGTTGCTTTTGTGTTTTACGATTTGCTGTGGTTAAAACAATGATCGATTTTAGAAATATCTGTAAAAATACTTTTTTTATCCCAATTATGAAAAATATACTTTTTGTTTACTCTTTGTACAATGTATCCGCCAGAGTACTTATAATGATTATCATTCACAGAAAATTCTAATACAGTAAGGTTAAGCTGGATTAGCATTATCGACAGATCGAACAAGCATAAAAATCACACATGTATCGGTTGACAAGGAACAGTTACTACAAGGAATATTGATTTCTAACATTATTATACTTGCTTGAAGCGTTTGGTCTAAACAGTAGAACACACTAAAGATAATTATTCTGTAAAACAGAGGGATGAAATGGCGGAGATACCTTAATGTGTCTCTTCATAAGAGACATTAATCTTAACGCAGATTTCACTCCATTTCATCATTTATTTATTTACTTACAATATAAATTATATTCTGCCACCGCCAACATTGTATTAGAAGTTGTAAGACTTTCTCTTTGCTAATGTATAGACTTTTATAAGATTATAAAACAAAATTTTGAACTGCTCTTCCATACAAATATTCTTCTACTGTTTTAATTTCCAACTGAATTCTTTAAAACTTAAAGAATTTAAATTGAGAAACAGCAATTTCTTTAGATATTTTTTGAAATATTTTAATTTATCATGGTTTACTTAACTTCATAGTTAAAATTTGTTATTACCGTTGAATGGTTTAAAAGGATTATAGGATTTACGACATTATACGTTACAATATGTATAATAATACGTCTCGATGTTTTCAATCTACATTCATTCATCCTCATGTATAAAAAGGGAGAGAATAGATCCCTGAAAAAGAGTGTAGATTTTGACCCTTGAAACGCATGGTTATAAATTGTGTAACATATAACAATGGAAAATATTAGAAATCCTCTTATCCTTACTTAAGCCTTCAAAATATGTTATTTTTTAGTATATTTTTAATATTCAATTCCATATAATATTTAATAGAATTCAGTTAAAGATTAATTGCAATCAGAAAGTGTTCAAAGAATTACGTATAAAAAAATCATGATCGAATCCAGCTGAGACGTTAATACACTGTTCTACATGTTAAGTATCGAACCCAATTTTCTCATCACTTAAACCATTAATAATTACACACAATCGGAGAGGTGCAGTTTCAAGTAATATTTCAACACAACTGTCACTAGAAGCTAAACTCTGCTTATAGATGTTCCAGTGAACACTTCCTTCAAGATCAATCCAAAGAAAATCCTGTTATTTCTAACTGTATATGCTATATATTGCTAATCCCATATGTTTTTATAGTTTGTTCTTTTATATTTTCTTTAAAATGGATGTTGATATCAATCATTATTTAATTTAATTTATTTTTAATCGTTATTTTATCTATCGTAAGTTTTTCGTCCGTAAAGAATTTTTTTATTAAAATCTGATCCGTCAAAAATGTGTTTAAATTGAAAATCTTATGATTAAAAGGCCACATAACTACCATCCACGTTTTTCAGCAGTATTGAAATTTATAAATAATGATAATCTAATTTAATATCAATTTAGATTTATAAACAAATTTGCTCACTCCGCCACAGCACATACCAGGACCTCACATTGGAAACAGCACATAATAGTATATACGAGTACAATTAATGTAATTGCCATGACTAATTGGATCAAACAAGAAACTACAAATAGAGGTGATAAAACATTTGAAATTAATATGGAACTTATCCCGTAATATCATCTAGTATAACAAACTCTTTGCACCTTAAGTTTTGTTATTTGTGAATTTATTTCAATCATTTTTTTGTCAATCATTATATACCATAATAATATAACAGGAAGAAACAATACAAGGTAACTGCAAGATTGAATTTGTAATCAACCTCGTTCTTTTAGCTTGTAAAGGTAAAGGCAACAATACTAATACATGATTTAATATTTTTATATCCACGAGTAGCTGCCTTTCGTTCGTATGCTACAAGTATTTTTAGTTTGTAAATCGTGAAAATCTTTGAAGTTACAGTAGGTGTACAAGCTAGTAGTCATATAAAGTTAAGTATCAGCTTGCTTGATAGGAACTTGACTTTCGTCGTTTTTTACTGAATTATTATAAGACATGCGTGACAGGAAATAACCATTTATATATATCACATCTACTTTAGGCTTACGCAACTGGTTTTAAGAAACATAGTTTGCAGAAAACTACTTTTAATCTAGCTAAAGTTTTAAATAAATAACGGCTGTCAAAATATTTTATTTATGAAACTATTACATTTTAAATAGAAAGTGGTATTGCTTTGATCAATGTTTTGACACTTTTTTATCAATTCAACATAAATGAACATGAATTAGTTATCCTCATTAACAATCTTTCAGATCTGTTTTTTTTATAAAAACACGTATGACATTTGACAGATGCTAAAGGAATAGGATAGGAAAGGTTTTACTAAATTTTAAAGGGTTTAAAAATTCACCACAATATTATTAGATTTTTATGCAGTTATAAATATTACAATTGTAATGTTATAAATGAAATATAGCAACAAATTTTAACATTTCTATGTTTAATATATGTTTCCACATTTATTTATATATGCTTTTCATCAGCCATTCATCGATATTTAATTCTATTCGATACAAGATAATTATTCCATGTGACAATTACTATTGCAACTTAAGTATCTTTATATTAACACGTAATAGGTTGTAAGGGTAGTAAATATAAATAATCCTGGTAGATGAAATTGCCACGGTCTTGTAACTATCTAAAACATTCAGTGCTTTTAGTGTGCACTAAGCAATCTAATTACATCCCCTTCACATAAAACCCAGAACAGAATATTGCTCCCCAACATGGTTTCATCCAACATTATACAATTTATAAACTTCAAAGCTTTGTTAGCTAATTATTTCCTAGAATTTAAACATAAGCTAACATTAATATGTACTCATTTTATGTTTTTAACACCATATAAATTAATTAATGAGGTTCCAGTTAATTGCAGCAGTCACCTGAATTTCCACACAGGGGTAAAAGTATATCTTGAACGTGTCATTGAATTTTTATCATATAATAACCAAAACAATCTGTGTTTTGTGCATTCACTACTAAAACAGTAACAAAATTTAACGTTAGTTTAATGAAAAACTTTTGCAGCCGTTGATTTTCATATTTCTGTATTAAGATAACGAAAAACAATAACTTTAATAAACCAACTTAAATATTATAAATACCTAATTGTATACATAATATGATAAAAAATATATTTAAGGGTGTATCTATATCATGTGAAAATATAGTTTTTTTACGTAGGGGGGAATGCATTTGCGCACGGAGTGTGGGGACTCCCTTGCGGACTACCCACTAAACCCCCAAATGGGCCACAGAGGGTCCAGGCCGGAACCCTTTCTGATGACATCTTGCCTGGTCCGTGTGTCTTATATCCCAACCAGGACAAAACTACTTCTTTCGGAAGCTAGGAGTCAGCCAGGCATTCGTCTTCACGCTTCTGATGAAGGATCGCATGTATATGAGTGGTGACTGCATTCCAGCCGTCCTAACTCTGCAGCATCATCTCCACAATGGTCTCTGCCGAAACATCGCCAACTGTGGTGGCGAGCGTTCGCCTGGGCCTCGGTGAAGCGCCCGCAAGCGAAGAAGGTGTGATGAACATCATCATCTTCCTCCGGGCAGTAAGCACACCGAGGTGACCTGACTTTTCCCATCCTGTAGAGGTACTTCCTAAAGTAACCGTGACCCGTCAGTAACTGACACAGGTAGAAATCTATCTCCCCGTGGCCACGATCTATCCAGGATTGAAGCTCTCGAATGAGACGGAAGGTCCAGCGACCGTCCGATCCTTCCGTCCACCTCCGCTGCCAAACCTGCAGAGTCTCCACCCTGGCAGCAGCCAAGGCATCCTCTCTACCTACCCCCGCTCGGCAGCCTCCCGGAAGACGGTCTGTCTCACAATGGCCAGCAGATCAATAGGAATCATCCCAGCCACGACCGCCACGGCCGAACCGGAAACGGTGCGATAGGCGTAGGCGACCCTAAGTGCCGCTCTTCTCTGTACCGATAACTGCCTTTGACTGCATCGCCTTATCCTCTGGACACCCCTCTGCGCCATACAGAAGGGTTGAGTTTACAGTAGACATGAGGAGGCGTCTCTTACTAATGGACCTAGGGCTTCCTACGTTAGCCATCAGCCTGCCGAGAGACATTGTCACACAACCGCCTGAATGTGCTCCCAATACCGAAGACGGCAGTCGAGTAACACACCCAGGTACTTCGCCGCAGTCCTTGTCCGAACCTCGACAACCCCCCACATTCATAGAGATGGAAAATATATTAAAACTGTAATAAAGACATGCAATGCTTAAAACACTAGGAGTTTTTATATCCACTGAAAACCCATAAAGTATTTTAATCGTAATGGTGGTGGTTTCCGGAAGTCAACTTTAACTCGTTAAGCCCCAGATTAAGTGTTTTTAAAAGACTTTTTAGCACTTATTTTTCATAGTAAAATAACACGTTCTTTGACCAATTGGCTACATTAAAAATTTGATAATGTCTTTATTTGTAGACAGTTTTTATACACATACCGACACAATAAATACAAATATTTCAATCTAAAATCATTAGTCAAACAGTTCGATTTGAAAGAGAATTTGCTGAAGATTGTCGTCTTCTTTTCTCTTCTTCTATCATTCTGCAATTCATGCTATATAGTCCACTTAAGGGACTTCTATCTTCTTAAATATCCATGGCCAGTAATGAACTCATTGAAGGAAAATATATCTCATTTTATCTTCAATTTAACTACTCTACCACCAACCCCTCTGTCCAAAGAACTGTTGTCTATTCCTGTCATCTCTCTTACCGACCCTCAGAGTATCGTGTTAGATCAAGGAAACCTAAGTCTTATTAAATAAATGTTCTTAACCACAACATAAGCATAGCTAGATATGGATCTAACCTGATAATTGTTGTTCTTAAAGATTCCCAGACACTGTGATCCGTTAATGTCTCACTTTGTAGAGGTATGAGTGACGGAAATAAACATCTACAGATTAACTGTGAGACATCCACTTTGAATTAGATGACTGAAATACACCATCATTTGCTTCATCTTGTCTGGTCAACCATAATTCTGCTCCTATCTTTTAATCCACAATATTATCGCCCCACTTGTTGCAAAACGGGCTTCGCTGAGATTTTATGCAAATGTTAAAACCATAGCTACACATGTTACCATGTCAAACGTTAAAAATTTCGAACTATTGTACTTAATGAATTACGAATTTTATTTAGGGCATAATTTCCTTCTTTGCCATTATAATTATCCCATAGGACCAATGTAAAACTGATCACTTAAACTCAGCTAAATTCCCATAATGCGATATACAACTTCATTGGATCCCATAGTGCCTTTATATAAAATGAAGCTTCATGATAAATTTCAAGTAATATACTTATGATAAGTATATTACTAAGTTAAGTATTCTATATATCTATATTATATACTATACAGTAAGTATATTGAACAGTTATATCTAGGTTCATTCTCCAGATAGTCCTGTAGAGGGAGTATCCATAGAATAGGTCTAGCATCCGAATTTTTTTTTGGTTAAGCCAAATATGTTTTTTTTTTTTAACTAAAACCAAATCCTTTGTTTAAAAATTTGGAATGGAAATTTTAAAATGTAGAGAATTTGTATTGTGTTTGTCAGATCACTCAATATAGCGTGTGTAATATCAATGAATACTGTATTCATTGGTAATATGCTTCTGTAATATATTTATATTAGATTTTTTTTTCCCTGTTTCCCACTAGACAGCGCCCAACCGCAACGTTTCAAATTGGCAACAGATTAAACATTGGATGCAATATTGTTTCATAGACTGATACACAATAAAATACATTGTTTATGTATTTTATTATATTATAATGTAAATTATATATGATATTGTCCCATAATGGTCCATATTTTGTTTTTTTAGATTTTAATCATGACAACACAGGGACATGTTAAAAAGGAAAAGTTGTAAATATTTGTGAAATTACTATAGCCTTTTTGGATCACAATGGATTTTAACCCCCATCCTATATTCTTTTTGCAAGTTCAGTATCAGTTTCTTCCAGCCACGTCGCGTCGCCAACAGAGAAGCTCTACTGTAAGTTTACGTGCCATTCAGCGTAATTGCATCTATTGAAACTATGCCCTCCGGCAGAAATATAAAGATGTGCATGAAAGGAACATTAAGTGTCGATTACATGCGAGACGATCGTTACACAGTGCCCTTCATTATCACACGTACAAGCCTATCCTGAACATTTGCCACAGTCGGAACCCTGTAACTCTAGAAGCAGACAATTTAACTACACATCTAAGTAATTAATCACTTATTTTAATCAATATTAGTTTATTCCATTCATGTTTACTTTTTATATCCTGTGACTATTTCCACGAAACAAAATCTTACTACGTCTTAACCTGAGAATGTGTATTTCCGCCAGGAACCTGAAGGAAAAATCAACTTCACAGCCATAATCATTGACTTGATTTGCACTTAAGTGAAAATAATGGTGATGGACAAATTCAGGAACGGGTTTTATCAATATAAATATTTATCAAGTGCAATAAATCTATATATTCGTATGAAGCCAATAACATGTGCAGTATAAAATCGAAACCAACGGTTACTGTAGCTGAAGGAACCACTTTATCCGGATGTTTATCTCCAACAGTAGGGTCTCTGTGGAAATTTAACCATTCCTTTACAATGGGTTCTGATGGAAGGAGTGTGAAGTCATTAGGTACAATATAACAAAGGAACAAGAATATCAGTGGTGGACTTGCTATTGTTGTTATGGGTAACTGGATACATTCCCGTTGTTGCTATGCCGAATAACCTATTCCAATTAACACTCACAAGAGCATTATTTTGCTATACACAAAAGCTACTTTAGCGTCCTTTCGATCAAATATAATTTCCACGTAGGTCACTAATACCTTAGATTTAACACAGGAACAAATTACAAAGAAAATACTTAATATCAAGAATACTCGTATATGCTAGGAGCAACATAATTTTAATTTCTTCATACTGTAACTTAGATAACATATACTATTATATACACATCTAATTTTGTGTGAAATCACGTAAAGACTACTATACCGACTGTACTAAACATTTATATGGACATTCTTAGGATCCCTGGTTAACATATAGACCTGATTCTATATCTAAAATAGTATACAACACAACCTTATCCACATCCACCGTTTCAGTGTAGAGTAAAAAAAATATCCAGATCGCAAAAATTAAAATTTGTGGAGTTCTTGGTCAGTATTATAATGCAGATATCATAAGTAAAATTCTTATCTAACCTTTATTTAACATTTAAAGGCAGTTACCTTGAAAACCGTATTAGTTGTTTTTTTTCTTTTTCAAAGGTTAAATTAAAATGGCCACAAATATATACTTTTTAACATATTTCCTTGATAGGGGTAATAAGACAAACTCATCATTGGCGTTGGAAATACAATTCACTCGAACCAGGACAAACATAAACTTTCAAAGCCCATGTAGTTGGGAGCGAAGCCGCGGGCTCCTGCTATTATTTAATAAACGTAAAATTAATATTTCCCTGGACACATTTGTAACTTAATAGTAGACATTAAAAGTATTCTTAGAGAGTCTAACATAGACAATAATGTTTTAAGATGACTAAAAATAGCAAATTAATCATTATCGATGTTATTCACATATACTAAAATATTAGTAGACATAACATATTTAATAATATTTTCCGTGGAAATTTACCTTGAAAACAAGCTAAAAACACCAGCCCACCCGACTTTGGCCAAATATTCTCATGAAATTGAGATAATCAAAATCTCAGTCCTTAGCAAATCCGAGTAAGATAAAGGAAATTGTAGTCCTACAGTTACTAATAATACCGTAATATAAAAGGGTGGAACTTGGGGGGGGGGGGTGGGGGGGGGGGGGGGTGGGGGGGGGGGGGGGTGGGGGGGGGGGGGGGTGGGGGGGGGGGGGGGTGGGGGGGGGGGGGGGTGGGGGGGATAAATTTTAAAAGACTGCCATTTGGACTTCTTGTGTGGCAGATGGCGTTCGTTTTAATCTGCCCTTTGTTATTTAAATTCAGTGTCATGGAACACTTTAAAAATTTAAGTGTTGTTTTAAACATTCTTAAGATGATATTATAGTATACTCTAAGGGTTTTAAATGAACATTATGCCCACTTAAGGGAAGTTTATACGCTGGTTTTGAGGAAACCATAACCTGACAAGCAAATGTTAATTAAAGGTTAAATTTTGTTACAAGGAAAATAAATTTTCTGGGACACCATTGTGAGTTGAAAATAAATTGGAAAAAATTGACCCAGAAAAGAACTGTAAATATTCAACAGTGTAGGAGACCTAAAAACAAAAAGGACCATTGCGCGGTTTATAGAAATGGACGTCCTATTTTTCTAAATTTATTGGAAAACTATTGCGGGACCCCTAGCGGCTCCTCTGAACGCTATGAGGAAGAAATGTGGCAGGGTCAGTCTGTCCGGTGGACCGAATGAGTGGTGAAAAAATCGTTTGTAACAGTTAAAGAAATAAGATCATCTAATCCCCCTGTGTTTAGCTATTGCCCTGAACTCTTAATAAAGAGTTCACTTGCATGGTGTGATGCGATGTGACAGGGCAATAGGGGGGGGGGGGAGCCCTTTGCGTTATTGCAAGAAGGATAACAAATAAGGAACTTTAAAACCTGTGGCTTATTTACTCGAGAAAATTTACTGAAAATGAAAGAGAAAACTAAGTAACTTACCACAAGGAGGCTCTCGGCAGTGGTGTGCTCAAATAAAACAAAATTTTTTTCAGGGAATTTTCTCGAAAGTAAGGAAGTTTTAACTAACTTGTACACTGATAAACTTCCGCACTTTCTTGGGTATTGGAGGCAACCCACACTAAAAACTAGGGAAACTTGGTAGATGGGTGGAAAACAATTTTATTCAAATTCCTTTCACTGTAAAGCCACATTAAGGGGAAGTGATAATGGTGACTGCAGGAGACTGTTTGTCACGGCTGGTTTGATGACAATGATGAGGGTTAAATGGAGAGAGGTGTTGAAGAGAACTGTCCAAAATAATTCTTTGGCTTTGGTTAAATGTGTGTACAAAATAGTGGTCAGTAAAATGTAACTTTGTTAAATGTAAAATAACTTCTATCCTTTCTTTTACCCAAAGATTTAGAAATTGGAACAAAATAAGGGACCAAAATTTGTGTGCAAGAACAGTTAAAAAACATTAGTAGTGATGTATGAGCGCAAAGGGTTTTGGGGTTTAGAAAAACAGAATTTTCAATTTATATACAAATTCGAGATCTACAATCCCCTTAAAATAGTTCTCCCCGAAATCTATGTTTAAGGCGGATTCTTTGATTTATTATCATGATAGCCCAAGTGGGGGGCATTTTTGGAGTTAATAAAAACATTAAGGAAAAAATTATCAGCGGTGTTTTTAAACCATCCTAATCATGAATTGAGTTTGTGAAGTTCCAATGTTTTTCTTAAATAAGGTGTTCTATTTGTCTTAGCAGTAAAACCTTACTAACTGGAGGCGACCGTGAGTGAACTGCCATGTAAACATTTCGAACACGTCCACTACAGAAAATCTACATGGATGTATTTGGAACCTCTACCTAGATCTTCAAGACAGAATGAATACATCTTAATCATGGTGGACGACTTCACAAAGTACAATTGGATCGTACCTCTCAAGAAAGTAAATTCAGGTATGGTGTTGCAAGCTTTAGAGAGTAATATTTTTAAAAACTTTGGTTTGCCGGAAATTATTGTGAGCGACAACGCTACTTACTTCACCAGCGAGGAGTTAAGAGCAAATCTTTTCAAATGGGGTGTGAAATTAATCACTACAATCCCGTACAACCCCCAGGGTAAACAAATCTGAAAGATATTTAAGAAACTTAAATTCAATTTTGACTTGCTTGTATAGTGATTGCAAAAGGAACGGGGACTCTGATTTAAGTAAAATTCAACAAGCAGTTAACTCGTGTGTGAATGGACAGTACTGGGCTATAGCGCATATTCTTAAATGTTTAATTTTAAACCTAACAATGAGTTAGATTTAAAGTGGAACTTGAAATCAATTTTTGAAAATTTAGTGCCCAAAGGAAAAATGTCAAAAATATGCGGAGGGCGTTGGAAAATTTAAATAAACAGTTTATTAAAAATTCGAAGTTAAGGCCCTATAATAGAAACCACCGGAAGTTTAAAATTAATGATGAAGTGTTTTTGTAAAATACCCGGACACAGAAATAAATTGGATAGGAAATTTGATGGACCATACAAGATTGTGATTATAATCTCAGAGAACAGTTATATAATACAGCACACCAAGGACTTAAAAATTTTGAAAAGAGTGCATTTACAAGATTTGAGACCCGCTTAAGTGAAATTTAATTGGAAACACTTGGACAGTTAAGAACAATTGGACAATTTTTTCTTTCAGCGTAAAATAAAAAAAAAAAATCCCAATATTAAAATGTCATAATTGAGTAACCATAGGCCAAGTCAAGATTTTGTGTTTTTCTTTCAGGTATTAAAAGAAAAAGGGGATTTTTATGACATATAAATAAATATTTACATGAAGAGGATAATTTACATGGCCTCAGGACTTTAAAATTAAGAAATGTAGTATTTAATAATAGTGTCTACAACCATTATACTGTCTGATATTAGTATAAAGACATTATATTATTGATGTACTAACATTCCTTCTTGTGTGTCCAATTTCATGTTGTTATTTGTTTATAGTGAATGAATGAGAGAAAGAAATTCAGGTCAACCCCCCCCCCCCTAGTAATCCAATGTAAATAACGTGTTAGTAATTAAAAAAAGGGTCTTAAATATTTTAATAAAGTTTATGAAGGAAAGAATGAGCAATCTTTGAGTTGGATAAAAATTAAAATTTTTTGAAAACGAAACGAGACAAGCTCTGAAATTCCGACATAAATAGTGACAAAGGGGACTTATGTCATTGTAAGAGAGAATGTTCTGTTTATATGTGAAATGCTGTGGAGGTGAGAAACGGAAACAACACTAACACTAGGTCACACGCTGCGGACCACGCGCGCGGCCCACCGGCGGTTCCAACAACGGGGATGGTGACCTACACTACACGGACGGAATCCAAGGGACGATACATACGACCGTGAAGACGAGCACTCACTGACTGAGGGAGCTGCTGTTCATACCTAGACGTCGACAGGAGGAGACCGGAAAGGACAAAATTCCTTGGACTGGAAAAGACTGACCTGTTGTAGATAGTAAAATTAGAATTGTGAGGGGAATAGGCTTCGCTATCCTCGAGTTATTGACCTACAATTTCCTTTTATAACGGTCAATCTCTATTTGTTTAAACTGTTCTGTCTGTTCTAAAAACATTGGTGGGGTAACTAAATGATGTACGTTTTAAAAACTTTTTTTTAATTGCTAATTGGTGTTAAATTTCTTTTATCAACTTCAGGGCCGTATTTAGAAGTAATAGGAGGGGCAGTAATGTAGCGTTTTTAAAGCTACATTGATTTTTTTTTTTTAAATTAAAACTTAAAAATATAAATTTTGGGATCGAAATATTGGGGACTTAATTTTAGATTAGATTGTGAAAATGTCAGGGTAAAATCGAACATGTAATCCTTTGGCAAGTTAGCACTGGTAGTTTTAAATTGTTAGGAAGGCAGGTTGACTGCCTTGAATTTGATTAGAACTTGTCTTATTGTGAGTATTGGTTCTCTTGGTTTGATACAGCTGGACCAATGAGAGAGCTCCACTGATGTCCTGCAAAGGTGATTGGAAAGGGAAGTATTTAAGCGCCCGCTCATAATTTTTCGCCCTTCTTTTGGTTATTTTCGTGAGTAAAGTTAATTGCAGTGCGCCGTATTTCTTAAATTTTTTTCCGCGAGTGATTTTGAGGTAAGCACCAAATTTATTGTACGTTTTATTGAAATAGTCATCTTGATTCTGATATTAAATTAATTTTGTTGTCTTTTTTTTTATTAGGAAAAAATTAAATTCATAGAATACTACAGAGCAATCTGAATAACTTATTCTCGAAGAACAATAGAGCATAATAGAATCATACAAGTTACATTTGGTTCATGCTTGCAAGAGAAGCGAATTAAAATTGAACTTTGTTAATAACTGTAATTAAGATTTGAAAAGGTAGTAATTTATTAATATTTAACTGGAACTGTTTTATTGTGAATTATTAATTGAAAATTAATTGAACTTTATAATTGTTAGAGAGAGAGTTGTAATCTGAATTGCAGAGACTTGAAAGTTAAGGTTCAAATAGTGTAAAGAGAAGTTGAAATTTTATTTTGTATTTTGAGTGAACTTAGAAGTGAACATTTTTATTTTAATTATTTCCAAGTGGTATTTCATTTTATTTTAAAACTTTATTATTTTATTTTAGAAGAGAGCTCTGATTTTTAGTTTGATAATTTGATTAATATTTTTATTTCTTGCCAAAGGAATTTTTAAATTTACTAAAAGGTTTGTCAATTCTTTGTGGAAAATAGAGTGATAAAAATTCTGAAACGTTGAACTTATTAATTTGCCAGTTAATAAAATAAATCCATTGTTTTCATTTAGAACTGTGATTTTATATTTTATACAAACCAGATAATATTTAATAGTTAACAATTTTAGTAATACATTGTACTTAATATTCACTAGGATCTTTACTAATCAAAAAAATGTTTTATATCGTCTTGGATGTATTATTGATGATTTATATATTAATACTCTGGAATATTAAGATCAACAATCCAAGTCGTTATAATGTCTTAATAAAAGTATTTTCTCGTATACATGTAGCAAGGACTTTATTTTAATTAAAACTATTGTTGTTAATGGTAATCGTTGTATGGAAGGTAAAGACCTCGAAATAGCTGGAATTGCCAATTAATCTGCGTCATCTCCGATTTGCCTGTTGACACTTTCCCAATACACAAAGTTCGCATTGCGTGACAGCGATTGTATGTAATGGATTGTGTGGTGAGTCCGTCGGTTAACATGTTTAGGTGGTATGTTTGGAAAGATGCAAATGGAATTAAAACAGAAATGACTTATTACACATGATTTGTGAACATGTCAGTTTACTGTAATTAGATAATTTCACCATGCCCAGAAACACAGTTTCCTACACTTGGTATTAACAAATTTAACACTTTTGCTGGATGTTTTAGTAAAGTTAATGCATTTAAAATACTACAACCAAGGATTTATCGAAAGTTTCAATTCAATAACAGTTATCTAAGGAATGCAGAGTTCTAAAATTGATTTTATTAAATGTTTAGGTTATAAAATTATAAAAACGTACAACTTGTAAAAGTGCAGTATAAGTGTAATTTTAAGAGTGTCTATTTAGATTACTAATCATTTAAATGTGCTGTAGAGTACTAAATCTGCAATCAAACTGTCATATATGTTCTTTTTGGATGGATGGATTCCTAGCAGAATCTTTAGTGTCGGGGATTTTTATTTGTACGATCATTTATCTAATGATTAATACCAAGTCAGCCTTAGCTTTGTTTGTACGTTGCTAATTATAACAATGCAGAGGAATTTGGTGACGGTTTTACTTGCAAATTAGTAGTCTGAAAAAAGTGAATTGCATCCTTGAACACAGTTAGCTCTAATTACAAATCTAAAAATACAAACAAGTATTAACTCTCTACAAATACGATTTTTAATACAGATAAGAATAATCATTTGAGGTCGTCTTAGCTTATCTACACTCCTAAACCACAATCTTTTACGTTAAATTACAAATTAGTGACAGCGCATAGAAAACGTCTCTCACCTAGTAAAGAAAATGGCAAAAAACCAAATTTTTAGTATTAAAAAAATAAAGGTATAGAATAAATGTAAGTTTCTATACATTGCTGTATTTCATCGTTATTAAAAAACTCTTTTGCATTACATTCTAATAGGTATTTTTAAATAGCATTTATCGTTGTTTCTCTCTCTGTAATGTCAAAATAATGAAAATTATATAAGTTGTACATGGCGTTCACTTGATAGGTTTGATAACTGATAACATTTTCCTAATATGCATCCAATTCTTATTTGTTATTCAAACTAACCATAATTTCCTAACATTTAAAAACTTAAATAAGGAAAAACTTCGGAGTACGTGATTAATATAATCTACTTAATTTAGGACACATACTCGTAAATCAAGACCAAATTTACGTAGACACAAATCAGCTTGTTCAAAATTCCGTAATATAATCAGTGTTTTTTTTCTTAATTGGGAAACGTGGTTTCAAAAGAATATACAATAAAAAACAGTAATTTCTACATTCAATTTTATATTGTGTACAAAGACATATTTTACATCATAAGGATATATTCAATGTACAAGTACTCGAAATGACTGCACCCTGGATATATAGAAGAAAGATATAGTGCACTTTCACAGACTGATAGACAAAGTCTCAGAGACGTCCTGTTTGTCACTGTCTCGGCTTTATTTAGTCCCGGCTTTCCGGGTAAATCTCAACAGTATTGACAACGTGACCGGGAATACAAGAAAGTAGGAGCGTCGGATTTTTGTAGTTACGCATATAATTTGTTTGTGTTGAAAATTTTGAAATAGCATTTATCGTTGTTTCTCTCTCTGTAATGTCAAAATAATGAAAAGTATATAAGTTGTACATGGCGTTCACTTGATAGGTTTGATAACTGATAACATTTTCCTAATATGCATCCAATTCTTATTTGTTATTCAAACTAACCATAATTTCCGAACATTTAAAAACTTAAATAAGGAAAAACTTCGGAGTACGTGATTAATATAACTACTTGATTTAGAGGTAAATATAACTAGAACGTTAACATAGGAACGTTTCTTAAACAAGCTCGTATCAGAACTGAAATTGATGTAATTGCTTAGTAAAGTTACAATCAAAAAGCAATAATTACATAACTTTCTGCATTTAAATATATTTTTTTTTACATTTGTAAAATGTAATATAATTTTTATAAATTAATATTTCGAGAGATGATGATAATTTATTAATGGGTAAAAAGGGAAATAATGTGTTCTTTTATCATTGAGGCATGTCTTACTTTTTAGTTTCGGACTTTGCGTACCCTAATATTTGAATAAAAGGAATTAGATCATAGAAATTTAAACTGTGTTCGTTTTAAGTTATTTTGAAGTTAATGGACGGAATAAAGTACGGCTTTAATATAGTATATACGTATTCTTTACGCCTTCTCTACAGTGTTGTTTACAATTTCACATTTTTAACAAAAGTATTTAATTTTAATTTTTATGAATAAGGCGTTGTAAAAAGATTTATTAATTATTTATTATTATGCATATTGATTATTTATGATTTTATACAATATAATATATTAAAGAGTTCTAAATAAATAAAACCTTGTCTAGGCATTTTATCCAAAGTAAATTTTATAATTCCAACAATGGGGTTTTCTAGTGTGACAAAAACATTAAATATAAATCAATTCCTAGTAAAGGAATTTGGTACACGTGATATGTGAGCCATAACATATACCTTACTGGTTCTACCAATAGAGGGAAAATATATGTATTAATTGTGATTAATTTATACCCTATTACAATTCATTGCGATTCACCTGTTGCTTATGTGAGACACGTGATTTTATATTGGACAAATCCAGGGGTTTGCCAGAAAACCCCCATTTTGACGTCTGCATTCCTAAATACGAACTGATGGCTCGTTTTGACCATTCGCTTGTTTCCAGCTTATAAGACGATGTTTTAACCTAAATTTAGTTGTAAAAATTATCCCATTTAACAATAGCCGTTAAAATGGTCTGAAAACTAGTCTTAAGTGTTTCTGAGATGCAATGTTGAATTTAATTGTTCTAAATGCCTATATTAATGTAAAAATTAACTTTGTAGGTTAGGTTGGATTTCCAGCTTGAGCAACTAACTCCATACTACTAAAGACGAGTGACGTTTCCTCTAAATATAAATTCGTCACACGGTCACTCCAGTCAACTTCAACACTATGAACTATTTTAGCCCACTACCTAGAGGTTCCATGTCCCCTTTTAGTGCGTTAATAAACAGTAATCAGTAACATACACTATTATTCGTTTCGCTTCCTAACTCATGAAATCCTTATGAATACGTAAAACGTAACATGAAATATGAGAACTGGAAATATACAAATAACTCACCATTTATTTCCAAATGTTCATAATTCTTGTTGTGATTATCCATCGGCAACAATGTAATGTAAAGACTGCACCGATAGTTATCTGAGCTTCATTATTAATACTTATTATTTTACATTGAATAGTTATTTTTTAATTCATTATTGAGAGAATAACTTTACACCCTGTATTTTTACATTACATAGAAATTAATTTATAAATGAAACGTTGTAAACTTATAAGTGGATATGGTCTATGCTATCCTGAATAATAAATCTTATTTAGGAAGATGACAATATAGTTTCAAATGGTTTATGTTCAAATGCTAATTTAGCAACGTCTTGCCATTAACACATTTCATGTAACAATTTTGAACAAAAAATCTTTTATGAAAAAAGTTTACTTTTTATAATTTTATGCAACATTCAAATCGTACTCTTTCGTATTATTCGCGTACTGATGCAAATTGATTGTAATAAAATAATCCATTTAGTATTTAGGAATAGTTATAGATTGGTTAAGTTGTCACTACAAAAACTATTTACTAATGAAATTTAATACATGTAATACACCTGGTGAGAAATTAAACTACACGCTAAGACCATACAAGTTAAACAAAAAGTTTCATTTCATATTTTAATGTAAATAATTTCAAACTAGAGAGAAATAACATAAAAACTTTTCAGAAATAATAAGAAAGCAAGCGTGTTTTACTTGTCCCTAGATGTAAACTAAACACGTATGTAGGTGCGATATTAAACTGCCTGGAGCAGGGCCTCGCAAAGCCTATTTGCAAACTAAGCAGAGAGATTTTGTTATAATTTTGTAGTGATATTTAAGAAAGGGAAATAATATTGCTTTAAACTTCTAGAGGGAATTTAATTATTCAATAACACAATTATTTATATAACAACAATGTGAAAACAAAGTTTGGAGTATAAAACAGCATTGTTTTTAATATAAGAAACGTAAGAAAGAGAACGGCTATAACCGACTGTCAAACCAAACATTACGCTTTATACAGTACCTAAATAAACTAATGTACATACATCTCCTACAAAAATATAAATTGAGCAGAAATGAGAATTTATTTTTGTAGAAATTTTATAATAGTTTTGACTTTGTTTGGCATCAAAGATTTTCTTTTATGAAATTAGAACTGAATATTGAAGTCGTGATTGGTATAAAGTAAATAAATTTATTGAAACAGTAGTACTTGGCTCAATGTCATGTTTTAATAACATTAGTTTAACCTGGATATGTATTTATGTGAAATAAAGAGGTTATTGTGCATATGGTTGGTTATTATATTATCTTCTAGTTGATCTGGTACTTTTTATCTAACTTTCTACCAGTTTTAAAACATGTCCAAGTAGACCATTAGTTATTTTTTTAAATAGGCTAGTATGGAACTAAATACATATTCCTCGGAGAAGGTGTATTTAGTATATCTAATGTCTAGAAGACACTACCTGTAAATGTGAATTTAATCCACAATCTACGGTATAAAAGCTGATATCAGTTTAAACAGCTTAGAAGCAATGAAAATAACTCGTATTAACGCAGCGTGAGGTCTTACAGGCCGCAGAATACAGTATAAATGTAGGAAGCTTTTAAATTCTAATTATACTGTCTTAGTTAACAGTACGTAAAATTACTACTGTACAACATACGTTTATGTGGCAATGGTGATCTGCACAAGTACTGAGAAAACGCGCGCGCTGGTGAGTAACATACACATTTTGTAATTGTATTAAAATCCTTCCACAATTAACGATTTCAAAATTAAAAATTGTTTTGCTTGGTAACTCTAACCTAAAAAACATATTTGTATTTTAAACACGTCAGTTACTTTCATTGCATTAATTTTAATCGGCTTTAAAAAGCACTATTTATAAAAATTCCGCTTTCTTCTATGTTCCTTTTTTATGTATGTTTTCCGAAACTATTTAACCAATTTGGATCATTTTTAAGATAATAATGCTATCAATATAGGTCCCTCTGTATAACGGATTGGACAAATATCTTAACTGAACATCATTTTGGAAGTTTTACGTATAAACCGTATGGAGAAGGCAGACAAAGCAAAATTGTGGCTTTGTTACAGTGAATACGGCTTGCCTACGAAAACAAACATTACTTCTCGTGTTTTACCTTCGGAATGATGGCTCTATTGTGGTTATATATTTAACCAGTCCTGTAGTAACGAGACAGAATGTACTGCGGAGTTTAAAATTCCCCAATCACTATAAGTTACATCATATTTACTGTGTTTAGCTTCCTACTCTACATCATGGTTCCAGAAAACGCTGCACACGAGTACTTTGATACACGACAGAGCAACCAGACGGAATAAGTTCCCCAGATTTGATTTAGTTTTTACTTCCACCAGGGCTCCAAAAGCTTCTATAGGAATCCTTTAAAATCGCTATTTGGATCAGAATGTGATGCTGGGATGCAGTTGTCTTCCACTGATCATAAATTTCCTCAAATATGATAAGAAACTTATCATTTTGTATTGTAATAGTTTGAGTGGCATCACTATCGCAGATCATAACAAAATCCATTCTGTAGAAACGGGACAGGATTGAGTGCGGAGATTGGAATCTTCTCAATTATTATGGCACATCAGTACTGCAGTGAGAAGCTTCCTAGTCTACATTAGGGTTTCAGATAATGATGAAGTCCATGAAACATGATACAGAGCACCAAGACAGAGTGATTTTCTGGGGTGTAGATTTCTTCCGATGACTATAACCTACCTCAAAAATGCTAGGAAACCTTACTTTTTTCAGAATAATGACTAACTTAATACAACTTTTATAACAAAAATAAACTGTCTTCAATATTTCTATTCAAGGAAATGGAAATAAAAGAACTAAAAATAAAAATCAATTTTAAATTGACACCATCACAGTTATTCAACAAGAATACCACACAATTTTTGAAGGTGGTGCCAAATTTGAATATACTAAAAAGTAATTACGTGATACAAAAAAACGCAGTTTAACTATAGAACGTGGTTTGTAAAAGTTTAAAAGGATATATTGTTCTTAAAATATACTCTAATGAATTAAATGATTTAATTGAATTACTTAGTTTATAATGCAGATTAAATACCTGTACTTGTTATTTATACTTTCATAGAGTGTACAACCTATTCTAAACATAAACTCGTATTACAATAATATGTTTCGTACATTTATTGAACATACGGAAAATGCACTGTACCTTGTATTTATTCAACTACTACTTCAAGTACTAGCTGTTACCCGCGGCTTCGCACGCAATCTTAGAACCAAAGTCCTTATATTACTTAGTAAAAGCAATTATGATGTAATATGATGGGAGTCCTTTAAAACTTTTAAAACGTAAGTAGGCATACATCAGGTAGATATTATTTTAAGTTCGTGGTAAATAGTATCAGAGTTTAACTTAATTATTATATCATGTTTGGCACGTGTAGGAGCATTTCTGGTTCTAATTAATTATATACATAACGTCACAGCTGAATCTGCCTTGTCATCCCGATCAAGAAAACACAAATCTCAGATCACACAGGTCTCGGAAACTTACTTCGGTCAAAAAGCGTATATTTCCAGTCCTTGTCATATATTTCAGGTCTAAGATATTTCCAGTACTATAGTAGAGTTTGCCTTGTTGTTCTGACGAAGAAGAAATATATATATATATATATATATATACTTACGTAGGACCGAGATGCCTACTTCGGTTAAATAGTGCCTACTTAAGACCATTTAAATTTGAGTTACCTACTATGTCACTGTGACATGTAAGTTATGTAAGAAATTTGTGATACTTGAAGTCATGTTTGTCTAAACCAAAAAAATTCATCACCTATTTTGATAGATAGGTTATGAACTGGATAAGGCCGTTTATTTTGTGCCTAGATGTTTATCCACACGCGGCCTTTTGAGACTAGATTCAGAGACAAATATCAGACTGGCAGACTGGACAGCACAGGACTGGTGTACAAGCACTTGCCCTCACATGCAGGCGTACAACCGGTGAACAGCTTTCTAGATTCATTAGTAGCTGCATCAATGTCTAAGGCTTTCAAGATTTGTCTGAAATGATTTGTACCGTCTAAGTCATGCTATACCGTAGATAAGCTGTTGGAACATAACTAGGGGACTTATTTGTTGTTACCGGGACCTATTGAGAATGTAACCATTAAATTGACTTATCAATAAGCATAATATAGATAAAATATTTTTATTTAGATAAGAAAATATCTGTTATAATAAAACTGCATAAATAATTATCAGCTGATTTGGAATTTAGTGTTTTTATAATACTCATTACATATTCTTTAATAATAATCTATTTTTTGAATACACATAACGATATGTATAATGGCTTATAATACATTTAAAGTGGTATAAATCTGACTAAGTTTTAAAGCCATTTACAAAAGATTTTCTATGCACAAAGGAGGAAATTAATTCATGAGCAACTAACAGTCAGAAAACAAGAATCGCAAGAGCGAGATTCGCCGGACTTATTGTTTATCTAAATTATTCCAGGGACGGGCGAAAGGGTGGCCACATAAATGTCCAGAATCACAAGTGCGAGAGATTTTACTGCTCCCAACCTGTTTGTTCACGATTCTCTAGTTTGTATAACCGGGAATAATTTCGTATTGTCTCTTGTAAGGTTTAGAAATATAATCTGTATTTCATCATTATCTAGTACAGTACCAAATCTAATGTAAATAATCCATCCTTATACAGTGTAATTAAAACTTACATTACTTTCATTATATGTAAAAAATCTTCCGTACTTTTAGCACTTAGAGCCACCTAGTTACGACCTAAAAACATTATATTATTTAAAACTTACTCATATATAAATATCCAATCTGTTATTACGATTTCCTTTTTTATTTGTAAGTTTTAATTCAATCAAAATCCAACACATCTTACACATCTTGACAAAATTAAATAGTAAAAATATAAGATCTTCTTTTCTACCTCCATCATTTACATTACTAAAGTTAGGCCAATAGTTAAAATATCAGGAGGTACTGATGGAATAGTAGCTCAAATTTAATATAAAATTAGGCTTTAAGATTCAAAAGATTACAGATAAATTGGCTTAAATATGAAGAGATTAAAACATCAATAGCTCATATAGGAAAAGAATAAACTAGTTAAGCTTTAGTAGTAAGACGTTGTATACAAAATTTAACTTTACAAATCTGAAAAGGCAATGACCTACTTGCACCTTGCTTTTCTAGTTTGAGAGTTAGATGTAATATAGATAATGCTATAAAAAATCAAACATAGAATAAAACTATAATTATTTTACAGCATACAAACAAGTAAGTCCTCATTCATTCGCTCATAACTAATGTTGTACAAATATAACATTTGACACACGTCTTACGATCTCAACAGACAAATCAAAAATTATCATAAACATGATTATCCATAGGGGTTGAAACGTGGTTCAAACTTCTAGAAGGGCTATACTTTGCTTTCCAGAATTCAATTTGTCTTATAAATATGAAATTTGGCACAAATTTGCATCATGACTTAAACAGGAAATGTATTAATTAATTTTTAGAGTTCTACAAGTTTTAGAAAAGACTATCTTTCAAGGGCCTGGACGATTGCTACTACTATTTGAAAAAATTAACTAACGTAAAATATTACATTCTCTGCGTACCTTTCCGCACGATATATTGAAATTGAATGGACCTAATGACTTGAAAATATTTGTGAAACTTCATTTTTATATTGGCAACACTAAGTTCAATGTTGGTAAATTTCAATTTATGGAATTAGGCTGAGCGTTAGCGAGCATTTTTACTTTGGCATTTGGGAACTTGGAGTAACCATAATGGCAACGATAAAATATTAAAATAAATAAATTTGTAAGCAAACAGAATATAGGCATATGATATTTCAACATGTGACATATTAACAAATACAGCCTATATCTCAACACATACAACATAATATTTTAGTTACAGAGTGTAGTATAGAGTTAATAAAAATATATGTAGAATTTTATAACATAGACAGTGCTAAAATAACCCACCCGTCTAGAGAATGAAGTTAGCTACAGACTTGAAATTTTGTATGGAACCTCAGCAAAGCCTGTTATTCAAAACTTGATGCGATTTACCTGTATTCCTACCTTGTTTGTATTTAAAGATAAGCAAGCAATTCTACTCATTCTGTCGATCATCGCAAACGTGTCAGTGCGATTTTCAAGATTAGTGCAGTGTCATCCTGCGGCTCCTGTATAAATTATCTTCGATTTATATATTGGTCTACGCAGTAGGTTTCTTCTTGAAAATTTCTCTAAAAGGCTCCTTCCTCCTTAAATGTAATGAAATATGGGGAAATCTCTTCGATATTTAAGACTATACAGATTTGATTCCTTAAAGTATAGTTCTGGACTAAAATGACACTTAAATATGCATTTAGAAATTTAAAGCTCATTACTGACAGAAAAAATATTATTTAGGATACACTTCCTCTTTATCAAATAGATATTTATTAAATATCATTATTGAAATTTATGTTTCCATTCAATGTGTTTTATATTGAAGTACTAAACAAAATACAAATATAAAAATGTTCCCGTAAAAGGGATAAAATTATAAATAAAAACAGCAACTACAATTTATTAAAAAATTACACTTTAGCCAAATCTAGTTTTTCATACTGGCTGAAATATTTCCAAATTTTTTATATTTACATTTTTACACCATATATTATTTTAATATTAATTATAACAAACAATGTGTAAATATTTATTTGTGGAGTTGCCTGAAGATGAAACCTTTGGTTTCGAAAGGCCTCGTCCAAAAAAATATGGGGAGGAAAAACAATTTGGAAAAAGTGGTGTTTTTATTAACATTTAATAATATTTAAAGAATTTTCCAATTGCTCCAAGAGTCTACAACTACATCAGTAACATTCTAGTTTACGTAATTGCTGTTCTTGGAAAACAAAAAAATATATAACAAGTGGTCATTATTTTATATATTGTATTTGAAATTGAATCAACTATTGTTTTATTTCATTTAAATCTTTCCTTCTATATTACTTATTATATTTTTAAAATTGAAACAATTTCAAGTTTGTACATAATATTGATTTGTGTGAGACAATTGACATCACCTTGCTTACATGGTGTAATATACACACATTTACACCCATCACGTCATCCATAAACGGAAACGAAGAGGTAATGGGATTCGGTATAAATCAGTTTGTGGATGTTGTTAAGGTAATAAACCTGAATAGCCTCTAACACATTGTGTTTATGGTAATGGGAAGAGTAAGGAGTTTATGGTAAACTTCAATGTTGGTATAAACTGTAATGCCTACAGTTTCAATTTAAACAAACTTATAAACACGCAAGCTCTAATGTACTTCTAGTTATATTGTTTTCTCTTATATTTGAGTTTTGTTTGGAGGTGTGACTCGACCTTCAATTTAATCATTATTAAATTTGTATAAAATATTTATATGCATTTCTTTAGAGAAGGTCTACAAAATGTTGTTGCTTACATGTTTTTTTTTAATTCAATATGTTCTGTCGTACTGTAAGTATGTAACTTTATAAAATCTCCATATTTTAGAAACATATATTAATTTTGAATCTAAGGTTCAGTTTTCACTGAATTTTTATTAATTTATTACGCCACTGAAGTTAAAAACTCACGTATTGTTCTAAGCAGAGACGTACATATTCCAAGTGTGACAGTAAATTAGTCAGCACTTTACAATTATTATTTCCATTAAGAGCCGGATTTTGACAAATTAGTTTTAACCTATAAGAAGAATGTAAAATGATTGTACACAACCATTTTAAAGGGTGGAGGATTTCTTAGCCATATCTCAATTCCGTGATCCCCTACGTGGCTTTTTGCAACCTTCCTGGGGGTAGCGATCTCCTGCTCTAAACAATCGTCTATTGGTTCCTATTCCAAAAGTACTGAATGGATTGATTTCGAAAATATTAAAAACTAGGTTAAACTACTGTAACATTATAATAAGTGTGTCTCGTTATAGATTTTCCTGTCGGCCCTTTAAAGTGACTGGTTCATGAGTAAATAGAGATATATCAAATCAAATAATAATCGTATTTATTCCCACAAAATATATAACGCAACATACGGACGTAAATATGTTATATTAAAGAAAAAATATGAAACATTTAAGCAACAAATTATAGACTAATTTTGAATAGTTAACATAAATAATTAATACCTAAAAATACAAAAAATTACATAACAAAATAAATAAATCCACAATTTAAAATAGAAGTGGTAAATAAAATTAAACAAACCAAAACAGCTTTTATTATTAGAATTTATTTTCTACCTAATTCGGTATAATTATGAGAAAAGGACAAGAGCTAAAATTACTTAAAGTGCCGAAATTTATTAAAATATTCCTAAAATACTCGGGTTAGAGTATAAATACTAAACAAATCTATCAAATTTGGTACATTCTACACAATTATATTTAATTTTTATAGAAATATGAAGCGTTACTATTTTATAGACGAGAAAGTAGTAATCTTAAAATTGCTGTAACAAAATCATTTGACAATTGATAAATTATTATACTAATACATTGTAAGTTAAAATTGTTGTACAGTTAAAGTGACAACTAGCAAATACTAAGGTGCCATTTTACGTGGACTCTATTACCTATAGATCTTTTTGGATATTAAAGGCTGAAAATTTAAAGGGTTTGAAGTATTTCCTGACAAATCTTGTATTGGTAAAGTTGTAATAAATAAAACAGCAGTGCAGGAGTGGTGTTGAGATAGAGGTCCAATCTGTATTACAACGGTTTGTAGAGGAAGGTGGGAGAGGATGTAAAACTGAATGGGTGCTTACGTCGTGTGTACTTGAGCCTCGCAGTTATATTAAGAACCCCCTTTCGCTTTTCTAACTTTAAAATTTACTGAGATATATTTTTTCGTTGATGAGTTTTTTCTTTTTTAACAATACTCTATATCCATAATCAGTTAAGAAATTAACTGTGGGAGGTGTTTTTTTAACTTTGTACAAGAAGAAGCTTTTTTTGCTCTTCCTCAATTCCATGACATTACAATGGGTTATTAAAGTTACTTCACAAAAAATACAAACAACTAGAAAACTTACTATTACTCACAGCTGCCTACAAAGTATTACTACCACGGTGACTAGAGACAGTTAATGCGCAATATCAGAGTGTCCTTTATATGTACCAGTAGATAATGTGGGTTAGTTAGAATCACAAAAGAAGACTCTTGGATAGTGTAACATTTGGCCATTTTATTAAACACAACTACTCGTTCAAACTTTAAGGATAATATTGGAATATCTCTTCTATAAAAAAGATTTTAAATATGCATTGTGTCTGAAACTTATAAATTAGTTTTAAGTTACAGTATTTTATCCATGCCTTTTGAAACGCCACTTAACTCTGTCAACTCTAGGGTTAAAGTTAAAACAATGAAAAATTAGTTTTTTTGTAACGAAATTAAAAATGAATCTTTTAGATTGGGGTGATAGTTTGTTAAGATTCTCAAATTAATTGAATGAGTGAACAATATATTGAATTATAAATAAGTAATATATTTCTTCAGATATGATCAGCAACTTGGATTACGTACTAAGATAGTGAAAGTAATTTATATTTTTAACAGAGAAAAAATAAGTATTTAGCGCAAAGTTAAAATATATATATATATATGCAGTTGACCTTAATGGTTTAATATAGAATTTGTCAACATAAACTATTTAACTCGTATACCTGTATAAAATATGCTTATATTAATGAAAATGAATAACAAACAATTATAATCATAAACTTGATGTTGAATTATACCGTGCCTTTACTTTTTTGTGCAGGCTTCGTAGTTTTAAAAGTACCAAATTTTAATTATGCCACATCTCCCTTTTTATATGATAAACATCTACCATACCACCTTTCATTTATCTTACCCTATTTCATTTCCCCACAATGGCATTTTAGGGGGAGGGGGGATTTTAAAACTCTGAAACTTTTTAAATGTAAAGACACATTAAGTGTCATTTGAAAGGTCTTCATAAAACAAGAAGAACAGTGGGAAATAGATCTTTCTATTTCAACCCAGTAAAAATGACAGCTCATTGAAATTATTTTAAAATGCATTGAGGAAAAACATTAACATCTATATTCAGAAGGTAAATAATTTCAATAGACAAACACTTCACTAACAAACTTAACCCTGTTTTATAGTATCACGTTCAGTTTCTAGAATAAGAAGAAAATACATTTATTTCCAGCCATAAAAGACACATTAAACATCCATAGTAACTAAGTATAGAAAATGACTCTCGCATGTGTCTTAACCTGTGCGCGAGAATGGTGTCCAATCAGTCCACATTCAGTTTTTTGTTGGAATTAACAGCATTAAGGCGTATTTTGTTATAACGTACGTTGAATTTGAGTATTTAAGTGAACAAGAGCGTATTATGATCCTGATTATGAGAGGCTATGGAGACCGGGTGAGATCTTATGATGAAGTAAGGAATTTATTCAATGACACTTATCCCAATCGAAACCATGTATGTTAATAAGGAGTTTATAAAACAATCCAATGTTTCTAGGAAACAGGCAGTGTTAAAAACCGCCCCTAACCTGAGCTACCAAAATCGCCTACAAACGAAGAATAAAGTTTTTATATGAAAGTGGTTATAAAGCGTATCAAATTGGTTTAGTTCATTAGGTAAGTGAGGACGATTTTGATGATCAAATAGAATTTTGTAAATTAATGATGCGTAACATTAATAATAATACAATTAGATTAACATTGCTTTCTCAAATGAAGTAACTTTAATGTTTGTTAAACAAAAACGTTAACAGACAAAATGTTCGTTATTGGGCATTAGATGATAGAACAACATAGCACATCCTGAGTGGATCCATACAGCATGCCGTTATAAGTTTATACAACAGGCTTGAACATTGTGCAAACTGTCCTGGGACAGCAGGTTGAACATCTATATATATAAAAATGAATGTTTGTATGTTTGTCCTTTATGGAATCGTGAACTATTGGACCGATCATGATGAAAATTTGTACGTATATGTATTTTTCCACGGAGAAGGTTTATAAGCTATGCCCATCCCTTTCCCGATTCAGGATTCCGCCCCACTGGTTACAGAAATACCCATAAGAAATGCATTGCAGCAAACATATGTTAACGTCTTTTCAAATTTTTAATCAGCTGTTCTTTGTAAACATATATTACACTTATAGTTTTAAAGCATAGAGTAAGCTTAAGAGAAACGACAAATTTTGTTTAAACTGTTTTTGCAATCACTGTTAAACATAGACTTTACTATCCAGATAATACAATTCAAATTTGACGTAAAAATTCACCTTTAACTGCAATATTTATTTAATATAAACCATGCTCATGCTTGATCAGAAGAGTAATGCAGATATCATAATTACTATCTTACGTTGGCTACAAATATAAAGAATGTTATAAAATCAACCTTAGTTGTTTTTTTTTGACAGAAGTATGGTTCTCAAAACTCCGTGTGTACATATTCTCTCGATCGAGACAACAAAGCAAGCTCAATCGTGGCATCGGAGATATAACTAATTTAATCTAAAATTTATTATAGTAAAAAAAAAAATTTACTAAGTAATACAAGGACTTCGGTTCTTAAGATTTGCGTGCGAAGCCGTGGGTAACAGCTAGATAGAGGCAGGAATATGGTACATACCTTCATAATACGCCCAAGAGGCTCACGATGGAACGACTATCAATTATCTCAGCAATGTTTAGAATGTGATAGAAAAAAGAATAAGTGAATATAGTGTACTGTTTTCAACGGGAAATTGCGTGCGAAGCCGCGGGCAACTTTTGCAAAAAATTATTGAAATGCGCAGCAAAGCGCGCCGGGCCCGCTAGTCTGATATAAAAAACAGATTGTAAGTTTTAGCCGTTTTATTCCTAAAGTCAATTGTAATTACTAGAACTACTGTGACTTTACATTTAAAGATATTAACCGGCCAATAAAAAGCCCATTTTGGGGAATTGGTTCGCTTTTGTTTCCTAGTAGAGTATCCGCAGTTTCATGTTTCTATCTTTGTCCATTGATTGTTGAGCAGAATACATTCATGCTTTTAACTTAATTAATTTCAATGAGCTGCTACTTTTTACTGGGTTAATATAAAAAGCTCAATTTTCAACTTTTCTTCTTCATTTGATGGGGTCTTTACATTTAAAAGCCAACCACCCCAAAACTCTATTTTAGAGAAATGGCAAAGTTGTAACAGTGACTAAAAAGTTCACTTCTATATCCTAGAAACTTGTCCCGAGTGCCATCCCTCCATCTTTAACCATCAAAAATTAAACATATTATATCTATGATTTTAACTCACAATGTATAATAATAGTTTACAATAATTAACAAAAAGTTATGTAGCAATAACAAATGTATTATAAAAAAGGTACACTTCCTTGGTAGGTATGTAATACGGAAAATAATAATTTTATTGGTTAATTTAAAACTAAAATTTAATCGAAAACAGTCCTTAAGGAATTAATTTCCGTTAAAAACATTTTCTTATAACAGTTAGTCGTAAAATATAAATAAATTTCCTAAATTACTAAATGTCTTATAATTTAATGTTATATGTTTCCTTATAATGGAAGATACAGGACACCACGTGTTCTGACTGAACACAAACATGGTATCTGTTATTGCAATATATATGGACAAGGTAGCTTGCGGTTTGTTGTGTCAGCAAGAAGAAACGATCACAACAGACTCATCTTGTATTCAAAGACATAGTCGAGCAATAAACTCTGAACTGGCCAATCCTCTGTCTGATGTTCCAGAGCCAATATATATTATTGTCACTGAACACAAAACTGGTTTCTGTTATTTTACTGTACGTGGATAAGGTATATTGATGTTTGTTGTATGAGCAAGAAGAAACAATCACAACAGATTCATCTTGTATTCACAGACATAGTCGAGCAATAAACTCTGAACTGGCCAATCCTCTGTCTGATGTTCCAGAGCCAATATATATTATTGTCACTGAACACAAAACTGGTTTCTGTTATTTTACTGTACGTGGATAAATTGTATTGCTGTTTGTTGAGTCAGCAATAAGAAGTGATTAAACAGACTCATCTCATATTCACATTCGTAGTCAGACAATTAGCTTTGAACTGGCCAGTCAATGTCTTACGTTCCGGAGAAAATATATATTGTAGTTGGACATATACGTGGTCTCTTTTGTTATGATACACTTGCAAATGGTAGATTTTAATGTATTTTTCTTTGTATAATGATGTATCTTTCTTGAAAGGTACTCCAACACATTTTTAAAATAATTTTAAAAAGTACTACATTTTTAATTTTGTTTGAAATTAAAATTTCTCATTGCATATTTAATAATATTAAGTTTTATTAGGTGAAAAATACCAGATTTACAGTAATAACCATCTTCTTAATACTATAAGATTTGGAGATATATAATGGACAAATCACTTTGAGACATTTTTGGTTAAACCCTGTTTCATTTTCTATACATTTGCCTACCTCAGGTCAATTTTGAGAGTATAATATTCTACCTTATTTTGCTTAATATACAAATAAATTTCGCTTGATATTTTCATTTAATGAACAAGTTATTTAATTATATAAAAAATGTAAAATATTTGAATACTGTTTTAACGATCAATAGAAGAAGATTTGTAATAATCATTAACGTTCCATATAGAAACATTACGTTATACTAAATACATGTTATATAACCCATGTTTAACACAAAATACAAAAGAGTTTATTTATTTATTCTACTTCTTTGGAATACTTTTTCATAAAATAATAAGAGTAGTTATGATACATTGTTAAGTTGAAAGAGAAAACTTTTTTGGTTATCTTGTCCTCTCACCCGGCGTCAGACTTTAGCAAATGATAGTTTCTAGTATTACTTATCACTGAAACATGTAACCACAGAAGCAGATTATATTTTTTGTAGGACATTTAGATATAGAATATAGATCTATGCAGAATGTCATAGTACTTATTCGGTAATTCTTGATGAAGCTTCTTCACCTGTTTCAGATTTTATGTACTAGAGGACTGGAGTCCTGAGTATGAAAGTACAAGCATTTATGCATACCCACTATCAGGTAACATAAGTTTTACAAAATATTATGATAAGCAGTTCTGTAATTTATGAGATGCTGATAGCATATATTAAAACTTCATTGCCCCGATGGAGAGAGAAGTAATGTTTTACTAAATACGCATAGTAAAGCTTGAATGCTTATTCAATGTTTCTTTGCATTAACATTCAGTTCAACAATTAATTAATAAATAATCATTACTTTTTTAAATATTTTGTATTAGAAATAGTTAGCGAAATATAGCACTACAGTGTGACAAATAACTCATTAACAATAGTAATTCAAATGTTTCGGTAAAATTTCATGACAATATAAAAAATTATCTCATAAAAAAGTTACACTTACCTTAATTTTTTTTATTTTTATTAATACGCATACATAGGTTACCTGTTTTGAGGTTTTTATATATTGTATTAGAAATATTTTCAACGCATAAATTAAAAAAGTACAGAGTTAAACATACCTATAACATGTTTTTTACAGAAAATGTATTAATTTAGACAGGATTTGAACCTTTAAACGTATATTAGTTGCTGTATTTATAGTTTAAAAGAAATAACCCTTTCCTAAATTATATTTGAAATAATGACACATGCACCTTATTCATAAAAATAATCCAATTTGGTATCCTTAAAAAAAAATTAAGGAGGTCAGAGGATGATGAGAAACAATAATGTAAAAGGGAGATATTCATTCATTTCACTTACAACTCCTCGGTCCACAGACTCGTTGTCATCAACTCGAAGTGAGTGCCCATTTAGTTTTATATTCTCTTTAACATCCACAAACTGAGTTATACCAAAGATCGAGCCACCACTTCGTTTCCGTTTATAGCGCCCTCTGCAATCTTGAAAATTGAATCATCTTTCTGAAAGTACGTTTCATATAGTGTTGAATTTACAAATCAGGTTATTAAGTAATTAAAAAATGCGTCAGAGAAAGACATCAATAAACTATTAATCTTTAATAAATACTTCTATTTAATGTGTAATTTTTGCCAATAGATTGTGTGTGTATTGCGTTAGGTCGTGCAAGCTCTTCTTTGTAATTTGTTTCTGAGTAAACTTCATGTACTAACCTAGGGAAAAGTTATACTTAATTTAAAGGATACTAAAGTAGCTTTTGGGTAAAACAAATACTCCAGTGAGCGTGAATTTGAATTGGTTATTCACCATAACAGGAAAGGGAATGTATCCAGTTACCCAAACAATAGCAAGTCCACCACTGATATTCTTGTTCCTTTGTCACATTGTGACTAATGGCTTCATCTCCTTTCATCTGAACCCATTGTAAAGGAATGGTTAGATTTCTCCAGAGACCCGACTGTTGGAGATAAACGGCCGGATAAACTGGTTCCTCATAGGTTAAAATCCATAGTTTTTTAAAATCGTCTCAGAAATTTTCACGGCTTCTTGCTTTTTTATACGTCCCTGTAGTGCACTAATTATTCTATATTTATAATAATACATCACTATAGCCAATACAATATATAATTTACATATAGTATTACAATTCATAAAATACCCAAATAATGTACTTGAATGTGTATCTGTCTATGAAAAGATACTACACCCAATGCTAAAATGTGTTGCCAACTGAAAAGTTGTGGTTGTGCACTAAGCAAAGGACACACCGAGTAAAAATAAATGACAGAAAATTAGTAGATACGTTATACTGTATTGAACAAACCGTGATAAAAATTAAAGTACTCGACAATTCAAATTTAATTTATTACAAATGTAAACAAAAGACTAAGTGTAGTAGCACTATATCGGTGATATCGAACAGAACTAGCTTTAGCGAACAAAATGTCTTCTGGACAATCCCCATATGATTGCAACGTCTATTCCCTGGAAAGTCAAAGCCAGAGTTCAGTATACTGAAATATATTTACTAAAAGCCTTATTCTACGTGGAAGAGTTTATATACAACATAATTTGAATATTTTAGACAGTTTTATGCTTTATTATACACTAACAACCCAATAGCCAGTATTACGTGATGAATCTAAGTGTAGTCTATCAGTCTCTGGGCAGGAAAAACTCAATTCTGTCAGTCCGCCTTGAAATTTACCATTAAGCTTCATTTCTATATGCAAGACTGAGATCGATGATGGTGTATATCACTCCCAGAGAATTAGCTGAGTGTTATGGAACATTTTAAATTGTTCTTATGGATAACCATTATGGCAAAGAGGGAATTCTGAATGGTTTTCTGATGATCTTTCGTCTAAAGGCCACTAAGCGAGGTAACAGGAATTGTTTGGACAGAAAGGTGATGGTAGATAGTTGGTGAATTCAGATTAAAATGAAATATATTTTACTTGAATAAGTTCCTTACTGGCCATGACTACTTCAGAAGACTGAAGTCCCTCCAGTGGGCTCAGAACATGACATCATTCTCCTGCATAATGATAGTAGAAGACGAAGGAAGACATGTGTCCTCATTAAGGCTTGTCAGACTTAACTGTTTGAGTCAATGTTCTTTGATTGGCATATTTGTATTAGTGTCTCGGCATGTGTATAAACATGTGTGTAAAAACAGTTAATGTATTCAATTGGTCAATGTCTAAGTCTAATAATGTCTTATTTTACTAAGCGAGGTTAGGCTAAAGCCATATCTAACATTTTACCTGGGGACCAATGGGTTAAAGATTACTTCAGATCCACCGGGTAGGCGGAGTGCTTGCAAATACAGGATCGAACAGCGGTCACCCACCTAATCATCATACTTGATTCAGTTATCGCGGTACCCGCTACACTCCACCATTGGTGTCCAGACCAATGGAGTAAATTGCATTAGTACTCTTGATAGGTCCCTTACAAAATGATAAGAGGTAATAAAAGGAGCGATGATTGAAATAATGTATGGGTTTATAGTGGCTAAACATCTCATTATCCAACGCATCACGTTTTCTGGCAGCAAAGTGTTACTAAATTTTCCACACGGAATAGAAGTTAACGTACCCTTTGAGCCGGTTCTAAGTCTTGAGCCCAGTTCTCCCCGGCTCATGTATATGTTTATTTATATAGTATATGTAAGTGTTGTTCGTTGGGGCTGCAGAAGGCACTGACTGTGCTGTTTCAGAGCGCTCTGCACTTCCTCTTGAGAGTAGCAAGGAACTTCTAAATTCTAAATTTTAGTATGTTAGTGGAAGTACGCGTTATAAAATTTTGAAATTTTTTTCAATTTGTATATGTTATTTCATTTATGTTCTTCCCACTAATATGCTGGCGTAGGTTCTACGTTTCTCACTGACGAGGTCCAGGAGAGGAACTCTTGCCTCTTACTGCTTCATCATCATGGGTGGTCGCCGACATCTGTTTCCAGGGTTTCCCCTGATCTTCATGATGAGCTGAATACCTAGTCAACATCTGTGATACCCTTGCTATTTGTTATTTATTTATTTTGTTACTGTTGAAATTTATTATAATTTATATTTTTTTATTTAGTTTTTAAGTTTAGTTTAAATGCTATTTAGTTTTATTTCTTGGTTTTCATGAGGAGCCCGTCCTTAGCCGAAGGATACCGGGTGGAATTAGCAGTTATTGTTATAAATTATGGCTGTTCCCAATTTTTTTATTTATCCAGGTGCACCTGAGACATACGACAGAAATTTAGGCGCTTACATAGAAATTGTATTATATTAAACAAATAATAGCTATTTTTTATACTTAATTTGATTGTTTACGTGATTTTTTTTGTTACCTTATAGCAGAAATATGAAATATCACTGGGTACACAATTCACGTTTTTCATTCATAAAACTTTATTATTGTTCGGTAGATCTCAATACACAAAACGCAGCTGTTATTTATGTAATATAGATTTAAAAACTGTTAACTAAGTTTAATTAAGTTTCAACTTTGTTGACGATAATAAAAACAGTTGTTCACCACACGGAATAAAAGTATCTTTCGCCGCTTAATCGTATTTCCGACCTCAGCTTCGCCTCGTTCGTAAAATACGATTAGCCTAAGCATCGAAAAAAAACACTTTTGTTCATATTGGAGAAAGCTATATTTCCATGTTAGAGAACACCAGAGTTTAACTCATGTTATTCACAATGCGTTAATTCTTTGCAGTAGGTAACAGCTGCAATTCCAAAATCTCCAAAAGTAGGTTATTTACTGGGAACGTTATTATATGTATATTTGGTGTTAAAAACATATATGTAATGCAACTGTTAGATCATGCGTAAATTCCAGTATTATAGTACGCTAATAAAGCTGTACATTTTATACAATTTTGTCACATTGTATGCAAGAACGTAGCCAGAAAAGTATATTTTTTAGGGGGGGATTCAAGATGACAGATTTTTCCGTAGTGGACAGAAAGTAAGGCAAGTGAAGTCAACCGCCCATTCCCAGTTTTTTTCCTTAAAAAGTTCTTGACCCGTTTCGATGTTGAGAACGATCATTCAGCAGTACATGCCAGTAATACCGAATTATTTAAATAATAATTATAGTTTTTTAACAATTAATTGAAGAAAATTAAAATTTGGAGGGGTTGTCGGACCCATTGGAACCCCTCACTGGCTACGTCCTTGATTGTATAATAACATTTTATGCATCTCTTAATGAGGAAATATACTGTTGTGATTGAACAGTTTAACTGGATTGCTTATTGCACATTAAAAGCACTGAATGTTTTGGATAGTTCCGAGACCGCTGGAAATAAAATATACTTTCATTGTTTACCTCCTTAAAAATATATTACGCGTTAATACAAGCTACTCAAGATGCCATAGTAAACACCCTAAATATTTTTCATGTTTCATATTAGCAAATTTTTAGCGAATCGCATCTTATTTAGTATTGGATTATTAATATTTAACTAAATAATACGATTTGAATGAAATTATATATATATATATACATATTTATTTATATATATAAGGGGTATGCATACAACAATATTAATGGGGAAAATGCTATGGTATTGTCACTTTTATAAAATACTATTAATAATTCATGAATCGCTGATTACATGCATGCATAATTAAACGTTACATTTATTGCTATATTACACATATACTATTAAAATTTTGATACTGAGGTGCATACAAATTTAACTATACTGATGTCATACTAAAACGTTTACAATTATTAAATTACGAATATATGTCTCATGAAAGAAATGTTTAAATATTTACAAATATAACATATATTATAAAAGTTCCGAGGAAATTCAACTGCAATTAATAATAAATAGTATACAAACAGCTGTTGTGGCATCGGACACAGCAACTATAAAAAAATTATGAACTTTATTGATTTAGAAAATTAATATCGAAACTGTATTTTGCTTTTAAGTAGAAAACGCTTTAAGAAGAAAAGTTTTACTTTTTTCCAAATTAAATTTCTTGATTATTTATGAGTAATATTAAACCATTAACAGTTTTATAATTTATAACAACTTGTATATAATTATGACAGAGATACAACCAAGAAAGTTCATAAAACAGTTCACATACCATATCTTCCTTCACTTAGACGCTGTCTTCACATATTTATTATTGTATTTCAGATTGATCTCACAGATTGATAATGAGAATAACTTAATACTTGTAATACGATATTACAATTTAATTAACTGTATTCATATATACCATTCTATGCTGTTGCAAGTGAGAGATCCGCATATGTGCTGAGAGGAGCGAGCACATTTGTTTATCAATCCGAATTGATATTCTATTAAGTTCTTATTATTTATGAATTTTATTACTTTTTAATTATTTGTTAACAGTTATTTAGGCTTTAAATCATAATGCAGTTTGCTCACTTAATACATTTTTAACGAAAGTGATTAAAATAAATATAGATGAGCAGGAGTTAACGACTAATTAAATAACAAGTATGATTAACTAAATCCAATAAAAATAAATTTAAAGAAAATATATTGGAACAATATATAGAAATCCAAATGAGATATAAATATATAGCACACATTGCATGACACTACAAGAATTTATTTTATACTAGATGTGAAAAAATGTTTCCTGAATATTTTTAGCAGACACTAGCTTATAATGACAGTTGTGTTGAAATATTACTTGAGACCACACCTCTCCGATTGTGTGTAATTATTAATGGTTCCAGTGCTGACAAAACTGTGTTCAGTACTTCCTAAGTAGAAAAATGTATTAAAGTCTCAGTTCTATTTGTTCATGACGTTTTATATTTGTTCTTTGGAATGCTTTTGGTGCAATAAATTCCAAACTGAAATGTATTAAATTATTAAAAACCTCATATGCAAGACGTATTGTATGTATTATATCCAAAAATAAAAAATATACCAAAAGAAATTAGATATGTCTTTTAGAAGCCGTAAGTGAGGGCCAAAGGATGTTGGACATTTTCTATCGTTATATGTTCCAAATTTTATAACTACGTTTCGAGGATTGAAATCCTCTTCCTCCGGATCTACACTGTACAATTTTTACACATAGGACGAGGCCGGTTTCAAACCTAGAAATTTTGTGTTGTACATTTTGTAACATATAATGATTGTTGTGAAATATTTTCATTATGATTACTCTGGTGAATACACTAAACCGAAAATTGAAATTGAACGTTAACATTTTCATGATTGCAAAAAAACATAATTCCTATAAATATTTCTAATTGATCATTGTTTTTAACCACAGAAATTCCTTAAACGCAATAAAATATCATTAAGTTGGATTTAATACGTCGTTTCTTTATATTTTGTGTGGTTTCATTATTACCTTTAAAATCCTTAAAACTTATAATCGATAACCCTACTTAAAACTCAAAGAAATTTCAATAAATAGTTTTAAAATCTATAAAAACCATGAAATAGAATACAAAAAGTCGCATTATGTTTTTAATTAAATTATATTTTTACATATCAAAATATACTTTAATGATAAAAGCGCAAACTTGATAGCTATGAGACCTTGCCTTGTTTCACACGAAACCAGTTTGAAATATATTTTTATGGTTCTAAACTAATAGATTAGCAGTTGCAATAGTAAAGTTCTGATTTAAAATTCAACATATAATATCCAAAGTGGTTCATAGGCATAAAATATCATTTCTGTTTCCCTCGGGATATGCAGCACGATATTCAACCTGGAAATGTTCAATATCGTGTCATAACATTACCTTCTCCTGGGACCGTATGTATCAATATATCGCTTTTATCGACTAGCAGTTGGTGTTATGTGTATCACCATCAGTGGCAGTTTTACAACTTTTAAATGCGAACGCTTAAATACTTTTTTTAACATGAGTGATTTGTTGGAAGAGTATTTTTTAGAATTTAGCAAGCCTTCCTGGAATTTGTTTTATAACAATTAGAATCGAAAACTATTCATATACCTTTAAATATTTCAGATCACAACCATTTGTATTATCGATGTTATAAAATACTCCTTAAAATATTTATTGAAAACCGGTAATACATACTCATATTTTCGTACGGCTTGTTGCATGTCGGCATAAGCAATATCCCGACAACAATACCAATACCGCATTATACCAATATACCGATATTATTACAATGAACTTATGATTTAATCTGTATAATATAAATTCCTTGCTGATTAATTTATTACTACACCAAATTATTAATACTACCACGCATCTAAGTGAACGGTATACTATATTTTAGGTTCAACTTAGTTTAATATAAAAATGTATTAGTCTGTTATATATTTAATTTAAAAAAATTTTTACTGGATAATGGAATGTAGTTAATTTGTAAAATTAAAAACTATTTATATGTGTATATAGTCCCCGCATTTATAAATCTATCAAATTTTACAGATATTGAACGCTCTACATGACTTATAATGTGCATGATGTGGTTATCTGAGTTACAAACGTTTGAAGTAGGTAATTATATTATATTGTTGTTTTGATTTATAATTTTGTATATAGTACTTAATTATTTTAACTACTATAGTGAAAAATAGTAATTTATAAATAAACAAAGAAAATTCAGTGCTGACAAGAACATGATAACCGTCACAACCAACCCTCTGCGGATGGAACAGTACAATAGATCAAACTAATGTGCTTTCAGTGTTTTATAAAATACGCCCAATTTGTCTGGTTCTTTCCCCTTGAGGATAATAACGCAGTAGAATAATTTATGTTAATCTGCAATAAAAAACGAGATATTAGCAGTGTAAATCACAGCAGCAAATTGTTCTCGTTTCATGCTTATTTATATAACAGCATAACACCTGTATTTATCGCTTCCCAGGCATTCAAGAGTGGGAAACGTTTTCTCTCTTTTTCACATTTATGAAAATGTATAAAAAACATTACAGTCTACATCATTACAAAACTCGAAAAACATACACCTACACAGGATTATGTTTAGCTGATGTATTAGTGAAAGTTAGTAAACTAATAAAGTAGCATAGAAAGTTTAAAGAAAACTTTCTTTCTAAGAGAACTGTTGAGATTTTGGTTTATAGAAAATAATTGAAAAGTCGCATTACTGCAGAGCTGCCGATGTTTTATTCATCAGTGATAATCTGCGGTGGCAATATTTCACACTGCGGCCCATTTATCTATCGACAGTCGCTGCCTTTGTTCTACTTTTGACACCATTTGCTGCACAATATGTGTTGAACAGGAAACTTCATCTGATGCTGAAATTGAACTATACCAGTTTCATGTAGTAGCCCTCGAGGCAAATTATTGTTTTGGTATACAGTATATTATTAATACACCGTATTAATATAATATTATAGCCCACAGCTTCGCTCTGAACAGAATCATAATTGTACGTACGTATTTCAATTTAATAAGCATCAAGAATATTTCATAAATACAATGTTATATAGTATATTATTCAAATATTATAGGAAAACAAATACAATATTGTTGTTTTTTTTTTCCTCTATAATGATCCAAAGAAACAGAACAGATTAAATATTTCTTATGACTATTTTATGCTTTTTTAGAATAACCAAGCACACCTGGGAGCTACAAGTGCAATACAAAGTTGCTTGATACCTTCCACGATAGTTTTAAGATGCGAACCAGTTTTTTTTTTTTTTTTTTTTTTTTTTTACTTTCCGTTAACTTCGTTAAGTTCTGATTCTATTGGCATGTCGTATATTTCCTCAGAGAAACTATTTGACTCTGGGAGTTCTGTCCAAGGTTTTACCTTGAAACTGGTTTGATAGCTCTTTGCACGAGATACATATCCTTTTAAGAACAACAATTTTAACGTTGGATAAACAGTACTAAAATATTACTTATTAAATGTTTCAGTATGTTTTGATTTTCACATTATTAAAAATCATTTAATTTACTATTAATATTTTTTGTAATATACCAAATTCTGTTCAAAATTTCAGTTTTTATTATTTGCGAAAAATCTGTATTTAGAGAACTGCAAAGATATCGTACTTTAGATGTAAAACATATTTTTTAGATTTTCTTTGTTATTACTCATTATTTTTTAAACACTATTAAACTTTCATTTATAGGCTCACATTCAAGTGTTACAATTGGCTGAAATATTTAGTTGATCGTACGTACCTCATTAACTATACGATGGTAGATTTTTGTTTGGTGTAAATAAAAAATCCTTTATTTTCCAAATGGATTCTCAGCTACAAAGCTTATCAGATACATGTAGGTCTATTTATAACTAAAATACTCACAGAAATAAAATGACACAAAAATTAAGTAATAAATGTTTAAAATAAGAACACAACATACCTACTTTACTCCACGTACTGTACTTTAAATGTTCATATAATTTGTTTGCAGAATATTCCTATCCAGGGAGGTTTCAAATTTATATCAAACACGAGTTAAAGAAAGTTAAAAAAAGTTTGTGTTCAGGATTTTGAGAAAGTATCACGACATCGTATAATATAAGCTATCGTGGAGGACAAGGATCAGTCCCATGCTCACTTTTCGTTTTTATTTTATAATTTATTTTAAGGCCCCTGGGAAACTAAATCTTTGAATAAAAATTAAAAATAAAATAAAAATATAAAATAAACAAAATAATTTTATTTATTTAGGTATAACTACTCTTATATAGAAAAAAATATGTCGATAAGATAGTTAAAACTTAAACTTTACATGATTTTAAATTAAATTAATATTGCAGTTACTACGCTGTACGAGACAAATTCAGTTTTATGAGCATGACCTTTTATAGAAAACTGAAGACTTCTTTTTATAAAATTAAAGGTAAACGAAGTTACTTATTTAGGCATACAACTATTCTTATACTTAGAAAAAATCTGTATATAATTTATCTAGAAATAATATTTATTGTTGAAATTAAAACAATCAAGGAAAAATATTGTAAATAGTTTTTGGAATGTTAAATTAAATTAAGATTAAGGTTATGACGCTCTAAGAGACAAACTGACTTTTATAGACCCTGTCGCGTATAAACTATATTAATTAATTTATATAACTATTATATATAGAAAAACACGAGGAAAGCAACCAGGATAAAAGTATAAAACTGTCATGTACATGATAAATCTAACATTACTTTGACATGTGACAGCAAACGTCACTCCTGAACAGTCATGTTGTATACTTTAATTCCCTTATAATATACTATATTACAGTTTTCACAATAAAAACTTCATTGCTGTATTAATCGAATCTGACAGTGATCTAACGAATTAGTTTATTATATCTATTGCTCTTACTTTCTTCCGACCTGTCAATATTTACCCATGTATTTCGGTCTCAGCTGGTTGGCTGTAACGAACTAATATTGATTATCATGTGACTGAGTATCAGGTATGAAGTAGTTATACGCCAAATATGACACAAATAAAGTAGAATTTTAATTCGCGATTACGAGGTAACAGCCTGGAGATGATTTAGCAAGTGGCGGAGATAGAGGGGTATATATACATTATATATATATATATATATATATATATTATTATTTAATGAACTGATATCACCAGCTATTTGTGTTTTTTATAGTCTAAATTCAAGATGATTGTAATTTCGTTATTTGTTTTAAATTTGCTTTGACGGTGGAAGGATTATGATGAAAAACAGGATTTTTAAACACTTGCCATCGATCAGTGATATAAAACAATCAGTAACACTACGTTTCGAGATCTTCAATCTGGCCTCTTCCTCAGGTAAACAGAGATGTTAGAATCTGTGTAATATTTTTTGTTGTTTTTTTTTTATTTACGACACTATCAAAGAGTATTGTTTGCTTTAAACGCGGTTATAATGTAATTTTTTACCTACTTTTTCAATTTTCTCTTTAAAACTCGGCTCATAAGGGATTGAATAAACACAAATTTATCTCTATTCATTCTTCTGGTTCTTTTACACTTTTTAATTCCTGACTGAGGTTATTCATTGCGTCTAAGATCCGATTGATCATTCGTAAATGTATTCCATCGTGATTTGATAAATCTGAATTACTAAAATCATATTTTTATTTAACTTTCGTTTTGTGATACCATTTATTTTAATTGGCCTCATGAATTAAAAATGTAACATTTGGAAAGCACTTTGTGTCGTTAAGAATACTACAGTGTTGAAGATTTTGAAGAAATGTACTTTATAATAGACATCATGTAATGTTAAGTAATATAACAATTTAGGATAAACAGTTATTATTTTCCAACATGAAATCATATTCGCAGAAACATTGTATGTTGCAACTGGGGAAATAAAAGAACCACATGCATAGACATTTGATTTTCTGTAAAATCACTGCAAAAAAGAGAATTAATAAAGTAAGATTGTAGGATACAACGTTTTAATTTAAAATTCTTGATGTTTCCAAAATTACGTACTAATTTTAGATTCATGTTAAGTAATAAATTATATATATACACGGTTAATAAAAAGTCTAGAGACCCCCGACTAATATTGTAACGGCTCACACGAGAAAAACTAAACTCGCCACACATTTATGTTATATTATGAGGTACTTTTTGGGCATAATTACTGCTTCATTCACAAACCCAAAATGGGGGATATTGGGAGGAGCTCAAAACTTTTAAATGTACAGCCCCATCAAGTGACCCGTTATTTTCAAGCCCCTGATAAAAGAAAAAAAACAACGCAAACTAGAGGTCTCTATCTTAACCCAGTAAAAAATGACTGCCAATTTAAAATTGTATAAGCCAGAATAAACTACTTACAACATAGGAACAACTAACTTTTGGGGCAGCTACAAACTGTCACTTTTAAGCACCAGTCAGTTGATCTCTCATTTGTTAGGTATTAAAAGGCAAAACAATCTCAAAACGAAGTATGGGTTTAAATATCAAACCTAGCAAAGGACAAAAGTTTAAAGAAATATTGGGAATTCCTAATTGTAGTAGGACTACTTTCAACTAGTTATGAACTTTGTCCCGAATTATCTATGGTTTACACTAGTCTTATCATTGTTTCATGTTTTCAAGTAAATAATCGCTCAATTTTTGAGAGGATAAATAAATGCAATAATTAAAGATAAAGATTATCTAGGTTTTTTATCCAGGTTTCATTTTGACAGTCAGATTATTATCTAATTTTGGAGACTTAAGCTAAAATTATTTATAAGACCAAATGTTAAATAGCCAGAGAATTGATGTTTATTGTATGAAATCTGGTTTATATAATATTGCAACGTAACAAGGTAAACAAATTCCACTCAATAAATAGATTTAATGTAATAAATTACAATACAATGTCTACAATATAAAAATGCTTCCTAACAATCAGAGTCGTATAACAACCACTTGGTCCACCAAGCGAATTATTTAAAAATCACAAGCCGATAATGGAATGTAGTTAATTTGTAAAAATAAAAACTATTTATATGTGTATATTTAGTCCACCGCATTTATAAATCTATCACATTTTACAGATATTGAACGCTCTATATGACTTATAATGTGCATGATGTGGTTATCTGAGTTACAAAAGTTTGAAGTAGGTAATTATATTTTATTGTAGTTTGTATTTGTAATTTTAAATGTAGTAATTAATTATTTAACAGTTATAGTGAAAAATAGTAATTTATAGATAAACAAAAAAAATTCAGTGCTGACAAGAACATGATAACCGTACCAACCAAACTCTCTGCGGATAGAACAGTACAATAGATCAAACTAATGTGGTTTTCAGTGTTTATAAAATACGCCCAATTTGTCTGGTTCTTTCCCCGTGAGTATAATAACGCAGTAGAATAATTTATGTTAATCTGCAATAAAAACGAGATATTAGCAGTGTAAATCACAGCAGCAAATTGTTCTCGTTTTATGCTTATTTATATAACAGCATAACACCTGTATTTATCGCTCCCTAGGCATTCAAGAGTGGGAAACGTGTTCTCTCTTTTTTCACGTTTATGAAAATGTGTAAAAAACATTACAGTCTACATCCTTACAAATGCGCAAAAACATACACCTACAGAGGGTTCTGTTAAGCTCATGTTTTAGTGAAAGTTAGTAAACTAATAAAGTAGTATAGAAAGTTTTAAGGAAACTTTCTTTCAAAGGGAGCAGTTGAGATTTTGGTTTACAGGAATTAATTGAAAAGTCGCAGTACTGCAGAGCTGCCGATGTTTTATTCATCAGTGATAATCTGCGGTGGCAATATTTCACACTGCGGCCCATTTATCTATCGACAGTCGCTGCCTTTGTTCTACTTTTGACACCATTTGCTGCACAATCTGAGTTGAGCAGGAAACTACATCTGATGTTGAAATGGAACTGTAACAGTTTCATGTAGTAGCCCTCGAGGCAAATTATTGTTTTGGTAAATAGTATATTATTATTACACCGTATTAATATAATATTATAGCCCACAGCTTCCCTCAGAACAGAATCATAATTGTATTTCAATTTAATAAGCATCACGTAATCAAGAATATTTCATGAACACAATGTTATATAGTATATTATTCAAATATTATAGGAAAACAAATACAATATTGTTGTTTTTTTTTTCCTCTATAATGATCCAAAGAAACAGAACAGATTAAATATTTCTTATGACTATTTTATGCTTTTTTAGAATAACCAAGCACACCTGGGAGCTACAAGTGCAATACAAAGTTGCTTGATACCTTCCACGATAGTTTTAAGATGCGAACCAGTTTTTTTTTTTTTTTTTTTTTTTTTTTTTACTTTCCGTTAACTTCGTTAAGTTCTGATTCTATTGGCATGTCGTATATTTCCTCAGAGAAACTATTTGACTCTGGGAGTTCTGTCCAAGGTTTTACCTTGAAACTGGTTTGATAGCTCTTTGCACGAGATACATATCCTTTTAAGAACAACAATTTTAACGTTGGATAAACAGTACTAAAATATTACTTATTAAATGTTTCAGTATGTTTTGATTTTCACATTATTAAAAATCATTTAATTTACTATTAATATTTTTTGTAATATACCAAATTCTGTTCAAAATTTCAGTTTTTATTATTTGCGAAAAATCTGTATTTAGAGAACTGCAAAGATATCGTACTTTAGATGTAAAACATATTTTTTTAGATTTTCTTTGTTATTACTCATTATTTTTTAAACACTATTAAACTTTCATTTATAGGCTCACATTCAAGTGTTACAATTGGCTGAAATATTTAGTTGATCGTACGTACCTCATTAACTATACGATGGTAGATTTTTGTTTGGTGTAAATAAAAAATCCTTTATTTTCCAAATGGATTCTCAGCTACAAAGCTTATCAGATACATGTAGGTCTATTTATAACTAAAATACTCACAGAAATAAAATGACACAAAAATTAAGTAATAAATGTTTAAAATAAGAACACAACATACCTACTTTACTCCACGTACTGTACTTTAAATGTTCATATAATTTGTTTGCAGAATATTCCTATCCAGGGAGGTTTCAAATTTATATCAAACACGAGTTAAAGAAAGTTAAAAAAAGTTTGTGTTCAGGATTTTGAGAAAGTATCACGACATCGTATAATATAAGCTATCGTGGAGGACAAGGATCAGTCCCATGCTCACTTTTCGTTTTTATTTTATAATTTATTTTAAGGCCCCTGGGAAACTAAATCTTTGAATAAAAATTAAAAATAAAATAAAAATATAAAATAAACAAAATAATTTTATTTATTTAGGTATAACTACTCTTATATAGAAAAAAATATGTCGATAAGATAGTTAAAACTTAAACTTTACATGATTTTAAATTAAATTAATATTGCAGTTACTACGCTGTACGAGACAAATTCAGTTTTATGAGCATGACCTTTTATAGAAAACTGAAGACTTCTTTTTATAAAATTAAAGGTAAACGAAGTTACTTATTTAGGCATACAACTATTCTTATACTTAGAAAAAATCTGTATATAATTTATCTAGAAATAATATTTATTGTTGAAATTAAAACAATCAAGGAAAAATATTGTAAATAGTTTTTGGAATGTTAAATTAAATTAAGATTAAGGTTATGACGCTCTAAGAGACAAACTGACTTTTATAGACCCTGTCGCGTATAAACTATATTAATTAATTTATATAACTATTATATATAGAAAAACACGAGGAAAGCAACCAGGATAAAAGTATAAAACTGTCATGTACATGATAAATCTAACATTACTTTGACATGTGACAGCAAACGTCACTCCTGAACAGTCATGTTGTATACTTTAATTCCCTTATAATATACTATATTACAGTTTTCACAATAAAAACTTCATTGCTGTATTAATCGAATCTGACAGTGATCTAACGAATTAGTTTATTATATCTATTGCTCTTACTTTCTTCCGACCTGTCAATATTTACCCATGTATTTCGGTCTCAGCTGGTTGGCTGTAACGAACTAATATTGATTATCATGTGACTGAGTATCAGGTATGAAGTAGTTATACGCCAAATATGACACAAATAAAGTAGAATTTTAATTCGCGATTACGAGGTAACAGCCTGGAGATGATTTAGCAAGTGGCGGAGATAGAGGGGTATATATACATTATATATATATATATATATATATATATATATATATATATATTATTTAATGAACTGATATCACCAGCTATTTGTGTTTTTTATAGTCTAAATTCAAGATGATTGTAATTTCGTTATTTGTTTTAAATTTGCTTTGACGGTGGAAGGATTATGATGAAAACAGGATTTTTAAACACTTGCCATCGATCAGTGATATAAAACAATCAGTAACACTACGTTTCGAGATCTTCAATCTGGCCTCTTCCTCAGGTAAACAGAGATGTTAGAATCTGTGTAATATTTTTTGTTGTTTTTTTTTTATTTACGACACTATCAAAGAGTATTGTTTGCTTTAAACGCGGTTATAATGTAATTTTTTACCTACTTTTTCAATTTTCTCTTTAAAACTCGGCTCATAAGGGATTGAATAAACACAAATTTATCTCTATTCATTCTTCTGGTTCTTTTACACTTTTTAATTCCTGACTGAGGTTATTCATTGCGTCTAAGATCCGATTGATCATTCGTAAATGTATTCCATCGTGATTTGACCCTAAGAGTTTTTTTTCTATCAATAACGAACAGGTCGCTTTTTCTTTGCTAGATATTTGATGGTTTAGTTGATAGTTTTAATATTTTGCTATGTGTGTTTTCTTCTCGAAATAAGTTCAACATACACTTCGTATACATTTTTTTATATATAAAACAAGGTAAAATTATCTATGATAAAAATATACCTACCTCAACCAGAGTAAATTACAATGGCCTTAAATATACACTTTGATAGGCGTAAGCTTCTCAAACCTTTCTATGTACATGTGTTTAAATAACTAAAATTCCATCTAATTAAATTACTCATTTTTGAATATAAAATATTCAGACATATACAAATATACCGATACAAAAGTCTCAATACGGAAGTGGTCAAAAATCAACCTCCAAGTAGGTATATGCAGGACCAGAATTAAACAACTGATGATAGTTATTTGAGTGTATAATTAATACGATTAATTATCATTAATGTCAGTTACAATCCTCTTTAACAGCTAAAGGGGTTCAATTTTATACCCCTTTTTTGTTCTTAAATGAGAAAACGTTTATTTTGACAAGTAGGTGTGTCGATTTATTTTTTTTCGTCGATAGTCGTCGTCGTCATTCCATTAGAAGGAGTCGATTTGAGGTTAGGGAACCTCTCTACTTGGGGCAGTGCAGTTAGACAGATCTCCGATGTGACCGCTGCTGCAGCGTCTGGCGACGACTGACGAAAATGCGTCTCTGCGCATGACCGGCTGACGGTCTACTTATACAGCCGATCCGACAAGGGACGAGAAGTTTTTGCTTGCTAACGTCGTGGAGTGAAGTCAATTCGAGGAGAAGAGTTTTCGCTTGCGGACGTCGGTTTATGAAGTCTGAAGTCGAGTCGAGGAATACGAGAGCCCTGTACGAGAGAATACGCAGTCGGCATATATCATCTTGTGGTGAGTCACCCCGAATTGTAATCATTAAGGGAATTTAAAAACCGTACGAATATTGAATGTTGAATATAAAAATTAGTACTGATTCGTTAACCTTGAATTCTACGGAATCTTTGAAAAATTAATAATTCGGTGCGTAGTATAGGTTATTTCATTTAGTGACAGTAGTGTATCTATTAAATATAGGTTCTATTACCTTTCACTACCTGTCCTAGTTTGCAAACGCGTATTTTGCATCCTATAAGCCGCGTAGGCTTGTTATCCTATTCCTAAAATTAATAATTCGGTGCGTAGGATAGGTTAACAGCAGCGTGTAGGTTATTGCGGTTAGTGCCAGGTGCGTATCTATTCATTATAGGTTACACTACCCTTCACTACCTTTCCTAGTTTGCAAACACATATTTTGCATCCTATAAGCCGCGTAGGTTTGTGATCCTATTCCTAAAATTGATAATTCAGTGTGTAGGATAGGTTAAGACCAGCTTATAGGCTATCTCGTTTAGTGACAGTAGTGTATCTATTAAATATAGGTTCTATTACCTTTCACTACCTGTCCTAGTTTGCAAACGCGTATTTTGCATCCTATAAGCCGCGTAGGCTTGTTATCCTATTCCTAAAATTAATAATTCGGTGCGTAGGATAGGTTAACAGCAGCTTGTAGGTTATTGCGGTTAGTGCCAGTAGCGTATCTATTCATTATAGGTTACACTACCCTTCACTACCTTTCCTAGTTTGCAAACGTATATTTTGCATCCTATAAGTCGCGTAGGTTTTGTTATCCTATTCCTAAAATTGATAATTCGGTACGTAGGATAGGTTAAGACCAGCTTATAGGCTATCTCGTTTAGTGACAATAGTGTATCTATTAAATATAGGTTCTATTACCTTTCACTACCTGTCCTAGTTTGCAAACGCGTATTTTGCATCCTATAAGCCTATTATTGTTGCATCCTATTATTGTTGAACTAGGATACTTGTATTAAATAACCTAAATATATTTAGCTGCTTCACAGGAGAGGGATATAACATAAGACTTCCCTTAGACATTTTGCTTCCAGCTTAACTTATAAACTTATACGTTAACGTTAGTCTTGTTAGTATAGAGAAGGAATTTGTTTGGTTTGATATATTTAATATTTTATTTTGATACTATAAAGTCAAAATATAACCTCAGCTTAACACAGCACAACAACACACTGAAGGAAGAAGAAACGAGCAGACGATACAGAGACCGGTTCGAGCCAACGGCTGTGGAATAAAGATCTCGCGGACCACCGATATTAAAAATCTGTTTTCTCACGCACAAATAATTGCCAAATAGTCGTCGTTACAATAGGATTTATTTCTAAACGTCACATTTTAGAACGGGGCATTGACAGTTCTAATCGACATTTATTTACGTAAAATCGCGAGACATAGAACAGAAAACTGTGATGATATCGTTCTATTGAAGAGTGCGAATAACTGAATTCGCTCTGAACGAGTCTGAGATTTTCTGTTCACTTACGTTAAACCTTTTGTATCACATCGATCTCTACCAGCGCACAGTGAGGGCGCGGGTAAGATAAAATTATAAAGGCGATACCACAACCCTGGAATAGAACCCAGCACGACTGCAACTATCAGGGCAGACAAAAAAAAAGCGTTTATACCGAAACACCTCACATAAAATGGCGCCCGAACAGGGACTGAAAAGAATATAAATCGAAAGACAAAATACTAAGTGATACGACAGAGACAACTTAAAATACTCAAACTTACTGCGAATAACTATTGAAAATGGATCTATATATTTTAAGGTTCCTGAGAACCATTCTAAACCTTCTGGGATGGAACGTATTTTGGATGTATATTAATGGAGGAGAAAGCGGTACTACAAGCGATACAAAGAAAACGGATTCAAAAACAACGAAGCCTCCGCCTACGACGTCTACTTCTACTGGAGTAATACCAAAGACCGTTCAAACAGGACATCCGATAAATCCTCAGACTTTGGTAACTCCAAGCGCCGACGACGGCAATATATCAACCAACTTGGATGCAAGGGTCAGCTGGGTTTATAAGCTCACCAAACCGCAGCTACAAGCTGAACTTAATAAATATGGAGTACCGAATGACGGAAATAGCCAACAGTTGCGAGCAGAATTAGTGCGATTAGCACGAGGTGGGATTGCAAAGAGCCCTTCCCTCGGATTTGCTCCTACGGAATATGGAAGTGTGAGTCGAGCAACGAGCGGCGAAACTCTCCCAAATAACGAAAATGTGCAATCGAAGACAGGAACAGAGATGGAAGTTATTAGAGAGATGCTTGGTCTCCCGCCTACCGCTACGTTCGAAGAAGTTAAGCGAATCATGTCAGGAGCTGTACGACCACAGTTACAACTCGTAGCGACTAGAGCAACTACTTTCGAACAAACAACCCCGAGAGAGTTGGGCCAGAATTCAGAGTATGAATTGATGGCATCCCGGAACGTACATCCATCAAACACGCTATCACGCCAGTATTACGAGTTCACTAATACGCAGTCAGGAAACATGGCGTCTGGTTTCGAGAGTAACCCACACAGCATTTCAGACACCGCTACATTGTGCAAAATGGTGCGCAAATGGAATCTTCGTTTTGATGGCAGGAGAGATACTGACGCCATATCGTTCTTAGAACGACTACACGAATTGATGGATGCTTATGAAGTCCAACAAGATCGAATGCTAAAAGCTCTACCTGAACTGCTAAAAGAGAGTGCACTTTTGTGGTACAGAAATAATCGAGATATTTGGGCAAACTTTGTAGATTTTCTTCGAGACTTTCAGATACAGTACCTGCCACCGGGGTATATCGTTCATCTGGATGATGAAATTCGAAAACGAACCCAAGGCGATGGAGAACTGTTTAAACAATACGTTGTTGCTCTGTCTACTCTCATCAGAAGAAGAGGAGGATTTTCGGAGACTGAGAAATTAGAGAGAATCTACAATAATACGCACCCGACGTATAAAATGTATGTACGAAGGAGAGATTTCGTGAACTTAGCCGGACTAATGAAGGTTGCTGATGAATATGAAACTTGTTTACGAGAAAAACTTAATTATCGCCCTCCACCGAGTCCTGCTCAAGCGCTAGTTCCGGAAACAGCATTCCAAAGCAAAGGTAGAACTCAGCAACTGAAAGAAAGTTTTCAAGCATATGCCGTGTCTAGGACTGCACATCCCAGAACGGAAACCCGGGATAAAGTTGAAACTGCGCAAACCAGGCCATCCGACAGCGGGCACCGGAAAGTATATTTTAATGAACCGCCCACCGATCAGAGAGCCACTACACACATGCAAACTTGTGACGACCAAAATAACCCGTCAAAGCCTAATAGTATACGAGGGCTAGTATGTTGGAACTGCGAAATACCAGGCCATCTCTATACAAATTGTAGAAAACCAAGGAATTTGAAATGTTTCAACTGTAAGAAGCCAGGTGTTAAAACGACATCATGTGATTGTAGGCAATCGGGAAACGAAGCGAGGACTGCGGGAGTTGGGGGTCACCGGAGTCCAAACCGAAGTCAAAACTGACTACCCCAAAAGAATGGAATGAATGGCTCGACAAAATTAAAAAATTTTGTGGCATGAACAATCGAATCGATATTGATGACCCAAGGCCGTACACGAACGTGGATATTTACGGATGAAACTTCAAAGCGTTGATTGATACCGGTGCAGTGGCGTCACTCATTAATGAAGAGATAGCCGATTTCCTGGGGAAAGTAGGTGTTCTACCTACGAGGAAAACAATTCAAAATCTCACTAGCCGACAATACTCAAGTGTCCGTCTCGAGCATATATCGCTTTAAATGCAGAATCACCGATCACGAGCTGGACGTAGCAACTGCGTATTTGCCGTCGCTGACTGCCCCAATCATCCTGGGCATGGACCTGATCCGACCATTAAATTTGGTATCAGTTAACTGCGGCGAAGACCTACATGACAGTCGTGTGACCGACATCAGCTGCATGAATAGCGACAGAGTACCAGAGGAAGTTAGTTCACTAGATGACGAAGAGAGACACATATTGAACGAATTTTTACAGGACGAGCTTCTAAATTCGAGTCCTGCTCGGGAAAAACAACTTTGGTGGAGCATCGAATCAAACTCAGCAAGAACGAACCGATAAAACAACGATACTATCCTAGAAATCCGGCGATGCAACAGATCATTAACGAGGAAGTTGATAAGATGTTACAAGATGGAGTTATAGAACTATCGTCGAGCCCGTGGTGTTCTCCGATAGTGCTCGTGAAGAAACCCAGTGGGAAATATCGTTTCTGCATAGATTTTAGAAAATTAAATTGCGTCAGCGAGAAAGACGCGTACCCGTTGCCCCAGATAGATTCGATTTTGGAGAAATTGAGAGAAGCCTCCTTCATCTCTACTATTGATTTGAAACAAGGATATTGGCAGGTACCCCTTTCGCCAGAAAGCAAACCTCTCACTGCTTTCACCGTACCTGGCAAGGGCCTGTACCATTTTCGGGTAATGCCGTTTGGATTGCACTCTGCTGGAGCAACGATCCAACGATTGTTAGACCAAATTATAGGTCCTGAGCTAGAGCCAAAAGCATTTGCTTATTTAGATGACCTAATTATTGTCAGTAAGACGTTTGAAGAACACTTAACGTTCCTCAAGGATGTCTTCAATAGGCTACGAGGCGCTGGTCTGAAACCAAATGCAGAGAAATGTCAATTCTGCAAACGAGAATTAAAATATTTAGGCCACGTTGTAAATAAATACGGAATTCGTACAGACCCAGAAAAGGTACGAGCCATCCGAGAGTTCCCCACTCCTACTTCAGTTCGCTCTTTGAGAAGCTTCCTAGGACTCGCTTCTTGGTATAGAAGATTTGTGGAGAATTTCGCCAAATCAACTAGACCTCTAACCAAACTTTTAAAGAAAAGTGAAAAGTGGGATTGGACGGACGAACAACAGAGTGCGTTTCTCGAGCTTAAAGATAAGCTTTCCGATACACCAATACTAGCGTGTCCCGATTTTCAACAAACATTTTGGCTAGAAGTAGATGCTTCGAATGATGGACTGAGTGCAGCATTGACTCAGAAAATCGATAAGAGAGAACGCTTTATAGCATTTGCTAGCCGATTGTTGACCGACGGTGAGAAAAAGTTCACCGTTACCGAAAAAGAATGTTTGGCGTTAGTATGGGCAGTAAAGAAATTTAGCCCATATCTGGAGGGGTACAAATTTATCGCCGTTACCGATCATCAGGCTCTCAAATGGCTGATGAACATTCAGCAGCCCACGGGACGACTAGCTCGGTGGGTGCTAGAACTTCAGCAGAACGATTTTGAGATTCATTACCGGAAGGGTACTCTAAACAGAGTGGCAGATGCTCTGTCCCGCTACCCCGTAGAAGGTTCAAACAGCGCTCAGTTATGCTCTAGCGCAGAAGTTTTGGAAAAGGAATCGGACTTAAAGCGAGATTGGTACCACAAGATGTTCGCTAGAGCTACCTCCAAGCCCGACATTTAAGGATTACCGGAGGAAACCTTATGAAGTATAAGCCCCGAGGAAGGGCGAATAGGTTCGACGACTCTCTAAATTGGAAACTGTGTGTGCCAAAAGACAAGCGAGAAGCTGTGTTGAATGAAAATCACGATCGCGAAACGGCCGGCTATCTTGGAATAAGAAAGACAGCAAAGCGAGTCCAAGAGAGGTATTATTGGCCGGGATTGCTCACAGATGTGAAGAATTATGTTAGAAGATGTCAGTCTTGTCAGGCGCACAAGGTTGAACAACGGAAACAAGCAGGAAAGATGTACTTTCGGAGACCAACTGGTCCATGGTATAAGGTCACAGCCGATATAGTCGGACCCTTGCCACGTTCACGAAGAGGTGCGAGGTTTATCCTAGTCGTACAGGATATCTTCACGAAATGGGTAGAACTGTGTTCATTAAAATCAGTGACCGCGACCAATGTGGTGAACGCATTTCAAAATTTGGTGCTTTTTCGCTACGGCGCACCAGAGGTCACCATCACCGATAATGGATCGCAGTATACGGCCAAGCTATGGCGTAATTTACTGGAGAGTTGGGGAATCGAACATCAACTGACAGCACCCTACACGCCTCAAGAGAATCCGGTGGAGCGGGCGAATCGAGTCCTAAAGACGATGATCGCACAGTACGTCAAAGAAGATCAACGGCTTTGGGACGTACACTTGAACGAATCCAGGTACGCCATGAACACCGCCGTACATGATTCTACGGGATTTACTCCAGCTTTATTAAATTTTGGACGGGAATTGCGGTTACCGAATGCAATCCATGGCCCTCTAGAGGTACAGAATGGGCAAAATGACTCCGAGTCTCATGTGACAGATACAAACCGGAAAAGATTAGAAGCTTTCACGAAACTGTACAAGCAATGCCATTCGAATTTAGAAAGAGCGAGTCGATCTCAAGCAAAATATTACAACCTAAGGCGGAGAGAGAAAAACTTCCGGGTTGGGGAGTTGGTGTGGCTGAAACAACACCATCTCTCGTCGGCGATTGACTCTTTCGCCTCGAAGCTAGCGGCGAAATACGACGGGCCTTATAAAAATTGTAGAAAGGTTGGGATCAAACATCTATAGCCTCTGTGGTCGAAAAAAGAATGTGCTACGAGCTCACGTCATAGACTTAAAAAAGTATGTCGACTAAGGGAACACGTCTATCTGGCTGAATAAGTCGGATGTTGCAGCTCCTACTGGGTAATTCTGTCAGTCCGCCTTAAAATTTCCCATTAAGCTTCATTTATATATGCAAGACTGAGATTGATGATGGCGCATATCATTCCCGGAGAATTAGCTGAGTGTTATGGAACATTTTAAATTGCTCTTATGGATAACCATTATGGTAAAGAGGGAATTCTGAATGGTGTCTGATGTTCTTTCGCCTAAAGGCCAGTAAGCGAGGTAACAGGAATTGTTTGGGCAGAAAGGTGATGGTGGATATTAGGTGAGTTCAGATTAAAATGAAATATATTTTACTTGAATAAGTTCCTTACTGGCCATGACTACTTCAGAAGACTGAAGTCCCTCCAGTGGGCTCAGAACATGACATCATTCTCCTGCAGAATGATAGTAGAAGACGAAGGAAGACATGTGTCCTCATCAAGGCTTGTCAGACTTAACTGTTTGAGTCAATGTTCTTTGATTGGCATATTTGTATTAGTGTCTCGGCATGTATGTTTAAAACAGTTAATGAACTCAATTGGTCAATGTCTAAGTCTAATAATGTCTTATTTTACTAAGGGAGGTTAGGCTAAAGCCATATCTAACATTTTACCTGGGGACCAATGGGTTAAAGATTACTTCAGACCCACCGCCAATGGCCGGGCAGGCGGACTGCTTGCAAATACATGATCGAACAGCGGTCACCCACCCAATCAGTATACTTGATTCGGTTATCGCGGTACCCGCTACACTCCACCATTGATGTCCAGATCAATGGAGTAAATTGCATTAGTACTCTTGATAGGTCCCTTCTTTAAAAATGAGAAGAGGTTAATAAAGGAAGCGATGATTGAAATAATGTATGGGTTTCTAGTGAATATTTATTCACTATCCAGTATCCACTCAGTATCCAACGCATCGCGTTTTCTGGCAGCAAAGTTTACTACATTTTCCACATGGAATAGAAGTTAACGTACCCTTTGAGCCGGTTCTAAGTCTTGAGCCCAGTTCTCTCCGGCTCATGTATATGTTTATTTAAATAGTATATGTAAGTGTTGTTCGTTGGGGCTGCAGAAGGCACTGACTGTGCTGTTTCAGAGCGCTCTGCACTTCCTCTTGAGAGTGGCAAGGAACTTCTAAATTCTTGCATGTTAGTGGAAGTACGCGTTATAAAATTTTGCAGTTTTTTCCAATTTATATATGTTATTTCATTTATATTCTTCCCACTAATATGCTGGCGTAGGTTCTACGTTTCTCACTGACGAGGTCCAGGAGAGGAACTCTTGCCTCCTACTGCTTCATCATCATGGGTGATCGCAGACATCTGTTTCCAGGGTTTCCCCTGATCTTCATGAGCTGAATACTTAGGCAACATCTGTTATATCCTGCCATTTGTTATTTATTTATTTTGTTATTGTTAAAAGTTATTATAATTTATATTTTGTTATTTAGTTTTTAAGTTTAGTTTAAATGCTATTTAGTTTTATTTCTTGGTTTTCATGAGGAGCCCGTCCTTAGCCGAAGGATACCGGGTGGAATTAGCAGTTATTGTTATAAATTATGGATGTTCCTAATTTTTTTATTTATCCAGGTGCACCTGAGACATACGACAGAAATTTAGGCGCTTACATAGAAATTGTATTATATTAAACAAATAATAGCTATTTTTTATATTTAATTTCATTCTTTACGTGATTGTTTTTTGTTACCTTATAGCAGAAATATGAAATATCACTGGGTACACAATTCACGTTTCTCATTCATAAAACTTTATTATTGTTCAGTAGATCTTAATAGGTACACAAAACGCAGCTGTTATTTATGTAATATAGATTTAAAAACAGTTAACTAAGTTTAATTAAGTTTCAACTTTGTTGACGATAATAAAAGCAGTTGTTCACCACACGGAATGAAAGTATCTTTCGGCGCTTAATCGTATTTCCGACCTCAGCTTCGCCTCGTTCGTAAAATACGATTAGCCTAAGCACCGAAAAAAACACTTTTGTTCATATTGGAGAAAACTATATTTCCTTGTTAGAGAACACCAGAGTTTAACTCATGTTATTCACAATGCGTTAATTCTTTGCAGTAGGTAACAGTTGAAATTCCAAAATTTCCAAAAGTAGGTTATTTACTGGGAACGTTATTATATGTATATTTGGTGTTAAAACATATATGTACTGCAACTGTTAGATCATGCGTAAATTCCAGTATTATAGTAGGCTAATAAAGCTGTACATTTTATACAATTTTGTCACATTGTATGCAAGAACGTAGCCATAAAAGTATATTTTTCGGGAGGGGGATCCAAGATGACAGATTTTTCCGTAGTGGACAGAAAGTAAGGCAAGTGAAGTCAACCGCCCACTCCCAGTTTTTTCCATAAAAGGTTCTTGACCCGTTTCGATATTGAGAACGATCTTTCAGCAGTACATGCCAGCAATACCGAATTATTTAAATAATAATTATAGTTTGTTAACAATTAATTGAAAAAGAAAAAATTTGGAGAGGTTCTCGAACACATTGAAACCCCTCGCTGGCTACGTCCTTGATTGTATAATAACATTTTATGCATCTCTTAATGAGGAAATATACTGTTGTGATTGAACAGTTTAACTTGATTGCTTATTGCACATTAAAAGCACTGAATGTTTTGGATAGTTCCGAGACCGCTGGAAATAAAATCTACTATGATTGTTTACCTCCTTAAAATATATTACGCGTTAATACAAGATACTCAAGATGCCATAGTAAACACCCTAAATATTGTTCATGTTTCGTACTAGCAAATGTTTAGCAAATCGCATTTTATTTCATATTGAATATTAATATTTAACTAAATAAGACGCTTTGAATGAAATTATATATATATATATATATGTGTGTGTGTGTGTGTGTGTGTGTGTGTGTGTGTGTGTGTGTGTGTGTGTGTGTGTGTGTGTGTGTGTGTGTGTGTGTGTGTGTGTGTGTGTGTGTGTGTGTGTGTGTGTGTGTGTGTGTGTGTGTGTGTGTGTTATTACATGTACAGGGTTCGAGTCCCGGCGGAGCAAATACTGTTTGTGATTCAATGCTTATTGAAATTGAATAAGTTGTATATATATATTATATATATATATATATATATATATATATATATATATATATGAATGGCTGATTTCATGCAAATATAATATTAAACGTTACATTTATTGCTATATTACACATAGACCATTAAAATTTTGATACTGAGGTGCATACAAATTTAATTATACTGATGTCATACTAAAATGTTTACATTTATTAAATTACGAATATATTTCTCAAGAACGAAATGTTTAAATATTTACAAATGTAAGATATATTATAAAAGTTTCCAGGAAATTCAACTGCAATAATAAATAATAAATAGTAAACAAACAGCTGTTGTGGCATCAGACACAGCAACGATAAAAAAATTAATTTATGCTTATTGATTTAGTTAATTAATATCGAAACTTTATTTTGCTTTTAAGTTACGCTTTAAGAAAAAAAGTTTTACTTTTATCCAAATTGAATTCCTTGATTTTTTATGAGTAATATTACACCATTAACAGTTTTATAATTTATAACAACTTGTATATAATTATAACAGAGATACAACCATGAAAGTTCATAAAACAGTTCACATACCATATCTTCCTTCAGACAGGCGCTGTCTGCTCATATGTATTTGTATTTCTAAACTTAGATCTCACAGATTGATAATGAGAATAACTTAATACTTGTAATACGATATTACAATTTAATTAACTGTATTCATATATACTATTCTATGCTGTTGCAAGTGAGAGATCCGCATATGTGCTGAGAGGAGCGAGCAAATTTGTTTATCAATCCGAATTGAATATCAACAATTAGGTTCTTATTATTTAATAATTTTACTACTTTTAAATATTTGTTGCCAATTATTTGGGCTTTAAATCATAATGCAGTTTGCTCACTTACGAAAGTAATTAAAATAAATATATATGGAGAGGAAGTAACGACTAATTAAATAACAATTATGAATTACTAAATCCAATAAAAATAAATTTAAAGAAAATATATTGGAAAAAAATATAGAGAAATCCAAATGAGATATAAATATATAGCACACATTGCATGACACTACAAGAATTTATTTTATACTAAATGTGAAAAAATGTTTCCTGAATATTTTTAGCAGACACTAGCTTCTAATGACAGTTGCGTTGAAATATTACTTGAGACTACACCTCTCCGATTGTGTGTAATTATTAATGGTTCCAGTGCTGACAAAACTGGGTTCAGTACTTCCTACGTAGAAAAATGTATTAAAGGTCTCAGTTATATTTGTTCATGGCGTTTTATTTATTCTTTGAAATGCTTCTGGTGCCAAAAATTCCAAACTTAAATGTAAATAATTATTAAAAAAACAATCATATGCAAGACGGATTGTATGTATTATACCCAAAAATAAAAATATACCAAAAGAAATTAAATATGCCTTTTAGAAGCCATAAGTGAGGGCCAAAGGATGTTGGACATTTTCTTTCGTTATATGTTCCAAATTTTATAACTTTACGTTTCGAGGACTGAAATTCTCTTCCTCCGGATCTACACTGTACAGTTTTTACACATAGGACGAGGCAGGTTTCAATCCTAGAAACGCTGTGTTATACATTTTGTAACATATAATGTTTGTTGTGAAATATTTTCATTATGACTACTCTGGTGGATACACTGTATACACAGTAAACCGAAAACTGAAATTGAACGTTAACGTTTTCATGATTGCAAAAAAACATAATTCCTATAAATATTTCTAATTTATCATTGTTTTAACCACATAAATTCCTTAAACGCTATAAAATATCATTAAGTTGGATTTAAAGCGTCGTTTCTTTATATTTTGTGTGGTTTCATTATTACCTTTAAAATCCTTAAAACTTATAATCGATAACCCTGCTTAAAACTCAAAGAAATTTCAATAAATAGTTTTAACATCTATAAAAACCATGAAATAGAATACAAAAAGTCGGGTTATGGTTTTAATTAAATTATATTTTTACATATCAAAATATACTTTAATGATAAAAGCGCAAACTTGATAGCTATGAGACCTTGCCTTGTTTCACACGAAAACAGTTTGAAATAAATTTTTATGGTTCTAAACTAATAGATTAGCCGTTGCAATAGTAAATTTCTGATGTAGAATTCAACATATAATATCCAAAGTGGTTCATAGGCATAAAATATCATTTCTTTTTCCCTCGGGATGTGCAACACGATATTCAAACTGGATATGTTCAATATCGTGTCATAACATTACCTTCTCCTGGGACCGTATGTATCAATATATCGCTTTTATCGACGAGCAGTTGGTTTTATGTGTATCACCACCAGTGGCAGTTTTACAACTTTTAAACGCGAACGCTTAAATACTTTTGTTAACATGAGTGGTTTGTTGGAAGAGTATTTTTTAGAATTTAGCAAGCCTTCCTGGAATTTGTTTTATAACTATTAGAATCGAAAACTATTCATATACCTTTAAATATTTCAGATCTCAACCATGTGTATTATCGATGTTATGAAATACTCCATAAAATATTTATTGAAAACCGGTAATACATACTCATATTTTCGTACGTCTTGTTGCATGTCGGCATAAGCAACATCTCGACAACAATAGCAATACCGCAATATACCAATATACCGATATGATTAGAATGAAATTATGATTTAATCTGTATAATATAAATTCCTTGCTGATTTATTTATTACTACACCAAATTATTAATACGAGTATTAGCACGCATCTAAGTGAACGGTATACTATATTTTAGGTTCAACTTAGTTTAATATAAAAATGTATTAGTCTGTTATATAATATTTAATTTAAAAAAATTTTTACTGGATAATGGAACGTAGTTAATTTGTAAAAATAAAAACTATTTATATGTGTATATTTAGTCTACCGCATTTATAAACCTATCAAATTTTACAGATATTGAACGCTCTACATGACTTATAATGTGCATCATGTGGTTATCTGAGTTACAAACGTTTGAAGTAGGTGATTACATTATATTGTAGTTTTATTTATAATTTTGTATATAGTACTTAATTATTTTAACTTTTATAGTGCAAAATAGTAATTTATAAATAAACAAAGAAAATTCAGTGCTGACAAGAACATGATAACCGTACCAACCGAACCCTCTGCGGATAGAACAGTAGAATAGATCAAACTAATGTGCTTTCAGTGTTTATAAAATACGCCTAATTTGTCTGGTTCTTCCCCCGTGAGGATGATAACACAGTAGAATAATTTATGTTAATCTGCAATAAAAACGAGGTATTAGCTAGCAGTGTAAATCACAGCAGCAAATTGTTCTCGTTTTATGCTTATTTATATAACAGCATAACACCTGTATTTATCGCTCCCCCGGCTTTCAAGAGTGGGAAACGTTTACTCTCTTTTTTCACGCTTATGAAAATGTATAAAAAACATTACAGTCTACATCATTACAAACTCGAAAAAAATGCACCTACAGAGGATTATGTTTAGCTGATGTATTAGTGAAAGTTAGTAAACTAATAAAGTAGCATAGAAAGTTTTAAGGAAACTTTCTTTCTAAGAGAACGGTTGAGATTTTGGTTTACAGGAATTAATTGAAAAGTCGCAGTACTGCAGAGCTGCCGATGTTTTATTCATCAGTGATAATCTGCGGTGGCAATATTTCACACTGCGGCCCATTTATCTATCGACAGTCGCTGCCTTTGTTCTACTTTTGACACCATTTGCTGCACAATCTGAGTTACGCAGGAAACTACATCTGATGTTGAAATGGAACTATACCAGTTTCATGTAGTAGCCCTCGAGGCAAATTATTGTTTTGGTATACAGTATATTATTAATACACCGTATTAATATAATATTATAGCCCACAGCTTCGCTCTGAACAGAATCATAATTGTACGTACGTATTTCAATTTAATAAGCATCATGTAATCAAGAATATTTCATGAATACAATGTTATATAGTATATTACTCAAACATTATAGGAAAAGAAAATATTGTTTTTTTCTCTATAATGATCAAAGAAACAGAACAGATTGTTTTGACGGTGGAAGGATTGTGATGGAAACAGGATTTTTAAACACTTGCCATCAATCAGTGATATAAAACAATCAGTAACACTACGTTTCGAGATCTTCAATCTGGCATCTTCCTCAGGTAAAAATAGTTTTTAGAATCTGTGTAATGTTTTTTTTTCTTTATTTACCACACTATCAAAGAGTATAGTTTGCTTTAAACGCGGTTCTAATGTAATTTTCTACCTACTTTTTCAATTTTCTCTTATAAACTCGACTGATAAGCACATGTTTATCTCTATTCATTCTTCTAGGGTTTTATTGAACTTTCGTAAATGTATTCTATCGTGATTTGACCCTAAGAGTTTTGTTCTATCAATAACGAACAGATCGCTTCTTCTTTGCTAGATATATGATGGTTTAGTTGATAGTTTTAATACTATGCTATGTGTTTTTCCTTCTAGAAATAAGTTCAACATACACTACGTATACATTTTATTTATATATAAAACAAGGTAAAATTAACTATGATAAAAATATACCACAACCAGAGTAAATTACAATGGCCTTAAGTATTCAGTTTGATAGGCGTAGGCTTCTCAGACCTTTGTATGTACATGTGTTTAAATAACTAAAATTCCATCTAATAAAATTATTCGTTTTTTAATATAAAATATTCAGAAATATACAAATATAAGTGGTTAAAAATCAACCTCCAATTAGGTGAATGCAGGCCCACAATTAAACAACTGATGATAGTTATTTGAGTGTATAATTAATACGATTAATTATCATTAATGTCAGTTACAATCCTCGTTAACAGCTAAAGGCGTAGTACCTTATAGAGTGAAACAAAAGTTCGCGGCAGCCTATTCCCAACTTAATATTTCTCATGAATGAGATAATTAAAATGAAAACCCTTCTAAAGTATCATATTATCTAAGGATACAATTTTATAATAGATATGAACTTTATATCCTTAAAAAATACCTATGCGTAAGCACAACCAACTAGTTATTAAAGTTGTGTTATTTTAAAAAAATTCTTGAAAATACGATTTCGGAAACATAATAATTGTTGCGCAATTGTAAACACATCGCCAAGGATGAACTTGAGATTAATTTTCAATACAGTGAGATCATGGGAAGGAAAGTTTTACGTTTGCTTTTGAAATGAATATATTAAGCTGAAACGTTTTATTTGCTGTTAAATGAATGAATGACCATGCAAAATATTCTGTACTAAATTCATTTATTTTACACTATTTTATTATAACAATAGAACAAGATATTGAAGGCCAAAACAAACTTATTTTGATATAAACTTAAATGTAACTAATTTCCGGATGATGTTAAACTTGGTTCGCTTATTCAGATACGTATGCCCAAATCAGTACGAATTACAAATTTAAATTATACATTTGTGAAGCCACACAGAGACTAACTTATAAATAATAAAATATTTTGATAATTAACTGGATTCTACTTATAACTTCAGTTAATAAATTATAATATACGCGTAAAATGATAGTTTTAAGAGTATTGATTTAACATTATATTGCATGTTACCTTAATTATTTTTTTAACTTAGTAATTTTTCCAGAAATGGTTCATCTTTGAAATATTACAATTATACTGTGTATGAAATGATGCGTTGCTTATGAAAGGAGGTGTAATCAACTTTATGTTAGGTTAAATTTTCATTACATCGTCACACATTTTAAAGATACAATCATAATTGTCACAAATGACTTAAATAGATTCTATATCTAAGATCAACCAAAGAAGTGTCAAGATAGTGACCGTTCTAACGAATTTTTATCCCGTCTATTAGACCAAAAATAGCAAGTCATGTATAAGTTGAATTATACATTTTTGGAAAAACACAGAGCACAAGAGAATACATTATTTTTAAAATCTTTATAAATGACTTTGGTATTTCACTGATAATGACAGTTGGTAAATTATTAATAATTTGTAAAGATTTGTGTTTAATAGTATTGAGGATTTCACATTTTAATGTCTGTTACCTTAAATGATTTTTAGAGCTGGTTATTTCCACCAGATTTATCTTTGGCACATTAAAAGTATGATGTATATGAAATGAAACATTGTTTAAGTAAGTGTAATATATTGGCTTTTTAAGGTTAAATTTTCATGTCATTGCTACAGATCATTTAGGGATGTCGGAAGTTCCTTTATCGCCCATGTTAAAACACCTATATTACATGTCCTAGGATCTAGAAAATATATCACCTTTCATTTTTTATTTAAAGTAATGACTCTTGTGTTTATTTTAAACAGTTGAATTTCCAGTATATGTTGTAGATTTTTTCAAATGTTTAAAAAGTTAAATTACACTTTGAAAATTTGTTAAATAAATATTATGCACCACGGGAAAATGTTCTCTGCTTAAGATGATCTCAAAACTATACTGAAAAAAATTGTATTGATATCTGAAACGGTTATTGAGAAAAGGAAAGATTCAAGTGAATTCTCGGGAAACGAATAAAAACGCTTAAAATGTACGTTGTTTGCAAAACAAAACAAATTAATGCATCGCATTATTATAGGGGGGATTATCTGGGTCTTCGCGTTCTTTATAGAAGTCATCCAACTTTTTTGCAAGATACATTTTCTGTCCACATTTTCCTTAAATTTCTTGAATAGCTTTACCTATTCTTAGTTCGACCAGTTTCTTCATTACATCGCCACAGTTAGCTCCAGGCGTGATGCCAAGCTGACTCAAATTTTACACTTTCCTATATATCCCTCGTTGTTTGTGGAAATATCTTCTCATACACCTACTTCTGGAGTATTTCTCATAACGAATGTAGTTTTGGGTAGCCTAGACCAAATAACATTGTTCAGCGATTCATTCAAATTTTGAGTGCCCCCATGAAGGTACTTACGTAGCTCAGGTTTGGCTAAGTCACTGAAAACGTGTTTTAACTCTTCCATAACGACGAAAAAAACAAAAACTGAACATTTTTTAATGTTTTAGTTACGACCTCCCTTAAAATGAAGTCATAGTTCATTATACAATGTCAATGAAAGTTTCAAGATGGTGGCTTTCAAACTTTTATATATTTGTATAACGTCTATCAGACCAAAAACACATGTTTTTAATATTCTAAACAATTTAATGTAATTCCTTTTCTTACAAAATATAACAAGAGATATCGTGTTTTAATATAGTGGTCATTTAATCTGTGAAATAGGAATAGGTATAGCTCAATTATAAGGGACCATAGATAAAATTGTTTTTAAAGTTGGTGAATTGCAGCAATGGTGATCCAACAAGTTTTTCCTGTGACAACAGGCTTCGCTGAGTTTATATAAAAAATTTCAAGAACGTAGCTCACTTAATTTTTAAAATCCTTTAGATAAATAGACAACCGTACAAAAAATAAATGTTTACATTTCCATGCAGACAAAAAAGAAATTGTGCCAATCAGTAGGTACTATTTCAGTGATACTTTAAAAGAATCAGTCAAATTCTATGGATCAACATGCATAATTATAGAACATATTCCTCTTAAAAATGTTGTTAGTTTTTCATTAAAAGTTTAAGGTCTACAGACAACATCATTCTCAAAATATCTTGCGTATATAGTAGGCTACAAGTATTACTCGTACTATGTCAGAAGTTAAAATCACTGATTATTTTATTCAGTGTGATTAAAAAGTCATTTTTTCTGAAATTTTCTTGTTAGCAAATTTGTTACCTATAATAACACCCATGTAAAAATGTTCAAAATAAACCGTCAGCCAACACCCATAGAATGACATGAACCTCACACAACTTGACTTTCCTTATCAAGAAATGAAGCTTTGCGTAAAATTTGAAGTCTGTAAGTGAGTTCATTCTCGAGATATCTTGCAGATAAACAGGCATGAATGAAAATGTCCAGTTCCTCGAGAGATAAGCTTTGCCTAGGCCCAGAAAATAAACATTTAGGCAAACAATTTGCATCAAATATTAAAATATAAACACATTAGAGCGAGATAAGTTAATTGTGATCTACTATGATAATGGTAGTTAAAATCAATCTACTTATGGGATTAAACGGATAATCTGATCCTGACAATATCCTGCCATTGAGGTAATGAATGCAAATTGAATTATGGAAATTATTTGAGAGGAATTCGTAAAATTTACCTCTAGATTCTATCAAATTGAGTTTGCAAATTTGTATCATCAATAACCTGGAGATTAAGAGACTCTTGTTTGGTTAAAAAAGTAATGGGGTGATCAGCATCGCTGTGTCAGACGTGTAACCTGATTGCCAAGATACATCGTTTTCTTATAAAATAGTGTTTTATCCTTCTTGTCAGCCGTACACTGTGAAAGTACTGCATAGAATATATCGTTTAATTGCCTCTAAATACGTTAAAAGAACATAAATTTTATAAGATATTTCTTACTAATACAGGGTATTAGATACGTAGTAATTTAATGAGGCATTTGTTTACATCATATCATTGTATTTTACTTAGCCCCAATTCTAAACTGCATTAGTTGGGGTGTTCAAATGAGGATATCACTGAATTAACATTTTACACCTTTTAAAATGAAATAAATATATAATTAAATTTTGGTAAAATGAAAATGCAGTAGTTATTTATATAAAGTTTTGGCAATGTATATGTTAGCATATACTGGTTTTTAATTTCAAAACTAAACGTATATTTAAAATAATAATGTACACAACAATCACAACAATAATTTTTGTTAGTTTATAAGTTATTATGTGAAATTTGTATATATATATATATATATATATATATATATATATATATATATAACACTATAAAAATATAGTTCTCAGTTATTATAGGTCTTGTTATTATTTTAGTTATACTAAGTGGTGTATTGTAATATTAACAATGATTTTTGTTAGTTTATATGTTATTATGTGAAATATTCATCTAACACTAAAAAAATATAGTTCTCGGTTATTATAGGTCTTGTGTTTTGTAAAGGCGATTGAGGCGTTTATTAAATAACAAAAGTCTAGAATAGGCTCTCTCAGCACAACAAAATACAACACTTAATTTCCGTGTAATCACAGGAATCCCTCTTCGTTTCCATAGAGATCAAGTGCTCTGCGCTTAAACGAGATGTATTCTCCTGCACAAGAGAATTTTCATGTGAAGTGCCCTCTCGGGTCTCCACTTATTAAATTAGAATATTTGGGCACAAGTACATATTCACTCACTTTCATTTACAATCTAGTAGTGTTCAGTAGGCTATAACAAAATACTACAACTTTAGATTGGTTTTTCCAAAATCTTAATACTAGTATTAATAAAAAACGTACTAGCGAAAACTACAATTAACTCCAGGTACAATTACAAATTATATTAATTATTTTTGGTTGAAGCAGGAGATTTAAAAATTAAATTATTTAGGAACTACACTTAAATAAGCTAGTAAGTTATAACTATAAAGTTATATATTTAGTAAATTATTTTGTTTTAAAATATGAATCACACCTTTTACGAAGAAAACTACTTAAAACTATTTTATAAAGTTAATAAATATTTATTTTAATTAACTTAAATACCGTAAAACCACATTATTTATAATAGGAGTCTCCCATGTGGTACATATCTGAAACAGGATACAGAGATTCCTATTGCTCTCCTTTCCTGGTCCTCCTGATGATGTATATTAAAAATAAAAGTTGGAAAATATCCTATTTTACTCAATGGTTTTCATCAGTAAAATGTTAAGGCCATGCATTTATATATATATATATCTCATATCATTAATTAAAATGTATTTGTAAGTGCATTAAGCCCCCCAAACACCCTAAATCATTTCCTTCAGACATAATAGTTCAAGAAAACAAACTAATAATTATAACCAAGTGGATAGATTTGGTGACACAATTTTCAAACCATCTGATTGGATACATTTACATATTGTATCAATCATCAAGCAAATCAAGGCCATAAATATTTTTTTCATATTGACAACAGCAAACACTCAGAAATGTCTGATGAACAATCCCTCACTCTACAACACATTTTGCCGCAAAGATATGATCACAATAGTTCCTAGCTTCAAGCAATCGTCGGCAATCCTTTAGTGGAAAGCGATAGTTCCGATTTTCCATGGTTCAGTGGCTTGGGTAACTTGGTTCAGCCGATTGGTTAACTAGGTTCAGTGGCTTGGTTAAATTCTCATCTTCGCACTTCGATGGGTCTCTTTGACCATTCTCAATTGTCAAGAGCATCCGAAGATAGGAGCCAGAGGATCAAAGAGTTTAAAAACACATGGCATCAAAAGTATATCTTTTCGTTATCTTGTTCTATTCTGAAGTAATTAATATTATAAGTGAATTAAAGACTGCAATGTTACCAGGCGACATTAGAGCTGTGAAGCCGTCTCTAACACACAACATAGGGACCAACTACTTAAAGATGACTTCCGAATCAACAGCAAAGGCCAGGCAGGCGAGCTTCTTGCAAGGACAGAAACGTTCAACAGTCACCCTTCCATTAATCGCCGTTACTTGTTTCATTTATCTCGCGAGAACCATCCGCTACACCTCGCCTTTACCTGGGCCATATAAATAAGGGGCCGGATAGCAGATGATATAGCTGCCGATAAACTACAGCGTCTGTTCATTTATATAATAACTTATCCCCATGAGATTTATAATATTGTTATTTAATATTAGTACTTATTTTAGACTAAATAATTGAATTTGTTTCTCTCGCCTGTCACTGGATAGCTGATTTTATAGGCATTAATGCCAATTTTTCCAAGACACCACTGTACACAGATGGGTCGTTAAGACAATAATTTTACAGTGTTCTGATATTAATATTGTTTTTTTAACGACAGATATTAGTTTATATATATATAGTCAGTTTCTTAAACACCATTCACCATCCATTCAGTTTTAAATAAATGTTACATTAAATATTGCTTTTCATTAAATCGCATAGAAGTTAGTAATAAACCTACCTATTAATGCTTTGGAGAAAGGATCATTCATCGTAGAATGCAGACCCATTTACTCAAGTGTTTTTATTAACATCAAGTATTTACTTCCTAAATTGGTTTTTACTTGTTTTTGAGTTATTAATACATGAAAAATATTTCAAGCATTACATGAAAAGCTAATGAATTTTGCATACAATTAAAGGACCTTTAAGACTATAACTACTTATGAGGGATGAAACTACGTGTACAATATGGGTATAATATACTAAAAGGCCTAATTTGGTAATGGTAAACTTACTTTTTCGACATTAACGACTATGAATGACCATGTTTTTTTTACATTCTACATCCTTATTTATCCTACATTTATGGGTGTCCACTTTCTTTGTTACAATTAATTTATATGCATGCTTATACGTGTCTTTAATATTTCATTTATTTAGGTTTTTGTAATTTATTTTATAATTTGTCATCGAACATGTTTCACAATTCAAGCTTATAAGAAATTTAATATTTATATAATCCATGTATTTCCAACGATTAGAGATATTTCAACACATGTACAAATAATTTTACTACCTAATAAGGGTAAAATACTTTATGATTTAAAAGTTATCTTTTGACTTGAAACTAACATCGCTTAACTAAGACCAAAAACCTAAGAACCTGCTTTCATAGCACTCCACAACAAAAATGAAGAAGGAATAACTAAAACAGAAGAAGTGAGAAGCTCAGATCATTGTGATGCAAGCCTTGTCTGTGAGCTGTGAAGTGCCGTGGGCTCACTTCGTCTTATTGCTTTGTGCAGGGAAATAAATGTTCCCGGTGTAATTGTGTTTTGTAGCGCAGTAGAATGTTCGATATTCAGTTAGTGAGGTAACCGTTGATTGTATTCAATTTAAAACGAATTGGCGTAGAAAATCTAATACACTGGAAAGGTATACTAACTTTAGGGAAAAGAGTTAAACGTAAATTATATTAAACAAAATTTATTTTTTTAATACATGTGGAATCACCAAACTACTCATAGATTTAACTGTTTCAGAAACTTCATTGCAATTATACTTTGGCAGGATTCCGTCCATTCTAAAACGCATATGTTTCGTATTTTATGCTACTATGCTTTTATTAGTGTCTCTCTCAACCATAACAATTGGACAAATTGGATTTTGTATCATATAAAATATGCATGATATAGCTAAGTATTTATGGTGATGAAGCCACAGCCACCTTTAGATTTCAGGATGTTCTTCTTACATTATGGTACTATTCGAAGAGAGCAAAATCACTACATTTTGTATTGAAAGAATATATGTCAAATAGTGTTTATCCAGTTGGATTTTATTGATGAAATGACAATCGCGGTGAAATTTATATCTATACAAGTTCCTATATCTACACTCTACATCTACAACAAAAGGAAAAATACAATGTTCCAACTAAATCGTAAACAGTCTCCTAATCGTACATCAGTGTACCTTTTATGCAACGTTTTCTGGGAGATAGACCAGATCAACAGGGACAGTCCCAATTATTCCATGGACAACTCGCTCACGTAACATTGTATTTGGATTGTATTTCTCTGTATGTGGTTATGTGTCTTCATTTATAATATATTTATAAAAAATCTGAATTGCGAACAAATCTTGGTATCAACTCAAATTGACTCACTCTGTATAACATCTGGCAGTGAAGAATTATATGTATATATCTTCCGAGAACTCGACTTGATTTATAATATCAACAGTTTATTTTATATTCTCATCCTAGATTGGAATGATGTGTACGAAATAAACCGAATTCACCTAGCGAAAAGTGTTTAAGCAAAACAACTGTATTTAGATGCGAGCACTCGGATTAAATTATTATTGTTGCCTGTGTAGATTATGCACTGTATAATCTAAACACAACAATTAATTTAGGTTTGCGTCTTAGTATTTATTGTAACAATATAATTACCTTAAAATGGCAAGCCACATTTAAATTTAAAATATTAAAAATTATATTCAGCTTATATAACCGCCATAAAAGTACATATGAATAATTTATTTTCCGGAACTTGTAAACTATCCTAAACATAGATTATTTACTTCAAGATTAATTAATGCTTTGAACATTTTATAAATTAAAGGTTAACATAATCATCATAGAGTACTTCATTTCATTTACATGTCAACCACAATGTGAACGAATGATGTTTGATGAACATTGCTGACTGGGCTGTCACTGATAACAGCAATGATCACATTATCAATCAGTCATTAGATGAGCCAGCAATGACAACTCTCTGATCTCTCATTGAGTGTGTAACAGACCCTGATTGGTTTATGAGTAATTAAAGCGTTTCTAGTTATCAAATTTTCATACGTTTCAAAATTTTAACTCTCTAAAAAATTGTTCACTGTACTCGAATGTGGACTGCACATTGAAGGACTAGTTAATAGTTTATTTGTTTACAGTATAATATTATAGATTTGTGGTGATTTTCACCTTGTATTATTTTTCTTGCCAGGGTATCCCAGTGAGCCAGGACACGGGATTAGTTAATATGAGAGAGAGGAGGAGGAGAGGGAGAGAGAGAGAAATTTAAGGTCTGTAGAATAAGTGCATGTAGGTTGTTAATTTTTTATAATAATCTTTGTGATAATATGCATGTTTAATAAATAGTGTGTAAATAGGTTTTTGGGCTTCAGCTATTTCTTTTTGGGAATGACTTATATTAGCACCTCTGTCTTAGATTATATTTTGGCTATATATAGCAAAGGGCCATCTTCGGCCTATCTTCATCAAACAAGGTTTGATTTTTTATTAAGATATAAACAAATATATGAGGGTCATCTTCGGCCTATCTTCATCAAACAAGGTTTGATTTTTTATTAAGATATAAACAAATATATGAGGGTCATCTTCGGCCTATCTTCATCAAACAAGGTTTGATTTTTTATTAAGAAATAAACAAATAGATGAGGGTCATCTTCGGCCTATCTTCATCAAACAAGGTTTGATTTTTTATTAAGATATAAACAAATAGATGAGGGTCATCTTCGGCCTATCTTCATCAAACAAGGTTTGATTTTTTATTAAGATATAAACAAATAGATGAGATAAATTGATCAGTCTTGATGCAAACTTTCATCCTTGTGAAAATTTTCTGACGTATACTCGTCTGCTAGTTGCTCAATAACTTAACATCTTAGGGGTCAGAAATAATAAGTCTCGACCTATGCTCTCATATAAGATTTTTCTTACTTGTTGAAGAGTTTCTCCTGATATGATGACAAATTATTTACTCATTTAAAGTGATATGTGTAGTATTCATGTTTTACCTGTAATTTTCAAGATTATAAACCAGTCCTAATATAAAATAACTTGGTTGTAGTGTAATACTTAAGGTGGTGACATTTAGTATCTTTATCAAGTTGTTTGATGGTGATATAATTAATGTATCTGTATTATTGTATGATAGTCGTATGTATTTTAACGCTACATATATCCATAAATTGTTTTTTTTTAAATACTATTAAATAATGAATGTCCATATTGTCTTTTTTGTAGTTTTTATCATCATGTGTAAACTAGTTTACCGTTGAAAAAAAATAAACCCTTTTGATATCTTTTAATTCTACCTCCACCAAAAACTAATATGGCTGACGATTAATGTTTTGTTAGAAATTACTCCGCTATCGATTTGAAGAAAACCTAGGTAGAGTTTTGGCTCTCGGCTTTTATGAAGTGTATTTTTTCCAAATCTCTGTCTGCGAATTCTATAGTTGATAGCGGCATATAAAAAGAAACTAAAGGAATTACACACTCAAATATCTATGAACTATACTCTGGACACTGCTTATATAAATTATTCAATGGAGTGATTGGAAGTCACAGTCAGGGTCAGATTCACTGGCGCTAAAACTATTATAGCTAGCTCTTTCTGTTCTTGTTGAATTTTGACTTTCTTGTGCTTCTAATTTAAACTATTTTGAATATAGTACACATATCACATCTTAAAATGTAGACTATTGGTAACATATTGTTAAATTAATTTTATTTCGAGTTTTAAAAAGTAGTCTTTTGTAAAAGTGTATTTGTAAAACAAAAAATTTAACAGCAATAGCTGGTAATGGTTTTTTGAATTCAAATTACAATATTCAAATGTAGGTCCTAACTATAAGTTGCATGATTTCATACATAGTTTATGTGCTTTCCATATGTATTTATAATTTAAATTATTAATATTATTTTAAATAATCTTACAAGAAAATAGATTTCAGGCCAATCTGTCTATTGGGCGAAATTTGCCACTATATATAAATGCTTTGTTGTAAGTAAAATTCATAATATTTTTAATAAAACATAAAGTAAAACTTAACTTAATTATATTTTCACGAAACATAATCGCAAACAAATATAAATCATTACTCTTTACGACCTGCTATTATTAAAATATCATTTTTTCAAGGTATTAGATTTTGTAGTTTTTGTTATAATCTTGTAACCTATCATGTTTAAAACCGTAATGTACCTCATAAATAGTATACATGATATTATTTTTAAATTCTTCATAAAGTCTCCTAATTTTGTGATCTTGATTTATATTAACTAAAAATATGACTTTGAGAAATTTTAAACGCATACATGAAAAACGATACTTTCAAACTCTTATGAACAATATATAAGAATAGAATATACAGCGTTGAAATAATAACATATTTAAAATATGTTTCTCTGCCTCATCACTTCTCCATACTTTAGATGTTTAAGTTGCTCTAAAAATATATAGATGATGCTCGTAAATAAAACATACTTTTAATATTCAGCCATGTTAATTATGATTTATTCCCACATATTTTCTGTTTTGTATGGAGAAATCTACGTTAATGTTTTTCTATAAAATTGTCGACGTACAAAAACATTGACAGTGGATAAATAATTTTTATCAACATTGATTGATATAAAATTATGCAATTGCAATGTATTTATTATTCTATGTATAATGACCATCTGTCTGAGGTTCGTTAATGTACAGAATTAATGGCGATGTTATGTTATATTACACATAATGCATATAAGCTTTCTCAATTTTATGGACAACCTGACACGGTTCCCGAAATGCGGTGTACACACACATTTCATCAACCACTCATAACACTGATTAACTACACTAATCCCAAGAGCAATAAGGATAGAGTTGGGTACACAAAAGTAAATATCTACTTCAAATGAGATAATGTTTTCAGTACTTTCTCTGAAAATAACAACTGGGCAGTGTTACAAGAGAAACCTCAATAACGTCAGGAGTTAAAAGATCAGTCCGTTATTGACTGACAAGGCAAGGAGCTAATGGGTCGACCCTGGAGCTTTTTAACTGAGTTCATCTTACTTGGTACATAAAATCATTTACGCTTCTAAAATTTTCTATCACTATCAGGTTCTTGTAGTATAAGATGCACTCAGCACGTTTGTGCTGTAACGGTTCATCAAGTATGGCTGGAGATTAAGTTCTATACAACCATTTCGTTCCACGTTATGTGGGTTACGCTGGTGGATTTATTCCACACTAAACCTGATAACACCTTTATGCTATTACGGGTAACTTAGTGTTTTATGGTTATATATTTAGAGCAACATTGTAAGAAGATTCTTAAGTTACAGCGTTATAATAGAATCAGTTTGTTATAATGAACATTTTTGGGCGCAACACAATAAGATTTGATTACTTGGATTTACATCAAGAAAATGAGCCATATAAATAAAATGCAGTTTCTAATTTGGTCACAGGTTTGATCTAAATGATTATGATAGAATCTGTGTATGAAATTGGTAATTCAAACAATAATTCATATTGAAAAACACTGTAAATTTTAATTTTTCTATGCGATATAGATTTACGAGTACATAGATTATGAAGCAAGTATAATTTTAAAGTGTTCCATATTGGTTTTCAAAGGAGGATTTTTGGAGAATGGGTATTTCCCACTTGGTATCTCGGAGCGTTATCCTTTTCCTGATCTAATTTGTTCAAAATGTAACGCCCTGTTGGTAAATCGTTACCGACAAACAAAATATATGTTAACTATGATTTTAGAATTAATATAGTATATATTAATTGGTCACCTAATTTTTCCATTTTAAAAGAAATCCATTTTCTGAATATTAATAGTTAATTTGACCCGTCACCAACTAAGTAATTTAAGGTTTGAGCCCAGAAACTGGAATCGAATATTATTGCAATAGAAATAGAACAAATTTATGGAGCTTGAATTGTGCAGCTAGCCTCGTGCACTGCTGATACAAATTGCTGACTCCAGGGCTAGCTAGCCTCTCACACAGGCCCTAGTCCTTTTTGATTGGCCACAGCCGCTGAGGCGATGACCGCCGCTTGACCTGCTGAGCCGGTGATCGTCAGTCGCGTTCAAAATTATATGTAGTTAACATCTCGGTCCGCGTCCTCTCTACCTCTGTAGTTAATGTAGCATTGGTTAAAATCATCTTCTAAATTTAGTTTGTTTCTAAAGTATTACTTGTATTATTTTATAGCATGAATTTAAAGACCGATTGTATTAGTGAGTAAAGATTCGAAATTAAACTTATTTATTCAAAATCCAATCGCCACGTGAGTAGTTTTTTTACCTGAGTCAAAAGCATCGGAAGTTCTGATTAATTCTTTAAGCGGGTTCAGTGGAGTTACAAAAAATACAGAGAAAAGATAGCTTCCTGCGTCTAAAACGAAAAAGTTGTACCATTTTATTATAAATGTATCTAATATATAATGCCATGTAAAGTGGTTATGATCTAGTTAATACAGTACTAGTGTTCTAATTCTCGAACTTTATATGAGAAGTAATAAATGGCAATTTGAAATGGCATATTAAAAAAGTAAGTGCACGGCTTAGGGTTGTTAATATTCAGACCACAAAGGGCTTCTTAACATTCATCACGGATCCGTTTTGAAAGCTCTAAAGTGAGAAACACTGTCTACGCTTCGATGTAAAAATATATTCCCGGTTTTAAATGGATTATATAAACTGTTTATATTCTACAATTTAACCTGACCGCATTGTACGTCGGTGGATGTTTGATAAGATAAGGATTATATTTTTACCTATTTCTCTATGTTATCCCTATAGTTTAATTTTGATTAAAAAACGTTAGTTGGCTGAGATGTAATGAAATCATAACTTAGCTTTATTGTAAAGGTAGTCTTTTAGTCTGTCTGTCGACACAGTTTCTGATTGAAATTATTGAGTTCTCATAGTCTAAGTTACAAATAATAAAACGTGATTTATGTGCTAGAGTATACTAGACTAGAAAATATTCACTTCTAAGCGTTGGTGAATATATTCTAATGAAAGCCCAGATCAAGTTTTATATAGTAGTCTAGAAAAAATATTATATGCGAAAAATTGTTCTTGAACATTCCACATAAAGCTAAATTTATTTGATTCCTACGCTTATTGAGTTTTTACTCTTTAATATACATACTGTTAATCGTTACTGAGGTATATGACTATGAATGTCAAACATAAAAAAACAAAATGATAAATATATCGTTTTTATTTTAGATGTTATAAAGCCCGAAATATTTAAATATGTAAATCACTTAAAAACTGCAGTTAAATTAGTAAGGTAGTATTCTAAATTACCCTATGAGGATGGTATAGATCCTCTTAATTTTTATATATGTTTTTTAGCAAACGTTTTACGCAAGTTTCAGTGTTGTCTTTTTTTTCTCAAATACAGCTAACCGCTTGTTCTGCTTTTGGAATGCGCCCATGGTGTAAACGTTTCATGGCTTCTACCATGTTGGATCGTACTTTTAACCATAAATGTTCTAAATCTTCACATGTATTACAGTATTTGTTATTAAATGATACGCCTGCGTCATATACTGCAACTAGCAATATTGTTCAGTTAACAGGTCTTGAGTCCAAATAACATTATGTAGGCGATGTGATTTTCCTTTTAATGTTTTATTAGATTGTTCCATAGGATCACTATTAAAAGTTGGCTTTATTTCCAATAATACTACTAAAGATAGGTTAAATTTGTTTTTGTAATAATATTCCTTATTTTACAAAGTATGGAGTGAGAACTCGTTTGCAAAAATCTTAAAACTTGGGTGCATGGATTTAGAAAAAGTGCATTTTACTACGCATTTAGATTTTACATTGTACTTCGTTATCTATTCGTTGAAGATGACAAGGGGCTATTTTAGAGAATACACCTCACTAGTGAATAACCTAAGAAGTATTAAACATTTTCCTTGTGTGTCGGTCTCCTGCCACGAAACGTCGTCAAAAATTAAATGTATCGTTATAAAAGAAATACTAGGTTTGATGTTAACACCTTCTATTTATTATTATGAGACTGGGCATCAGATAGGAAGTAATTATACCCCAAATATCACACAGACAAAGTATAATTTTCATCCGTGGTTACGAGGTAACAGCCTGGAAATGACTTAGGTGACACAAGTGGCGGAGATTGAGCTATTTCCTTTTACATTGACTACCTATCCTGACCTGCGCGACCTTATTCCGTACGAACAATATACGCGTAGGTGTTTCTGTCGCTGCTAGTCGGTTGTACTATGTTCTGAATATAATGTGTTCTAATTTACTGTAAACACCGGGTTACGCCTCAATCTACCGGGATGAATAACTGTTACATAAAACACTAGTATAAACGTTATCTTTATCTTTTATTTGAATAATATCACAGTAAAAGTAATACTAATGTTTACTACATGTTACTAATGTTATTAAGATATTCTTCTTTTATTTGGCGTAAGCGAAGCCTGTGACTCAAGGGGCTGGATAAATTGTATTTACGTGTAAAAAATAAAAAAGTATCTATCTATTTGTCCGCACGATATCTCAAAAACTAGCTAAACAAATTTTTTTATGAATCTTCATATTTATACGGGAAACACTAAGATATATTGTATTGCATATCACTCCATGTAATTTTACTGAGCGTTAGCGAATATTTTTTTCATTGGTCTCATGGGTAGGCATGATAATAAAGAAAAAATAGCAGAATAAATAAGTATTTAAATGAAATCAGTATACTAGTAAGTGACTTTAACGTGTGAAATATTAGGCTAAACATGTAGCCTAATTATCCCAAACATGCAACAACATAAAATGGCGAGTTTGTATTTTTACTTTTACTATACACTGATATAAAATCTATTAATTCAACAAAAATGTGATTGTATCATGTGGCAAGCATCTCAGAAAGTATTTCACCTGTTGCAATTTTGCACCAAACCATTTCTACATAGACAAGAATGAGTTCTATGTTGTTCCATGTCCAATCATGGAATTTGGCTGAGCATCACTGAAGCCTATAATACAGTAACCTGTCATACGTTTCTATTGCTTTCCAGAGGAAGTAGAAATTTCTTTGCCGTATGTATGTCTGTCGTTCAATGTGTCAATGATGAAATGAGCTGTATACTTGAAATTGTGCGTACCCCTACCTTATCTACAAAACTATAAAACTCAATATCTATACAAATTTGGAGTATTATAGTTGGTTAAATGGTATTACTACGTAGTATATATAAGTAAAGACAAATTGTAGGATATTTAAGTTCTTTATTTTAATAAAGGAACTTTTTCAGGCTAAAATGCCTATTATCAAAGAATAATCCAAAAAATAGAAATAGTAGTTTTTATGTATTTTATAATGTTTTGTATTTTCCGAAATATTTTCATTTGAAAACATCAGATTCGTGTTCAGCAACCCAGGAAACATAAAACAACATGACAATTTTCGTTTAGGCGAAATTTTTTTACATCAAGCCCTTTTTAAACACGATTCGATTGGGATATTATGTATAAACTGCGATTTCATAATGTAATAGCTATTAAAAAATATAAATCAAAAGTAATATTACAATATTACCTTTATATATTATTATATTTCCTCGCTATAATCATGATTACTCAATACTTTATAGAGAAAATCATTTTTCAATGCCAAAAACATTCACTTTATACTAAAATAAATACGGTTCAATGTTGAATGTTTACAAATACCTGAGAGTTTAACATTATAGCGTAGAAATAATAAGGAACGTAGCCACAGCTGGTAGTTCCCGCATTAACAATCTAGCCTTACTGTCTCACAAGCTGCATTGTTATTGTTGTATTGTTGTTAGATTGGGACATAACGGAATCATTAATTTTTCCAAATAGCCGTTTTGCACAAAACTTGTCTTGCTAGCTCTTTGAAAAAAGTTAAAAATTATAAAACACTACTATCGTTTTAACCTGTTGGAAAAACATAATTCAAGTTATCAGTTTTCTTTTTGATTTAGAATATACAAAATATGTTTTTCATTTAAGACCCAACTATACTAGCGACCATCGCTACCCTTTAAAAACACTGTTAAGCCTAGAAATGTTGAACGTAGTTCATTGTCTTCAGTCAGGTTGGCCAATTACCCTGTACTCTGGTTGGACAATCCTAAATTGTTTTTAATTTAATCCTAGTCTAAACATGAGGTTATTGCGTAATACTACCTCCAGCAGATAGTATTGTAAGTAAGCCCCCCACAACGCTTCCTATTCAGTTAAACCTTCAGTAGAATCTGGTTGGTAAATCATTTCCACAGTGATAATTATTCTATATGTGTTTAGGATTGTTCGAGAAAGTTTTAACTTCAGGCCAAGGTCAAGGCAAACACCGAAGGTGCGTGCGGGAAAGATTAGATATATAAATTAATAAACCTGATTCGGGATGCTCAGGAGGACATATCCAGCCGATACAATCAATTTGGGAGAAATTTAAAAATCTAACCATATTGTTGGAGGATTGTTGGAAATTGCGAGGAAGTGTGCCTTGGAAGGGAATTTGACCAGCCAGTGCAAAAGAGTGAGAGTGAAAACGTGACCTCCAAAAATGACAGAAGTATGGCTTCATTCGAATAAGTATTAATAATTAGTCGACAATAATATAAAAAGTAAGCAATATTTCCTTATGGATACAGTAGTTGATGACGAGAGCATGGAGAAAGATCATAAGAAAGTTTTTAATAATTTTTGAAGGGTTGAGAGAAGCTAGCCTTAGGAAAAATACGTTCATTACTGGGTGGAGTTGGGAGTGGCAAAGGCTGAAGACAAAGGCTCAACTTTGGAATTCGTCGCGTCGTCAGCTTAAGCGTGTACTTGGATGCGGTATGTTGTTTTTAACAAAATGTGAAAGGAAAATCATAATTTATCTATATAATCATGTTCTATTTCCTTAAGTGTTTTCTGAAACTAAAATTTGCATCTCCAGACGTTGCTCTGTGAGCCTGTTGTATTTGGATTAAGTCACTATTTAAAGTGTCTACAAGTTCCCATGAAATAATAAATTTTTCACACTTCAAAGTAAGTGACTAAAGAGATATCACTATTAAAACAACCCCACCGAATCCGATTGTACCAAATTTAGAGAAATAAAACATAACTATAGTATATTTAATTCTGTAATTTTAGAAATTTAACGAATTTTTTTATCATTACAAAAACAATTTAATAATATTAAAAATGAATAGTTTGAGTGGAGGGAGAAACATGTTCTACAATTAGCAGTTTTTTCGGTCTTCGTATATTAAATACAACCGTTTTTGACAATAATAATTTTGTCAAAAACCGGTTGTTTACAGTAATGATACTGTAAACCGTAACTGTGGTTATCTAATATCTGTGCAAGATTTGAAAAATCTATAGGAAGACCTATTCACAGTCTTATATATTTATAAAATTATCAACATACGTAATAGGCAAATATTTTCCTGTTTTGTTCTCATCAAATAAATTGCTTACAAGGCTTATAGTATTTAAAAAATTGAAAATTGAATTTATATATTATTTTTTAAATATTTTGAACGCTAAGTACATTTTATCTTGTTTATTTAAGTTATGAAATACTATGAAAACACTATTACTCTTAAGGAATTAACTCTCATGCATTTTCAAAACATGATAACTAAAAAAAAGTGTTATTAAGTTGCTGATTAGTTAATGATTCTCTTTTTCTAAATTCAATTCCATAGCATATTCAGATGTAATCATTTTGTATTCACCAAAGTATACTTTATAGGACCTATAAGAAAAAAATTCATAATAATTATGTTTTCTTGTATCAAACACAAATTTGGGATTGAAATTTAAAGAGGTATTCTGAATCACTTGTTTCATCTTGATGTAATGATCTGGTATATGATGCTATTATTGAAAATGGTATTTACACACATAGATTTTCGGATTTAATTTTACGTGCCAAATCAGTATCAGGTGTAACTTTTGTTTCTGATGAAAAATTTAAGTTTCTGAAGGTTCTTCTGTTTATAATCATAAAATACAATTAAAATTACAGCTATTGATAAATAAGTAAGAATTATTCGGTTTAGTAGCTTTAAAAGAATCGTAATCATGCGATCTGTGAAATAAACCATGATTACCCGTATAGCATATCTGATAAATTGAATTATTGAAACATTGGGTTGTAAAGTAACTATAGCCTACAGCTAATAGCCATCGAATTCCCCATTGTGAATTCATAGCGTGATGAAGTTGAATAATTTTACTTTTATGTTTATGAAACTATGAAATTTAAATATTTTTACTTACCTATAATTTATTTATACTTTTCATTGTAATTTTATTAAGCTCATGTTTTTTGAATGGTTTGAAAAGCAAAACCGACAGCGTCCCTAATTTTCTCGATCACTAAGACAGGATTTGTCCGATACGATTAATACAGCAATGAACTTTTGTTTGGTCTGATTTTATTTTGGAGAATCTTCAACTTTTGTCTTGATATTATGCACACATATACACATACACATATTATATACACACATTATCAACAATGAATGATCGTCATTACATCTTATATAAATAAAACTGGTATTCTTACACATAACGAACACAATTTATGCAATAATTACGAATAAATGTTTTTATAAAACTTAGTTTAACACTTTCAAAGAATAGCGTGATGCATTTTTAATTAAGTAAAAATAGAAACCAGGTATTTCCATGAGTTTAATATAAAATGGTTTTATTTATCAAATTGTATATAATAGTAGTATAATAAGTTTTAACCAAAAATTTTGTTTAACTTTCAGTGATATAAGGGTTGGTATCAATATTTTTGTGTAGTAATTACTTGAGCAGTAAAATTTAAACGATACCAATTAATCATAATTAATTACATTGTAGTAAAAAACGATAGAGCGATATAATAAAGATAATTTTCAGGCAAACATTCAGTAAAAAGTACGATAGTATTAATATGTAAATTAGTTTAGTATTTTATAGCATCGATAATACACATGGTTGTGATCTGAAATATTCGAAGTTTTTGAACGGTTTTCTATTTAAGTTTTATAAAACAAATTTCAGGAAGGCCTGTTAAGTTCTAAAACAACTCATGCTACGCATCACTCATCTTGACAAACGAATTGAAAAGTTCGTTTTTAAAAATTGTAAAACTGCCACTGGCGGTGTATACACAAATAAACTGCTCGTCGATAAAAGCGAGATATTGATACATACGGTCCCAGGAGAAGGTAATGTTATGACACGATATTGAACATTTCCAGGTTGAATATCGTGCTGCATATCCCGAGGGAAACAGAAATGATATTTTGTGGCTATAAACCACTTTGAATATTATATGTTGAATTGTATATCAAAATGTTATTATTTCATCGAATATTAATATAGAAGAATTTAAATATATTTCAAAACTGTTTTGTTTTGTAAATATAATGGATAGTAAAATAACGTAACCAAAATATTACATGTTATTACTTAACCATAAGAATTACTAATATTTTAAATAAGCCAAGTTTAACGGTCATCTATTTTGTGTCCTTACCTTTCAAGTATATGTTCATCATCAAAATATAATTCAATAAAAACCTTAATGACATTTTTTTTGTATTCTATTTGACGTTTTTTTTTAATGTTAAAAATATTATTAGATTTTATTTCAGTTTTGAGAAAATTTCCCGATTATGAGTTTTAACCAAAATTAAATTAAAGATATGGATAATTGAATCAAATTTGATGTTGCTTTGGTGTTTAACGATTTGCTGTGGTTAAAACAATGATCAATTTTAGAAATATCTGTAAAAATAATTTTTTTTTTTTCATCCCAATTATGAAAAATATATTTTTTTTTTACTCTTTATACAATGTATCCGCCAGAGTACTTATAATTATTATCATTCACGGAAAATTCTAATGCAGTAGGTTAAGCTGGATTAGCATTATCGACAGATCGAACAAGCATAAAAAACACACATGTATCGGTTGACAAGGAACAGTTACTACAAGGAATATTGATTTCTAACATTATTCTACTTGCTTTAAGCGTTTGGACTAAACAGTAGAACACACAGATAATTATTCTGTAAAACAGAGGGATGAAATGGTGGATATCTACCTTAATGTGTCTTCATAAGAGACATTAATGTTAACGCAGATTTCACTCCATTTCATCATTTATTTATTTACTTACAATATAAATTATATTCTGCCATCGCAAACATTGTATTACAAGTTGTAAGACTTTCTCTCTGCTAATGTATAGACTTTTATAAGATTATAAAACAAAATGTTGAACTGCTCTTCCATACAAATATTATTCTACTGTTTTAATTTCCAACTGCATTCTTTAAAACTTAAAGAATTTAAACTGAGAAACAGCAATTTCTTTAAATAGTTTTTGAAATATTTTAATTTATCATGGTTACTTAGTTAAAAGTTTGTTATTACCGTTAAATTTTTTATATTAATTATAGGATTTAGGATGTTATACTTTACAATATGTATAATAGTACGTCTCGATGATTGAAATCTACATTCATCCTCATGTATAAAAAGGTAGAGAATATATCTTGAAAAAGAATGTAGATTTCGATTCTTGAAACGCATGGTTATAAATTTTGTAATATATAACAATGGAAAATATTGAAAATCCTCTTATCCTTACTTAAGCCTTTAAAATATGTTATTTTTGTGTATATTGTTAATATTCAATTCCATATAATGTTTAATAGAATTCAGTTAAAGGTTAATTGCATCAGAAAGTGTTCAAAGAATAAGTATAAAAAGTCATGATCGAATCCAGCTGAGACGTTAATACACTGTTCTACATGTTAAGTATCGAACCCAATTTTCTCATCACTTAAACCATTAATAATTACACACAATCGGAGAGGTGCAGTTTCAAGTAATATTTCAACACATCTGTCACTAGAAGCTAAACTCTGCTTAAAGATGTTCCAGTGAACACTTCCTTCAAGTTCAATGCAAAGAAAATCCTGTTATTTTTAACTGTATATGCTATATATTGCTAATCCCATATGTTTTTATAGTTTGTTCTTTTATATTTTCTTTAAAATGGATGTTGATATCAATCATTATTGAATTTAATTCATTTTTAATCGTTATTTTATCTATCGTAAGTTTTCGTCCGTAAAGTATTTTGTATTAAAATCTGATCCGTCAAAAATGTGTTTAAATTGCCAAACTTATGATTAAAAAGCCACATAACTACCATCCACGTTTTCATCAGTATTGCAATTTATAAATAATGATAATCTAATTTAATATCAATTTGGATTTATAAACAAATTTGCTCACTCCGCCACAGCACATACCAGGATCTCACATTGGAAACAGCACATAATAGTATATACGAGTACAATTAATGTAATTGCTATGACTAATTGGATCAAACAAGAAACAACAAATAGAGGTGATAAAACATTTGAAATTAATATAGAACTTATCCCGTAATACCATCTATTATAACAAACTCTTTGCAACTTAAGTTTTGTTATTTGTGAATTTATTTCAATCGATTGTTTTTGTCAATCATTATATACCATAATAATATAACAGGAAGAAACAATACAAGGTAACTGCAAGATTGAATTTGTAATCAACCTCGTTCTTTTAGCTTGTAAAGGTAAAGGCAACAATACTAATACATGATTTAATATTTTTATATCCACGAGTAGCTGCCTTTCGCTCGTATGATACAAGTATTTTTAGTTTGTAAATCGTGAAAATCTTTGAAATTACAGTAGGTGTACAAGCTAGTAGTGATACAAAGGTAAGTATAAGCTTGCTTGATAGGAGCTTGACTTCCGTCGTTTTTTACTGAATTATTATAAGACATGTGTGACAGGAAAGAACCATTTACATATATCACATCTAATTTAGGCTTACGCAACTGATTTTAAGAACATAATTTGCAGAAAAATGTTTTAATCTAGCTAAAATTTTAAATAAATAACGGCTGTCAAAATATGTTATTTATGAAACTATTAAATTTTAAATAGAAAGTGGTATTGCTTGATCAATGTTTTGACACTTTTTTATCAATTCAACATAAATGAAAATGAATTAGTTATCCTCATTAACAATCTTTGAGATCTGTTTTTTATAAAAACACCTATGACATTTGACAGACGCTAAAGGAATAGGATAGGAAAGGTTTTACTAAATTTTAAAGCGTTTAAAAATTCACCACAATATTATTAGATTTTTATTCAGTTATAAATATTACAATTGTAATGTTCTACATGAAATATAGCAACAAATTTAACATTTCTATGTTTAACATTGTTCCACGTTTATTTATATATGCTTTTCATCAGCCATTCATCGATATTTAATTCTATTCGATACACAATAAATATTCCATGTGACAATTACTATTGCAACTTAAGTATCTTATATTAACACGTAATAGGTTGTAAGGGAGTAAATATAAATAATCCTGGTAGATGAAATTGCCACGGTCTTGGAACTATCTAAAACATTCATTGCTTTTAGTGTGCACTAAGCAATCTAATTACATCGCTTCACATAAAACCCAGAACAGAATATTGCTCCCCAACATGGTTTCATCCAACATTATACAATTTATAAACTTCAAAGCTTTATTAGCTAATTATTTCCTAGAATTTAAACATAAGCTAACATTAATATGTACTCATTTATGTTTTTAGCACCATATAAATTGATAATGAGGTTCCAGTTAATTGCAGCAGTCACCTGAATTTCCACACGGGGGTAAAAGTATATCTTGAAGGTGTCATTGAATTTTTATCATATAATAACCAAAACAATCTGTGTTTTATGCATTCACTACTACTAAAACAGTAACAAAGTTTGAGGTTAGTCTAATGAAACACTTTTGCAGCCGCTGATTTTCATATTTCTGTATTAAGATAACGAAAAACAATAACTTTATAAACCAACTTAAATATCATAAATACCTATTGTATACATAATAGTATGATAAAAATATATTTATATAGGGTGTATCTATATCGTGTAGAAAATATAGTAAGACTGTAATAAAAACATGCAATGCGTAAGACAGTAGGAGTTTTATCCACTGAAAACCTATAAATTATTTTAATCGTAATGGTGGTGGTTCCGAAGTCATCTTTAACTTGTTAGCGCCAGATTAAGTGTTTTAAAAGACTTTCTAGCCCTTATTTTGCATAGTAAAAATAATACGGTCTTTGACCAATTGGCTACATTAAAAATTTGATAATGTCTTTATTTGTAGCAAGTTTTATACACATACCGATACAATATTTCAATCTAAAATCATTAGTCAAACAGTTCGATTTGAAGAGAATTTGCTGAAGATTGTCGTCTTCTTTTCTCTTCTTCTATCATTCTGCAAGTCATGCTATGAGTCCACTTGAGGGACTTCCATCTTCTTAAATATCCATGGCCCGTAAGGAACTCATTGAAGGAAAATATATCACATTTTATTTTCAATTTACCTACTCTATCAACCCCTCTGTCCAAAGAACTGTTGTCTATTCCTGTCCTCTCTTACCGACCCTCAGAGTATCGTGTTAGATCAAGGAAACCTAAGTCTTATTAAATAAATGTTCTTAATTCATAACCGGAAGAGGGTTTGAATACCACAACATAAGCATAGCTATATATGGATTATTCTTTATCTAACCTGATAATTGTTGTTCTTAAAGATTCCCAGCCACTGTGATCCGATAATGCCTCACTTTGTAGAGGTACGAGTGACGGAAATAAACATCTACAGATTAACTGTGAGACATCCACTTTGAATTAGATGACTGAAAGACAGCATCATTTGCTTCATCTTGTCTGATGAACCATAATTCTGCTCCTATCTTAATCCACAATTGTATCGCCCCACTTGTTGCAAAACAGGCTTCGCTGAGAATTTATGCAAATGTCAAAACCATAGCTACACATGTTACCATGTCAAACGTTAAAATTTCGAACTATTGTACTTAATGAATTACGAATTTATTTAGGCATAATTTCCTCTTTGCCATTATTATCCATAGGACCAATGTAAAACTGATCACTTAAACTCAGCCAAATCCCATAATGCGATATACACCTTTATTGAATCCCATAGTGCCTTTATAGAAATAAAGCTTCATGATAAATTTCAAGTATATTACTTGATAAGTATATTACTAAGTTAAGTATATCTATATTATATACTATAAGTATATTAAGTATATCTAGGTTCATTCTCCAGATATCTTGTGGGCAGACAGAAATTAATGTTTCCAGCCCTAAGAATGACTTCGCTAACGCTCAGCCAATAATATTGATCAATAGGTCGTTAGGGTTTGATAAAGCTGTAGAGGGAGTATCCATAGAATAGATCTAGCATCCGAATTTTTTTTCGGTAAAGCCAGATATGTTTTTTTTTTAACTAAAACTAAATCCTTTGTTTAAAATTGGAATGAATTTAAAATGTAGAGAATTTGAATTGTTGTCAGATCACTCAATATAGCGTGTGTAATATGCTTCTGTAATATATTTATAGTAGATTTTTTCCTTGTTTCCCACTAGACAGCGCCCAACCGCAACGTTTCAATTGGCAACAGATTAAACATTGGATGCAATATTGTTTCATAGACTGATACACAATAAAATACATTGTTTATGTATTTTATTATATTATAATGTATAATATCATTTAATATATAAATTATAATGTAAATATGATATTGTCCATAATGTCCATATTTTGTTATTTTAGATTTTAATCATGACAACACAGGGACATGTCAAAAAGGAAAAGTTGTAAATATTTGTGAAATTACTATAGCCTTTTTGGATCACAATGGATTTTAACCCCCATCCTATATTCTTTTTTCAAGTTCAGTATCAGTTTCTTCCAGCCACGTTGCGTCGCCAACAGAGAAGCTCTACGTGCCTCTAAGTTTACGTGCCATTCAGCGTAATTGCATCTATTGAACTACGCCCTCCGGCAGAAATGTAAGATGTGCATGAAAGGAACATTAAGTGTCGATTACATGCGAGACGATCGTTACACAGTGCCCTTCATTATCACACGTACAAGCCTGAACATTTGCCACAGTCGGAAACCTGTAACTTAGAAGCAGACAATTTAGTTACGTACCCAAGTAATTAATCACTTGTTTTAATCAATATTAGTTTATTCCATGAATGAACATGAATGTTTCCTTATTATATACTGTGACTATTTCCACGAAACAAAATCTTACTACGTCTTAACGTGAGAATGTGTATTTCCGCCAGAAACCTGAAGTAAAATCAACTTCACAGCCATAATCATTGACTTGATTTGCACTTAACTGAAAATAATGGTGGTGGACAAATTCAGAAACTGTTATATCAATATAAATATTTATTAAGTGCAATAAATCTATTGTCGTATGAAGCCTATAACATGTGCAGTATAAAATCGAAACCAACTGTTACTGTAGCTGAAGGAACCACTTTATCCGGATGTTTATCTCCAACAGTAGGGTCTCTGTGGAAATTTAACCATTCCTTTACAATGGGTTCTGATGGAAGGAGGTGAAGCCATTAGTCACAATATAACAAAGGAACAAAAATATCAGTGGTGGACTTGCTATTGTTTGGGTAACTGGATACATTCCCTTGTTGCTATGCCGAATAACCTATTCCAATTAACACTCACAAGAGCATTATTTTGTTATACACAAAAGCTACTTTAGTGTCCTTTCGATAAAATATAATTTCCACCTAGGTCACTAATACCTTAGATTTACACAGGAACAAATTACAAAGAAAAGACTTAATATCAAGAATACTCGTATATGCTAGGAGCAACACATTTTAATTTCTTCATACTGTAACTTAGATAACCTATACTATTATATACAAACCCAGTTTTGCGTGAAATCACGTAAAAACTACTATACCGACTGTACTAAACATTTACATGCACATTCTTAGGATCCCTGGTTAACATATAGACCTGATTCTATATCGAAAATAGTTACAACACTTCTACCTTATCCACATCCACCGTTCCAGTGCAGATTAAGAAAATATCCAGTTGTGGAGTTCTAGGTCAGTATTATAATGCAGATATCATAAACAAAATTTTATCTAACCTTTATTAAACATTTAAAGGCAGTTGCCTTGAAAACCCCGTTTTAGTTGATTTTTTTCAAAGTTTAAATTAAAATGGCCACAAATATATACTTTTTAACATATTTCCTTGATAGGGGCAATAAGACAAACTCATCATTGGCGTTGGAAATACAATTCACTCGATCCAGGACAAACATAAACTTTCAAAGCCCATGTAGTTGTGAGCGAAGCCGCGGGCTCCTGCTATTATTTAATAAACGTAAAATTAATATTTCCTGGACACATTTGTAACTTAATAGTAGACATTAAAAGTATTCTTAGAGAGTCTAACATAGACAATATGTTTAAATGACTAAAATACAAATTAATATTATCATTTATTCACATATACTAAAATATTATAGACATAACATATTAATAATATTTCCGTGGAAATTTCTTGAAAACAAGCTAAACCCGACTTGGCCAAATATTCTCATGAATGAGATAATCAAAATTAAATCCGAGTAAGATAAAGATATTGTCTACAGTTACTAATCCGTAATATAGGTGGAACTTTCTACCGTTTAAATAAATAATACTTAGGCGTAAATTCAAAAACTGGAAAAAAATACAGAAAAAAAATATTTACATGTCCATGATAGACAAAGAGGAACTGTACCGACTAGTAGGTTGACAGGCTATATCATTGATACATTTTTAAAAAATTACTCAAATTCCATAGATGGGCATGCATCATTGTAGAACACATTCTGAAAATAGAAAAATGAAGTCTACAAATAACATTTTTCTCGAAATATGTTGCGAATATTAGGCTACATGTGTTACCATGACAGAAGTTAAAATCTCTGATTATTGTATTCAGTAAGTTTAAAAACTCAGTTTTTCTGTAAATTTTCTCGTAGCCACATATTTTACATATAAGACCAAGGTAAAAATATTTAAAATTGACGGTTAGCCAATACCTATAAAGTGAAATGAACCATATAAATACTTGATGATCTTTTTAAGGAAGGAAGTGAAGCTTAACCTAAACTTATGAGTCTGTAAGTGAGTACGTTCTGGATATATCGTGGAGACAAACAGATATAAATTAAATATTTCCCGATCATGGAGTGATAGCTTCGCTTACGCTCAGCCAGTAACATGTTCGCAACAAATGTGCACCAAATATATAAACATAAACACATTCGAACAATATTAGTTAATTGGGATCCACTATGATAATGGGGTTAAAATCAGTCGACTTATGGGATTAAACTGATAATCTGATCCTGCCAATATCCTGCCAGTGCGGTAATGAATGCAAATTGAATTATGGAAGTTAGATTATTTTAGAGGAACTCGTTAAATTTCCCTCTAGATTCTATCAAATTGAGTTTGCAAATTTGTATCATCAATAGCCTGGAAATTGAGACTCTTGTTTGGATAAAATAATGGGTAATCAGCATCGCTGTGTCAGACGGATAACCTGATTGCCAAGATACATAATTTCCTTATAAAATTTAGTATTATGTCCTCCTTGTTAGCTATACACTTTGAAAGTATTGAATGTGATATATTGTTTGTCTCCACTTAGGTTAAAGGAATATAAATTTCAAAACATATTAGTTCGCTCTTACAAGATCCTACAAACGTCACCGTTTTAAAGAGGCATTCAATTGGATCAATTCCATGTATTTCACTTAGCCCCCATTAAGCCTAAACTGTATTAGATGTGTTCTTCAAATGAGAATGACACTGCATTAACATTTGACATATATTTAAATTTAATTACATGTTAAATTGAAGTTTACATGAGAATGTAGTAGTTATTTATTTACAGTATTGACAATATATCTGTTAGCATATACTAGCTTTAAATTTCAAAAATAATTGTATATTATTTAAAATAATAATGTATACTTCAATATATACAGTAAAAAAGAGCAAATACATAATAACAATAGGAAGTACCTATTAAAAACATTTTAAACGTTTAAAGTTTATAACATGTATAATATCCCAAACTGTTCAACTAAAATTGATGTTTTTGCAGTGTTTTATTTTAAAATCTGTAATTTTTTATATATTATATTTGCTTGAAATTTAATACATGAACATAAAAAGGAATATTATTATGTTTATTTATATTTATATCCGTTTAGTTTGCAGTCATATAACATAATTTATTTAATAAATAAATAATAATTTTAATTTGAAATTGCGTGAGAAGTCAAGGGTGACTGATAATTCCGACTAAATAAATGTTTAAACAGACTTCCCGTGTGAGATATTGAGATATTTAGCCTAATAAATGAGTTATAAACATAAAATATTGTATACAACCTCTGTGTAGTCTGTTACTTGACACGTGATATAACGTACTCCTCCTTATATTATTTTATAAAATTGTATATTATTTTATTAATTGCTTTTTATTAGTGATTACACTTAGACTATATATCACATACAAAACGATGATGGCAACGAGAATAACGTAGTATAGATACATTTGTAAAGAAGACCGTGTACAATTATCGTAATGTTTCCTGAACACCCACTTTATACTGGTATATCGATAGTAATGTTTCCTGACCACCCACTTGATACTTATATATCGATAGTAATGTTTCCTGTCCACCCACTTGATACTGTTATATCGATCCTGTCCACTCACTTGATACTGGTATATCGATAGTAATGTTTCCTGACCACCCACTTGATACTGGTATATCGATAGTAATGTTTCCTGACCACCCACTTGATACTGGTATATCGATAAATATTTACAGTTCTCTTTTTGTCTGCCGGGGGACAGAAAACCCTCGTCTGTCTGTCTGGAGGACATATCAAGAATGTTATAGACTTAAAATATTGATTTAACAACGCGGTGTGGCGTACTCTTACCTCGCTTTATTTTAAGTGCACTGGAATTGTTTTAATATATAATTATACTCTTTTAAGTATGCATAAAGTTTTCTTGCTAATATTCCCCCCCCTCCCTATATATATACAAATAAGGCTATTGCCATTTATACAATTTAATGTATATATATATATATATATATATATATATATATATATATATATATACAGGGTGAGTCAGAAATATGGTAAAATATTTTAAGACGTGATTTTAGAGCTAAAAATAAGAAAAAAATGTTATATAAAGGTAGGTCCGGAAACGCTCCATTACTGAGTAATGGCTGGCGAAAGATTTTGCTTTGTTTTCAGTTCACCTGGTGAAATTAAGTGATTCTGAAAGGTTTTGTTCTTACTTTTTAACTCAAATAAGATGGATGTATAAAGAAAATCACCTGAAAAATCAAATAAAACCACTCTAGAGGTTGTAGTGTGAACAGTTTTTGAGAAAAAGTATGAAATTTGCCAAAAATATAATAAAAAAATACCGTCTTAAATGTTTGATGTCGAATAACATTGTTAAATGACCATTAAACAAATTGTTTTTCCTAAAAAAGATTGTAGAGAATTTAATTCTGAAAACAACCATAATAAACAAAGTTAACTAAATGTGTAAGAAAGGTGTGAAATCGACTCCTTACGTATTACACTACACAGCAATGTTTTGCTGTTTTAGAATAAGGAATGAGTATCTGATTGGTAACAGCTGGTGAAAAATAAACATTTTTAGTTCAAAATTTTATTTTTAAATACAATACACATCTAAAATCGCTTTTAGTCTTACCGAAAGATTAAAAAGGATGCTGTAAATGACCTCCATTGTTCAAAATGCACGCGTTCAGGCGTCTTCTCATCAAGTTTCGGACCCGTTCAAAAACTCCAGGTGTCTGCTTAATGGTTTCTATGCCATTAGAAACGTTTAATCGGAGTTCTTCAATGGTGTATATTGGGAAAGAGTAAACTAATGTTTTTAAATGTCCCGAAAGGTAAAATATTCCAAAGGATTTAAGTCCGGTTATCTTGCTGGCCATGAAACTGGTCCACCTCGGCCTATCGATTGATTTGTGAAACTCTCATTTAGGTGTCTACGAACAGCCAGAGAGTAGTGCGCAGGTACCCCGTCATGCATAAACCACATGTTTTGGCGCAAATTCAGAGGTACATCATTAAGCAAGTTAGGTAGCTCGTCTCTTAAAAAGTTCAAGTACACCACGCCATTATGCCTGGGAGGAAGCACGAATACGACAAAATGATCTGCTAAGATTCCAACCCAAACATTTACTGAAAACTGATGTTGTGGGCGATTAGGTTTGATAGCATGAGGCTTTCTGTCTGCCCAAATGTGGTTGTTATGGAAGTTAATGATAACTGTTCTTGTAAAGTGAGCCTCATTGGTAAACAAAATTGTATTCAAAAAGTTTGGATCAGCACATTTTAACAGAAGCCATCGACAAAAACAACATGGGGAGCGTAGTCTTGTGGCAAAAGAGTTGCTGGAACATGGAGTTGCTTGGACATGCTGGAAGTGGTATGGGTGTAACTGGTACTCGTGTAGTATTCTCCGAATACTAGATTAGCTGATATTGAACTGTAGTGACAATTCTCTAGTGCTCTTTTCAGGATAATCAGAATTTTTATTAAGAACCAACTCTTCTAATTCAACAGTCCTACATGATCGGGCGATGCCTGCATCACTATGCTCCGAATACTTCAAAGAACCTGTTTCAGATAGGCGTTGATGAACAGTGGCAAAAATCTTGCGCTTTGACACCTGCGGTTAGGAAAGTTCTCTTGCTAGACAGACGTCTTGCTGAAGTATTATTGCAGCGTCCCAAACCATACATTAAAATGCATGTCTTCTAAATCTGAGTTTGAATACAGATGAATATTACCTTCCATTTTTAATAAATGAAACACACAACACAAAATCACTAATAAAATGGATGGAAATAACTGGTTAAAATACTTAACACAAGCACATAGTATATTTACAGTTTGTTGTATTGTTCAACAAGGAGGTGACATCATTATGTCATCTAATAATAAATGCCAAGCTGATTATTTATTATTTAAAAATGTTTAAATAGTTGTTGTTTAAATAATTAATTATTACCAGCTGTTACCAATCAGATACTCATTCCTTATTCTAAAACAGCAAAACATTGCTGTGTAGTGTAATACGTAAGGAGTCGATTTCACACCTTTCTTACACATTTAGTTAACTTTGTTTATTATGGTTGTTTTCAGAATTAAATTCTCTACAATCTTTTTTAGGAAAAACAATTTGTTTAATGGTCATTTAACAATGTTATTCGACATCAAACATTTAAGACGGTATTTTTTTATTATATTTTTGGCAAATTTCATACTTTTTCTCAAAAACTGTTCACACTACAACCTCTAGAGTGGTTTTATTTGATTTTTTCAGGTGATTTTCTTTATACATCCATCTTATTTGAGTTAAAAAGTAAGAACAAAACCTTTCAGAATCACTTAATTTCACCAGGTGAACTGAAAACAAAGCAAAATCTTTCGCCAGCCATTACTCAGTAATGGAGCGTTTCCGGACCTACCTTTATATAACATTTTTTTCTTATTTTTAGCTCTACAATCACGTCTTAAAATATTTTACCATATTTCTGACTCACCCTGTATATTATATATTATATTACATATTTTATATATATATATATATATATATATATATATATATATATATATATATATATTAGCCTTTCTCCGTCGCAGATTGTCTCTCTGACCCGATCTCTCTTAGGTCGCATTTCTTTTCCACTTCTGACACAGTTTAAACTGCCCCTTGGAAGCTTTAAATTCGTCAATCTTCCAAATTTCTTTGCACAATATTATATCACGTTTTAATGTTATAATGCAGGGTACACTACAGTTTGTGTATGTATATTTCATAAATCATATTTAACATTACAACATAACACTTACTATAAATATAACTATTAAATTAAATGTTAATGAACATTATGAAAATATAATTCTCAATTATTATATTGAGTATTTTTACCGAATTTTTGAAAATTGCTATCAGTCAACTAGGATCTGTAATTGACTTGTGTTCTGTACAAATAATTGGGGCGTTCATTAAATGACGAAAGGCTAGAGTAAGCTCTCTCAACACAACAGAATACAATGCTTAATATCCATATAATCACAGGAATCCCTATTCGTTTCAAGTGGTCTGGGTTTAAACGAAATGTATTCTCCCGCACAAGCGAAATTTCAAGTGAAGTGCCCTTTTGGGTCTCCTTTCATAAAATTAGAATATTCTAGCACAAGTGGATATTCGCCCATGTTATTTTTTAAACTAATAGGTTTTTAGTAGGTTATATTAAAATACACCTAAAGGTGGTTTTTTATAATTATAAAACTACATAATTATTAAAAAATAAATTAATAAAAACGTGCTGAGGAAAACTAAAATTAACTCCTGATATACAATTACAATTTATATTGATTACTTTTTAGTTAAAGCAAGAGATTTTCGAATACAAATCTTTAAGGAACCAAATTTAAATTCGCTAATAATTTATAACTATACAGTAATATATTTAATGAATTGTGTTATTAAAATAAGATCACACCTTTACAAAGAAAAATACTTAAGACTAATCCTAAATCTTTATTTCCGAAATTTTTAGACAATCCTCAACATAAATTATATACATAAAATTAATATTGTATATGAATACTTTAAAATTAAAAGAGTGATGTAATTATAATAGCCTACTTCATTTCATTTACATGTCAACCGCAATGTGACCGAATGATGTTTGATGAACATTGCTGACTGGGCTGTCACTGATAACAGCATTGATCACATTATCAATCAGTCATTAGATGAGCCAGCAATGACAACTCTCTGATCTGTCATTGAGTGTGTAACCGACCCTGTCTAATTTATTGATTATGAAAGCGTTTGTATTTATCAAATTTACATACTTTTAGAACGTACGCAACATTTTTTTTTTCAAAATAATTACTTAGTTTTCATTGTCATTCTATTCTTAAAATGATATTGTGGGTTTACAATAACTGAAATAATAATTACAAATTCTGGAATAGAATCCTTCCTAAATAAAATCGTCTATTGTTATTTCCTATCTCGTGATACTTACGTTTCTATCGTTTGAAATAGTTAAATTTAATTTATCTTTTAAAAAGTAAATTAATAGTTTAGACGTACCTGCAGCAAAATTTTTATTAAAATCTGTGTTACGTAATTTATTGTTAGATAAATATAAGGTAAGGCCCAATTTAATTGAGTAAATTTTATATTTATAATCAACAGAAAGGCTAATTTTCTTCCAGGATAAAATTACAATGCAGCTTTGTTAGCTAGAAAATATCTAATTTATTTATTAATAATCCTTTATTAAATCTCATCAGGATGAAACTAGTAGTGAGCTGGAATAGTCAATTATATTAACCATGCTGAAATTCAATTTAAAATCCGATGAGCTTTAAATAATGCTATTAAATTATGCATTGAGTTTACGTTAGAATCATTAATAAATAAATTAGTAGATCGTAGATTTATTCAAACCAGTATTTTTACATATATTTTAGTGTCTCTGCAGCGATTGCTTGGCGTTGGAATTTTTTTAGTGTCTAAAGTCAACATAGCTACTAATAGCAGAGTACGAATTGATTTTGTACATTTTAACAGCTTTAAAATTGGAGCTTGTAACCTAACCTGAAAAATTCCATAAGCAAGGAAAGTCTGCAGTAGCATGGATACATCCAGGCGAAGTGAGTTCGGACAAAATTACGTCAATAATAATATGAGTATACTGATCGAATCGTTAGAAATCACATCATTTTAAAACAACACTGCATTAGAGAAGAGTTTCGTTATTTTCTTTATCATATATAGTATTGTATGTTATTATGGTTTATGTTTCCCTTTTAATCTCTCCTAACAGATTTTTCAGTAAAGTTAACTTTTTTTACTTGAGATCAGATGTTTATATAATGGTTTGTTTTACGTTTCGGTAAAGCTGTTACTCTACTTTGAAAGCATGTGGAAATACATCCATAGCCCGCCAAAAGAAGTAGTCACTTCAATAACAACAATCATGTTATATTTGTATTTAGCTTATGTTAGCTAATATTAATAGTCATATACCTCAGAATCGATTAAACGTCTGCACATGAATGAATAAGAAAAGACTTCGGAGTACGTGATTAATATCACTACTTGATTTAAAGGTAAAGATAACTAGAACGTTAACATAAGAACGTTTTTTAAACAAGCTCGTATCAGAACAGTAATTGATGTAATTGCCTAATAAAGTTACAATCAAAAAGCAATAATTACATAACTTTCTGCATTTTAATTTAATGTTTTATAATTGTAAAATGTAAAATAATTTTTTATAAATTACTATTTCGAGAGATGATGATAATTTATTATTGGGTAAAAAGGGAAATAATGTATTCTTCTATCATTGGGGCATGTCTTATTTTTTAGTTTCGGACTTTGCGTACCCTAATATTTGAATAAAAGGAATTATATCATAGAAATTTAAACTGTGTTCGTTTTAAGTTATTTTGAAGTTAATTGATGGAATAAAGTCATGGTACGGCTTCAATATAGTATATACGTATTATTTATGCCTTCTCTACAGTGTTGTTTACAATTTCACATTTTTAACAAAAGTATACAAATTTTCTAATTTTAATTTGTATGAATAAGGCGTTGTAACAAGATTTATTAAATATTTAGTATCATGCATATTGATTACTTATGATTTTATCCATTATAATAATTTATTAAAGAGTTCTAAATAAATAAAATCCTGTCTAGGCATTTTGTCCAAAGTAAATTCTTTAAATCCAACAATGGGATTTTCTAGAGTGACAAAAACATTAAATATAAATCAATTCCTAGTAAAGGAATTTGGTACACGTGATTGTGAGCCATAACATATACCTTAATAGTTGTACTAATAGACGGAAATTATTAATTGTGATTAATTTATATACCCTACTACAATTGATTGCAATTCACCTGTTGCTTATGTGAGACACGTGATTTTATATTGGACAAATCCAGGGGTTTGCCAGAAAACCCCCATTTTGACGTATGCATTCCTTAATACGAACTGATGGCTCGTTTTGACCATTCGCTTATTTCCAGCTTAGAAGACGATGTTTTAACCTAAATTTAGTTGTAAAATGGTCCCATTTAATAATAGCCATTAAAATGGTCTGAAAACTATTCTTAAGTGTTTCTGAGATGCAATGTTGAATTTAATTGTTCTAAATGCCTATATTAATGTAAAAAGTAACTTTGTAGGTTAGGTTGGCAACTAACTCCATATTACTAAAGACGAGTGGCGTTGCCTCTAAATAAAAATTCATCACGCGGTCACTCCAGTCAACTTCAACACTATGAACTATTTAGCCCAGTACCTAGAGGTTCCATGTCCCCTTTTAGTGCGTTAATAAACAGTCAGTCACATACACTATTATTCTTTTCGCTTCCTAACTCATGAAATCCTTATGAACACGTAAAACGTAACACGTAAGTGGAAAACATTTTCAGATTTTTACCTTGTAGTATTCTATCATTGTATACAAATAACTCACTATTTATTTCCAAATTTCAATATTCTTGTTGTGATTATCCATCGGCAACAATGTAATGTAAAGACTGCACCGATAATTATCTGAGCTTCATTATTAATACTTATTATTTTACATAGTTATTTTTTACTTCATTATTGAGAGAATAACTCTACACCCTGTATTTTTACATTACATAGAAATTAATTTATAAATGAAACGTTGTAAACTTATAAGTGGATATGGTCTATGCTATCCTGAATAATAAATCTTATTTAGGAAGATGACAATATAGTTTCAAATGGTTTATGTTCAAATGCTAATTTAGCAACGTCTTGCCATTAACACATTTCATGTAACAATTTTGAACAAAAAATCTCTTATGAAAAAAGTTTACTTTTTATAATTTTTTGCAACATTCAAATCGTACTCTTTCGTATTATTCGCGTACTGATGCAAATTTATTATAATAAAATAATCCATTTAGTACTTAGAAATACTTATAGATTGGTTAAGTGGTTAGTACAAAAACTATTTACTAATGACATGTCATACATGTAATACACCTGGTGACAAATTAAACTACACGCTAAGACCATACAAGTTAAACAAAAAGTTTCATTTCATATTTAATGTAAATAATTTCCAACTAGAGAGAAATAACATTAAAACTTTTCAGAAATAATAAGAAAGCAAGCGTGTTTTACCTGTCCCAAGATGTAAACCAAACACGTATGTGGGTGCGATATTAAACTGCCTGGAGCAGGGCCTCGCAAAGCCTATTTGAAAACTAAGCAGAGAGATTTTGTTATAATTTTGTAGTGATATTAAAGAAAGGAAATAATATTGCTTTAAAATTCTAGAGGAAATTTAATTATTCAACAACACAATTATTTATATAACAACAATGTGAAAACAAAGTTTGGAGTATAAACAGCATTGTTTTAATATAAGAAACGTAAGAAAGAGAACGGCTATAACCGACTGTCAAACCAAACATTACGCTTTATACAGTACCTAAATAAACTAATGTACATACAACTCCTACAAAAATATAAATTGAGCAGAAATGAGAATTTATTTTTGTAGAAATTTTATAATAGTTTTGACTTTGTTTGGCATCAAAGATTTTCTTTTATGAAATTAGAACTGAATATTGAAGTCGTGATTGGTATAAATTAAATAAATTTATTGAAACAGTAGTACTTGGCTCAATGTCATGTTTTAATAACATTAGTTTAACCTGGATATGTATTTATGTGAAATAAAGAGGTTATTGTGCATATGGTTGGTTATTATATTATCTTCTAGTTGATCTGGTACTTTTTATCTAACTTTCTACCAGTTTTAAAACATGTCCAAGTAGACCATTAGTTATTTTTTTTAATAGGCTAGTATAGAACTAAATACATATTCCTCGGAGAAGGTGTATTTAGTATATCTAATGTCTAGAAGACACTACCTGTAAATATGAATTTAATCCACAATCTACGGTATAAAAGCTGATATCAGTTTAAACAGCTTAGAAGCAATGAAAATAACTCGTATTAACGCAGCGTGAGGTCTTACAGGCCGCAGTATACAGTATAAATGTAGGAAGCTTTTAAATTCTAATTATACTGTCTTAGTTAACAGTACGTAAAATTACTACTGTACAACATACGTTTATGTGGCAATGGTGATCTGCACAAGTACTGAGAAAACGCGCGCTGGTGAGTAACATACACATTTTGTAATTGTATTAAAATCCTTCCACAATTAACGATTTCAAAATTAAAAATTGTTTTGCTTGGTAACTCTAACCTAAAAAACATACTTGTATTTTAAACACGTCAGTTACTTTCATTGCATTAATTTTAATCGGCTTTAAAAAGCACTATTTATAAAAATTCCGCTTTCTTCTATGTTCCTTTTTTATGTATGTTTTCCGAAACTATTTAACCAATTTGGATCATTTTTAAGATAATAATGCTACCAATATAGGTCCCTCTGTATAACGGATTGGACAAATATCTTAACTGAACATCATTTTGGAAGTTTTACGTATAAACCGTATGGAGAAGGCAGACAAAGCAAAATTGTGGCTTTGTTACAGTGAATACGGCTTGCCTACGAAAACAAACATTACTTCTCGTGTTTTACCTTCGGAATGATGGCTCTATTGTGGTTATATATTTAACCAGTCCTGTAGTAACGAGACAGAATGTACTGCGGAGTTTAAAATTCCCCAATCACTATAAGTTACATCATATTTACTGTGTTTAGCTTCATACTCTACATCATGGTTCCAGAAAACGCTGCATACGAGTACTTTGATACACGACAGAGCAACCAGACGGAATAAGTTCCCCAGATTTGATTTAGTTTTTACTTCCACCAGGGCTCCAAAAGCTTCTATAGGAATCCTTTAAAATCGCTATTTGGATCAGAATGTGATGCTGGGATGCAGTTGTCTTCCACTGATCATAAATTTCCTCAAATATGATAAGAAACTTATCATTTTGTATTGTAATAGTTTGAGTGCCATCACTATCGCAGATCATAACAAAATCCATTCTGTAGAAACGGGACAGGATTGAGTGCGGAGATTGGAATCTTCTCAATTATTATGGCACATCAGTACTGCAGTGAGAAGCTTCCTAGTCTACATTAGGGTTTCAGATAATGATGAACTCCATGAAACATGATACAGAGCACCAAGACAGAGTGATTTTCTGGGGTGTAGATTTCTTCCGATGACTATAACCTACCTCAAAAATGCTAGGAAACCTTACTTTTTTCACAATAATGACTAACTTAATACAACTTTTATAATAAAAATAAACTTTCTTCAATATTTCTATTCAAAGAAATGGAAATAAAAGAACTAAAAATAAAAACCAATTTTAAATTGACACCATCACAGTTATTCAACAAGAATACCAAACAATTTTTGGAGGTGGTGCCAAATTTGAATATACTAAAAAGTAATTACGTGATACAAAAAAACGCAGTTTGACTATAGAACGTGGTTTGTAAAAGTTTAAAAGGATATATTGTTCTTAAAAAAATACTCTAATGAATTAAATGATTTAATTGAATTACTTAGTTTATAATGCAGATTAAATACCTGTACTTGTTATTTATACTTTCATAGAGTGTACAATGCACTGTACCTTGTATTTATTCAACTACCAGCCGTTACCCGCGGCTTCGCACGCAATCTTAGACCAAAGTCCTTATATTACTTAGTAAAAGCAATTATGATGTAATATGATGGGAGTCCTTTAAAACTTTTAAAACGTAAGTAGGCATACATCAGGTAGATATTATTTAAGTTCGTGGTAAATAGTATCAGAGTTTAACTTAATTATTATATTATGTTTGGCACGTGTAGGAGCATTTCTGGTTCTAATTAATTATATACATAACGGCACAGCTGAATCTGCCTTGTCATCCCGATCAAGAAAACACAAATCTCAGATCACACAGGTCTCGGAAACTTACTTCGGTCAAAAAGCGTATATTTCCAGTCCTTGTCATATATTTCAGGTCTAAGATATTTCCAGTACTATAGTAGAGTTTGCCTTGTTGTTCTGACGAAGAAGAAATATATATATATATATATATATATATATATATATATATATACTTACGTAGGACCGAGATGCCTACTTCGGTTAAATAGTGCCTACTTAAGACCATTTAAATTCACTTACCTACTATGTCACAGTAAGTTATGTAAGAAATTTGTGATACTTGAAGTCATGTTTTGCCCAAACCAAAAAAATTCATCACCTATTTTGATGGATAGGTTATGAACTGGATAAGGCCGTTTATTTTGTGCCTAGATGTTTATCCACGTGCGGCCTTTTGAGACTAGATTTAGAGACAAATATCAGACTGGCAGACTGGACAGCACAGGACTGGTGTACAAGCACTTGCCCTCACATGCAGGCGTACAACCGGTGAACAGCTTTCTAGATTCATTAGTAGCTGCATCAATGTCTAAGGCTTTCAAGATTTGTCTGAAATGATTTGTACCGTCCAAGTCATGCTATACCGTAAATAAGCTGTTGGAACATAACTAGGGGACTTATTTGTTGTTACCGGGACCTATTGAGAATGTAACCATTAAATTGACTTATCAATAAGCATAATAAGGATAAAATATTTTATTTAGATAAGAAAATATCTGTTATAATAAAACTGCATAAATAATTATCAGCTGATTTGGAATTTAGTGTTTTTATAATACTCATTACATATTCTTTCATAGTAATCTATTTTTTGAATACACATAACGATATGTATAATGGCTTATAATACATTTAAAATGGTTTAAATCTGACTAAGTTTTAAAGCCATTTACAAAAGGTTTCCTATGCACAAAGGAGGAAATTAATTCGTGAGCAACCAACAGCCAGAAAACAAGAATCGCAAGAGCGAGATTCGCCGGACTTATTGTTTATCTAAATTATTCCAGGACGGGCGAAAGGGTGGCCACATAAATGTCCAGAATCACAAGTGCGAGAGATTTTACTGCTCCCAACCTGTTTGTTCACGATTCTCTAGTTTGTATAACCGGGAATAATTTCGTATTGTCTCTTGTAAGGTTTAGAAATATAATCTGTATTTCATCATTATCTAGTACAGTACCAAATCTAATGTAAATAATCCATCCTTATACAGTGTAATTAAAACTTTACATTACTTTCATTGTATGTAAAAAATCTTCCGTATTTTAGCACTTAGAGCCACCTAGTTACGACCTAAAAACATTATATTATTTAAAACTTACTCATATATAAATATCCAATCTGTTATTACGATTTCCTTTTTTATTTGTAAGTTTTAATTCAATCAAAATCCAACACATCTTACACATCTTGACAAAATTAAATAGTAAAAATATAAGATCTTCTTTTCTACCTCCATCATTTACATCACTAGAGTTAGGCCAATAGTTAAAATATCAGGAGGTACTGATGGAATAGTAGCTCAAATTTAATATAAAATTAGGCTTAAGATTCAAAAGATTACAGATAAATTGGCTTAAATATGAAGAGATTAAAACATCAATAGCTCATATAGGAAAAAGAATAAACTAGTTAAACTTTAGTAGTAAGACGTTGTATACAAAATTTAACTTTACAAATCTGAAAAGGCAATGACCTACTTGCACCTTGCTTTTCTAGTTTGAGAGTTAGATGTAATATAGATAATGCTATAAAAAATCAAACATAGAATAAAACTATAATTATTTTACAGCATACAAACAAGTAAGTCCTCATTCATTCGCTCATAACTAATGTTGTACAGATGTAACATTTGACACACGTCTTTACGATCTCAACAGACAAATCAAAAATTATCATAAACATGATTATCCATAGGGGTTGAAACGTGGTTCAAACTTCTAGAAGGGCTATACTTTCCAGAATTCCATTTGTCTTATAAATATGAAATTTGGCACAAATTTGCATCATGACTTAAACAGGAAAAATGTATTAAATCTTTTGAAAATTTTTAGAGTTCTACAAGTTTTAGAAAAGACTATCTTTCAAGGGCCTGGACAATTGTTACTACTATTTGAAAAATTTAACTAACGTAAAAAGATTACATTCTCTGCGTACCTTTCCACGCGATATATTGAAATTTAATGGACCTAATGATTTGGAAATATCTGTGAAACTTCATTTTTATATTGGCAACACTAAGTTCCATGTTGGTAAATTTAAATTTATGGAATTAGGCTGAGCGTTAGCGAGCATTTTTACTTTGGCATTTTGGTACTTGGAGTAACTATTATGGCAACGATAAAATAGTAAAATAAACAAAATTGTAAACAAACACAACATATGCATATTTCAACATGTGACATATTAACAAATACAGCCTATCTCAACACATACAACATAATATTTTAGTTACAGAGTGTAGTATAGAGTTAACAAAAATATATGTAGAATTTTATAACTTAAACAGTGGTAAAAACCCCATGCATCTCGAGAATGAAGTTAGCTACAGACTTGAAATTTTGTATGGAACCTCAGCAAAGCCTGTTATTTGAAACTTGATGCGGTTTACCTCTACCTTGTTTGTATTTAAAGATAAGCAAGCAATTCTACTCATTCTGTCGATCATCGCAAAAGTGTCAGTGCGATTCTCAAGATTAGTGCAGTGGCATCCGGCGGCTCTGGTATAAATTATCTTCGATTTATATCTTGGTCTACGCAGTAGGTTTCTCCTTGAAAATTTCTCTAAAAGGCTCCTTCCTCCTTAAATGTACTGAAATATGGGGAAATCTCTTCGATATTTAAGACTATACAGATGTTATTCCTTAAAGTATAGTTCTGGACTAAAATGACACTTAAAAATGCATTTAGAAATTAAAAGATAATTGCTGACAAAAAAATATTATTTAGGATACACTTCCTCTTTATCAAATAGATATTTATTAAATATCATTATTGAAATTTATGTTTCCATTCAATGTGTTTTATATTGAAGTACTAAACAAAATACAAATATAAAAATGTTCTCGTAAAAGGGATAAAATTATAAATAAAAAACAGCAACTACATCACTAACATTTTATTTCACGCAATTGCTGTTCTTGGAAAACTAAAATATATATAACAAGTGGTCATTATTTATATATTGTATTTGAAATTGAATCAACTATTGTTTTATTTCATTTAAATCTTTCCTTATATATTACTTATTATATTTTTAAAATTGAAACAATTTCAAGTTTGTACATAATATTGATTTGTGTGAGACAACTGACATCACCTTGCTTACATGGTGTAATGTACACACTTACACCCATCACGTCATCCATAAACGGAAACGAAGAGGTATTGGGATTCGGTATAAATCAGTTTGTGGATGTTGTTAAGGTAATAAACCTGAATAGCCTCTAACACATTGTGTTTATGGTAATTGGAAGAGTAAGGAGTTGATGGTAAACTTCAATGTTGGTATAAAACTGTAATGCCTACATTTTCAAATTAAATAAACTTATAAACACGCAAGCTCTAATGTACTTTTAGTTATATTGTTTTCTCTTATATTTGAGTTTTGTTTGGAGGTTTGACTCGACCTTCAATTTAATCATTATTAAATTTGTACAAAATATTTGTATGCGTTTCTTTAGAGAAGGTCTATAAAATGTTGTTCCTTAAATATTTTTAAAAATACAATATGTTTTGTCGTACTGTAAGTATGTAACTTTATAAAATCTCCGTACTTTAGAAACATATAGTAATTTTGAATCTAAGGTTCAGTTTTCACTGAATGTTTATTAATTTATTACGCCTTTGAAGTTATAAACTCACGTATTTTTCTAAGCAGAGACGTACATATTCCAAGTGTGACAGTAAATTAGTCAGCACTTTGCAATTATTATTTCCATTAAGAGCCGGATATAGACAAATTATTTTTAACCCTATAAGAAGAATTTAAAATGATTGTACACAACCATTTTAAAGGGTGGAGAATTTCTTAGCCATATCTCAATTACGTGATTCCCTACGTGGCTTTTTGCGACCTTCCTGAGGGTAGCGATCCCCAGGTTGAGAACTCCTGCTCTAAACAACCGTCTATTGGTTCCTATTCAAAAATTACTGAATGTATTGATTTCGAAAATATTAAAAACTAGGTTAAACTACTGTAACATTGTAATAAGTGTGTCTCGTTATATATTTTCCTGTCGGCCCTTTAAAGTGAATGATTCATCAGTAAATAGAGATCCATCAAATCAAATAATAATCGTATTTATTCCCACAAAATATATAACGCAACATACAGACGTAAGTATCTTATATAAAAGAAAAAATATGAAACGTTTAAGTAACAAATTATAAACTAATTTTGAATAGTTAACATAAATAATTAATACCTAATAATACAAAAAATTACATAACAAAATAAATAAATCCACAAATTTAAAATAGAAGTGGTAAATAAAATTAAACAAACCAAAACAGCTTTTATTATTAGAATTTATTTTCTACCTAATTCGGTATAATTGTGAGAAAAGGACAAGAGCTAAAATTACTTAAAGTGCCGAAATTTATTAAAATATTCCTAAAATACTCGGGTTAGAGTATAAATACTAAACAAATCTATCAAATTTGGTACATTCTACACAATTATATTTAATTTTTATAGAAATATGAAGCGTTACTATTTTATAGACGAGAAAGTAGTAATCTTAAAATTGCTGTAACAAAATCATTTGACAATTGATAAATTATTATACTAATACATTGTAAGTTACAATTGTTGTAGAGTTAAAGTGACAACTAGCAAATACTACGTTGCCATTTTACGTGGACTCTATTACCTATAGATCTTTTTGGATATTAAAGGCTGAAAATATCAAGGGTTTGAAGTATTTCCTGAAAAATCTTGTATTGGTAAAGTTGTAATAAATAAAACAGCAGTGCAGGAGTGGTGTTGAGATAGAGGTCCAATCTGTATTACAACGGTTTGTAGAGGAAGGTGGGAGAGGATGTAAAAGTGAATGGGTGCTTACGTCGTGTGTACTTGAGCCTCGCAGTTATATTAAGAACCCTCTTTCGCTTTTCTAACTTTATAATTTACTGAGATATATTTTTTCGTTGATGAGTTTTTCTTTTTTAACAATACTCTATATCCATAATCAGTTAAGAAATTAACTGTGGGAGGTGTTGTTTTAACTTTGTATGGGTAAGAAGAAGCTTTTTTTGCTCTTCCTCAATTCCATGACATTGCAATGGGTTATTAAAGTTAATTCACAAAAAATACAAACTAGAAAACTTACTATTACTCACAGCTGCCTACAAAGTATTGCTACCACGGTGACTAGAGACAGTTAATGCGCAATATCAGAGTGTCCTTTATATGTACCAGTAGATAATGTAGGTTAGTTAGAATTACAAAAGAAGACTCTTGGATAGTGTAACATTTGGCCATTTTATTAAACACTACTATTCGTTCAAACTTTAAGGATAATATTGGAATCTCTCTTCTATAAAAAAGATTTAAAATATGCATTGTGTCTGAAAACTTATAAATTAGTTTTAAGTTACAGTATTTTATCCATGCCTTTTGAAACGCCACTTAACTCTGTCAACTCTAGGGTTAAAGTTAAAAACAATGAAAAATTAGTTTTTTTGTAACCAAATTAAAAATGAATCTTTTAGATTGGGGTGATAGTTTGTTAAGATTCTCAAATTAATTGAATGAGTGAAAAATATATTGAATTATAAATAAGTAATATATTTCTTCAGATATGATCAGCAACTTGGATTACGTACTAAGATAGTGAAAGTAATTTATATTTTTAACAGAGAAAAAATAAGTATTTAGCGCAAAGTTAAAATATATATATATATATATATATATATATATATATATATATATATATATATATATATATGCAGTTGACCTTAATGGTTTAATATAGAATTTGTCAACATAAACTATTTAACTCGTATACCTGTATAAAATATGCTTATATTAATGAAAATGAATAACAAACAATTATAATCATAAACTTGATGTTGAATTATACCGTGCCTTTGCTTTTTTGTGCAGGCTTCGTAGTTTTAAAAGTACCAAATTGTAGTTATGCCACATCTCCCTTTTTATATGATAAACATCTACCATACCACCTTTCATTTATCTTACCCTATTTCATTTCCCCACAATGGCATTTTAGGGGGAGGGGGAATTTTAAAACTCTGAAACTTTTTAAATGTAAAGACACATTAAGTGTCATTTGAAAGGTCTTCATAAAACAAGAAGAACAGTGGGAAATAGATCTTTCTATTTCAACCCAGTAAAAATGACAGCTCATTGAAATTAATTAAAAATGCATTGAGGAAAAACATTAACATCTATATTCAGAAGGTAAATAATTTCAATAGACAAACACTTCACTAACAAACTTAACCCTGTTTTATAGTATCACGTTCAGTTTCTAGAATAAGAAGAAAATACATTTATTTCCAGCCATAAAAGACACATTAAACATCCATAGTAATTAAGTATAGAAAATGACTCTCGCATGTGTCTTAACCTGTGCGCGAGAATGGTGTCCAATCAGTCCACATTCAGTTTTTTGTTGGAATTAACAGCATTAAGGCGTATTTTGTTATAACGTACGTTGAATTTGAGTATTTAAGTGAACAAGAGCGTATTATGATCCTGATTATGAGAGGCTATGGAGACCGGGTGAGATCTTATGATGAAGTAAGGAATTTATTTAATGACACTTATCCCAATCGAAACCATGTATGTTATAATAAGGAGTTTATAAAACAATCCAATGTTTCTAGGAAACAGGCAGTGTTAAAAACCGCCCCTAACCTGAGCGACCAAAATCGCCTACAAACGAAGAATAAAGTTTTTATATGAAAGTGGTTATAAAGCGTATCAAATTGGTTTAGTTCATTAGGTAAGTGAGGACGATTTTGATGATCAAATAGAATTTTGTAAATTAATGATGCGTAACATTAATAATAATACAATTAGATTAAACAATTGCTTTCTCAAATGAAGTAACTTTAATGTTAAACAGAAACGTTAACAGACAAAATGTTCGTTATTGGGCATTAGATGATAGAACAACATAGCACATCCCGAGTGGATCCATACAGCATGCCGTTATAAGTTTATACAACAGGCTTGAGCATTGTGCAACTGTCCTGGGACAGCAGGTTGAACATCTGATATAAAAAAACACAGATTGTAAGTTTTAGCCGTTTTATTCTTATTGTAAACTCAATTATAATTACTAGAACTACTGTGACTTTAAATTTAAAGATATTAACCGGCCCCCACAAAAAGCCCATTTTGGGGAATTGGTTCGCTTTTGTTTCCTAGTAGAGTATCCGCAGTTTCATGTTTCTATCTTTGTCCATTGATTGTTGAGCAGGATACTTCCATGCTTTTCACTTAATTAATTTCAATGAGCTGCCACTTTGGACTGGGTTAATATAAAAAGCTCAATTTTCAACTGTTCTTCTTCATTTGATGGGGTCTTTACATTTAAAAGCCAACCACCCCAAAACTCCATTTTAGGGAAATGGCAAAGTTGTAACAGTGACTAAAAAGTTCACTTCTATTTCCTAGAAACTTGTCCCGAGTGCCATCCCTCCATCTTTAACCATCAAAAATTAAACATATTATATCTATGATTTTAACTCACAATGTATAATAATAGTTTACAATAATTAACAAAAAGTTATGTAGCAATAACAAATGTATTAATGTATTATAAAAAAGGTACACTTCCTTGGTAGGTATGTAATAAGGAAAATAATAATTTTATTGGTTAATTAAAACTAAAATTTAATCGAAAACAGTCCTTAAGGCATTAATTTCCGTTAAAAACATTTTCTTATAACAGTTAGTCGTAAAATATAAATAAATTTCCTAAATTACTAAATGTCTTATAATTTAATGTTATATGTTTCCTTATAATGGAAGATACAGGACACCACGTGTTCTGACTGAACACAAACATGGTATCTGTTATTGCAATATATATGGACAAGGTAGCTTGCGGTTTGTTGTGTCAGCAAGAAGAAACGATCACAACAGACTCATCTTGTATTCAAAGACATAGTCGAGCAATAAACTCTGAACTGGCCAATCCTCTGTCTGATGTTCCAGAGCCAATATATATTATTGTCACTGAACACAAAACTGCTTTCTCTTACTTGAATGTACGTGGATAAATTGTATTGCTGTTTGTTGAGTCAGCAATAAGAAGTGATTAAACAGACTCATCTCATATTCACATTCGTAGTCAGACAATTAGCTTTGAACTGGCCAGTCAATGTCTTACGTTCCGGAGAAAATATATATTGTAGTTGGACATATACGTGGTCTCTTTTGTTATGATACACTTGCAAATGGTAGATTGTAATGTATTTTTCTTTGTATAATGATGTATCTTTCTTGAAAGGTACTCCAACACATTTTTAAAATAATTTTAAAAAGTACTACATTTTTAATTTTGTTGGAAATTAAAATTTCTCATTGCATATTTAATAATATTAAGTTTTATTAGGTGAAAAATACCAGATTTACAGTAATAACCATCTTCTTAATACTATAAGATTTGGAGATATATAATGGACAAATCACTTTGAGACATTTCTGGTTAAACCCTGTTTCATTTTCTATACATTTGCCTACCTCAGGTCAATTTTGAGAGTATAATATTCTACCTTATTTTGCTTAATATACAAATAAATTTCGCTTGATATTTTCATTTAATGAACAAGTTATTTAATTATATAAGAAATGTAAAATATTTTAATACTATTTTAACGATCAATAGAAGAAGATTTGTAATAATCATTAACGTTCCATATAGAAACATTACGTTATACTAAATACATGTTATATAACCCATGTTTAACACAAAATACAAAAGAGTTTATTTATTTATTCTACTTCTTTGGAATACTTTTTCATAAAATAATAAGAGTAGTTATGATACATTGTTAAGTTGAAAGAGAAAACTTTTTTGGTTATCTTGTCCTCTCACCCGGCGTCAGACTTTAGCAAATGATAGTTTCTAGTATTACTTATCACTGAAACATGTAACCACAGAAGCAGATTATATTTTTTGTAGGGCATTTAGAGATAGAATATAGATCTATGCAGAATGTCATAGTACTTACTCGGTAATTCTTGATGAAGCTTCTTCACCTGTTTCAGATTTTCTGTACTAGAGGACTGGAGTCCTGAGTATGAAAGTACAAGCATTTATGCATACCCACTATCAGGTAACATAAGTTTTACAAAATATTATGATAAGCAGTTCTGTAATTTATGAGATGCTGATAGCATATATTAAAACTTCATTGCCCCGATGGAGAGAGAAGTAATGATTTAGGCCTACTAAATACGCATAGTAAAGCTTGAATGCTTATTCAATGTTTCTTTGCATTAACATTCAGTTCAACAATTAATTAATAAATAATCATTACTTTTTTAAACATTTTGTATTAGAAATAGTTAGCGAAATATAGTACTACAAAACACATACAGTGTGACAAATAACTCATTAACAATAGTAATTCAAATGTTTCGGTAAAATTTCATGATAATATAAAAAATTATCTCATAAAAAAGTTACACTTACCTTAATTTTTTTTATTTTTATTAATACGCATACATAGGTTACCTGTTTTGAGGGTTTTATATATATATATATATATATATATATATATATATTGTATTAGAAATATTTTCAACGCATAAATTAAAAAATACAGAGTTAAACATACCTATAACATGTTTTAACAGAAAATGTATTAATTTAGACAGGATTTGAACCTTTAAACGTATATTAGTTGCTGTATTTATAGTTTAAAAGAAATAACCCTTTCCTAAATTATATTTGAAATAATGACACATGCACCTTATTCATAAAAATAATCCAATTTGGTATCCTTTAAAAGAATTAAGGAGGTCAGAGGATGATGAGAAACAATAATGTAAAAAGGAGATATTCATTCATTTCACTTACAACTCCTCGGTCCACAGACTCGTTGTCATCAACTCGAAGTGAGTGCCCATTCAGTTTTATATTCTCTTTAACATTCACAAACTGAGTTATACCAAAGATCGAGCCACCACTTCGTTTCCGTTTATAGCGCCCTCTGCAATCTTGCAAATTGAATCATCTTTCTGAAAGTACGTTTCATATAGTGTTGAATTTACAAATCTTGCAGGTAGTTAAGTAATTAAAAAATGCGCCAGAGGAAGACATCAATAAACTATTAAACTTTAATAAATACGTCTATTTAATGTGTAATTTTTGCCAATAGATTGTGTGTGTATTGCGTTAGGTCGTGCAAGCTCTTCTTTGTAATTTGTTTCTGAGTAAACTTCATGTACTAACCTAGGGAAAAGTTATACTTAATTGAAAGGATACTAAAGTAGCTTTTGGGTAAAACAAATACTCCAGTGAGCGTGAATTTGAATTGGTTATTCACCATAACAGGAAAGGGAATGTATCCAGTTACCCAAACAATAGCAAGTCCACCACTGATATTCTTGTTCCTTTGTCACATTGTGACTAATGGCTTCATCTCCTTTCATCTGAACCCATTGTAAAGGAATGGTTAGATTTCTCCAGAGACCCGACTGTTGGAGATAAACGGCCGGATAAACTGGTTCCTCCTTCAACTACACCAAACGATGTTTAGACTTTGTGCTGCACATGCTATATTGGTTTTATACAATAACCATTTATTTCATAACTATCACATAATAGTTTTTTTCTATCACTATTTTTTCTACTGTTAGGTTCTGATCAAATAAATAATTGGATCTTTGATTGATGATTTTTCATTGATTTCTTGACGGAAATTTGCATTCATATTAGAGTTTTGTTTTGTGAAAATAGTGAAATATGAAATAGGATTTAAAAAGTAAAAATATTAAAGAAAGACTGATCTGTAATGAAAATAAGTGAACCTTATTCTTGAAGGTGTAATTAAATTGTCAGCTACTATGATACAGGTTTCCGACTATGGTAAATGTTCAGAATAGGCTTGTACGTGTGATAATGAAGGGCACTGTGTAACGATCGTCTTGCATGTAATCGACACGTAATTTTCCTTTCATGCACATCTTACATTTCTGTCGGAGGGCGTAGTTCAATAGATGCAATTACGCTGAATGGCACGTAAACGTACAGTAGAGCTTCTCTGCTGGCGACGTGCCTACCCACTTTATATTGCGTTCAATTTCAATGTTTCCAGCCTTTGTGACGTTTTATTTGTTTCTCAGCCCTTATACATTGACCACGTATTCAGTTTGATATCAAGTGCTCAGACCGGGACATCAGATGTTTTTATCTGGAAAACTGAACTTAACATCAAAATCATTTGAAAAATATAATATATGATAGAGGTTAAAATCCATGGTTTTTTTAAATCGTCTCAGAAATTTTTACGGCTTCTTGCTTTTTGATACGTCCCTGTAGTGCACTAATTATTCTGTATTTATAACAATACATCACTATACCCAATACAATATATAATTTACATATAGCATTACAATTCATAAAATACCCAAATAATGTACTTGAATGTGTATCTGTCTATGAAAAGATACTACACCCAATGCTAAAATGTGTTGCCAACTGAAACGTTGTGGTTGTGCACTATCTGGTGGTAAGCAAAGGACACACCGAGTAAAAATAAATCAGAGAAAATTAGTAGATACGTTATACTGTATTGAACAAACTGTGATAAAAATTAAAGTACTCGACAATTCAAATTTAATTTATTACAATTATAAACAAAAGACTAAGTGTAGTAGCACTATATCGGTGATATCGAACAGAACTAGCTTTAGCGAACAAAATGTCTTCTGGACAATTCCCATATGATTGCAACGTCTATTCCCTGGAAAGTCAAAGCCAGAGTTCAGTATACTGAAATATATTTACTAAAAGCCTGATTCTACGTGAAAGAGTTTATATACAACATAATTTGGATATTTTAGACAGTTTTATGCTTTATTATACACTAACAACCCAATGGCCAGTATTACGGGATGAGCCTAAGTGTAGTCTATCACTCTCTGGGCAGGAAAAACTCAATTCTGTCAGTCCCCCTTGAAATTTGCCATTAAGCTTCATTTCTATATGCAATACTGAGATTGATGATGGCGCATATCACTCCCGGAGAATTAGCTGAGTGTTATGGAACATTTTAAATTGTTCTTATGGATAACCGTTATGGCAAAGAGGGAATTCTGAATGGTTTTCTGATGTTCTTTCGTCTAAAGGCCACTAAGCGAGGTAACAGGAATTGTTTGGACAGAAAGGTGATGGTGGATAGTAGGTGAATTCAGATTAAAATTAAATATATATATTACTTGAATAAGTTCCTTACTGGCCATAACTACTTCAGAAGACTGAAGTCCCTCCAGTGGGCTCAGAACATGACATCATTCTCCTGCAGAATGATAGTAGAAGACGAAGGAAGACATGTGTCCTCATCAAGGCTTGAAAGACTTAACTGTTTGAGTCAATGTTCTTTGATTGGCATATTTGTATTAGTGTCTCGGCATGTGTATAAACATGTGTGTAAAACAGTTAATGTACTCAATTGGTTAATGTCTAAGTCTAATAATGTCTTATTTTACTAAGGGAGGTTAGGCTAAACCCATATCTAACATTTTACCTGGGGACCAATGGGTTAAAGATTACTTCAGATCCACCACCAATGGCCGGGTAGGCGGAGTGCTTGCAAATACAGGATCGAACAGCGGTCACCCACCTAATCATCATACTTGATTCAGTTATCGCGGTACCCGCTACACTCCACCATTGGTGTCCAGACCAATGGAGTAAATTGCATTATTACTCTTGATAGGTCCCTTACAAAATGATTAGAGGTAATAAAAGGAGCGATGTATGAAATAATGTATGGGTTTCTAGTGGCTAAACATCTCAGTATCCAACGGATCGCGTTTTCTGGCAGCAAAGTGTTACTACATTTTCCACATGGAATAGAAGTTAACGTACCCTTTGAGCCGGTTCTAAGTCTTGAGCCCAGTTCTCCCCGGCTCATGTATATGTTTATTTATATAGTATATGTAAGTGTTGTTCGTTGGGGCTGCAGAAGGCACTGACTGTGCTGTTTCAGAGCGCTCTGCACTTCCTCTTGAGAGTGGCAAGGAACTTCTAAATTCTTGCATGTTAGTGGAAGTACGCGTTATAAAATTTTGCAGTTTTTCCAATTTATATATGTTATTTCATTTATATTCTTCCCACTAATATGCTGGCGTAGGTTCTACGTTTCTCACTGACGAGGTCCAGGAGAGGAATTCTTGCCTCCTACTGCTTCATCATCATGGGTGGTCGCAGACATCTGTTTCCAGGGTTTCCCTGATCTTCATGATGAGCTGAATACCTAGTCAACATCTGTGATATCCTGCTATTTGTTATCTATTTATTTTGTTATTGTTAAAAGTTATTATAATTTATATTTTGTTATTTAGTTTTTAAGTTTAGTTTAAATGCTATTTAGTTTTATTTCTTGGTTTTCATGAGGAGCCCGTCCTTAGCAGAAGGATACCGGGTGGAATTAGCAGTTATTGTTTTAAATTATGGCTTTTCCTAATTTTTTTTGTTTATCCAGGTGCACCTGAGACATACGACATAAATTTAGGCGCTTACATAGAAATTGTATTATATTAAACAAATAATAGCTATTTTTTATACTTAATTTTATTGTTTACGTGATTGTTTTTGTTACCTTATAGCAGAGATATAAAATATCACTGGGTACACAATTCAAGTTTTTCATTCATAAAACTTTATTATTGTTTCAGTAGAACTCAATGCACAAAACGCAGCTGTAATAATTTATGTAATAAAGATTTTAAAACAGTTAACTAAGTTTAATTAAGTTTTAACTTTGTTGACGATGATAAAAACAGTTGTTCACCACACGGAATGAAAGTATCTTTCGGCGCTTAATCGTATTTCCGACCTCAGCTTCGCCTCGTTCGTAAAATACGATTAGCCTAAGCACCGAAAAAACCACTTTTGTTCATATTGGAGAAAACTATATTTCCATGTTAGAGAACACCAGAGTTTAACTCATGTTATTCACAATGCGTTAATTCTTTGCAGTAGGTAACAGCTGCAATTCCAAAATTTTTACCAAGTAGGTTATTTACTGGGAACCTTATTATATGTATATTTGGTGTTAAAACATATATGTATTGCAACTGTTAGATCATGCGTAAATTCCAGTATTATAGTAGGCTAAAAAAGCTGTACATTTTATACAATTTTGTTACATTGTATGCAAGAACGTAGCCAGAAAAGTATATTTTTTTGGGGGGGGATTCAAGATGACAGATTTTTCCATAGTGGACAGAAAGTAAGGCAAGTGAAGTCAACCGCCCATTCCCAGTTTTTTTTTCCATAAAAGGTTCTTGACCCGTTTCGATATTGAGAACGATCATTCAGCAGTACATGTCAGTAATACCGAATTATTTAAATAATAATTATAGTTTGTTAACAATTAATTGAAGAAAATTAAAATTTGGAGGGTTCTCGGACCCATTGGAACCCCTCGCTGGCTACGTCCTTGATTGTATGATAACATTGTATGCATCTCTTAATGAGGAAATATATCGTTGTGATTATACGGTGTAATTGGATTGCTTATTGCACATTAAAAGCACTGAATGTTTTAGATATTTCCGAGACCGCTTGGAAATAAAATATACTATCATTGTTTACCTCCTTAAAATATATTACGCGTTAATACAAGCTACTCAAGATGCCATAGTAAACACCCTAAATATTTTTCATGTTTCATATTAGCAAATCGCATCTTATTTAATATTGGATTATTAATATTTAACTAAATAATACGATTTGAATGAAATTATATATATATATATATATATATATATATATATATATATATATACATACATACATACATACACACATATTTTTACACATAGGACGAGGCAGGTTTCAACCCTAGAATTTTGTGTTATACATTTTGTAACATATAATGATCGTTGTGAAATATTTTCATTATATATATATATATATATAATGAATACAACAATATTAATGGGGAAAATGCTATGGTGTTGGCACTTTTTAAACAATACTATTAAAAATTAATGAATCGCTGATTACATGCATGCATAATTAAACGTTACATTTATTGCTATATTACACATAGACCATTAAAATTTTGATACTGAGGTGCATACAAATTTAATGATACTGATGTCATACTAAAAGGTTTACAATTATTAAATTACGAATATATTTCTCATGAAAGAAATGTTTAAATATTTACAAATATAACATATATTATAAAAGTTCCGAGGAAATTCAACTGCAATTAATAATAAATAGTATACAAACAGCTGTTGTGGCATCAGACACAGCAACTATAAAAAAATTATGAATGCTTATTGATTTAGAAAATTAATATCAAAACTGTATTTTGCTTTTAAGTTACACCTTAAGAAGAAAAGTTTTACTTTTTTTCTAATTAAATTTCTTGATTATTTATGAGTAATATTACACCATTAACAGTTTTATAATTTATAACAACTTGTATATAATGATAACAGAGATACAACCAAGAAAGTTCATAAAACAGTTCACATACCATATCTTCCTTCACTTAGGCGCTGTCTGCACATATGTATTATTGTATTTCTAAACTCAGATCTCACATATTGATAATGAGAATAACTTAATACTTGTAATACGATATTACAATTTAATTAACTGTATTCATATATACTATTCTGTGCTGTTGCAAGTGAGAGATCCGCATATGTGCTGAGAGGAGCGAACAAATTTGTTTATCAATCCGAATTGATATTCAATTAAGTTCTTATTATTTATGAATTTTATTACTTTTTAATTATTTGTTGACAGTTATTTGGGCTTTAAATCATAATGCAGTTTGCTCACTTAATACATTTTTACGAAAGTGATTAAAATAAATATAGATGGACAGGAAGTAACGACTAATTAAATAACTATTATGATTAACTAAATCCAATAAAGATGAATTTAAAGAAAATATATTGGAACAATATATAGAAAACCAGATGAGATATGAATATATAGCACACGTTGCATGAAACTATTTGAATGAATTTATTTTATAGTGGACGTGAAAAAATGTTTCCTGAATATTTTTAGCAGACACTAGCTTCTAATGACAGTTGTGTTGAAATATTACTTGGGACCACACCTCTCCGATTGTGTGTAATTATTAATGGTTCCAGTGCTGACAAAACTGGGTTCAGTACTTCCTACGTAGAAAAATGTATTAAAAGTCTCAGTTCTATTTGTTCATGACGTTTTATATTTGTTCTTTGGAATGCTTCTGGTGCAATAAATTCCAAACTGAAATGTATTAAATTATTAAAAACCTCATATGCAAGACGTATTGTATGTATTATACCCAAAAATAAAAATATACCAAAAGAAATAAAATATGCCTTTTAGAAGCCGTAAGTGAGGGCCAAAGGATGTTGGACATTTTCTATCGTTATATGTTCCAAATTTTATAACTCTACGTTTCGAGGATTGAAATCCTCTTCCTCCGGATCTACACTGTACAATTTTTACACATAGGACGAGGCCGGTTTCAATCCTAGAAATGTTGTGTTGTACATTTTGTAACATATAATGATTGTTGTGAAATATGTTCATTATGATTACTCTGGTGAATACACTGTATACACAGTAAACCGAAAATTGAAATTGAATGTTAACGTTTTCATGATTGCAAAAAAACATAATTCCTATAAATATTTCTAAAATTGATCATTGTTTTTAACCACAGAAATTCTTTAAACGCTATAAAATATCATTAAGTTGAATTTAAAGCGTCGTTTCTTTATATTTTGTGTGGTTTCATTATTACCTTTAAAATCCTTAAAACTTATAATCGAGAACCCTACTTAAAACTCAAAGAAATTTCAATAAAAAGTTTTAACATCTATAAAAACCATGAAATATAATACAAAATGTCTCGTTATGGTTTTAATTAAATTAAATTTTGACAGATCAAAATATACTTTAATGATAAAAGCGCAAACTTGATAGCTATGAGACCTTGCCTTGTTTCACACGAAAACAGTTTGAAATATATTTTTATGGTTCTAAACTAATAGATTAGCCGTTGCAATAGTAAAGTTCTGATTTAAAATTCAACATATAATATCCAAAGTGGTTCATATGCATAAAATATCATTTCTTTATCCCTCGGGATATGCAACACGATATTCAAACTGGAAATGTTCAATATCGTGTCATAACATTACCTTCTCCTGGGACCGTATGTATCAATATATCGCTTTTATCGACGAGCAGTTGGTGTTATGTGTATCACCACCAGTGGCAGTTTTACAACTTTTAAATGCGAACGCTTAAATACTTTTGTTAACATGAGTGATTTGTTGGAAGAGTATTTTTTAGAATTTAGCAAGCCTTCCTGGAATTTGTTTTATAACAATTACAATTGAAAACTATTCTTATACCTTTAAATATTTCAGATCACAACCATGTGTATTATCGAAGTTATAAAATACTCCTTCAAATATTTATTGAAAACCGGTAATACATATCCATGTTTTCGCACGTCTTGTTGCATGTCGGCATAAGCAATATCTCGACAACAATACCAATACCGCAATATACCAATACAATATAGCAATATACCGATATTATTACAATGAAATTATTATTTAATCTGTATAATATAAATTCCTTGCTGATTAATTTATTACTACACCAAATTATTAATACGAGTACTAGCACGCATCTAAGTGAACGGTATACTATATTTTAGGTTCAACTTAGTTTAATATAAAAATGTATTAGTCTGTTATATAATATTTAATTTAAAAAAATTTTTACTGGATAATGGAACGTAGTTAATTTGTAAAAATAAAAACTATTTATATGTGTATATTTAGTCCACCGCATTTATAAATCTATCAAATTTTCCAGATACTGAACGCTCTACATGACTTATAATGTGCATCATGTGGTTATCTGAGTTATAAACGTTTGAAGTAGGTGATTACATTATATTGTTGTTTTGATGTATAATTTTGTATATAGTACTTAATTATTTTAACTGTTATAGTGCAAAATAGTAATTTATAAATAAACAAAGAAAATTCAGTGCTGACAAGAACATGATAACTGTAACAACCAAACCCTCTGCGGATAGAACAGTACAATAGATCAAACTAATGTGGTTTCAGTGTTTATAAAATACGCCCAATTTGTCTGGTTCTTCCCCCATGAGGATAATAACGCAGTAGAATAATTTATGTTAATCTGCAATAAAAACGAGATATTAGCTAGCAGTGTAAATCACAGCAGCAAATTGTTCTCGTTTTATGCTTATTTATATAACAGCATAACACCTGTATTTATCGCTCCCCAGGCATTCAAGAGTGGGAAACGTTTTCTCTCTTTTTTCACGTTTATGACAAATCTGTATAAAAAACATTACAGTCTACATCCTTACAAATGCGCAAAAACATACACCTACACAGGATTATGTTAAGCTGATGTTTTAGTGAAAGTTAGTAAACTAATAAAGTAGTATAGAAAGTTTTAAGGAAACTTTCTTTCAAAGGGAGCAGTTGAGATTTTGGTTTACAGGAATTAATTGAAAAGTCGCAGTACTGCAGAGCTGCCGATGTTTTATTCATCAGTGATAATCTGCGGTGGCAATATTTCACACTGCGGCCCATTTATCTATCGACAGTCGCTGCCTTTGTTCTACTTTTGACACCATTTGCTGCACAATCTGAGTTGGGCAGGAAACTACATCTGATGTTGAAATGGAACTGTACCAGTTTCATGTAGTAACCCTCGAGGCAAATTATTGTTTTGGTAAATAGTATATTATTAATACACCGTATTAATATAATATTATAGCCCACAGCTTCGCTCTTAACAGAATCATAATTGTATTTCAATTTAATAAGCATCACGTAATCAAGAATATTTCATGAACACAATGTTATATAGTATATTATTCAAACATTATAGGAAAAGAAAATATTGTTTTTTTTCTCTATAATGATCAAAGAAACAGAACAGATTATATATTTCTTATGGCTATTTGATGCTTTGTTAGAATAACCAAGCACACCTGGGAGTTACAAGTGCAATACAAAGTTGCTTTACCTTCCACGATAGTTTTAAGATGCAAACCAGTTTTTTTTTTACTTTCCGTTAACTTCGTTAAGTTCTGATTCTATTAGCATGTCGTATATTTCCTCAGAGAAACAATTTGATTCTGGGAGGTCTGTCCAAAGTTTTACCTTGAAACCCGTTTGATAGCTCTTCGCACGAGATCCCTATCCTTTTAAGAACAACAATTTTAACGTTGGACAAACAGTACTAAAATATTACTTATTAAATGTTTCAGTATGTTTTGATTTTCACATTATTAAAAATCATTTGATTTAGTACTAATAATTATTGTAATACACCAAATTCTGTTCAAAATTTCAGGTTTCTGTTTTATTATGCGCGAAAAAGTTTTATTTAGAAAACTACAAAGTTATCGTACTTTAGATGTGAAACGTATTGTTCAGATTTTATTTGTTATTACATTACTTTTTAAACACTATTAAAATTTCATTTATAGGCTCACAAGTTTTTATTGAAAGTGTTACAATTTGGCTGAAATTTTTAGTTGATCGTACGTACCTCATTAACTATACTATGGTAGATTTTTGTTTGGTGTAAATAAAAAAATCCTTTATTTTCCAAATGGATTCTCAGCTACAAAGCTTATCAGATATACGTAGGTCTATTTATAACTAAAATACGCACAGCAAAACACTAACTATCAGATATAGAAAGTTAAAAAATAATATCATACCTGTGTTCTGGATTTTGAGAAATTATCACGACATCGTAAAATGTAAGCTATCGTGGAGAACAAGGATCGGTCCCATGCTCGCCTCTCGTTTTTATTTTATAATTTATTTTAAGGCCTCTGGGAAACTAAATATTTGAATAAAAAGTAAAATAAAATATAAATATATAATAAAAAACTATTTATTTATTTAGGTATAACTACTCTTATATTTAGAAAGAAAATGTAGATAAGGTAGCTAGCAATAATTCTAAAAATTTAAACTGCATGATTTTAAAGTAAATTATTATTGCAGTTAGTACGCTGTACGGGACAAACTTAAGTTTTATGAGTATGACCTTTTATAGGAAACTGAAGAATTTTTTTATAAAATTAAAGGTAAAACCATGTTATTTATTTAGGCATAAACTATTCTTATACTTAGAAAAATCTATATATACTGTAAGTTATCAAGAAATAATATTTGTTGTTGAAATTAAAACAATCAAGAAAAAATGTTGGAAATAGTTTTTGGAATGTTAAATTAAATTAAGATTAAGGTTATGACACTCTACGAGACAAACTGACTTTTATAGACCCTTTCGCTTATAAACTATATTAATTAATTTATATATTTTAATATATAGAGAAACACGAGGAAAGCAACCAGGATAAAAGTATAAAACTGTCATATACATGATAACCAACATTACTTTGACATGTGACAGCAAACGTCACTCCTGAACAGTCATGTTGTATACTTGAATTCCCTTATAATAAACTATATTACAGTTTTCACAATAAAAAATTTATTGCTGTATTAATCGAATCGGACAGTGATCTAACGAATTAGTTTATTATATCTATTGCTCTTACTTTCTTCTATACTATCATTATTTAATGAACTGATATCACCAGCTATTTGTCGTTTTTTTAGTCTAAATTCAAGATGATTGTAATTTCGTTATTTGTTTTAAATTTGCTTTGACGGTGGAAGGATTGTGATGGAAACAGGATTTTTAAACACTTGCCATCGATCAGTGATATAAAACAATCAGTAACACTACGTTTCGAGATCTTCAATCTGGCCTCTTCCTCAGGTAAACAAAGACGTTAGAATCTGTGTAATATTTTTTTTGTTTTTTTTATTATTTACGACACTATCAAAGAGTATTGTTTGCTTTAAACGCTGTTATAATGTAATTTTCTACCTAATTTTTCAATTTTCTCTTATAAACTCGGCTCATAAGGGATTGAATAAACACAAATTTATCTCTATTCATTCTTCTGGTTCTTTTACACTTTTTAATTCCTGACTGAGGTTATTCATTGCGTTTAAGATCCGATTGATCATTCGTAAATGTATTCCATCGTGATTTGACCCTAAGAGTTTTTTTTTCTATCAATAACGAACAGGTCGCTTCTTCTTTGATAGATATTTGATGGTTTAGTTGACAGTTTTAATATTTTGCTATGTGTGTTTTCTTCTCGAAATAAGTTCAACATACACTACGTATACATTTTATTTATCTATAAAACAAGGTAAAATTATCTATGATAAAAATATACCACAACCAGAGTAAATTACAATGGCCTTAAATATATACTTTGATAAGGGTAAGCATCTCAGACCTTTGTACATATGTACATGTGTTTAAATAACTAAAATTCTATATAATAAAATTACTCATTTTTTAATATAAAATATTCAGACATATACAAATGTAATTGGTCAAAAATCAACCTCCAAGTAGGTGAATGCAGGCCCACAATTAAACAACGGATGATAGTTATTTGAGTGTATAATTAATACGATTAATTATCATTAATGTCAGTTACAATCCTCGTTAACAGCTAAAGGTGTAGTACCTCATAGAGTGAAACAAAAGTTCGCGGCAGCCTATTCCCAACTTAATACTTCTCATGAATGAGATAATTAAAATGAAAACCCTTGTAAAGTATCATATTATCTAAGGATACAATTTTATAATAGATATGAACTTTATATCCTTAAAAAATATACCTTTGCGTAAGCACAACCAACTAGTTACTAAAGTTGTGTTATTTTAAAAACCTTTCTTGAAAATACGATTTCAGAAACATAATAATTGTTGCGCAATTCTAAACACATCGCCAAGGATGAACTTGAGATTAATTTTCAATACAGTGAGATCATGGGAAGGAAAGTTTTACGTTTGCTTTTGAAATGAATATATTAAGCTGAAACGTTTTATTTGCTGTTAAATGAATGAATGACCATGCAACATATTCTGTACTAAATTCATTTATTTTACACTATTGTATTATAACTTAAATAGAACAAGATATTGAAGGCCAAAACAAACTTATTTTGATATAAACTTAAATGTAACTAATTTCCGGATGATGTTAAACTTGGTTCGCTTATTCAGATACGTATGGCCAAATCAGTACGAATTACAAATTTGAATTATACATTTGTGAAGCCACACAGAGACTAACTTATAAATAATAAAATATTTTGATAATTAACTGGATTCTACTTATAACTTCAGTTAATAAATTATAATATACGCGTAAAATGATAGTTTTAAGAGTATTGATTTAACATTATATTGCATGTTACCTTAATTATTTTTTTAAGTTAGTAATTTTGCCAGAAATGGTTCATCTTTGAAATATTTCAATTATACTGTGTATGAAATGATGCGTTGCTTATGAAAGGAGGTGTAATCAACTTTTTGTTAGGTTAAATTTTCATTACATCGTCACACATTTTAAAGATATAGTCATAATTGTCACAAATGACTTGGATAAATTCGATATCTAAGATCAACCAAAGAAGTGTCAAGATAGTGACCGTTCTAACGAATTTTTATCCCGTCTATTAGACCAAAAATAGCAAGTCATGTATAAGTTGAATTATACATTTTTGTAAAAACACAGAGCACAAGAGAATACATTATTTTTTAAATCTTTATAAATGACTTTGGTATTTCACTGATAACGACAGTAAGTTGGTAAATTATTAATAATCTGTAAAAATGTGTGTTTAATAGTATTGAGGATTTCACATTTTAATGTCTGTTACCTTAAATCATTTTTAGAGCTGGTTATTTCCACCAGATTTATCTTTGGCACATTAAAAGTATGATGTATATGAAATGAAACATTGTTTAAGTAAGTGTAATTGGCCTTTTTAGGTTAAATTTTCATGTCATTGCTACAGATCATTTAGGGATGTCGGAAGTTCCTTTATCGCCCATGTTAAAACACCTATATTACATGTCCTTTTCTAAGGATCTAGAAAAGATATCACCTTTCAATTTTTATTTAAAGTAATGACTCTTGTGTTTATTTTAAACAGTTGAATTTCCAGTATATGTTGTAGATTTTTTTCAAATGTTTAAAAAGTTAAATTACACTTTGAAAATTTGTTAAATAAATATTATGCACTACGGGAAAATGTTCTCTGCTTAAGATGATCTCAAAACTATACTGAAAAAATTGTCTTGATATCTGAAACGGTTATTGAGAAAAGGAAAGATTCAAGTGAATTCTCGGGAAACGAAGAAAAACGCTTAAAATGTACGTTGTTTTGCAAAACAAAACAAATTAATGCATCGCATTATTATAAGGGGGATTATCTGGGTCTTCGCGTTCTTTATAGAAGTCATCCAACTTTTTTGCAAGATACATTTTCTGTCCACATTTTCCTTAAATTTCTTGAATAGCTTTACCTATTCTTAGTTCGACCAGTTTCTTCATTACATCGCCACAGTTAGCTCCAGGCGTGATGCCAAGCTGACTCAAATTTTACACTTTCCTATATATCCCTCGTTGTTTGTGGAAATATCTTCTCATACACCTACTTCTGGAGTATTTCTCATAACGAATGTAGTTTTTGAGTAGCCTAGACCAAATAACATTGTTCAGCGATTCACTCAAATTTTGAGTGCCCCCATGAAGGTACTTGCGTAGCTCAGGTTTGGCTAAGTCACTGAAAACGTGTTTTAACTCTTCCATAACGACGAAAAAAACAAAAACTGAACATTTTTTAATGTTTTAGTTACGACCTCCCTTAAAATGAAGTCATAGTTCATTATACAATGTCAATGAAAGTTTCAAGATGGTGGCTTTCAAACTTTTATATATTTGTATAACGTCTATCAGACCAAAAACAACATGTTTTTAATATTCTTAAACAATTTAATGTAATTTCTTTTCTTACAAAATATAACAAGAGATATCGTGTTTTAATATGGTGGTCATTTAATCTGTGAAACAGGAATAGGTATAGCTCAATTATAAGGGACCATAGATAAAATTGTTTTAAAGTTGGTGAATTACAGCAATGTTGGATCCAACAAGTTTTTCCTATGACAACAGGCTTCGCTGAGTTTATATAAAAAATTTCAAGAACGTAGCTCATTTAATTTTTAAAATCCTTTACATAAATAGACAACCGTACAAAAAATAAATGTTTACATTTCCATGCAGACAAAAGAGAAATTGTGCCAATCAGTAGGTACTATTTCAGTGATACTTTAAAAGAATCAGTCAAATTCTATGGATCAACATGCATAATTATAGAACATATTCCTCTTAAAAATGTTGTTAGTTTTTTCATTAAAAGTTTAAGGTCTACAGACAACATCTTTCTCAAAATATCTTGTGGATAGTAGGCTACAAGTATTACTCGTACTATGTCAGAAGTTAAAATCACTGATTATTTTATTCAGTGTGATTAAAAAGTCATTTTTTCTGAAATTTTCTTGTTAGCAAATTTGTTACCTATAATAACACCCATGTAAAAATGTTCAAAATAAACCGTCAGCCAATACCCATTGAATGACATGAACCTCACACAACTTGACTTTCCTTATCAAGAAATGAAGCTTCGCGTAAAATTTGAAGTCTGTAAGTGAGTTCATTCTCGAGATATCTTGCAGATAAACAGGCATGAATGAAAATGGTCCAGTTTCTCGAGAGATAAGCTTTGCTTAGGCCCAGAAAATAAAAATTTAGGCAAACAATTTGCATCAAATATTGAAATATAAACACATTAGAGCGAGATAAGTTAATTGTGATCTACTATGATAATGGTAGTTAAAATCAATCTACTTATGGGATTAAACTGATAATCTGATCCTGACAATATCTTGCCAGTGAGGTAATGAATGCAAATTGAATTATGGAAATTATTTGAGAGGAATTCGTAAAATTTACCTCTAGATTATATCAAATTGAGTTTGCAAATTTGTATCATCAATAGCCTGTAGATTAAGAGACTCTTGTTTGGTTAAAGTAATGGGTGATCAGCATCGCTGTGTCAGACGTGTAACCTGATTGCCAAGATACATCGTTTTCTTATAAAATAGTGTTTTATCCTTCTTGTCAGCCGTACACTGTGAAAGTACTGCATAGAATATATCGTTTAATTGTCTCTAAAAACGTTAAAAGAACATAAATTTTATAAGATATTTCTTACTAATACAGGGTATTAGATACGTCGTAATTTAATGAGGCATTTGTTTACATCATATCATTGTATTTTACTTAGCCCCAATTCTAAACTGCATTAGTTGGGGTGTTCAAATGAGGATATCACTGAATTAACATTTTACACCTTTTAAAATGAAATAAATATATAATTAAATTTTGGTTAAATGAAAATGCAGTAGTTATTTATATAAAGTTTTGGCAATGTATCTGTTAGCATATACTGGTTTTTAATTTCAAAACTAAACGTGTATTTAAAATAATAATGTACACAACAATCACAACAATAATTTTTGTTAGTTTATAAGTTATTATGTGAAATTTATATATATATATATATATGTATATATATATATATATATATATATATATATAACACTATAAAAATATAGTTCTCAGTTATTATAGGTCTTGTTATTATTTTATTTATACTAAGTGCTGTATTGTAATATTAACAATGATTTGTGTTAGTTTATATGTTATTATGTGAAATATTCATCTAACACTAAAAAAATATAGTTCTCGGTTATTATAGGTCTTGTGTTTTGTAAAGGCGATTGAGGCGTTTATTAAATAACAAAAGTCTAGAATAGGCTCTCTCAGCACAACAAAGTACAACACTTAATTTCCGTGTAATCACAGGAATCCCTCTTCGTTTCCATAGAGATCAAGTGCTCTGCGCTTAAACGAGATGTATTCTCCTGCACAAGAGAATTTTCAAGTGAAGTGCCCTCTCGGGTCTCCACTTATTAAATTAGAATATTTGGGCACAAGTACATATTCACTCACTTTCATTTACAATTCTAGTAGTGTTCAGTAGGCTATAACAAAATACTACAACTTTAGATTGGTTTTTCCAAAATCTTAATACTAGTATTAATAAAAAACGTACTAGCGAAAACTACAATTAACTCCAGGTACAATTACAAACTATATTAATTATTTTTGGTTGAAGCAGGAGATTTAAAAATTAAATTATTTAGGAACTACACTTAAATAATCTAGTAAGTTATAACTATAAAGTTATATATTTAGTAAATTATTTTGTTTTAAAATATGAATCACACCTTTTACGAAGAAAACTACTTAAAAATATTTTATAAAGTTAATAAATATTTCTTTTAATTAACTTAAATACCGTAAAACCACATTATTTATAATAGGAGTCTCCCATGTGGTACATATCTGAAACAGGATACAGAGATTCCTATTGCTCTGCTTTCCTGGTCCTCCTGATGATGTATATTAAAAATAAAAGTTGGGAAAATATCCTATTTTACTCAATGGTTTTCATCAGTAAAATGTTAAGGCCATGCATTTATATATATATATATATATATCTCATATCATTAATTAAAATGTATTTGTAAGTGCATTAAGCCCCCCAAAAATCCTAAATAATTTCCTTCAGACATAATAGTTCAAGAAAACAAACTAATAATTATAACCAAGTGGATAGATTTGGTGACACAATTTTTAAACAATCTGATTGGATACATTTACACATTGTATCAATCATCAAGCAAATCAAGGCCATAAATATTTTTTTTCATATTGACAAACAGCAAACACTCAGAAATGTCTGATGAACAATCCCTCACTCTACAACACATTTTGCCGCAAAGATATGATCACAATAGTTCCTAGCTTCAAGCAATCGTCAGCAATCCTTTAGTGGAAAGCGATAGTTCCGATTTTCCATGGTTCAGTGGCTTGGGTAACTTGGTTCAGCCGATTGGTTAACTAGGTTCAGTGGCTTGGTTAAATTCTCATCTTCGCACTTCGATGCGTCTCTTTGACCATTCTCAATTGTCAAGAGCATCCGAAGATAGGAGCCAGAGGATCAAAGAGTTTAAAAACACATGGCATCAAAAGTATATCTTTTCGTTATCTTGTTCTATTCTGAAGTAATTAATATTATAAGTGAATTAAAGACTGCAATTTTACCAGGCGACATTAGAGCTGTGAAGCCGTCTCTAACACATAACATAGGGACCAACGACTTAAAGATGACTTTCGAATCAACAGCAAAGGCCAGGCAGGCGGGCTGCTTGCAAGGACAGGAACGTTCAACAGTCACCCTTCCATGAATCGCCGTTACTTGTTTCATTTATCTCGCGAGAACCACCCGCTACACCTCGCCTTTACCTGGGCCATATAAATAAGGGGCCGGATAGCAGATGATATAGCTGCCGATAAACTACAGCGTCTGTTCATTTATATAATAACTTATCCCCATGAGATTTATAATATTGTTATTTAATATTAGTACTTATTTTAGACTAAATAATTGAATTTGTTTCTCTCGCCTGTCACTGGATAGCTGATTTTATAGGCATTAATACCAATTTTGCCAAGTCACCACTGTACACAGATGGGTCGTTAAGACAACAATTTTACAGTGTTCTGATATTAATATTGTTTTTTAACGACAGATATTAGTTTATATATAGTCAGTTTCTTAAACACCATTCACCATCCATTCAGTTTTAAATAAACGTTACATTAAATATTGCTTTTGATTAAATCGCATAGAAGTTAGTAATAAACCTATCTATTAATGCTTTGGAGAAAGGATCATTCATCGTAGAATGCAGACCCATTTACTCAAGTGTTTTTATTAATATCAAGTATTTACTTCCTAAATTGGTTTTTACTTGTTTTTGAGTTATTAATACATGAAAAATATTTCAAGCATTACATGAAAAGCTAATGAATTTTGCATACAATTAAAGGACCTTTAAGACTATAACTACTTATGAGGAATGAAACTACGTGTACAATATGGGTACAATATACTAAAAGGCCTAATTTGGTAATGGTAAACTTACTTTTTCGACATTAACGAATATGAATGACCATGTTTTTTTACATACTACATCCTTATTTATCCTACATTTATGGATGTCCACTTTCTTAGTTACAATTAATTTATATCCATGCTTATACGTGTCTTTAATATTTCATTTATTTAGGTTTTTGTAATTTATTTTATAATTTGTCATCGAACATATTTCACAATTCAAGCTTATAAGAAATTTAATATTTATATAATCCATGTATTTCCAACGATTAGAGATATTTCAACACATGTACAAATAATTTTACTACCTAATAAGGGTAAAATACTTTATGATTTAAAAGTTTTCTTTTGACTTGAAACTAACATCGCTTAACTAAGACCCAAATCCTAAGAACCTGCTTTCATAGCACTCCACAACAAAAATGAAGAAGGAATAACTAAAACAGAAGAAGTGAGAAGCTCAGATCATTGTGATGCAAGCCTTGTCTGTGAGCTGTGAAGTGCCGTGGGCTCACTTCGTCTTATTGCTTTGTGCAGGGAAATAAATGTTCCCGGTGTGATTGTGTTTTGTGGCGCAGTAGAATGTTCGATATTCAGTTAGTGAGGTAACCGTTGATTGTATTCAATTTAAAACGAATTGGATTAGAAAATCTAATACACTGGAAAGGTATACTAACTTTAGGAAAAAGAGTTAAACGTAAATTATATAAAACAAAATTTATTTTTTTTAAATACATGTGGAATCACCAAACTACTCTTACAGATTTAACTGTTTCAGAAACTTCATTGCAATTATACTCTGGCAGGATTCCATCCATTGTAAAACGCATATGTTTCGTATTTTATACTACTGTGGTTACTGCTGTAATTGAGTTATTAGTGTCTCTCTCAACCATAATAATTGGAAAAATTGGATTTTGTATCATATAAAATATGCATGATATAGCTAAGTATTCATGGTGATGAAGCCACAGCCACCTTTAGATTTCAGGATGTTCTTCTTACATTACGGTACTATTCGAAAAGAGAAAAATCATTACATTTTGTATTGAAAGAGTGTATGTCAAATAGTGTTTATCCTGTTGGATTTTATTGATGAAATGGCAATCGCGGTGAAATTTCTATCTATACAAGTTCCTATATCTACACTCTACATCTACAACAAAGGGAAAAATACAATGTTCCAACTAAATCGTAAACAGTCTCGTAATCGTACAACAGTGTACGTTTTATGCAACGTTTTCTGGGAGATAGACCAGAATCAACAGGGAAACTCCCAATCATTCCATGGACATATCGCTCACCCTAACATTGTATTTGTATTATATCTCTCTGTATGTGGTTATGTGTCTTCATTTATAATATATTTATCCAAAATCTGAATTGCGAAAAAATCTCGTTATCATCTCAAATTGACTCACTCGATATAAAATCTGGCAATGAAAGATTATATATAACTCTTCCGGGAACTCGACTTGATTTATAATATCAACAGTTTATGCCATATTCTCATCCTATAATTGGAATGATACGTACGAAATAAACCGAATTCACCTAGCGAAAAGTTTTTAGCAAAACAACTGTATTTCGATGAGAGCACTCGGATTAAATTATTATTGTTGCCTGTGTAGGTTATGCACTGTATAATCTAAACACAACAAACAACTAATTTAGGTTTGCGTCTTGGTATTTATTGTAACAATATAATTACCTTAAAATGGCAAGCCACATTTAAATTTAAAATCTTAAAAATTATATTCTGCTTTTATAACCTGCTTTTATATTTTTCCCATAAAAGTTTATTTTCCGGAACTTGTAAACTATCCTAAACATAGATCATTTACTTCAAGATTAGTTAATGCTTTGAACACTTTATAAATTAAAGGTTAATACAATTATAATATATTCATCATAGAGTACTTCATTTCATTTACATGTCAACCGCAATGTGAACGAATGTTGTTTGACGAACATTGCTGACTGGGCTGTCACTGATAACAGCAATGATCACATTATCAATCAGTCATTAGATGAGCCAGCAATGACAACTCTCTGATCTCTCATTGAGTGTGTAACCGACCCTGATTGGTTTATGAGTAATTAAAGCGTTTCTAGTTATCAAATTTTCATACGTTTCAAATGTTTAACTCTCTAAAATATTGTTCACTGTACTCGAATATAGACTGCACATTGAAGGACTAATTAATACTTTATTTGTTTACAGTATAATATTATAGATTTGTGGTGATTTTTACCTTGTATTTTTTTTCTTGCCAGGGTATCCCAGTGAGCCAAGACACGGGATTAGTTAATATGAAAGAGAGGGGCGGAGAGAGAGAGAGAAAGAGAACATTTTAAAGTCTGCAGGATAAGTGAAGGTAGGTTGTTAATTTTTCATAATAATCTTTCTGATAATATGCATGTTTAATAATAGTGTGTGAATAGGTTTTTGGATTTCAGCTATTTCTTTTTCGGAATGACTCCGTATATTAGCACCTTTGTCTTGGATTATATTTTGGCTATATCTAGCAGAGGGTCATCTTCGGCCTCTCTTCATCAAACAAGGTCTGCATTTTTATTAAGAAATAAACATATAAATGAGATACATTGATCAGTATTGTTATCATGTATACGTATGCCCTGTATCCCATTAAGGTGTTTACATTTTTAAACCGTCACCTAATGAGTACACTTTTGCCGATCTATATTGAGTGTACAAACTATTCAAGAGTAGTGGCACTTAATAATGTGGCATTAATATTTGCTACTAACTGTTGGACATTCAAAGCATTAATGCTACGTTGTTCTGCAGTAACCAGCGCTGCCGTTAAAACTATGCACTTTTGTGAGCAGCCACCAGTTTATTTCTGGTGCAGACATCATTAAATTCCATATCTTAAAGTAAAGTTTTGAATATTTTTCCAACTTTAATGCAAACTTTCATCTTTGTGCAAATTCTTAACATCTTAGGGTTCAGAAATAATTTAGATCTATGCTCTCATTTAAGATTTTTCTTGCTTGTTGAAGAGTTTTTCCTGATATGATGACAAACTATTTACTCCTTTATAGTGATATTATGTGCTTAATGCTTTACCCGTAATGCTGAGCCGGTTCAATACCTATATCTCCCCGGCTCATGTGTGTTTTATATAGTGTATGTGTGTGTGGTTTATTGGCTGCAGAGGCCACTGACCATTTGAAGGCGTTTGGCCTTTCCGGTAGAGTGGCAAAGACTCCGAGCCGTGGTGTACAAGTTAGGAGTAGCTCCAAGTTAAAATTTTTGTTTAACTAAGTGTTTTATTTAGTTTTGCTGAGCTGTTCTCCTTCTAACATGTGCGGCTAAGTTTACGGCCCCTCATTGATGAGGTCCAGGAGATGAATTGATTTTCTGCTGTCATCTCTCCATCATGCGTGGTCGCAGAGAACCTTCGATTTTGCGCTCTGCTGAAGGACGGCCACCATGATGGACATTTCTACTAGTCAACATCTGTGATACCCTGCTCATATTCTTTATTTATTTGTTATTGTTATTGTTGCCATTTATATAGTTTATATTTTGTTATTTAATTTTAAGTTAGTTTTAGATATTATTTAGTTATTTCTTGGATTTCATTAGGAGCCCGCCCTTAGCCGAAGGATACCGGGTGGAATTGGCATTTCTTGTTTCAAATTATGGCGTTTCTAATTTTTGTATGCAGGTGCACCTGAAAAGGATTGTTTGAGGTATATACTACTGCAGGCACTTTTTATTTTTTTTTATTTTTTTTTTTATTTATAGTATATATACTTATATATTTATATTGACTAGATAGGCCTATATTGTGTCTTAGTAAATGAACCTGAGTATGCTGACCACGATGTTCTTTTTTTTTACCTAGTTTAGTTTTGATCCGGCATCCCGTTCGCCACCATGGGCGCGCGCTTCCCTGATGGTTTGCTGTGGGTGTGCGAGCGGCGATGTACGGTTTCAATGGTAGCAGAGCGTGGTTAGCTGCTCTCTCAGCTGTCTCTCAGTTCTGGTTTTGTTTGTTGGTGTAGGTTTAGTGTTAGGTAGGGGGAGGTTAGAGTACACAAATTTTTTTTCATTAGGAGCTCGCCCTAGCACAGGATACCGGGTGGAATTGGTTTAGTGTCTTGCTTCCTGCAGACTTACCCTTTGCAGGGAGCAAGGGACTCTAAATTGCTTAACCGCTAAATTTATCTAACTGTACTCTACTTCTCCCCTATCAATGTGTTGTTTTGTTATATTTATTGCTTCTGTGTTTGTAGGTTGTGGTTAGTGTATATTTGCAGGGTATCCTTCTATTAGGTAGCAGGTATTAAGTTCTTCACTTGGACCTCGTCAGTGTAAGCCTTTTGTGAGTTGAGTCCACTTAGGTTACTAAGTAATTGTTGCGTACGCTTTGTTGTTTATTGTGGTATTTATTTGTCTTAATTGTTTGGTATGGCGTTTTCCCTGGTGCCTGAACATCTACGCAAGCCCGAGTTGGTTTTTGAGGTCCTGGCGAGAGGACAGAAGCCCGAGGGAGATGTGAGGGCATTAAGAGCTCAATTACGGGCTTGTATAGCGTTGGACCGCAGCTGGAATGCAGAGTTCCAAATTAACACAGAATTTGAGTTTTGTAAAACCCGAATGGAGGAATTAGAAGACGATATTAATTTTGAGTCACTTCCCATGTCCGGGTCAGCAAAGGCTAGATTGGCATCTCAGCTTTTACATTGGCGTGACAGAATAGTTTTACTTATGTCAGCTCCTAGTTTAGACTCTGATATTAAAAGTTGGGCTTTTTCGGCCAGTAACAAATTAAAACAAGCCTTAGATGGTTTGAGTGAGGTGCGCTCGGTGAAAGAGAAGGGGGTACTATTTACCGCTGTCACTCCAACGGAGGTTCCCACTACCATTACTTTTGCTAACCATCCTCCGGCTCTTTCTTTCGAGCCTCCCAGAGTTACTATGTCTCCGATGGGTAGTGGCCCTCCTGAAGCGGCTGGTGAGGCATCATCTATAGTTGTGCCTTCCTTTTCTAGCTTTGGCAAACTGCCCCATCCTTTGGGGAGTGTTTTACAACACTTCCCCAGAGTTGATGGGCTTGACACTAATTTACTTATCCATTTCCTTCTGGAAGTTTTTAAGCTAAGAGAATTTCCTGGTATGACAGATGCCATGCTTATGCAGATTTTAGCGCAGTTTTCCTTAAGGCCGCTTTTTGATCGCCTTCTAGACTGCCTTAAGAGAGGTGCCACCTTTGACCAGTTCCACGCCGAGATCTTGGAATTCTTTGTACCTGCTCGGGATAGGGAGCGCTTGCGGGTGGAACGCGTTTATCGTCCTCAGGCACCAGACGAGACGTTGAGCCATTTTGTCGGGGAGATACGGGATGTAGCCCGGGTGTTGCGCTTAAGCTTGAGCGAAACGGAGTTGGTGAGCCTTATTTTGGAGGGCATTAAACCTGAAGAACGCTCCCGTTTGATTTTTTGTAGCCGTCCCGCATCTTTTGCGGATTTGGACCGCCTCTCCATCATCTCTAGAGGGGTTCAGGATGCGGATGATCAAAGGGAGGCCATGTCGAGGCATCTTCCTCACTTGCCTCCGGGGCCGGTCCATGCTCCGGTGCAGTCAGAGCCAGCAGCTGCTCCTTCCCGTAGGCAGCCTCCTACCTGTTATGGCTGCAAGCAAGTGGGACATATTAGACCGTTTTGTCCACTTAATAAAACAAACTAGTAAGCTTGCGGACGAGTAAGCCCGACTCGTGCCGTAAAGGTAATTTTGAGGACAAATATGTACCTGATTTTGATGGTAAAGGGGTAGCTGGTTTAATGCAGAACAGAAAGAAAACAGAAAGAAATAGACTTGGGGACAGTTATCATCGTTGGCCGAGAGGGGAGGTTGCTGCTCTGGCTGCGCAGGGAGTAAGGGCTGCCCGCTCAACCTGCCCACAACTGGATGTACTTGTGGGGAATGTGGTGCAGAAGGCCCTGGTTGATTCTGGGTCAGCACGCAGCCTGATTTCTGTGTCGTTTTTTGAAGATCTAAAATCCTCTGGGCTAATACGGCAGGTTGAGCCTAGTTCACTTATCTGCTGGACTGCTTCACGCACACCTTTACCTATTATCTGTAGTGCCCAGATTCACATCAAAATTAATTATTTCTCTTGGGATTGGAGCTTTTTGGTGGCTAAGGACCTGACTTTTCCTTTCATCTTGGGAGCAGATTTTATCGGAAAAAACTGGCATGATTTTGGATTTGGCCTCCAGTCATGTTTTCTTTGCTTTCGCCAGGCGGGTGCTCGTTCCCTTTTCAGATGTCGAGTCTCGTGGGACTGCTGCCTTAGAGATGGAAGATAAGAGCTTGACTCCTCCTGACCAACTAGGACATCTTACGCCGAAAGAGGCTGAGGACATAAGGCAGATTTGTTCCAGTTTTCCTGAAGTCCTAACTGACAAACTGGGCACGACCAATCTCTTGGAATACGAGATTCGTCTTACAGACACCCGTCCTGTACGTTCCCATCCATATAAGCTTGCTCCGCCCAAGATGGAAATTCTGAGAAATATGATTGATGATTTACTTAAGAGTGGGGTAATCGAGCCGTCTTGCTCAAATTTTTCCAGTCCAGCGTTTCTAGTGCCGAAACCTAATGGGAAGTCCAGATTGGTCCTGGATTATCGAAAGCTCAATGCTCAGATAGAAATTGACTCCGTGCCTCTCCCCGATTTGCATTCTGCTTTCGACTGGTTTGGTAAGGCCAAGTATTTCTCCATTTTTGATCTTAATCAGGCATATCATCAGATTCCTCTAAAACACGAGTCTCGACCTCTCACTGCCTTTTGTGTGCCTTGGAATTTGTACCAGTTCACCCGAGTGCCAATGGGCTTGGCTGTGGGGGCCCAGACACTCACCAGACTCCTGGATTCTATCTTTCATGATGTCAAATTTAAGTTCGTGTTCAACTATCTGGATGACCTGCTTGTGTACAGTGAGAGTTATGAGGAGCACTTGACTCATCTAGAGGAAGTTCTAACTAGGCTGCGAGAGTCTGGCCTTACCGTCAATCCTGAAAAGGTGAGTTTTGCTCAGCCTGAAATATCGTTTCTGGGTCATCTTGTCTCTTCTCGAGGTGTTTGTATTGATCCAGAGAGAACCCAGGCAATCAGGGAGTTTCCTCCTCCTAAGGATGCCAAGGGGATTGCCCGTTTTGTGGGAATGATAAATTTTTATCGTCGTTTCATCCCCAATGTTGCTGAAGTGGCGGCCCCTCTGAACTCTCTTAGGAAAAAGGGTGCCAAGTTTGAGTGGGGTGAAGCGCAACAGACTGCTTTTGAGCAGCTGAAAGAGGCAGTGATGCAGCCTCCAGTCTTGGCTATGCCTAATTTCAGTCGTAAGTTCGTCTTGCAAACTGATGCTTCCTCCTTAGCCGTTGCTGCTGTTTTATCGCAAGAAGTAGATGGTATCCGGCAGCCCATAGCTTATGCTTCACGCACGTTAACCCCATGTGAGAAGAAGAGTTGTTCTGTTTATGAGCTGGAATGTTTGGCTGTCGTGTTTGGAATTAATAAGTTCAGGCGTTACCTAGAACATAAAGAATTTTTGTTGGAAACCGACAACCAGGCACTTTCTTGGCTCCTTGCCCACCCCCGTCAGCTCGGGAAGATTGGTCGCTGGGTAGTCCAAATTTCTGCCCTTAAGTTCACAGTGCAGCACGTGCGAGGCACCCAAAATATCATAGCGGACACTCTGTCACGCATGTATCACTTACCCAACGACCACCAGAATTTATCAGAGCCGCCATGTTGTGGCGTGCTCCTAGACTTTCCTCTGGCATTTTCGGACAATGTTCCACACCAACTTAAGAATCCCGAGCTGACTGCTATCATCAATGAGCTTAAAAACGGAGGTGCCCACCCTCCTTATTTTCTGTACCGAGGTGCTCTATGCTGCCGTGACAAGCAGCGGAGAAAACCTAAGTTAGTGCTGCCAAGCTTTCTTGTACCGATGGTCTTTCAGTATTTTCATTCTTCTCCTGTGGGCGGACATCTAGGAATTCATAAGACCATCGCGAAGATTAGGGATCAGTTCATCTGGAAAGGTATGGACCGGGATATTGCAGCTCGAGTACGTTCTTGTGAACTGTGCTCGCTAAGCAAACCCGCTCAAAATACCAAGTTGGGTCTTTTGTCATCTGAGGTGGCGGAAAAAACCTTTGGAGAAGGTTTTCATTGACTATGTTGGGCCTCTCCCGCGTAGCAAGTCTGGAAATAAGTTCCTACTTGTTTGTGTGGATGCCTTCTCCAAGTTTGTTTGGTTGTTCCCATTGCGGAGTGCTACCGCGCAGCTCACGGTGCAAGCACTTCGTAACCATTTTTTTCAACACTTTGGAATCCCCGCCACCTTAGTTTCCGATAATGGTTCACAGTTTGTCTCCAATATCTTTAAAAGAATGTGCTTTGGGCACGGAATCCGCCATGTGACTACTTCCCCTTTCTATCCTCAGCCTTCTCACGCCGAACGGTTTAATCGCAATCTTCGATCTGCTCTCATTGCCTTTCATGCGGAAAATCAGACCACCTGGGATCAACAACTACCTTGGATCCAATTTGCCTTTAATACGGCCCAGCATGAAAGTCACAAGGCGGTACCTTTCGAGTTATTATTTGGCTTTCCGCCAAACAACCCTTTGGCGAACCTTTGGAAAATTAGCGATCTTCTGCCACCTCCTGGTACTCCCAATGTGAAAGCCACTTGGGAGGCAGCCAGGCGGAATCTCATTCGGGCTAGGGAGTTAGTAAGGAGGAAGTACAACCGAGGTCGTATTGCCAATCCCTTCCAGGTGGGGGATCTAGTTTACTGCAAGGCTCACCCAGTCAGTTCGGCTGTGGATAAAAGAGCTGCTAAACTTTGCTACAGGTGGACTGGTCCCCACCGCATCTTGAAGTTTCTGACTCCGGTGACTGCCCGACTGGGAGATCCTCGGTCCGGGAAGATTTTCAGGAAGGCGCACATATCCCATCTGAAGCCTTGCCGGAGTCATCCGTGATTTCTCTTTAGTCTGTGCGGGAGGGTTTTAGGTCCAGAGGCCTGATCACCTCTGCTCCTTCTTCCTGATCAAGGTTCCTGTTTTCTTCTTTGTACCCACGCAACTCTTGGAGGGATTTCTTGCCTCCAACTGGATTTTCTTGGTTTTACCTTCTGCAGACTTCAGGGTTTCCGGTTTATAATTCTTCAACCATTGGGGGGAGAGGCATTTCGTTTGGTTCTTCATTTTGAAGAAATTAACAGAGGGGAGTTCCTCCTTTTGGGGGGGGGAGTCTGAGCCGGTTCAATACCTATATCTCCCCGGCTCATGTGTGTTTTATATAGTGTATGTGTGTGTGGTTTATTGGCTGCAGAGGCCACTGACCATTTGAAGGCGTTTGGCCTTTCCGGTAGAGTGGCAAAGACTCCGAGCCGTGGTGTACAAGTTAGGAGTAGCTCCAAGTTAAAATTTTTGTTTAACTAAGTGTTTTATTTAGTTTTGCTGAGCTGTTCTCCTTCTAACATGTGCGGCTAAGTTTACGGCCCCTCATTGATGAGGTCCAGGAGATGAATTGATTTTCTGCTGTCATCTCTCCATCATGCGTGGTCGCAGAGAACCTTCGATTTTGCGCTCTGCTGAAGGACGGCCACCATGATGGACACTTCTACTAGTCAACATCTGTGATACCCTGCTCATATTCTTTATTTATTTGTTATTGTTATTGTTGCCATTTATATAGTTTATATTTTGTTATTTAATTTTAAGTTAGTTTTAGATATTATTTAGTTATTTCTTGGATTTCATTAGGAGCCCGCCCTTAGCCGAAGGATACCGGGTGGAATTGGCATTTCTTGTTTCAAATTATGGCGTTTCTAATTTTTGTATGCAGGTGCACCTGAAAAGGATTGTTTGAGGTATATACTACTGCAGGCACTTTTTATTTTTTTTTATTATTTTTTTTTTTATTTATAGTATATATACTTATATATTTATATTGACTAGATAGGCCTATATTGTGTCTTAGTAAATGAATCTGAGTATGCTGACCACGGTGTTCTTTTTTTTTACCTAGTTTAGTTTTGATCCGGCATCCCGTTCGCCACCATGGGCGCGCGCTTCCCTGATGGTTTGCTGTGGGTGTGCGAGCGGCGATGTACGGTTTCAATGCTCAAGATTATAAACCAGTCCTAATACAAAATAACTTGGTTGTAGTGTAATACTACAACCAACATAGTATGTAGCGGTTCTGTATGTTGGCTTGAGAACATACACAACCGCTTCATTCGTTTGATTGGGCTGCGGCTGGGCTTTGAGTACCGTAATGTACCGATTGATGACCTTCGAGTTCAGTTTAACTTGGAACCTCTCCATTCAAGACGTACAGTTCATGATCTGCTTTTCTTGAAGAAGTTGATCTGCTCTGTCATTGATGCACCTGATCTGCTCGAATTGCTGGACTTCCGGGCATCACGTCATCTTCGTCACCCCCAGCTGTTTGCAAGGCGGCACTACACCACACAGTACATGTTCCACAGTGCTTTTCCACGTCTTCAACGCCTGGCAAACAACCTCCCCAGACATCTGGACTTCTTTAATATGAGCTGTGATGCCTTCAGGACAGAGTGGAGACTAGCCTGTCATGACTTACATATCGTCTGATAACTTTCCCCCATTATTCTTGTTGTGTTGCTCTGTTATTGTTTCTGCTTGTTTTTTGTTACACATTTATAATTACGACTGTACCTCTTGGTTATATATTTACATTTTATTGCTTGCATTTGTTGTTTTTCTAGTTTTTTTTCTATGTTGGTACCTATATATATTTTACTCTTGTTATTTATTTACAGTACTTTCCCCATTGTTGTTTACTTTATATAGTTTATTTGCACTGTTATTATTTATCTCTTTATTTATTCATATGTCACGTCTTAGACAGTAATGTGCATGCATTTAAGGTAAATATGCTTTTAAGTTAAATATTTTTTATTTTTTCAGTTTTTTATTTACCACTATCAGTCATTAATGTTAATATTTTTTTTACTCTTGTTATTCATTTAACGTTTATCTTTCATTGTTGTTGATAATTGTATAGTTTATTTGCACTGTTATTGTTTGTCTGTTTGTTTCTTCATATGGTATCACACCTTACAGTAGTGTATTAAGTTAATATTATCACTAATTTATTATATACTTTCACTAATTTTTAATATAATTTATACTTTCTTATTACATTATTTATACGTTAATTATGCCTAGATCTGATTTAGAGTCCAGTTGCATGTTTGGTTTGGCCCTTTTGTTTAAGTATGATTTAATCATCTATTATAAGTTAATAATGTAAATTGGTTTTTGACCGTTGGAAGGAAATAAATAAATAAATACTTAAGGTGGCGGCATGTAGTATCTTTATCAAGTTGTTTGATGGTGATATAATTAATTTATATGTATTATTTTATGATAGTCGTATGTATTTTAACGCTACATAACTTCATAACTTGTTTTATTTTAAATACTATTAATTATCGAATGTCCGTATTGTCTTTTTTTTGTAGTTTTTATTATCATGTATAAACTGGTTTACCGTTGAAAAATAATAAACCCTTTTGGTATCTTTTTAATTCTGCCTCCACCAAAAACTAACATGGCTGACGATTGATGTTTATGTTAGAAATTATTCCGCTATCGATTTGAAGAAAACCTAGGTCGAGTTTTGGCTCTCGGCTTTTATGAAGTGTATTTTTTCAAAATCTTGGTCAGCGAATTCTATAGTTGATAGCGTCATATAAAAAGAAACTAAAAGAATTACACATTCAAATATCTATGAACTATACCCTGGACACTGCTTATATAAACTACTCAATGGAGTGAATGGAAGTCCACAGTCAGAGTCAGATTCACTGGCGCTAAAACTATTATAGCTAGCCCTTTCTGTTCTTGTTGAATTTTGACTTTCTTGTTCTTCTAATTTAAACTATTTTGAATATAGTATACATATCATATTTTAAAATATAGACTATTGGTAATATATTGTCAAATTTATTTTATTTTTAGTTTGAAAAAGTAATCTTTTGTAAAAGTGTATTTGTAAAACGTAAAAATGTAACAGCAATAGATGATAATGGTTTTGTTGAATTCAAATTATAATATTCAAATGTAGGTCCTAACTATAGGTTGCATAATTCCATACATAGTTTATGTGCTTTCCATATGCATTTATAATTTATAGAATTAATATTACTTGAAATAATATTACAAGAAACTACATTTCAGGCCAATCTATCTATTGGGCGAAATTTGCCACTATATTTAAATGCTTTGTTGGAAGTAAAATTCATAATATTTTTAATAAAACATAAGGTAAAACTAAACATAATCGCAAACAAATATAAATCATTACTCTTTACGACCTACTGTTAATAAAATAGCATTTTTTCAAGGTATTGAATTTTGTAGGTTTTGTTATAATCTTGTAACCGATAACATTTAAAAGTGTACTTAACTTCAGTACCTCATAAAAAGTATACATGATATTATTTTAAAATTCTTCATAAAATCTCCAAAAATCTTCATAAAATCTCCTAATTTTGTGATCTTGATTTATAATAACTAAAAATTACTTTGAGAAATGTTTAACGCATACATGAAAAACGATACTTTCAAACTCTTATGAATAATATATAAGAATAAAATATGCAGCGTTGAAAAAAGAACATATTTGAAATATTTTTCTCTGCCTCATCTCTCCTCCATACTTTCGATGTTTAAGTTACTCTAAAAATATGTAGATGGTGCTCGTATATAAAACATACTTTTAATATTAAGCCACGTTTAATATAATTTATTCACATATATTTTCTGTTTCTATTGAGAAATCTACTTTAATTGTTTTCTATAAAATTGTTGACGTACAAAAATATTGACAGTGGAGAAAGAAGTTTCATCAACATTGATTGATATAAAATTATGTAATTGCAATGTATTTACGTATTATTCTATGTATAATGACCATCTGTCTGAGGTTTGTTAATGTACAGAATTAATAGCGATGTTATGTTATGTTATACATACAGCATACAAGCTTTCTCAATTTTAATGGACAACCTGACACGGTTCTCAAGATACGGTGTGGCCAGACATGCAGACATGTAAACATACATTTCATCAACCACTCACAACACTGCTTAGCTAACGCTAATCCCAAGAGCAATAAGGATATAGATGGGCACACAAAAGTAAATATTTACTTCAAACGAGATAATGTTTTCAGTACTTTCTCTGAAAAGAAAAACTCTGCAGTGTTACAAGAGAAACCTCAATAATGTCAGGAGTTAAAAGATCAGTCCGTTATTGATTGACAAGGCAAGGAGCTAATGGATCGACCCTGAAATTTTTTCACTGAGTTCATCTTACTTGGTACATATAATAATTTACGCTTATAAAAAGTTTATTCTTGTAGTATAAGATGCACTCAGCACGTTTGTGCTGTAACGGTTCATCAAGTATAGCTGGAGATTAAGTTCTATACAACCGTTTCGTTCCACGTTATGCGGGTTATGCTGGTGGATGTATTCCACACTAAACCTGATAACACCTTTATGTTATTACGGGTAACGTAGTGTTTTATGGTTATATATTTAGAGCGAAATTATAAGAAGATTCATTAGTTATAGCGTTATAGTAGAATCAGTTTGTTATAATCATCATTTTTGGGCACAATACAAAAAATTTGATTATTTGGATTTATTTCAAGAAAATGAGTCATACTAATAAAAAAAGTTTCTAATGTGGTCACAGGTTTGATTGAAATGACAATGATAGAATCTAGTATGAAATTAGTAATTCATATTGAAAACACTAAATTTTCTATACGATATAGATTTATGAGTACATAGATTATGGAGCAAGTATGATTATAAAGTGCCCTACATTGGTTTTCAAAGATGGATTTTTGGAGAATGGGGTTTACTAACAAAGTTACTGCTTGAAAATAGCATTAAAATGTTTTAAATAACTTTTAAGTACTTGTCAAATCCTAAGATCTGAGTTTCAATGTACGGGACTTTCAAACATATGTAACGTTAAAAGCAAACAAACTGTGTAATGTACTTTTTATACCATAATGAGTGCAGTTGCAAATATAATCTAAAATATGTATAATATATTTTTACACAAAGATGTATTTTGGTATGTAATTATGGTTATGGTATGCCTATGATAAATAATTGACAGACCTTTACCTCTTTTTGTTTCGTGGTTGCTATACCTTCAATCCAACTTTTATTTAAATACACTCTTACGTGGAGTGAATCAAAAGATAAACCTAACTTGTATACTCGTACTCGGCTATTGCCTCGTTTTCTATTTGTGTGTTAAACTATTTTCAATGCAGGAAAGTTGTGTGTACAGCCCTCATTAATCCCACTTAACCCCATAGGTTACATATTGCATAATTCAAGAGGCAATCAATCTTATTTCACATAACGCTATGGTAGAAAGGGTTGATTCAATACAAATATCTAGTATTTGAAGTCATAAAAAATAAAATTCAATATATTATATACTAGAGATGTACTAATAGAGTTTGCATATTCGGGTCTTCATTATTTGCTAGAATATGATTTTTGATTATAGGTATTTCCCACGTGGTATCTCGGAGCGTTATCCTGTTCTAATTTGTTCAAACATACAGAGAAAAGATCGTTTCCTGCTTCTAAAATGATAAAGTTGTAACATTTTATTATAAATTTATCTGATATCTAATGCCATGTAAAGTTGTTCTGATTGTTGTTGTTAATACTACCAATTCTTGAACTTTATATGAGAAGTAATAAATAGTAATTTTAAATGGCATATTAAAAAGTAAGTGCACGGCTTAGGGTTGTTAATATTCAGACCACAAAGGGCTTCTTAACATTCATCACGGATCCGTTTCGAAAGCTCTAAAGTGAGAAACACTGTCTACGCTTCGATGTAAAAATATATTCCCGGCTTTAAATTGATTATATGAACTGTTTATATTCTACAATTTAACCTGACCGCATTGTACGTCGGTGGATGTTTGATAAGATAAGGATTATATTTTTAGCTATTTCTCTAGGTTATCCCTATAGTTTAATTTTGATTAAAAAACGTTAGTTGGCTGAGATGTAATGAAATCATAACTTAGCTTTATTGTAAAGGTAGTCTTTTAGTCTGTCTGTCGACACAGTTTCTGATTGAAATTTATTGAGTTCTCATAGTTTAAGTTACAAATAATAAAACTTAATTTATGTGCTAGAGTGTACTTCTAGGCGTTAGTGAATATATTCTAATGAAAGCCCAGATCAAGTTTTATATAGTAGTCTAGAAAAATTATTATATGAGAAAAATTGTACTTGAACATTCCACATAAAGCTACATTTGTTTATGCTTACGTTCATTGAGTTTTTACGCATTAATGTGCATACTCTTAATCGTTTCTGAGGTCTATGACTATGAATGTCAAAAATAAAAACCAAATTGATAAATAGATCATTTATGATCGTTTTTAGATGTTATAAAGCCATTTACATATTTAAATATGTAAATGACTTAAAAAGTGCAAGTAACTTAGTAAGTTAGTATTCTAAATTACCCTATGAGGATGGTATAGATCCTTTTATTCTTCATATAGGTACTTTAGTAAACGTTTAACGCAAGTTTCCGTGTTGTCTTATTCTTTTCTCAAATCCAGCTAGCCGCTTTTTCTGCTTTTCGAACGCGCCCACAATGTACACGTTTCATGGCTTCTACCATGTTGTATCGTACTTTTAACCATAAATGTTCTAAATTTTCACATGTGTTAGAGTATTTGTTATTAAATTATACGCCTGCGTCATATACTCCAACTAGCAATATTGGTAAGCTAACAGATCTTGAGTCCAAATAACATTATGTAGGCGATGTGATTTTCCTTTCAAAGTTTTATTAGATTGTTCCATAGGATCAGCAACACTATTAAAAGTTGGTTTTATTTCTAATCATACTACTAAAGATAGGTGAAATTGCTTTTTGTAATAATATTCCTTATTTTACTAAGGATTAAGGAATAACTATTTAGCAAACATCTTAAAACTTGAGTGCACGGATTTAGAAAAAGTGCATTTTACTACGCATTTATATTTTACATTGCACTTCGTTATCTATTCGATGAAGATGACAAGTATTACAAATTTTCCTTACGTGTCGGTTTTCTGCCACGAACAGTCGTCAAAAATCAATACACTAACCAAATGAAATGTATCGTTATAAAAAAATTCTTAGTTTATTTTACTTATCAGTTCATCAATAAATAAATTTCATAAATACAGACCTTTGAGTTGGAAATTATCTACCTATACAAATAAAGTTTAATATGTTTTTAAATGTAAATGGAACTTTCCTAATTGAGACTTGTAATAGCGTAAATGAATAAATTGAAAAATTACGAAAATTTAAAAACCAAAATATAAAGTTCCATAAATGGTTCGAATAGAATTCAGATTACGTTCCATAAAATGAATAAATCATTGTGAAATTACTGTTTAATATAGAAACGTTGTATATATGAAGGTAACAGACAAATAGTTTACATAAATTTTACGTAGCTCATCAAATACTTTATTCCAATTAAATTTATTTAGTTCTTTTTCTACTAATTTTGGAACAGGATAAATGCCTCAGGTATTAAATACCGTTATCTCACTCTCTTCGACACAAATAAGCATTATTTATGGGCTTTGCTTGCTTAATAAAACAGTTTAATCACATTTATCTTCCGTTTGTTTATCTTTCCAGGCGAGCAATGTTGTTTATACTTCGCTTAGCTATCTAATAATAGCAATAAGGCATTTGGGAATTCCAGTATAACATTTTTGGAATGGGTGGAGCTGATTTAACATTTATTTAACTATTTTATGGTTGATTTTAAGTATAAGAAAAATATTATGTGAGAAAATATTGTTCTTTGTTTAAGATTGTTATTGATTATTGAAGGTTTTAATGTATAATAGAATATCGGACATTTTCTATCGTTATATAACAAAACTTTGAATATTACGTTTCATATGTATGCGTAGTAAAATGCACTTTTTCTAAATCCGTGCACTCCAGTTTTAAGATGTTTGCTAAATAGTTATTCCTTAATCCTTTGTAAAATAAGGAATATTATTACAAAAAGCAACATATGAAACATTATTATGTCATACATTAAATCCCTTTTATATCTTTCAATTTTGACCTCAAACAGAAATACTCCATCTGATGAAATTTTTTTTTTACATGTTTTTTTCTGCATTAATTTTAGGAAAAAACTAGGTTTTGTACTCATACAACCCAAACAGGTTCTCAACTCCTAGACTACAGCGATAAAATCACAGAATTAACTAATTCTAAACAAGCTTAGTAAAGTTTTACCATTTTATCATGTGGTAGAGTAACACTTGTAATGAAGTTACTTTAATGGATTGGTTGATTAAGACTCGTTAGGTTATATCCGGTCTGTTATTACTCTATATTATAGGTTTATTGAAAGCTACACTATTTACGAGATATTGATAAAAATATACGTATTGAAGAATATTAAATATCCGTCATGTCTACATTTTATTATTGTACATTATTACAGTATTCCGTATCTACAAGTACTATGCTTTTCATAACATTTATCTCTCACTTTCTTCCAAACTGTTAATATTTACTCCCATGTATTTTGGACTTGGTTGGATGTTACCAATTTCTATTTATTATTATGTGACTGAATATCAGATAGGAAGTAAGTATACCCCAAATATCATACAGACAAAGTATAATGTTCATCCGTGGTTACGAGGTAACAGCCTGGAAATGACTTAGGTGACACAAGTGGCGGAGATTGAGCTATTTCCTTTTACATTGACTACCTATCCTGCCTGACCTGTGCGACCTTATTCCGTACGAACAATATACACGTAGGTGTTTCTGTCGCTGCTAGTAGGTTGTACTATGTTCTGAATATAATGTGTTCTAATTTACTGTAAACACCGGGTTACGCTTCAATCTGCCGGGATGAATCACTGTTACATAAAACACTATTATAAAAGTTATCCTTATCTTTTATTTGAATAATAACACAGTCAAAGTGATGCTAATGTTTACTACATGTTACTAATGTTATAAACATGTTCTTCTTTTATTTGGCGTAAGCGAAGCCTATGACTCAAGGGGCTGGATAAATTGTATTTACGTGTATCTATCTATTTGTCCGCACGATATCTCGAAAACTAGCTAAACAAATTTTTTTATGAATCTTCATATTTATACGGGAAACTAAGATATATTGTATTGCATATCACTCCATGTAATTTTACTGAGCGTTAGCGAATATTTTTTCATTGGTCTCATGGGTAGGTATGATAATAAAGAAAAATTAGCAGAATAAATAAGTATTTAAATTAAATCAGTATACTAGTAAGTGACTTTAACGTGTGAAATATTAGGCTAAACCATTTCTACATAGACAAGAATGAGTTCTATGTTGTTCCATGTCCGATCATGGAATTTGGCTGAGCATCACTGAAACCTATAATACAGTAACCTGTCATATGTTTCTATTGCTTTCCAGAGGAAGTAGAAATTTCTTTGCCGTATGTATGTCTGTCTTTCAATATGTCAATAATGAAATGAGCTGTAGACTTCAGTTGTATTATAGTTGGTTAAATGGTATTATTACGTAGTATATACAAGCGACGTGACGTGGCTGGTGTTGTCCTTCTCTGGAAGATAGTGAATGGTCGCATGAACTGTCCAGATCTCCTAGCTGAAATCGACCTCAGAATTCCGGCAAACACAAGATCTCGAGATCTGCTGGGTCGAAGATATCACTCAACCAACTTCGACTTCAACAGTCCTTTCGCAAGGTTTATTCGCCTGGGAAATCGGGTTGCGTCTGGGTGTGACCTGTTCTTCGATGGTCTTCACCAGGTTCGCCGGCAGGCCTTCTCTCTTCTTTCTGCTGGGGTTGTACAGGCGCGGACCATCGCGCGGGGAGTGGAAGTTCTCACCAATTAAGCTACTGATTATACAGCAGTGGCCAGCTGTTCAGGAGGAAGGTCACCTCACTTATCGCAGCTCAAGAGTGATTGGAAGCGCCTCTACGGAGTGTCGTGTACTGCAATTTTATATAATAATTTATTTCCCAGCTACTTATTAATTACTCAGTTTTAATACTAATATATGGTATTCTTGTTATTGCTAAATTACATAGTTTATTAGCTGTTAATATTAGTTCTCATTGCTTTTATATATTTATTATATTTTATTTATTCCTGTTATTGCACTTTTATATAGTTTATTATTGTTGGTATTTATTATTATATATATTGTATTGTTGTTAGTATCTGGTTTTTGTTAATTAATTGCTGTATTTGCAGAACACATCTTGCAGTTTCATTGTTTATGTTTCAATAGTTTATATTTTTGTTTACATCTTGTTGTTTATAAGCTTCATAATGTTATTGTATCGCATTCTCTCGATTTATACACTTATTCTTTTTTATATTTTTATTGCCTTATCGCTTGTATCAGCTATTGTGTAATTTATTGTAAAATGGTTTGTCCGTTAATAAATAAATAAATAAATAAATAAACAAGTAAAGACAAATTGTAGGATATTTAAGTTCTTTATTTTAATAAAGTAACCTGTGTTTAGGCGAAATTTGTTTACATCAAGCGCTTTTTTAAACGCGATTCGATTGGGATATTATGTATAAACTGCGATTTCATAATGTAATAGCTATTAAAAAATACAAATCAAAAGTAATATTTCAATATTACCTTTAGATGTTATTATATGTCCTCGCTGTAATCATGATTACTCATCAATACTTTATAGAGAAAATCCTTTTCAATGCCAAAAACATTCACTTTATACTAAAATAAATACGGTTCAGTTTTGAATGTTTACAAATACCTGAGAGTTTAACATTATAGCGTAGAAATAATAAGGAACGTAGCCACAGCTGGGAGTTCCCGCATTAACAATCTACCGTTACTGTCTCACAAGCTGCATTGTTATTGTTGTATTGTTGTTAGATTAGGATATATCGGAATCATTAATTTTGCCAAATAGCCGTTTTGCTCAAAATTTGTCTTGCTAGCTCTTTGAAAAAAGTTTAAAAGTAGAAAACACTACTATCGTTTTAACCTGTTGAAAAAACATAATTTAAGTTATCAGTTTTCTTTTTTATTTATAATATAAAAAATATGTTTTTTATTTAAGACCCAGCTATACTAGCGACCATCGCTACCCTTTACAAACACTGTTAAGTCTAGAAATGTTGAACGTAGTTCATTGTCTTCAGTCAGGTTGGCCAATTACCCTGTACTGTGGTTGGACAATTCTAAATTGTTATTAAGTTAAGTCTAAACATGAGGTTATTGCTTAAGTAATAGTACCTCCAGCAGGTAATATTCTAGGTAAGCCCCGCACAACGCTTCTAAGTGAGTTAAAACCTTCAGAATCTGGCTGTTAAATCATTTCCACAATGACATTTATTCTATATGTGTTTGGATTGTTCGAGAAAGTTTTAACTTCAGGCCAAGGTCAAGGCAAACACCGAAGGTGCGTACGGGAAAGATTAGATAAATAAATTAATAAACCTGATTCGGGATGCTCAGGAGGACATATCCAGTCGATACAATCAATTTGGGAGAAATTTAAAAATCTAACCAGATTGTTGGAGGATTGTTGGAAATTGCGAGGAAGTGTGCCTCGGAAGGGAATTTGACCAGCCAATGCAAAAAGAGTGAGAGTGAAAACGTGACCTCCAAAAATGACAGAAGAATGGCTTCATTCGAATAAGTATTAATAATTAGTCGACAATAATATAAAAAGTAAGCAATATTTCCTTATGGATACAGTATTTGATGACGAGAGCATGGAGAAAGATCATAAGAAAGTTCTAATAATTTTTGAAGGGTTGAGAGGCTAGCCTTAGGAAAAATACGTTCATTACTGCGTGGAGTTGGGAGTGGCAAAGGCTGAAGACAAAGGCTCAACTTTGGAATTCGTCGCGTCGTCAGCTTAAGCGTGTACTTGGATGCGTTATGTTGTTTTTAAAAAAATGTGACAGGAAAATCATAATTTATCTATATAAACATGTACTATTTCCTTAAATGTTTTCTGAAACTGAAATTTGCATCTCCAGACGTTGCTCTGTGAGCCAGTTTTATTTGGATTAGTCACTATTTAAAGTGTCTACAAGTTCCCATGAAATAATATATTTTTAACACTTCAAAGTAAGTGACTAAAGAGCTATCACTATTAAAACAACCCCATCGAATCTGATTGTACCAAATTTAGAGAAATAAAACATAACTATAGTATATTTAATTCTGTAATTTTATAAAATTAACGAATTTTTTATCATTACAAAAACAATTTAATAATATTAAAAATAAATAGTTTGAGTGGAGGGAGAAACATGTTCTACAATTAGCAGTTTTACTTTATATTCGGTCTTCGTATATTAAATACAACCGTTTTTGACAATAATGATATTGTCAAAAAACTGTTATGGTTTACAGTAATGATACTGTAAACCATAACTGTGGTTATTTAATATCTGTGCAAGATTTGAAAGATTTATAGGAAGACCTATTCACAGTCTTATATATTTATAAAATTATCAACAAACGTAATAGGCAAATAATTTCCTGTTTTGTTTTTATTAAATAAATTGCTTACAAGGCTTATAGTACTTAAAAAATTGAAAATGGAATTATAATTATTTGTTAAATATTTTGAACGCCAAGTACATTTTATCTTGTTTATTTAAGTTATGAAATACTATGAAAACACTATTACTCTTAAGGAATTAACTCTCATGCATTTTCAAAACATGATAACTAAAACAAGTGTTAAGATGCAATGATTCTCCTTTTCTACATTCCATTCCATAGCATACTCAGATGTAATCATTTTGTATTCACCAGAGTATACTTTATAGGACCTACAACAAAAAAATTCATAATAATTATGTTTCCTTGTATCAAACACAAGTTTGGGATTGAAATTTAAATAGGTGCTTTAAATCATTTGTTTCATCTTGATGTAATGATCTGGTATATGATGCTATTATTGAAAATGGTATTTACATACATAGATTTTCGCATTTAATTTTACGTGCCAAATCAGTATCAGGCGTAACTTTTGTTTCTGATGAAAAATTTAAGTTTCTGAAGGTTCTTGCGTTTATAATCATGAAATACAATTAAAATTCCACTATTTCTAAATAAGTAAGAATTACTCGGTTTAGTAGGTAGCTTTAAAAGAATCGTAATCATGCGATCTGTGAAATAAACATGATTACCCGTATAGCGTATCTGATAAATTTAATTATTGAAACATTGGGTCGTAAAGTAACTATAGCCTACAGCTAATAGCCATAGAATTCCTCATTGTGAATTCATAGCGTTATAAAGTTGAATAATTTTACTTTTATGATTATGAAGCTATGTAATTTAAATATTTTTACTTACCTATAATGTATTTATACTTTTCATTGTAATTTAATAAGCTCATGTTATTTGAATGGTTTGAAAGCAAAACCGACGGTGCTCCTAATTTTCTCGATCACTTTTTTTACGTGGGGGGAATGCATTTGCGCACGGAGTGTGGTACTCCCTTGCGGACTACCCACTAAACCCCCTACGGACCACGGAGGGCCCAGGCCGGAACCCTTTCGGATGACATCTTGCCTGGTCCGTGTGTCTTATGTCCCGACAAGGACAAAACTACTTGTTTCGGAAGCTAGGGGTCAGCCAGGCATCTGTCTTCACGCTTCTGATGAAGGATCGCATGTACATGAGTGGTGACTGCATTCCAGCCGTCCTCACTCTGCAGCATCATCTCCACAATGGTCTCTGCCGAAACATCGCCTGGCCTCGGTGAAGCGCCCGCAAGCGAAGAAGGTATGATGAACATTATCATCTTCCTCCGGGCAGTAAGTACACCGAGGTGACCTGACTTTTCCCATCCTGTAGAGGTACTTCCTAAAGTAACCGTGCCCCGTCAGGAACTGACACAGGTAGAAATCTATCTCCCCGTGGCCACGATCTATCCAGGATTGAAGCTCTCGAATGAGGCGGAAGGTCCAGCGACCTTCCGATCCTTCCGTCCACCTCCGCTGCCAAACCTGCAGAGTCTCCACCCTGGCAGCAGCCAAGGCATCCTGTCTACCCCACTCGGCATCCTCCCGGAAGACAGTCTGTCTCTCGATGGCCAGCAGATCAATAGGGAACACCCCAGGCCCAGCCACGACCGCCACGGCCGAACCGGAAACGATGCGATAGGCGCAGGCAACCCTAACTGCCGCTCTTCTCTGTACCGATAACAGTTTTTGACTGTATCGCCTTATCCTCATGACACCCGCCCAAACCTCTGCGCCATACAGAAGGGTTGAGTTTACAGTAGACATCAGGAGGCGTCTCTTACTTGACCTAGGGCTTCCTACGTTAGCCATCAGCCCGCCGAGAGACATAACCACCAGAAATTTTGTTTGGTCTGATTTTATTTTGGAGAATCTTCAACTTTTATCTTGATATTATGCACACATATACACATACACATATTATATACACACATTATCAACAATTAATGATCGTCATTACATCTTATATAAATAAAACTGGTATTCTTACACATAACGAACACAATTTAGGCAATAATTACGAATAAATGTTTTTATAAAACTTAGTTTAAAACTTTCAAAGAATAGCGTGATGCATTTTTAATTAAGTAAAAATAGAAACCAGGTATTTCCATGACTTTAATATAAAATGGTTTTATTTAACAAATTGTATATAATAGTAGTAGTAGTAATAAGTTTAACCAAAAATTTGGTTTAACTTTCAGTGATATGAGGGTTAGTATCAATATTTTTGTGTAGTAATTAATTGAACAGTAAAATTTAAACGATACCAATTAATCATAATTAAATACATTGTAGTAAAAAAGAAAGACCGATATAATAAAGATAATTTTCAGGCTAACATTCAGTAAAAAGTACGATAGTATTCATATGTAAATTAGTTTAGTATTTTAAAGCATCGATAATACACATGGTTGTGATCTGAAATATTTGAGATTTTTGAACGGTTTTCAATTAAGTTTTATAAAACAAATTTCAGGAAGGCCTGTTAAGTTCTAAAACAACTCATGCTACGCATCACTTATCTTAACAAACGAGTTGAAAAGTTCGTTTTTAAAAATTGTAAAACTGCCACTGGCGGTGTATACACAAACCAACTGCTCGTCGATAAAAGCGATATATTGATACATAGGGTCCCAGGAGAAGGTAATGTTATGACACGATATTGAACATTTCCAGGTTGAATATCGTGCTGCATATCCCGAGGGAAACAGAAATGATATTTTGTGGCTATAAACTACTTTGAATATTATATGTTGAATTGTACATCAAAACTGTATTATTTCAACGAATATTAATACAGAAGAATTAAAATCTATTTCAAAACTGTTTTGTTTTGTAAATATAATGGATAGTAAAATAACGTAGCCAAACTATGACACATTATTACTTAACCATAAGAATTACTAATATTTAAAATAAGCCAAGTTTAACGGTCATCTATTTTTTGTCCTTACCTTTCAAGTATATGTTCATGCTCAAAATATAATTCAATAAAAACCATAATGTCATTGGTTTTGTATTCTATTTGATGATTTCTTTAGATATTAAAAATATTAATAGATTTTATTTTAGTTTTGAGTGATGTTCCCGAATATGAGTTTTAAGCATTCTAAAGGTAATAATGAAACCAAAACTACATTAAATAAATAGATAATTAAATCAAATTTGATGATGCTTTAGTGTTTAACGATTTACTGTGGTTAAAACAATTATCGATTTTAGAAATATCTGTAAGAATATGTTTTTATCCCAATTAATTATGAAAAATATATTTTTGCTACTCTTTATACAATATATCCGCCAGAGTACTTATAATGATAATCATTCACAGCAAATTCTAATTCAGAAGGTTAAGCTGGATTAGCATTATCGAGAGATAAACACCACAGCATAAAAAATTGAACAAGCATAAAAATCACTCATGTATCGGTTGACATGGAACAGTTACTACAAGGAATATTGATTTCTAACATTATTCTACTTGCTTGAAGCGACTGTTCTAAACAGTAGAACACACTAAAGGTATAATTATTCTGTAAAACAGAGGGATGAAAAGGCGGAGATACCTTAATGTGTCTCTTCATAAGAGGCATTAATGTTAACGCAGATTTCACTCCATTTCATCATTTATTTATTTACTCACAATATAAATTATATTCTGCCACCGCCAACATTTTATTAGAAGTTGTAAGACTTTCTCTCTGCTAATGTAAGATTATAAAACAAAATGTTCAACTGCTCTTCCATACAAATATTCTTCTACTGTTTTAATTTCCAACTGCATTCTTTAAAACTTAAAGAATTTAAATGAGAAACATCAATTTCTTTAAATATTTTTTGAAATATTTTAATTTATCATGGTTACTTCACTTCATAGCTAAAAGTTTGTTATTACCGTTGAATGGTTTAAAATAATTATAGGATTTAGGACATTATACGTTACAATATGTATAATAATACGTCTCGATTGTTTAAATCTACATTAATCCTCATGTATAAAAAGGTGGAGAATAGATCCTGAAAAAGAGTGTAGATTTCGACCCTAGAAACGCATGGTTATAAATTGTGTAACATATAACAATGGAAAATATTAGAAATCCTCTTATCCTTACTTAAGTTTTCAAAATATGTTATTTTTTAGTATATTCTTAAAATTCAATTCCATGTAATATTTAATAGAATTCAGTTAAAGATTAATTTCATCAGAAAGTGTTCAAAGAATAAGTAAAAAAAGTCATGATCGAATCCAGCTGAGACGTTAATACACTGTTCTACATGTTAAGTATCGAACCCAATTTTCTCATCACTTAAACCATTAATAATTACACACAATCGGAGAGGTGCAGTTTCAAGTAATATTTCAACACAACTGTCACTAGAAGCTAAACTCTGCTTAAAGATGTTCCAGTGAACACTTTCTTCAAGTTCAATGCAAAGAAAATCCTGTTATTTCTAACTGTATATGCTATATATTGCTAATCTCATATGTTTTTATAGTTTGTTCTTTTATATTTTCTTTAAAATGGATGTTGATATCAATCATTATTTAATTTAATTAATTTTTAATCGTTATTTTATCTATCGTAAGTTTTCGTCCGTAGATAAAAGAAGAAACAATACAAGGTAACTGCGAGATTGAATTTGTAATCTACCTCGCTCTTTTAGCTTGTACTAATACATGAGTTAATATTATCATATCCACGAGTAGCTGCCTTTCGCTCGTATGCTACAAGTATTTTTAGTTTGTAAATCGTGAAAATCTGTGAAATTACAGTAGGTGTACAAGCTAGTAGTGATACAAAGTTAAGTATAAGCTTGCTTGATATGTATGATATGATGTTTGAGATGTGTTTTTTTATAAAAACACATATGGAATATGACAGACGATATATATATATATATATATATATATATATATATATATATATATATATATATGTATATATATATATATATGTATATATATATATATATATATATATATATATATATATATATATATCTTTAATAAGTAAAAAGCCGCTCAATTTTGGAGGGGATGAATAAATGCAATAATTAAAGATAAAGATTATCTAGGTTTTTATCCAGGTTTCCTTTTGACAGTCAGATTATTATCTAATTTTGGAGGCTTAAGCGAAAATTATTTATATGGCCAAATGTTACAGAACCAGAGAATTGAGGTTCATTGTATGAAATCTGAGTTAGATAATATTGGAACGTAACAAGGTAAACACATTGAGTGGAATAAATAGATTTAATGGAATAAATTACAATACAATATCTACAATATAAAAATGCTTCCTAACAATCTGAGTCGTATACCAACCACTTGGTCCATCAAGCGAATTATTTAAAAATCACAAGCCGATAATGGAATGTAGTTAATTTGTAAAAATACAACTTTTTATACGTGTATATTTAGTCCACCGCATTTATAATGAATCAAATTTTACAGATATTGAACGCTCTACATGACTTAATGATGTGGTTATCTGAGTTATAAACGTTTGAAGTAGGTGATTACATTATATTTTTGTTGTGATGTATAATTTTGTATATAGTACTTAATTATTTTAACTGTTATAGTGCAAAATAGTAATTTATAAATAAACAAAGAAAATTCAGTGCTGACAAGAACATGATAACTGTAACAACCAAACCCTCTGCGGATGGAACAGTACAATAGATCAAACTAATGTGGTTTCAGTGTTTATAAAATACGCCCAATTTTTCTGGTTCTTCCCCCATGAGGATAATAACGCAGTAGAATAATTTATGTTAATCTGAAATAAAAACGAGATATTATCAGTGTAAATCACAGCAGCAAATTGTTCTCTTTTTATGCTTATTTATATAACAGCATAACACCTGTATTTATCGCTCCCCAGGCATTCAAGAGTGGGAAACGTTTACTCTCTTTTTTAACATTTATGAAAATGTGTAAAAAACATTACAGTCTACATCCTTACAAATGCGCAAAAACATACACCTACAGAGGATTATGTTAAGCTCATGTTTTAGTGAAAGTTAGTAAACTAATAAAGTAGTATAGAAAGTTTTAAGGAAACTTTCTTTCAAAGGGAGCAGTTGAGATTTTGGTTTACAGGAATTAATTGAAAAGTCGCAGTACTGCAGAGCTGCCGATGTTTTATTCATCAGTGATAATCTGCGGTGGCAATATTTCACACTGCGGCCCATTTATCTATCGACAGTCGCTGCCTTTGTTCTACTTTTGACACCATTTGCTGCACAATCTGAGTTGAGCAGGAAACTACATCTGATGTTGAAATGGAACTGTACCAGTTTCATGTAGTAGCCCTCGAGGCAAATTATTGTTTTGGTATACAGTATATTATTAATACACCGTATTAATATAATATTATAGCCCACAGCTTCGCTCTGAACAGAATCATAATTGTATTTCAATTTAATAAGCATCATGTAATCAAGAATATTTCATGAATACAATAATATATAGTATATTATTCAAACATTATAGGAAAAGAAATACAATATTATTGTTTTTTTCTCTATAATGATCAAAGAAACAGAACAGATTATATATTTTCTTATGGCTATTTGATGCTTTGTTAGAATAACCAAGCACACCTAGGAGTTACAAGTGCAATACAAAGTTGCTTTACCTTCCACGATAGTTTTAAGATGCAAACCAGTTTTTTTTTACTTTCCGTTAACTTCGTTAAGTTCTGATTCTATTAGCATGTCGTATATTTCCTCAGAGAAACAATTTGATTCAGGGAGGTCTGTCCAAAGTTTTACCTTGAAACCCGTTTGATAGCTCTTCGCACGACATCCCTATCCTTTTAAGAACAACAATTTTAACGTTGGACAAACAGTACTAAAATATTACTTATTAAATGTTTCAGTATGTTTTGATTTTCACATTATTAAAAATCATTTGATTTAGTACTAATAATTATTGTAATACACCAAATTCTGTTCAAAATTTCAGGTTTTATTATGCGCGAAAAAGTTTTATTTAGAAAACTACAAAGTTATCGTACTTTAGATGTGAAACGTATTGTTCAGATTTTATTTGTTATTACATTACTTTTTAAACACTATTAAAATTTCATTTATAGGCTCACAAGTTTTTATTGAAAGTGTTACAATTTGGCTGAAATTTTTAGTTGATCGTACGTACCTCATTAACTATACGATGGTAGATTTTTGTTTGGTGTAAATAAAAAAATCCTTTATTTTCCAAATGGATTCTCAGCTACAAAGCTTATCAGATATACGTAGGTCTATTTATAACTAAAATACGCACAGCAAAACACTAACTATCAGATATAGAAAGTTAAAAAATAATATCATACTTGTGTTCTGGATTTTGAGTAATTATCACGACATCGTAAAATGTAAGCTATCGTGGAGAACAAGGATCGGTCCCATGCTCGCCTCTCGTTTTTATTTTATAATTTATTTTAAGGCCTCTGGGAAACTAAATATTTGAATAAAAAGTAAAATAAAATATAAGTAAGTAAATAAAAAACTATTTTATTTATTTAGGTATAACTATTCTTATATTGAGAAAGAAAATTTAGATAAGGTAGCTAGCAATAATTCTAAAAATTTAAACTACATGATTTTAAAGTAAATTATTATTGCAGTTAGTACACTGTACGAGACAAACTCAAGTTTTATGAGTATGACCTTTTATAGAAAACTGAAGAATTTTTTATAAAATTAAAGGTAAACCATGTTATTTATTTAGGCATAAAACTATTCTTTTACTTAGAAAAAATCTGTATATAATTTATCTAAAAATAATATTTATTGTTGAAATTAAAACAATCAAGTAAAAATATTGGAAATAGTTTTTGGAATGTTAAATTAAATTAAGATTAAGGTTATGAAGCTCTAAGAGACACACTGACTTTTATAGACCTTGTCGCGTATAAACTAAATTAATTAATTTATATAATTTTAATATATAGATAAACACGAGGAAAGCAACCAGGATAAAAGTATAAAACTGTCATATACATGATAACCAACATTACTTTGACATGTGACAGCAAACGTCACTCCTGAACAGTCATGTTGTATACTTGAATTCCCTTATAATAAACTATATTACAGTTTTCACAATAAAAACTTTATTGCTGTATTAATCGAATCGGACAGTGATCTAACGAATTAGTTTATTATATCTATTGCTCTTACTTTCTTCTATACTATCATTATTTAATGAACTGATATCACCAGCTATTTGTCGTTTTTTAGTCTAAATTCAAGATGATTGTAATTTCGTTATTTGTTTTAAATTTGCTTTGACGGTGGAAGGATTGTGATGGAAACAGGATTTTTAAACACTTGCCATCGATCAGTGATATAAAACAATCAGTAACACTACGTTTCGAGATCTTCAATCTGGCTTCTTCCTCAGGTAAACAAAGACGTTAGAATCTGTGTAATATTTTTTTTGTTTTTTTTTTATTATTTACGACACTATCAAAGAGTATTGTTTGCTTTAAACGCTGTTATAATGTAATTTTCTACCTAATTTTTCAATTTTCTCTTATAAACTCGGCTCATAAGGGATTGAATAAACACAAATTTATCTCTATTCATTCTTCTGGTTCTTTTACACTTTTTAATTCTTGACTGAGGTTATTCATTGCGTTTAAGATCCGATTGATCGTTCGTAAATGTATTCCATCGTGATTTGACCCTAAGAGTTTTTTTTCTATCAATAACGAACAGGTCGCTTCTTCTTTGATAGATATTTGATGGTTTAGTTGATAGTTTTAATATTTTGCTATGTGTGTTTTCTTCTCGAAATAAGTTCAACATACACTACGTATACATTTTATTTATCTATAAAACAAGGTAAAATTATCTATGATAAAAATATACCACAACCAGAGTAAATTACAATGGCGTTAAATATATACTTTGATAAGGGTAAGCATCTCAGACCTTTGTATGTACATGTGTTTAAATAACTAAAATTCTATATAATAAAATTACTCATTTTTTAATATAAAATATTCAGACATATACAAATGTAATTGGTCAAAAATCAACCTCCAAGTAGGTGAATGCAGGACCAGAATTAAACCACGGATGATAGTTATTTGAGTGTATAATTAATATAATTAATTATCATTAATGTCAGTTACAATCCTCTTTAACAGCTAAAGGTGTAGTACCTCATAGAGTGAAACAAAAAGTCGCGGCAGCCTATTCCCAACTCAATACTTCTCGTGAATGAGATAATCGAAATGAAAACCCTTGTAAAGGATCATATTATCTAAGGATACAATTTTATAATAGATATGAACTTTATATCCTTAAAAAATATACCTTTGCGTAAAACACAACCAACTAAAAAGTTATTTTAAAAACCATACGATTTCAGAAACATAATAATTGTTGCGCAATTTTAAACACATCGCCAAGGATGAACTTGAGATTAATTTTCAATACAATGAGATCATGGGAAGGAAAGTTTTACGTTTGCTTTTGAAATGAATATATTGAGCTGAAACGTTTTATTTGCTGTTAAATGAATGAATGACCATGCAACATATTCTGTACTAAATTCATTTATTTTACACTATTGTATTATAACTTAAATAGAACAAGATATTGAAGGCCAAAACAAACTTATTTTGATATAAACTTAAATGTAACTAATTTCCGGATGATGTTAAACTTGGTTCGCTTATTCAGATACGTGTGCCCAAATCAGTACGAATTACAAATTTGAATTATACATTTGTGAAGCCACACAGAGACTAACATAAATAATAAAATATTTTGATAATTAACTGGATTCTACTTATAACTTCAGTTAGTAAATTATAATATACGCGTAAAATGATAGTTTTAAGAGTATTGATTTAACATTACATTGCATGTTACCTTAATTATTTTTTTAACTTAGTAATTTTTCCAGAAATGGTTCATCTTTGAAATATTTCAATTATACTGTGTTTGAAATATTTCAATAATGATGCGTTGCTTATGAAAGGAGGTGTAATCAACTTTTTGTTAGGTTAAATTTTCATTACATCGTCACACATTTTAAAGATATAGTCATAATTGTGACAAATGACTTGAATAAATTCGATATCTAAGATCAACCAAAGAAGTGTCAAGATAGTGACCGTTCTAACGAATTATTAGACCAAAAATAGCAAGTCATGTATAATTTCAATTATACACTTTTGGAAAACACAGAACACAAGAGAATACATTATTTTTTAAATCTTTATAAATGACTTTGGTATTTCACTGATAATGACAGTTGGTAAATTATTAATAATTTGTAAAGATTTGTGTTTAATAGTATTGAGGATTTCACATTTTAATGTCTGTTACCTTAATCATTTTTAGAGCTGGTTATTTCCACCAGATTTATCTTTGGCACATTAAAAGTATGATGTATATGAAATGAAACATTGTTTAAGTAAGTGTAATTGGCTTTTTTAGGTTCAATTTTCATGTCATTGCTACAGATCATTTAGGGATGTCGGAAGTTCCTTTATCGCCCATGTTAAAACACCTATATTACATGCCCTTTTCTAAGGATCTAGAAAATATACCACCTTTCATCTTTTATTTAAAGTAATGACTCTTGTGTTTATTTTAAACAGTTGAATTTCCAGTATATGTTGTAGATTTTTTCAAATGTATAAAAAGTTAAATTACACTTTGAAAATTTGTTGAATAAATATTATGCACTACGGGAAAATGTTCTCTGCTGAAGATGATCTCAAAACTATACTGAACAAAATTGTCTTGATATCTGAAACGATTATTGAGAAAAGGAAAGATTCAAGTGAATTCTCGGGAAACGAAGAAAAAACGCTTAAAATGTACGTTGTTTGCAAAACAAAACAAATTAATGCATCGCATTATTATAAGGGGGATTATCTGGGTCTTTGCGTTCTTTATAGAAGTCATCCAACTTTTTTGCAAGATACATTTTCTGTCCACATTTTCCTTAAATTTCTTGAATAACTTTACCTATTCTTAGTTCGACCAGTTTCTTCATTACATCGCCACAGTTAGCTCCAGGCGTGATGCCAAGCTGACTCAAATTTTACACTTTCCTATATATCCCTCGTTGTTTGGAAATATCTTCTCATACACCTACTTCTGGAGTATTTCTCATAACGAATGTTGTAGTTTTTGGTAGCCCAGACCAAATAACCTTGTTCAGCGATTCACATGCATTTTGAGTGCCCCCATGAAGGTACTTGCGTAGCTCAGGTTTGGCTAAGTCACTGAAAACGTAATTTACCTCTTCCATAACTACGAAAAAAACAACAACTGAACATTTTTTAATGTTTTAGTTACGACCTCCCTTAAAATGAAATCATAGTTCATTATACAATGCCAATGAAAGTTTCAAGATGGTGGCTTTCAAACTTGTATATATTTGTATAACGTCTATCAGACCAAAAAAACACATGTTTTTAATATTCTTAAACAATTTAATGTAATTCCTTTTCTTACAAAATATAACAAGAGATATCGTGTTTTAATATGGTGGTCATTTAATCTGTGAAACACGAATAGGTATAGCTCAATTATAAGGGACCATAGATAAAATTGTTTTAAAGTTGGTGAATTACAGCAATGTTGGATCCAAAAAGTTTTTCCTATGACAACAGGCTTCGCTGAGTTTTTTTAAAAATTTCAAGAACGTAGCTCATTTAATTTTTAAAATCCTTTACATAAATAGACAACCGTACAAAAAAATAAATGTTTACATTTCCATGCAGACAAAAGAGAAATTGTGCCAATCAGTAGGTACTATTTCAGTGATACTTTAAAAGAATCAGTCAAATTCTATGGATCAACATGCATAATTATAGAACATATTCCTCTTAAAAATGTTGTTAGTTTTTCATTAAAAGTTTAAGGTCTACAGACAACATCTTTCTCAAAATATATTGCGGATAGTAGGCTACACGTATTACTCGTACTATGTCAGAAGTTAAAATCACTGATTATTTTATTCAGTGTGATTAAAAAGTCATTTTTTCTGAAATTTTCTTGTTAGCAAATTTGTTACCTATAACACCCATGTACAAATGTTCAAAATAAACCGTCAGCCAATACCCATAGAATGACATGAACCTCACACAACTTGACTTTCTTTATCAAGAAATGAAGCTTCGCGTAAAATTTGAAGTCTGTGAGTTCATTCTCGAGGTATCTTGCTGATAAACAGGCATGAATGAAAATGGTCCAGTTCTTCGAGAGATAAGCTTTGCTTAGGCCCAGAAAATAAACATTTAGGCAAACAATTTGCATCAAATATTGAAATATAAACACATTAGAGCGAGATAAGTTAATTGTGATCTACTATGATAATGGTAGTTAAAATCAAGCTACTTATGGGATTAAACTGATAATCTGATCCTGACAATATCTTGCCAGTGAGGTAATGAATGCAAATTGAATTATGGAAATTATTTGAGAGGAATTCGTAAAATTTACCTCTAGATTATATCAAATTGAGTTTGCAAATTGTTTTCATCAATAGCATGTAGATTGAGACTCTTGTTTGGTTAAAAAAGTAATGGAGTGATCAGCATCGCTGTGTCAGACGTGTAACCTGATTGCCAAGATACATAGTTTTCTTATAATAGTGTTTTATCCTTCTTGACAGCCGTACACTGTGAAAGTACTGCATAGAATATATCGTTTAATTGTCTCTAAATACGTTAAAAGAACATAAATTTTATAAGATGTTTCTTACTAATACGAGTACAGGGTATTAGATACGTCGTAATTATTGAGGCATTTGTTTACATCGTATCCATGTATTTTACTTATCCCCAATTCTAAACTGCATTAGTTGGGGTGTTCAAATGAGAATATCACTGAATTAACATTTTACACCTTTTAAAATGAAATAAATATAGAATTAAATTTTGGTTAAATGAAAATGCAGTAGTTATTTATATACAGTTTTGGCAATGTATCTGTCAGCATATACTGGTTTTTAATTTCAAACCAGTATATTTAAAATAATAATGTACATAACAATAATTTGTGTTATTTTATAAATTATTATGTGAAATTTATGTATATATAAAACACTATAAAAATATAGTTCTCAGTTATTATAGGTCTTGTTATTATTTTATTTATACTAAGTGCTGTATTGTAATATTAACAATGATTTGTGTTAGTTTATATGTTATTATGTGAAATATTCATCTAACACTAAAAAATATAGTTCTCAGTTATTATAGGTCTTGTGTTTTATAAAGGCGATTGAGGCGTTTATTAAATAACAAAAGTATAGAATGGGCTCTCTCAGTACAACAAAATACAACACTTAATTTCCGTGTAATCACAGGAATCCCTCTTCGTTTCCATAGAGATCAAGTGTTCTGCGCTTAAACGAGATGTATTCTCCTGCACAAGAGAATTTTCAAGTGAAGTACCCTCTCGGGTCTCCACTTATTAAATTAGAATATTCGTGCACAAGTACATATTCACCCACTTCCATTTACAATCTATTAGTGTTCAGTAGGCTATAACAAAATACTACAACTTTAGATTGGTTTTCCCAAAATCTTAATACTAGTATTAATAAAAAACGTACTAGTGAAAACTACAATTAACTCCAGGTAAAATTACAAATTATATTGATTATTTTTTGTTGAAGCAAGAGATTTAAAAATTAAACTATTTAGGAACTACACTTAAATAAGCTAATAAGTTATAACTATAAAGATATATTTAGTAAATTTTTTTGTTTTAAAATATGAATCACACCTTTCACGAAGAAAACTACTTAAAACTATTTTATAAAGTTAATAAATATTTCTTTAATTAACTTAAATACCGTAAAACCACATTATTTATAATAGGAGTCTCCTATGTGGTACATATCTGAAACAGGATACAGGTATTCCTATTGCTCTGCTTTCCTGGTCCTCATGATGATGTATATTAAAAATAAAAGCTGGGAAAATATCCTATTTTACTCAATGGTTTTTATCAGTAAAATGTTAAGGCCATGCATTTATATCTATCTCATATCATTAATTAAAATGTATTTGTAAGTGCATTAAGCCCCCCAAAAATCCTAAATAATTTCCTTCATACATAATAGTTCAAGAAAACAAACTAATAATAAATTATAACCAAATGGATAGAATTGGTAACACAATTTTTAAACAATCTGATTGGATACATTTACACATTGTATCAATCATCAAGCAAATCAAGGCCATAAATATTTTGTTCATATTGACAACAGCAAACCCTCAGAAATTTCTGATGAACAATCCCTCACCCTACAACACATTCTGCGGCAAAGATATCAATAGTTCCTAGCTTCAAGCAGTTATCAGCAATCCTTTAGCGGAAAGCGATAGTTCCGATATTCCATGGTTCAGTGGCTTGGGTAACTTGGTTCAGCCGACTGGTTAACTATGTTCAGTGGCTTTGTTAAATTCCCATCCTCGCACTTCGATGCGTCTCTTTGACCATTCTCAATTGTCAAGAGCATCCCAAGAGTGGAGCCAGAGGATCCAAGAGTTAAAAAAAAAACAAAGTATATCTTTTCATTGTTATCTTGTTCTATTCTGAAGTAATTAATATTATAAGTGAATTAAAGACTGTATTTTTACCAGGCGACATTAGAGCTGTGAATCCGTCTCTAATAAATAAAGAGACTTCCGAACCAATAGCAAAGGCCAGGCAGGCGGGTTGCTTGCAAGGACAGGAACGTTCAACAGTCACCCTTCCATGAATCACCGTTACTTGTTTCATCTATCTCGCGAGAAACCTGGGCCATATAAATAAGGGGCCAGATAGCAAATGATATAGCTGCTGATAATCTGCAGGGTCTGTTCATTTATATCATAAATTATCCCTATTAGATTTATAAGATTGTTATTTAATATTAGTACTTATTCTAGACTAAATAATTGAATTAGTTTCTATCACCTGTCACTGGATAGCCGATTTTGTAGGCATTAATACCAATTTTGCCAAGACCCCACTGTACACAGATGGGTCGTTAAGACAACAATTTTACAGTGTTCTGATATTAATATTGCTTTTTAACGACAGATATTAGTTTATACATAGTCAGTTTCTTAAACACCATTCACCATCCATTCCGTTTTAAATAAACGTCACCTTAAATATTGTCACTTCGTGACATACGCGGCTCCAGCCTGGTATCCACACACCTCCAAGACGACCAGGAAGGCACTAGAAGCCTTCCAGAACAGGATGCTCCGCACCTGACGAACACACCATGGTTCGACAGGAACACGGTCGTCCTACGGTCTGCAGGACTACCCAGCCTGCATGAATCCATCACTGGCCAGGCGAGAGCCATATATGCAACAGCAGCTGAATCCGCGTGGGATCATATCCGTGAGTGGGCAACCAGAGAAGGCGTGGAAAAGCCCACAACTGAAGGTAATACTAGACGACCCACCCTATAAGAATAAATGAACACAACAAAAACCAACGACTCTCCACTTCACTTCACTATCCAACCTACTAGACTACTTTTCACGGACCAAAATTAAAACTACACAGTTAATAATTCCCCACGACCCAACGCAACAATAGCCCCTCTTGGGGCTGGACGTACTGATGACCAGTAGTCATTCTGCTTGTTGCAGAGACGCTACCTTAGAAGGGACAAGAGTCCCGGCCTACCCGCTGCCTGCCTGCCTGTTAAATATTGCTTATTATTAAATCGTATTGTAGTTAATATTGAACATTTACCTACCAGAAAGAAACATTCATCGTAGAAAGCAAACAGATTTACACAAGTGTTTTTATTAAAATCAGGCATTTATTTTCTAAATTGGAATTAAAAAATTCCTCCCACAAAACCCAATTTCACAATAGAGGAGAAAAAGGCCATGTCAATCCTTGGGAAAGACGACACGGTCAAAATCTTACCAGCCGATAAAGGCAACGCTACTGTTGTACTTGACTCAGTAGCGTATAAAGAAAAGATTGCGGAAACTTTAAATACTGGCAAATATACAGTTTTAAATAAAGACCCGACTGATTCATTTGAGCGCAAAGTAGCAAACACCTTAAGAAAACATAAAGAATTGTTTTTCAGATAAATTTAGATCTAAATTAACTCCTCACCACTCCAAAATCCCCCACATATATGGCCTTCCCAAAATCAACAAACCCACCATCCCTCTCCGGTCCATCATTAGTTCTCGTGATTCACCTTGCAGGGAATTGTCTAAAGTCCTCTTGGACATCTTAACGCCATTGGTAGGAAAAACTGACTCTTTCATAAAAAATTCCTGGGATTTTGTAGAGAGGTCGAAATCCCTAAAGTTGACTGAAACTGACAAACTGGTAAGTTTTGATGTCGAAAGTCTATTTACAAATGTACCAGTTCCAGAAACTCTCGGAATTATTAAATCACGTCTCAAAGAAGACCAAACATTAAAGGATAGAACTAAACTTCCCGTGCCAGTAATTATGGAACTGTTAGAACTATGCACTCAATGCAATTATTTTGAGTTAGAGGGTAAAATTTACCGTCAAGATGAGGGGATGGCAATGGGTTCTCCACTGTCTCCTATTTCCGCCAAAGTCTTTATGGAGGAATTTGAGTGAAAAGCTTTGGCTTCAGCTCTGTTCAAACCGAAGATTTGGTGGAGGTATGTGGATGATACCTTTGTTATTTTTTCTCATGGAGACATTGAATTAAATAATTTTTTGAATCACATTAATAGTATTTCTCCTTCCATCCGCCTCACAATGGAAGTGGAAGTCCAAAACAAGCTCCCCTTTTTGGATGTGTGTGTATTAAGAGATAGGGATGTCCTTAAGACAACTGTTTTTCGAAAGATAACACACACAGGAAAATATTTAAATTATCAATCCAACCATCAAAAATCTGTCAAAGAAGGAGTAGCCTACTCGTTGTTTGATAGAGCAAAGAGCTTGTGCTCAGATAAAGATGGACTAAAAGAAGAATTTAAGAAAATTGAATCGGATCTAAGAAGCAATGGATACCCTCAATTAATAATAAATAAGTGCAAAAGAACCAACAGAATCATTCCTGAGTCAGAAAAACAGAATTGTGATAAATTTGCGTTTATGTCAATCCCTTATGTGCCGGAATTATCGGAGAAAATTAGAAGAGTAGGTAGAAAGTACAACATTAGAACCGCGTTTAAAACACACAACACTCTTAGACAAAGTCTCGTAAAAACTAAACCAAAAAATGGCACACAGGATTCCAAAAACTGTGTTTGCAGTATAAAATGTAGTTGCAATAGGGAATACATAGGCGAGACAAAAAGACCACTAAACGTAAGGATAAAACGTTCTACTGTTATTTATTAAATGTTATATGTTATATTTTAATTTATTAGCACTATTTATTTATGTTCGCTCTTATCAATCTTATAATTTCGTTAGCTAGTTGATTGCTTGTTCCTGTTGCACAGAGAGTTTTTATAAATATTTTTTCCTTTACGTAATTATTTATTATTCTACTTTTGTTGATATCTACCTATACTTTAGTTGTTTTTTATTGTTTTTTATGTAAAGTACAATTTATTTGAATCATTTTTCTGAGTTGTTTCCAAACTTGAGTAATTATTGTTGTTTTTTTTTTATCTTTATTTTTATTTTTTGTTAAGTTTTGGATATTTATAACTTGTTATATCTTTGGATACTTATTATTTATTATCAAATTTTTGTATAGGCGTACCTATTTTTTTACTTTATGTAGATTTTTCATCTGATTATATTAATTTTTTTTCCCGCTGTATTCTACCATCTATGCTTGTCTTTGTAAATTGGCTGCTGACGTTGGAAATAAATAAATAAAATAAATAAATAAAAGAGTACAAAGAAAACACGAGAAAGGGTCTCACAGAAAAGTCAAAAATTGCACACCATTGTTGGTCCGAAGACCATCATATGAATTGGGATGAAGCCAACATAATACATCGGGAACCACATTTCTTCAAAAGGAAATTAATTGAGGCAACATACATTAAATTGGCAGACCAACCAATCAGTCAACCATCAGTCGAGATTAGGCCGCTTTGGTTGCCAATTCTAAAAAATGAACTAAAGAGAAAACCAAAAGTATCAAACGGATCAGATATTTGCAATAAACCAATGCGGAGTCACAATATGGTTTTAAGAAGTTCATCACGCATGAACCAAAAATAACGAAAGGGCCCATTCCTGTCCACCTTCCCTTTTATTTTCGCCATCTTGTTTTAGCCAGACGTGACGATCGCCATTGGCTAACCCTCTGGTCAGTCGTAGTTGGTTAGTAGACGAGTGAAGACGTATTGTGACATGTATTACGTAGTTCAGTTTTAATGATTAGTGTTTTGTATAGTTTTTTATTAAGTGCATGTTTATAGAGTTAGTGAATATGACAAACAACATGTAGGTTGTGATTCCTGACTAAGGCGTGCCACAACGCTTTGGTAAGATTTGTTTAAAGAAGAGATCAGATTGCAGATCTCGAAACGTAGTGTTACTGATTTCTTGTTTCACTGAACGATGGCAAATGTCCGGAAAAATCCTGTTTCCTTCCTAAATTGGGGTTTAATTATTTTTGAGTTATTAATATGTGATAAATATATCAAGAATTATGTGAAAATCTAATGAATTTTTAAGTAAATAAAGGACCTTTACGACTATAACTACTTATGAGAGCTGAAATTACGATTACAATATGGGTACAATATACTAAAAGGCCTAATTCGGTAATGGAAAATTTACTTTTTCGACAATAAGGACTATGGATGACCATGTCTTTTTACATCCTACATCCTTATTTATCCTATATTTATGGGTGTCCACTTTCATAGTTACAATTTACATGCATAAACGTTTCTTTAATGTTTCATTTATTTAGGTTTTTGTAATTTATTTTATAATTTGTCATAAAACGTATTTCTCAAGTCATGCTTACAAGAGATTTAATATTTATATAATCCATGTATTTCCAACGATTACTACCTAATAGTTTGTGATTAAAAGTTTTCTTTTGACTTAAAACTATGATCGCCTAACTGAGACCCAAAAACTAAGAACCTGCTTTTATAGCACTCCACAACAAAAAGGAAGAAGGAATCACTAAAACAGACGAAGTGAGAAGCTCAGATCATTGTGATGCAAGCCTTGTCTGTGAGCTGTGAAGTGCCGTGGGCTGACTTCGTCTTATTGCTTTGTGCAGGGAAATAAATGTTCTCGGTGTGATTGTGTTTTGTGGCGCAGTAGAATGTTCGATATTCAGTTAGTGAGGTAACCGTTGATTGTATTCAATTTAAAACGAATTGGCGTAGAAAATCTAATACACTGGAAAGGTATACTAACTTTAGGAAAATGAATTAAACGTAAATTATATTGAACAAAATTTATTTTTTTTAAATAAATTTGGAATCCATAAACTACTCTTACAGAATGAACGTTTTCAGAAACTTCATTGCAATTATAATCTGGCAGGATTCCATCCATTGTAAAACGCATATGTTTCGTATTGTATACTACTGTGGTCACTGCTGTAATTGAGTTATTAGTGTCTCTCTCAACCATAACAATTGGAAACATTGGATTTTGTATCATATAAAATATGCATGATATAGCTAAATATTCATGGTGATGAAGCCACAGCCATCTTTAGATTTCAGGATGTTCTTCTTACATTATGGTACTATTCGAAGAGAGCAAAATCATTACATTTTGTATTGAAAGAATGTATGTCAAATAGTGTTTATCCAGTTGGATTTTATTGGTGAAATGACAATGCGTGGATATTTCTATCTAGACAAGTTCCTATATCTACACTGTAGGCTACATCTACAACAAAGGGAACAATGCAATGTTCCAACTAAATCGTAAACAGCCTCGTAATCGTACAACAGTGTTCGTTTTATGCAACGTTTTCTGGAAGATAGACCAGATCAACAGGGACACTCCCAATCATTCCATGGATATTTATTTATTTATTTATTTATTTATTTATTTATACATTCCAACGGCAATGCCATTTTAACAATACAATGAATTGATGACATGCGAATAATTGGTACAAAACATACATGGATACAAAGAAAACAAAATTGCATGCTTAAGATAACTACAAACAATTATATAAACGTGTAAAATAACATAATTATAGAATATGTAATAATGATAATAATAAATACGGGTATGTAATAACATAATAATACAATTTGCTATATCAATGTAATAAGTTGCAATATATAAGTAAAAAATATAATAAAACCAACAATATATACACAACAATAATAATATGACGTTACAACAAATCCATTAATTAGATCACAAAAGTATAAACTACAACAACTGAAGTGCAAGTTAAGCACAGTATTTATAAGTAACAAAGAGCAGGAACTGAGTTATGTAGGTCAGAGAGAGAAAAAAATGGCAGGAAGGGTCAAAGTAAAGGCAAAAGGAAGTTTGGTCAGTGGATGGGGAAGAGTTATGTTGAGCTGCAGAAGGTGGTGGATAGTGTAGCAAAGAGTTTAGACAGCTTGGTTAACACATTCCCCTCAATCCACATATAAGGACACCCATTTCTTTTTCAGTGTTTTCAGATTCGTGCAGAACAGGTCTAGCTCGGCAGGAACGCAGTTTTCCAACGCTATGTAGTCTGGCCATGGGTCCGTTCTTCAGGTAGTTTGTCCGATAATATTTGCGAACAAAGAGTTCAGTTGACCTGGTAGTGCGTGGAATTCGAAAGTTTATCATAGCAAGAAGATCAGGACAATCAAGGGATCCATTGATAAGCCTTGAGAGAAAAGCTAGATCAGCAAGCTCACGGCGAACTTCCAGCGGGCAGAGGTTGAACTGTTTCATGACGTCATCGACAGGGACCTCATGGAAAAGAAAGCCCAATGTAGTTCCAACGAGTCGAACAAATCTCCCTTGAATCCTTTCAAGCCTGATAATGTGATGTTGGTAGTAGGGGTTCCAAACAACTGAACATATTCTAAGATCGGACGTAGAAGAGACTTATATAAGATTGAGATGGAGTGTGTAGATAGGCCACTTCTAGCTGTACGTGACAGAAGACCCAACAAAACGATTAGCTTTGGCACATATGATGTCAATGTGATGATCAGGTGAGAGTGCGTGATTGAGATGCACGCCAAGATCCTTTACAACCTGTACCCGCTGCAATCCCACGCCCTGAATGTAATAATTGGCATGTACAAATTCTTCACCCCTGTGAAAAGACATCACCATGCTTTTCTTAGCATTCAGCTGCATGAAGTTTTCATCACACATCTAGAGACCCCCATCAAGGGATCTCTGGAGACTAGCACTATCCTCAATTGAATTCAAAACACTAAACAGCTTGATATCGTCAGCAAACATAAGAAAATTGCTTTCGATGACTTCCCCAATGTCATTTATAAATATGTTGAAAAGATAAGGTCCCAGTAGAGAACCCTGAGGCACTCCCAGACTTGACTAGATAAGGATTAGAATAACCACCACCAAACTTGACTATAGACAATCTTCCGGTCAAGTAACTCTTAAACCAGGATAAAAGAGGTTCAGATATGCCATATGAATCAAGTTTGGAGACCAAAAGAGTGTGACAAACCTTGTCGAATGCCTTACTGCAGTCCAGGTAGATTGCATCGACTTGAGCGAAACTTGAGAAGGCTGATAAAATGAATTCTTCATATTGGACAAGGTTTGTGACGGTTGACCGGCCGCTAGTAAATCCGTGCTGCCTTGGTATCAAAATAGTGGATATGAGGGGCTTTAGACTTTCAAGGACAATAGCCTCCAACATCTTCGTGATAGGGGACTGTATAGTGATGGGCCTATAGCATGTAGCTGAGTCTCTTCTTCCATCCTTATAGATTGGGACAACAAAGCTTGTTTTTAAAGACGATGGGAAGAATCCCTCCTGTAAACTTGAGTTGATAAAACGCGAGAGTGGGGTGCAAATCAAGTCGCTGCAATAACGAAGTACAACTGGAGGAATGCAGTCGGGTCCCACACCCTTTGAGATGTCCAAGGAATCAAGCTTTTGTTTCACTTCCTCAGGGCTGCATCTTATCTGAGAAAGATATATGTTACAATCTCTCGGAATCAATGCTGGGGAGATATGAGTTGACTCAGAAAAGACACTTGAGAAGTGGCGAGCAAACAAGTTGCACATTTCATCAGGAACAGAAGATTCATCATCCCCAAGGGTAATTTTTGAGGGAAAAGAATCTGTGCGTCGAAGATTCTTGACGTGGCTCCAGAAGACTTTTGGGTTAGTAGAGATCGTCCTATCCACATGTTCGATATAAGAGTTATAGCAATCAGTTGCAAGAACTCTGCAAGTAGTTCTGGCTCTGGAGAAGGCCAAGTAGTTCGCTCTCACGACCTGTAGTTTTATAGATTCTATGTAGTATTTTCTTGTTGATAATCTTGGACTTTAAGTCGGAGGTAAACCAGCGAGGGAATGGTGATCTTCCGATCCTTTTAAGTGGTGTATTCTTCTTAATCAGACCACTAAGGGTAGTGATGTATTTATTGAATTTTTCCTCACTATCAGGGGGATGAGTGTTCAATAGTAGAATTGAGGATGTTGACATCGGCTCTCAATTGATTGATTATCACATTTGAAATAATTTGGTGATAGTATATACTGAGGTGTGATTGCTAATGAATGAAGACTTAGATCCATGTCTAAAGCAGGATGGTGAATATCTTCGTTGACAAGGGAATCGATGGACCTGTGCACATCGCAAGGCAAATCAGAGAAGAGAAGGTCCAGCTGGGAGCCTCGAGCACTCAAGATGTCGCTTCGGCTGCAGTAAACCGAGTGTGTTTGTCAAGTCATAGAGCAAGTCAGAAGAAACCCCAGGACTATTGGCGCTATTCAAGTTGAAGTCACCTACCAAAACCATGTTACATTCAGGGCCTACTTGAAGGTGTAGTTGCTCTAAGGCATCACATAAGGACTGGTAGACACAGGTTGGTTGATTAGGTGGAATATAAGCAACGCAAAGCAAAAGAAGGCGATGACCATACTTCAAAAAGAACGCCAACAGCTTCAATATTATCGCAGGGAAATTGCACAGATGAGGAGTTTAAGTTCCTGTGCATAGCCAAGAGGACGCCCCCTCCACTTCGCTTGTTACTAGTCATGAGTGAATCTATCGCATCGGTAGACCTGAAACTGTGGGAGACCTAGCTCAGCATCATGAACCACCAGGATCGAGATTGGTTTCAGTGAGTGCAATTAATTCGTAAGAGCTAAGGTTTGCATTTAAAGATATTTCGGTTAATTTTGTTCTAATTCCATTTATGTTCTGATAGTAACCCTTTAATTTACATGCATTGCCGTTGGATGAGTTTAGTTTTTTTTTAGGTGCATTTGTTTTGACGATCCTTGGGAAGCCACTCCTGTACTTGATTGTCAGGTCCTTTTCTCCAGCTGTCAAGCGCGATTCAAGTTCCCGACGAAGATTCCTCAGTGAAGAAAGCTCCAAAGGGGTTCGATCCCTAGATAGTTTCACGTCTTTAAGGGATGGGTTTAAGGAGGAAATTTGTTCAGTTGAGAAGCTACTCAAAACCTGATTCATATCACCCTCAGAGGGTAAGATTAGTTTGATTGGTCTAGGTTTTCCAGCCACCACGGAGCCCAACCTGAAGAACTTTATGCGAGATACATCAAAGTCTGGAATTGAACTATGAATTATGGAAGTTAGAAGACTAGTATCATGAGCTTTGATATCATGTGGTAGATTATTAGTTGACTCAGGGGCATTGAAAACAATCAAGTTTTTCTTCCTAAGATTGCGCTCATGCAACTCCTCAATTACGCTATTGATACTTGAACCACTGCCAGAACCATCGGCTTTTGCTCAAGGGTAGTCAACCTCCTATCTAGCTCTTCAAGCTTGGGCTCAATAGTATTAAGCTTTTCTTGTATGGACTGAATTTCAGTTTTAATAATTTTAGTGTCATCAGGGACATCACTTAATTTATTTTACCATAGTGGCCAGGCTATCGACTTTACCAATTAGAGTGCTCAAAACAGTCGAAATATCGGGCGATGCTTGAGTGTTTTTGGGGAACGCAATCAGCCCTAGTGCAGTACCACTTGATGGTGCTGTTGCTTGCAATTTTAGTGTATTCAGTTTTTTTGGGACGTTTGCGCATTGCCTATGGAACAATCTATTACATGGGTCGTCACATTGTAAAGCCCTCCTCGTCGTCCTTAACCTTCTTGACACACAGACGGGACATATTTCCAAGCATATGGTATTCATAATTGGAAATGAAAAAGGATAAAAGTAGAGATTGGGCTAGTTTAGATGTATTGCGGTGTTGAAATGTGACTAATACAATCAATGAAATAACAGTTATCATACATACATAATAAACAACAATAATAAATATCAACAACAAACATAAATATATATATAATATAAATATAAATATAACATAAATATATATATATAAACATCAAACAATAATAAATATCACAAACAAATGCAAATTAACATGAACAACAATTGTGGTATTATATAGTCCGAGGTGAAATCTAGAAGGCCGTGGAATTTCAGGTCATGCAGTTCACTCCTCACAGCAGTTCACATGGTGATGACAGCAGACGACCGACACAGGAACATTGAATGTTGAACCATGACATTGACTATGGAATGATGGAAATTGAGCCCGAACCAAGGATGTCAGGATCGGGCAGTAGCAGTTCAAGAATCGTGGGTTACAGAATGTAGACAGTTAGTGACACAGTTTCGCACATATTCGTCGTAACTCACAGTACTCAGAGAACAGTCCAGATCAGGCAAAGGAAGCAGATCGACAATTTCAGCACAGGTATAGACTTAAATGTACCAACAAAGCAAATGCTAGAATAGACAGTCAGGCCATTCTTGCAAAAGCAAAAAAAAAGATATATCGCTTACCTAACATTGTATTTCTCTGTATGTGGTTATGTGTCTTCACTTATAATATATTTATCAAAAATCTGAATTACGAACAAATCTTGGTATCATCTCAAATTGACTTGCTCTGTATAATATCTGGCAATGAAGAATTCTTTGTTTAAAGGTTATTTTTGACGATGGAAGGATTGTGAAGGAAACATGATTTTTCCGGACATTTTCCATCGTTCAGTTAAACAAGAAATCAGTACCACTACGTTTCGAGATCTGCAATCTGATCTCTTCTTCAGGTAAAGAACTAACCTAATACATAATTACAAACTAGGTTAAAATAAACCGATCTTACCAAAGCGTTGTGGCACGCCTAGGTCAGGAATCACAACCACCATGTTGTTTGTCAACTTCACTAACTCTATAACCATGCACTTAATAAAAAACTATACACAACACTAATCATTAAAACTGAACTACGGAATACAGGTCACAATACGTCTTCATTCGTCTACTAACCACCTACGACTGACCAAAGGGCACTAGCCAATGGTAATCGTCACGGCAGATAAAAACAAGATGGCGAAAATAAAAGGGAAGGTGGACAGGAATGGGCCCTTTCGTTATTTTTGGTTCATGCGAGATGAACTTCTTAAAACCATATTGTGACTCCGCATTGGTTTATTGCAAATATCTGATCCGTTTGATACTTTTGGTTTTCTCTTTAGTTCATTTTTTTAGAATTGTCAACCAAAGCGGCCTAATCTCGACTGATGGTTGACTGATTGGTTGGTCTGCCAATTTAATGTATGTTGCCTCAATTAATTTCCTTTTGAAGAAATGTGGTTCCCGATGTATTATGTTGGCTTCATCCTAATTCATATAACAATTATATATAACTCTTTCGGGAACTCCACTTGATTTATAATATCAACAGTTTATGCTATATTCGCATCCTAGAATTTTGCGTACGAAACCATGGATATGTACAGAAGCTTTTTGTGCTGCAAAAAAAGCAATCCGTCTGATTTGTGATGCACACTGGCAGGCCCACTGTAAAGAGCTCTTCATTAGGTTAGGTGTCCTTTCATTGCCTTCTATGTATATATTTAGCACACTCTTGTTTGTTAAGAGGAACTTGGCACTTTTGCCTGCAATGTCTGAGGTCCATAACTATGCAACTAGAAACAAAAATAAACTTATAAGTGAACGATGCAGATACTCTGCAACTCAGAAGAGTTTTCTATACCAAGGCATAAAAATGTTTAATGTTTTGCCGGAAGGTATTAAAGAGCTGCCACTCACTAGATTTAGACAAAAACTAAAGAACTTTCTAGTTGCAACCTGCTTATACGATGTAACAGAATTTTACGAAGTTGTTAACTCTTTAAGTTAGGTTAAGTAACCTTTTAAGTTGACTTTGTTATACATGTGAACATGTTTACAACAAATAAATATTTGATTTGATTTGATTTGATTTGAAATAAACCGAATTCACCTAGCGAAAAGTTTTTAGCAAAACAACTGTATTTCGATGAGAGCACTCAGATTAAATTATTATTGTGCCTGTGTAGAATGTGCATTGTATAATCTAAACACAACAACTAATTTAGGTTTGCGTTTTGGTATTTATTGTAGCAATATAATTACCTTCAAATGGCAAGCCACATGTAAATTTAAAATCTTAAACATTATATTCTGTTTATATAACCGCTATAAAAATAACTATGAAAAGTTTATTTTCCGGAACTTGTAGACTATCCTAAACATAGATTATTTACTTCAAGATTAAATAATGCTTTAAACAGTTTATAAATTAAAGGTTAATATAACCATCATAGAGTACTTCATTTCATTTACATGTCAACCGCAATGTGAACAAATGATGATTGATGAACATTGCTGACTGGGCTGTCACTGATAACAACATTGATCACATTATCAATCAGTCGTTAGATGAACCAGCAATGACAACTCTCTGATCTCTCATTGAGTGTGTATGTGTAACCGACCCTGATTGGTTTATGAGTAATTAAAGCATTTCTAGTTATCAAATTTCCAAATGTTTAACTCTCTAAACAAATGTTCACTGTACTAGAATGTGGACTGCACATTGAAGGACTAATTAATACTTTATTTGTTTACAGTATAATACGTATTATAGATTTGTGGTAATTTTTCACCTTGTATTATTTTTCTTGCCAAGGTATCCCTGTGAGCCAAGACACGGGATTAGTTAATATGAAAGAGAGGGGCGGAGAGAGAGAGAGAACATTTTAAAGTCTGCAGGATAAGTGCAGGTAGGTTGTTAATTTTTCATAATAATCTTTCCGATAATATGCATGTTTAATAATAGTGTGTGAATAGGTTTTTGGGTTTCAGCTCTTTCTTTTTCGGAATGACTCCGTATATTAGCACCTTTGTCTTGGATTATATTTTGGCTATATCTAGCAGAGGGTCATCTTCGGCCTCTCTTCATCAAACAAGGTCTGCAATTTTATTAAGAAATAAACAAATAGATGAGATACATTGATCAGTCTTGTTATCATGTATACGTATGCCCTGTATCCCATTAAGGTGTTTACATTTTTAAACCGTCACCTAATGAGTACACTTTTGCCGATCTATATGAGTGTACAAACTGCTCAAGAGTAGTGGCACTTAATAATGTGGCATTATATTTGCTACTATTTTTTGGGCATTCAAAGCATTAATGCTACGTTGTTCTGCAGTAACCAGCGCTGCCGTTAAAACTATGCATTTTTGTGAGCAGCCACCAGTTTATTTCTGGTGCAGACATCATTAAATTCCATATCTTAAAGTAAAGTTTTTAATATTTTTCCAACTTTAGTGCAAACTTTCATCTTTGTGCAAATTCTTAACATCTTAGGGTTCAGAAATAATTTCGATCTATGCTCTCATTTAAGATTTTTCTTGCTTGTTGAAGAGTTTCTCCTGATATGATGACAAACTATTTACTCATTTATAGTGATATTATGTGCTTAATGCTTATTTTATGATAGTCATATGTATTTTAACGCTACATAACTTCATAACTTGTTTTATTTTAAATACTATTAAATATCGAATGTCCGTATTGTCTTTTTTTGTAGTTTTTATTATCATGTATAAACTGGTTTACCGTTGAAAAATAATAAACCCTTTTGATATCTTTTAATTCTACCTCCACTAAAAACTAACAAGGCTGACGATTGATGTTTATGTTAGAAATTATTCCGCTTTCGATTTGAAGAAAACCTAGGTCGAGTTTTGGCTCTCGGCTTTTATGAAGTGTATTTTTTCAAAATCTTGGTCTGCGAATTCTATAGTTGATAGCGTCATATAAAAAGAAACTAAAAGAATTACACATTCAAATATCTATGAACTATACCCTGGACACTGCTTATATAAACTATTCAATGGAGTGAATGGAAGTCCACAGTCAGTCAGATTCAATGGCGCTAAAACTATTATAGCTAGCCCTTTCTGTTCTTGTTGAATTTTGACTTTCTTGTTCTTCTAATTTAAACTATTTTGAATATAGTATATATATAATATTTTAAAATATAGACTATTGGTAACATATTGTCAAATTTATTTTATTTTTAGTTTGAAAAAGTAGTCTTTCGTAAAAGTGTATTTGTAAAACGTAAAAATGTAACAGCAATAGATGATAATGGTTTTGTTGAATTCAAATTATAATATTCAAATGTAGGTCCTAACTATAGGTTGCATAATTCCATACATAGTTTATGTGCTTTCCATATGCATTTATAATTTAAAGAATTAATATTATTTGAAATAATATTACAAGAAAATACATTTCAGGCCAATCTATCTATTGGGCGAAATTTGCCACTATATATTTTAAATGCTTTGTTGTAAGTAAAATTCATAATATTTTTAATAAAACATAAGGTAAAACTAAACATAATCGCAAACAAATATAAATCATTACTCTTTACGACCTACTGTTAATAAAATAGCATTTTTTCAAGGTATTGAATTTTGTAGGTTTTGTTATAATCTTGTAACCGATAATGTTTAAAAGTGTACTTAACTTCAGTACCTCATAAATAGTAAACATGATATTATTTTAAAATTCTTCATAAAATCTCCAAAAATCTTCATAAAATCTCCTAATTTTGTGATCTTGATTTATAATAACTAAAAATGACTTTGAGAAATGTTTAACGCATACATGAAAAACGATACTTTCAAACTCTTATGAATAATATATAAGAATAAAATATGTAGCTTTGAAAAAGAACATATTTGAAATATTTTTCTCTGCCTCATCTCTCCTCCATACTTTCGATGTTTAAGTTACTCTAAAAATATGTAGATGGTGCTCGTATATAAAACATACTTTTTATATTAAGCCATGTTTAATATAATTTATTCACATATATTTTCTGTTTCTATTGAGAAATCTACTTTAATTGTTTTCTATAAAATTGTTGACGTACAAAAACATTGACAGTGGAGAAAGAAGTTTCATCAACATTGGTTGGTATAAAATTATGCAATTGCAATGTATTTATTATTCTATGTATAATGACCATCTGTCTGAGGTTTGTTAATGTACAGAATTAATAGCGATGTTATGTTATGTTATACATACAGCATACAAGCTTTCTAAATTTTAATGGACAACCTGACACGGTTCTCAAGATACGGTGTGGCCAGACATACAGACATGTAAACACAAATTTCATCAACCACTCACAACACTGCTTAGCTAACGCTAATCCCAAGAGCAATAAGGATATAGTTGGGCACACAACAGTAAATATTTACTTAAAACGAGATAATGTTTTCAGTATTTTCTCTGAAAAGAAAAACTCTGCAGTGTTATAAGAGAAACCTCAATAATGTCAGGAGTTAAAAGATCAGTCCGTTATTGGCTGACAAGGCAAGGAGCTAATGGATCGACCCTGAAGTTTTTTCACCGAGTTCATCTCACTTGATACATAAAATAATTTACGCCTATAAAATGTTCCATCACTATCAGGTTCTTGTAGTATAAGATCCACTCAGCACGTTTGTGCTGTAACAGTTCATCAAGTATAGCTAGAGATTCTACACAACTATTTCGTTCCACGTTATGTGGGTTACGCTGGTGGATGTATTCCACACTAAACCTGATAATATTTTTATGTTATTACGTGTTATGTTATTTCATGTTATTTTATGTTTTATGGTTATATATTTAGAGCAACATTATAAGAAGATTCTTTAGTAATAGCGTTATAATAGAATCAGTTTGTTATAATGAACATTTTTGGGCGCAACACAACAAGATCTCATTACTTCGATTTACATCACGAAAATGAGTCATCATATTAATAAAATACAGTTTCTAATTTGGTCACAGATTTGATCGAAATGACAATGATCTCAAATTTGTAATTAATGCAATAATTTATATTAAAAAACACTGTAAATTTTAAATTTTCTATACAATATAGATTTATGAGTACATAGACTAAGAAACAAGTATAATTACTCTTTTGTTACAATTATACTTATAAAACAAGTATAATGTACTCGTCAAATCCTTAGATCTCAGTTTCGATGGACGGGGCTTTCAAACATAAACATATGTTACGTTAAAAACAAACAGACTGTGTAATGTACGTCTTATACTATAATGAGTGCAGTTGCAAATATAATCTAAAATATGTATAATATATTTTTACACAAAGACGTATTTTGGTATATAATTATGGTTATGGTATGCCTATGATAAATAATTAACAGACCTTGACCCCTTTTTGTTTCGTGGTTGCTGTACCTTCAATCCAGCTTGTATTTAAATACACTCTTACATGGAACTAATCAAAAGATAAACCTAACTACTCGTACTCGGCTATCGTCTCGTTTTCTATTTGTGTGTTAACTATTTTCAATGCAGGAAAGTTGTGTGTACAGCCCTCATTAATCCCACTTAACCCCATAGGTTACATATTGCATAATTCAAGAGACAATCAATCTTATTTCACATAACGCTATGGTGGAAAGGGTTGATTCAATGCAAATATCTAGTATTTGAAATCATAAAAAATAAAATTAAATATATTACATATATGAGATGTACTAATAGAGTTTGCATATTTGGGTCTTCAATTATTTGCTAAAATATTATTTTTGGTGATAGGTATTTCCCACGTGGTATCTCGGAGCGTTATCCTTTTCCTGTTCTAATTTGTTCAAACATACAGAGAAATGATAGTTTCCTGCTTTTAAAATGATAAAGTTGTAACATTTTATTATAAATGTATCTGATATCTAATGCCATGTAACGTTGTTCTGATCTAGTTAATACTAGTGTTCCAATTCTTGAACTTTATATGAGAAGTAATAAATAGTAATTTTAAATGGCATATTAAAAAGTAAGTGCACGGCTTAGGGTTGTTAATATTCAGACCACAAAGGGCTTCTTAACATTCATCACGGATCCGTTTCGAAAGCTCTAAAGTGAGAAACACTGTCTCTACGCTTCGATGTAAAAATATATTCCCGGCTTTAAATTGATTATATGAACTGTTTATATTCTACAATTTAACCTGACCGCATTGTACGTCGGTGGATGTTTGATAAGATAAGGATTATATTTTTAGCTATTTCTCTAGGTTATCCCTATAGTTTAATTTTGATTAAAAAACGTTAGTTGGCTGAGATGTAATGAAATCATAACTTAGCTTTATTGTAAAGGTAGTCTTTTAGTCTGTCTGTCGACACAGTTTCTGATTGAAATTTATTGAGTTCTCATAGTTTAAGTTACAAATAATAAAACTTAATTTATGTGCTAGAGTATACTAGACTAGAAAATATGCACTTCTAAGCGTTGGTGAATATATTCTAATGAAAGCCCAGATCAAGTTTTATATAGTAGTCTAGAAAAATTATTATATGAGAAAAATTGTACTTGAACATTCCACATAAAGCTACATTTGTTTATGCTTACGTTCATTGAGTTTTTACGCATTAATGTGCATACTCTTAATCGTTTCTGAGGTCTATGACTATGAATGTCAAAAATAAAAACCAAATTGATAAATAGATCATTTATGATCGTTTTTAGATGTTATAAAGCCATTTACATATTTAAATATGTAAATGACTTAAAAAGTGCAAGTAACTTAGTAAGTTAGTATTCTAAATTACCCTATGAGGATGGTATAGATCCTTTTATTCTTCATATAGGTACTTTAGTAAACGTTTAACGCAAGTTTCCGTGTTGTCTTATTCTTTTCTCAAATCCAGCTAGCCGCTTTTTCTGCTTTTCGAACGCGCCCACAATGTACACGTTTCATGGCTTCTACCATGTTGTATCGTACTTTTAACCATAAATGTTCTAAATTTTCACATGTGTTAGAGTATTTGTTATTAAATTATACGCCTGCGTCATATACTCCAACTAGCAATATTGGTAAGCTAACAGATCTTGAGTCCAAATAACATTATGTAGGCGATGTGATTTTCCTTTCAATGTTTTATTAGATTGTTCCATAGGATCAGCAACACTATTAAAAGTTGGTTTTATTTCTAATCATACTACTAAAGATAGGTGAAATTGCTTTTTGTAATAATATTCCTTATTTTACAAAGGATTAAGGAATAACTATTTAGCAAGCATCTTAAAATTTGAGTGCACGGATTTAGAAAAAGTGCATTTTACTACGCATTTATATTTTACATTGCACTTCGTTATCTATTCGATGAAGATGACAAGGGGCTATTTTAGAGAATACACCTCACTAGTGAATAACCTAAGAAGTATTAAACATTTTCCTTACGTGTCGGTTTTCTGCCACGAACAGTCGTCAAAAATCAATACACTAACCAAATGAAATGTATCGTTATAAAAAAATTCTTAGTTTATTTTACTTATCTTATCAGTTCATCAATAAATAAATTTCATAAATACAGACCTTAGTGTTGGAAATTATCTACCTATACAAATAAAGTTTAATATGTTTTTAAATGTAAATGGAATCTTTCCTAATTGAGACTTGTAATAGCGTAAATGAATAAATTGAAAAATTACGAAAATTTAAAAACCAAAATATAAAGTTCCATAAATGGTTCGAATAGAATTCAGATTACGTTCCATAAAATGAATAAATCATTGTGAAATTACTGTTTAATATAGAAACGTTGTATATATGAAGGTAACAGACAAATAGTTTACATAAATTTTATACGTAGCTCATCAAATACTTTATTCCAATTAAATTTATTTAGTTCTTTTTCTACTAATTTTGGAACAGGATAAGTGCCTCAGGTATTAAATACCGTTATCTCACTCTCTTCGACACAAATAAGCATTATTTATGGGCTTTGCTTGCTTAATAAAACAGTTTAATCACATTTATCTTCCGTTTGTTTATCTTTCCAGGCGAGCAATGTTGTTTATACTTCGCTTAGCTATCTAATAATAGCAATAAGGCATTTGGGAATTCCAGTATAACATTTTTGGAATGGCTGGAGCTGATTTAACATTTATTTAACTATTTTATGGTTGATTTTAAGTATAAGAAAAATATTATGTGAGAAAATATTGTTCTTTGTTTAAGATTGTTATTGATTATTGAAGGTTTTAATGTATAATAGAATATCGGACATTTTCTATCGTTATATAACAAAACTTTGAATATTACGTTTCATATGTATGCGTAGTAAAATGCACTTTTTCTAAATCCGTGCACTCCAGTTTTAAGATGTTTGCTAAATAGTTATTCCTTAATCCTTTGTAAAATAAGGAATATTATTACAAAAAGCAACATATGAAACATTATTATGTCATACATTAAATCCCTTTTATATCTTTCAATTTTGACCTCAAACAGAAATACTCCATCTGACGAAATTTTTTGTGACATGTTTTTTTCTGCATTAATTTTAGGAAAAAACTAGGTTTTGCGCTTATACAACCCAAACAGGTTCTCAGCTCCTAGACTACAGCGATAAAATCACAGAATTAACAAATTCCAAAGAAACTTAGTAAAGCTTTACCATTTTATCGTGTGGTAGAGTAACACTTGCAATGAAGTTACTTTAATGGATTGGTTGATTAAGACTCGTTAGGTTATATCCGGTCTGTTATTACTCTATATTATAGGTTTATTGAAAGCTACACTATTTACGAGATATTGATAGAAAAAATACGTATTGAAGAATATTAAATATTCGTCATGCCTATATTCTCTTATTTTACATTATTACAGTATCCCGTATCTACAAGTACTATGCTTTTCATAACTTTTATCTCTCACTTTCTTCCAAACTGTTAATATTTACTCCCATGTATTTTGGACTTGGTTGGATGTTACCAACTTCTATTTATTATTATGTGACTGGGCATAAGATAGGAAGTAGTTATCCCTAAATATCACACAAACAAGTATAATTTTCATCCGCGGTTACGAGGTAACAGCCTGGAAATGACTTAGGTGACACAAGTGGCGGAGATTGAGCTATTTCCTTTTACATTGACTACCTATCCTGCCTGACCTGCGCGACCTTATTCCGTACGAACAATATACGCGTAGGTGTTTCTGTCGCTGCTAGTAGGTAGTACTAGTTCTGAATATAATGTGTTCTAATTTACTGTAAACACCGGGTTACCCTTCAATCTGCCGGGATAAATAACTGTTACATAAAACACTAGTATAAAAGTTATCTTTATCTTTTATTTGAATAATAACACAGTCAAAGTAATACTAATGTTCAAACATGTTCTTCTATTATTTGGCTGAGCGTAAGCGAAGCCTATAACTCATGAGGCTGGATACATTTTATTTACGTCTATCTCTCTGTTTGCCCGCACGATAAGTAGAAAACTAGCTGAACTATAGACTATAAATTTTGCGTGAATCTTCATATTTATACGGGAAACACTGAGATATATTGTATTGCATATCAATCCATGTAATTTTACTGAGCGTTAGTGAATATTTTTTACATTGTTTTTATGGGTAGCCATGATGGAAACAAAAAAATAGAAGAGTAAAAAGTATTTAAATGAAATCAGTATACTCGTAGGAGATTTTAACATGAAATATTAGGCTACACATGTAGCCTAATTATCCCAAACATGCAACAACATGGCGAGTTGGTATTTTGACTTTTACTATACTCTGATATAAAATTAATTTAATCAACAAAGTTTTTATTTTATCATGTGGAAAGAATCTCAGAATTTCATCTGTTCACTTGGAACCATTTCTAAATGGACAAGAATGACTTCTATGTTGTTCCATGTCCAATCATGGAATTTGGCTGAACATCACTGAAGCCTATAATGCAGTAACCTGTCACATGTTTCTATTGCTTTCCAGAGGAAGTAGAAATTTCTTTGCCGTATGTGTGTCTGTCTTTCAATATGTCAATGATGAAATGAGCTGTAGACTTGAAATTGTGCGTACCCCTACCTTATCTACAAAACTATAAAACTCAATATCTATACAAATTTGGAGTATTATAGTTGGTTAAATGGAATTATTAAGTAGTATTATATATAAGTAAAGACAAATTGTAGGATATTTAAGTTCTTTATTTTAATAAAGAAACCTGTTCAGGCTAAAATGCCTACTATCAAAGAATAATCAAAAAAATAGAAATAGTAGTTTTTATATATTTTATAATGTTTTATATTTTCCGAAATATTTTAATTTGAAAACATCAGATTCGTGTTCAACAACCCAGGAAACATAAAACAAAATGAAAATTTTCGTTTAGGCGAAATTTGTTTACATTAAGCACTTTTTAAACACTATTCGATTGGGATATTATGTATAAACTACGATTTCATAATGTAATAGCTATTAAAAATATAAATCAAATACATTACAATATTACCTTTAGATATTATTATATTTCCTCGCTGTAATCATGATTACTCATCAATACTTTATAGAGAAAATCCTTTTCAATGCCAAAAACATCCACTTTATACTAAAATAAATACGGTTCAATGTTGAATGTTTACAAATACCTGAGAGTTTAACATTATAGCGTAGAAATAATAAGGAACGTAGCCACAGCTGGGAGTTCCCGCATTAACAATCTACCGTTACTGTCTCACAAGCTGCATTGTTATTGTTGTATTGTTGTTAGATTGGGACATATTGGAATCATTAATTTTGCTAAATAACCGTTTTGCTCAAAATTTGTCTTGCTAGCTCTTTGAAAAAAGTTAAAAAGTATAAAACACTACTATCATTTTAAATGTTGAAAAATCATAATTCAAGTTATCAGTTTTTCTTTTTGATTGAGAATATAAAAAATATGTTTTTTATTTAAGACCCAGCTATACTAGCTACCACCGCTAGCCCTTTAAGAACAATGTTAAGCCTAGAAATGTAGAACGTAGTTCCTTGTCTTCAGTCAGGTTGGCCAATTACCCTGTACTCTGGTTGGACAATTCTAAATGGTTATTCAATTAATCCTAGTCTAAACTTGAGGTTATTGCTTAAGTAATACTAACTCCAGCAGATAGTATTGTAAGTAAGTCCCCCACAACGCTTCCAAGTGAGTTTAACCTTCAGAATCTGGCTGTTAAATCATTTCCACAGTAAAAACTATTCTATATGTGTTTAGGACTGTTCGGGAAAGTTTTAACTTCAGGCCAAGATCAAGGAAAACACCGAAGGTGCGTACGGGAAAGACTATATAAAGAAACGAATAACTTGATTCGGGATGCTCAGGAGGACATATCCAGTCGATATAATCAATTTGGGAGAAATTCAAAGATCGAACCAGATTGTTGGAGGATTGGAATAGAAGTGGTAAACGGCAGAGAAGTTAAAGCGGACGAGGAAATTGGAAATCGCAAGAAAGTGTGCCTCGAAAGGGAATTTCACCAGTCAATGTAAAGAGAGTGAGAGAGAAAACGTGACCTCCAAAGATGACAGAAGTAGCATATTCAGATGTAATCATTTTGTATTCACCAGAGTATACTGTATAGGACTTATAACAACAAAAAATTCATAATAATTATGTTTCCTTATTTCAAACACAAATTTGGGATTGAAATTTAAAGAGGTTTTCTGAATAATTTGTTTCATCTTGATGTAATGATCATAGCGTATCTAATATATAGAATTATTGAAACATTGGGCCGTAGAGTAAATATAGCCTACATCTATACTGTACATTCCTACCTCGAATTCCTCATTGTGAATTCATAGCGCGTTGAAGTTTAATCATTTTACTTTTATGTTTATAAAGCTATTTAATTTAAATATGTTTACTTACCTATGAATTTATTTATACTTTTAATGAAAAGTATAAATAAATTACAATGGTAATTTAATTTAGCTCATGTTTTTGAATGGTTTGAAAACAAAACCGACAGTGCCCCTAATTTGCTCGATCACTAAGACAGCATTTGTCTGATACTATTAATACAGCAATGAACTTTTTACTTGGTCTTATTTTATCTTAGAGAGTCTTCAGCTTCGGGCATGATATTATACACATACACATATTATATACACACATTACCAACGATGAAATGATCGTCATTACATCTTATATACGAAAAACTGGTACTCTTCCACATAACGAGCACAATTTATGCAGTAATACCAATAAATGTTTTTATAAAACTTAGTTTAACACTTTCAAAGAAAAGCCTGATGCATTTTTAGTTAACTAAAAATAGAAACCTGGTATTTCCATGAGTTTAATATAAAATGGTTTTATTTATCAAATAGTATATAATAGACAATTATTTTCTTTTTATTGAACTAACTTAAACAAAAATTGTGGTATAACTTTCAGTGTTATGAGGGTTAGTATATTATAATATGTTTGTGTTGTAATTAATTAAACAGTAAAATTTAAACGAAGCCAATTAAATCATAATTAATTACATTGTAGTAAAAAACGACAGACTGGTATAATAAAGATAACATTCAGTAAAAAGTACGATAGTATTCATATGTAAATTAGTTTAGTATTTTATAGCATCGATAATATACATGGTTGTGATGTGAAATATTTGAGGTTTTTGAACGTTTTTCTATTTAAGTTTCATACAACAAATTTCAGGAAGGCCGGTTAAGTTCTAAAACAACTAATGCTACGCATCACTCATCTTAACAAACGAATTGAAAAGTTCGTTTTAAAAAATTGTAAAACTGCCACTGGCGGTGATACAAATAAAACCAACTGCTCGTCGATAAAAGCGATATATTGATACATACGGTCCCAGGAGAAGGTAATGTTATGACACGATATTGAACATTTCCAGGTTGAATATCGTGCTGCATATCCCGAGGGAAACAGAAATGATATTTTGTGGCTATAAACTACTTTGAATATTATATGTTGAATTGTACATCAAAACTGTATTATTTCAACGAATATTATTTCAAAACTGTTTTGTTTTGTAAATATAATGGATAGTAAAATAACGCAGCCAAACTATGACACATTATTACTTAACCATAAGAATTACTAATATTTAAAATAAGCCAAGTTGAACGGTCATCTATTTTTTGTCCTTACCTTTCAAGTATATGTTCATGCTCAAAATATAATTCGATAAAAACCATAATGTCATTGGTTTTGTATTCTATTTAATGATTTCTTTAGATATTAAAAATATTAATAGATTTTATTTTAGTTTTGAATGATGTTCCCGAATATGAGTTTTATGCATTCTAAAGGTAATAATGAAACCAAAACTACATTAAATAAATAGATAATTAAATCAAATTTGATGATGCTTTAGTGTTTAACGATTTGCTGTGGTTAAAAAAATTATCGATTTTAGAAATATCTGTAAGAATAATGTTTTTTATCCCAATTAATTATGAAAAATATAATTTTTGCTACTCTTTATACAATATAACCGCCAGAGTACTTATAATTATAATCATTCACAGCAAATTCTAATTCAGAAGGTTAAGCTGGATTAGCATTATCGAGAGATAAACATCACAGCATAAAAAATTGAACAAGCATAAAAATCACACATGTATCGGTTGACATGGAACAGTTAATACAAGGAATATTGATTTCAAACATTATCCTACTTGCTTGAAGCGTTTGGTCTAAACATTAGAACACACTAAAGGTATAATTATTCTGTAAAACAGAGGGATGAAAAGGCGGAGATACCTTAATGTGTCTCTTCATAAGAGGCATTAATGTTAACGCAGATTTCACTCCATTTCATCATTTATTTATTTACTCACAATATAAATTGAATTGCAGGATATAAGTTATTTATATTATATATATATATATATATATATATATATATATTATATATATATATATATTATATATATATATATATTATATATATATATAATATATATATATATATATATATAATATAAATAACTTATATCCTGCAATTCAATTTATATTGTGAGTAAATAAATAAATGATGAAATGGAGTGAAATCTGCGTTAACATTAATGCCTCTTATGAAGAGACACATTAAGGTATCTCCGCCTTTTCATCCCTTATTAAATTGTTAAATTTAATAAGTTATTATTAAATAACTTATATATATATATTATATATATATATATATAATATATATATATTAAAAACTTTCATGTGCAGGAATTATTTCCACAAGTATTAGAGTAGTCTATATATGTCATTAATTTTTTTTATTTAATGTTTTGGTTTTAATTACTAAGGTAGTTTTATATTATAAATGTAAAATATTGTGCTCATACGATTTCTAATGTTTTGTATCATAATGGAAATAAAGATGTATTTGATTTGATATTTTTTATTCTCCCACTGCCAACACTGTATTACAAGTTTTAAGACTTTCTCTCTACTAATGTATAGACTTTATGACATTATAAAACAAAATTTTGAACTGCTCTTTCATACAAATATTCTACTACAGTTTTAATTTCCGACTGCATTCTTTAAAACTTACTTAACTTCATAGTTAAAAGTTTGTTATTACCGTTGAATGGTTTAAAAGAATTATAGGATTTAGGACGTTATACGTTACAATATGTATAATAATACGTCTCGATGGTTTAAATCTACATTCAACCTCATGTATAAAAAGGTAGAGAATAGATCCTGAAAAAGAGTGTAGATTTCGACCCTTGAAACGCATGGTTATAAATTTTGTAACATATAGCAATGGAAAATATTGGAAATCCTCATATCCTTACTTAAGCCTTCAAAATATGTTATTTTTTTAGTATATTCTTAATGTTCAATTCTATAACGACTTGGATTGTTGATATTAATATTCCAGAGTATTAATATATAAATCATCAATAATACATCCAAGACGATATAAAATATTTTTTGATTAGTAAAGATCCTAGTGAATATTAAGTACAATGTATTACTAAAATTGTTAAGTATTAAATATTATCTGGTTTGTCTAAAATAAAAATCACAGTTCTAAATAAAAACAATGGATTTATTTTTAACTGGCAAATTAATAAGTTCAACGTTTCAGAATTTTTATCACTCTATTTTCCACAAAGAATTGACAAACCTTTTAGTAAATTTAAAAATTCCTTTGGCAAGAAATAAAAATATTAATCAAATTATCAAACTAAAAATTAGAGCTCCCTTCTAAAATAAAATAATAAAGTTTTAAAATAAAATGAAATACCACTTGGAAATAATTAAAAATAAAAATGTTCACTTATAAGTTCAATCAAAATACAAAATAAAATTTCAACTTCTCTTTACACTATTTGAAGCTTAACTTTCAAGTCTCTGCAATTCAGATTACAACTCTCTCTCTAACAATTATAAAGTTCAATTAATTTTCAATTAATAATTCACAATAAACAGTTCCAGTTAAATATTAATAAATTACTACTTTTTCAAATCTCAATTACAGTTATTATCAAAGTTCAATTTTAATTCACTTCTCTTGCAAGCATGAACCAAATGTAACTTGTATGATTCTATTATGCTCTATTGTTCTTCGAGAATAAGTTATTCATATTGCTCTGTAGTTTCTATGAATTTAATTTTTCCTCAAAATCACTCGCAGAAAAAAATTTAAGAAATACGGCGCACTGCAATTAACTTTACTCACGAAAATAACCAAAAGAAGGGCGAAAATTATGAGCGGGCGCTTAAATACTTCCCTTTCCAATCACCTTTGCAGGACATCCGTGGAGCTCTCTCATTGGTCCAGCTGTATCAAACCAGGAGAACAATACTCACAATAAGACAAGTTCTAATCAATTCAAGGCAGTCAACCTGCCTTCCTAACAATTTAAAACTACCAGTGCTAACTTGCCAAAGGATTACATGTTCGATTTTACCCTGACATTTCACAATCCAATCTAAAATTAAGTCCCAATATTTCGATCCCAACATTTTTATTTAATTTCAGTTTTAATTAAAAAATGAATCAATGTAGCTTTAAAAACGCTACAAATTCCATGTAATATTTAATAGAATTCAGTTAAAGATTAATTGCATCGGAAATTGTCCAAATAATAAGTATAAAAAGTCATGATCGAATCCAGCTGAGACGTTAATACACTGTTCTACATATTAAGTACCGAACCCAATTTTCTCATCACTTTACCATTAATAATTACACACAATCGGAGAGGTGCAGTTTCAAGTAATATTTCAACACAACTGTCACTAGAAGCTAAACTCTGCTTAAAGATGTTCCAGTGAACACTTCCTTCAAGTTCAATGCAAAGAAAATCCTGTTATTTCTAACTGTATATGCTCTATATTGCTAATCTCATATGTTTGTATAGTTTCTTCTTTTATATTTTCTTTAAAATAGATGTTGATATCAATCATTATTTAATTTAATTCATTTTTAATCGTTATTTTATCTATCGTAAGTTTTCGTCCGTAAAGTATTTTGTATTAAAATCTGATCCGTCAAAAATGTATTTAAATTGCCAAACTTATGATTATAAGGCCACATAACTACCATTCACGTTTTCAGCAGTATGGAAATTTATAAATAATGATAATCTAATTTAATATCAATTTGGATTTATAAACAAATTTGCTCACTCCACCACAGCACATACCTGGATCTCACATTGGAAACAGTACAGAATAGTATATACGAGTACAATTAATGTAATTGCTACGACTAATTGGATCAAACAAGAAACTACAAATAGAGGTGATAGAACATTTGAAATTAATATAGAACTTATCCCGTAATATCATCTAGTATAACAAACTCATTGCACATTAAGTTTTGTTATTTGTCACTTTATTTCAATCGATTTTTTTTGTCAATCAATATATACTATTATAATATAACAGGAAGAAACAATACAAGGTAACTGCAAGATTGAATAATTTGTAATCTACCTCGTTCATTTAGCTTGTAAAGGTAAAAGTGCAACAATACTAATAAGTAAGTTAATATTTTTATATCCACTAGTAGCTGCCTTACGTTAGTATGCTACAAGTACTTTTAGTTTCTAAATCGTGAAAATCTGTGAAATTACAGTAGTTTTGTTGCTATTAGTGATACAAAGTTAAGTATAAGCTTGCTTGATAGGAACTTGACTTTCGTCGTTTTTATTGAATTATTATAAGACATGCATGACAGGAAAGAACCATTTACATATATCACATCTACTTCAGGTTTACGCAGCTGATTTTAAGAACATAATTTGCAGAAAACTATTTTAATCTAGCTAAAGTTTTAAATAAATAACGGCAGTCAAAATATTGTATTTATGAAACTATTAAATGCCACTATTTTAAATAGAAAGTTGTATTGCTTGATCAATGTTTTGACATTTTTTATCAATTCAACATAAATGAACAAGAATTAGTTATAGTCATTAACAATCTTTGAGATCTGTTTTTTTATAAAAACACATATGGCATATGACAGACGCTAAAGGGATAAGATAGGAAAGGTTTTACTATCTTATCCGTTTAAAGCGTTTAAAAATTCACCACAATTCACCACATGAAATATAGCAAACAAATTTAACATTTCTATGTTTAACATTGTTCCACGTTTATTTATATATGCTTTTAATCAGCCATTCATCGATATTTAATTCTATTCGATACAAGATAATTATTCCATGTGACAACTACTATTGCAACTTGAGTATCTTATATTAACACGTAATAGGTTGTAAGGGAGTAAATATAAATAATCCTGGTAGATGAAATTGCCACGGTCTTGGAACTATCTAAAACATTCAGTGCTTTTAGTGTGCACTAAGCAGTCTAATTACATCGCTTCACATAAAACCCAGAACAGAATATTGCTCCCCAACATGGTTTCATCCAACATTATACAATTTATAAACTTCAAAGCTCTATTAGCTAATTATTTCCTATAATTTAAACATAAGCTAACATTAATATGTACTCATTTATGTTTTTAACACCATATAAATTGATAATGAGGTTCCAGTTAATTGCAGCAGTCACCTGAATTTCCACACGGGGGTAAAAGTATATCTTGAACGTGTCATTGAATTTTTATCATATAATAACCAAAACAATCTGTGTTTTGTGCATTCACTACTACTAAAACAGTAACAAAATTTGAGGTTAGTTTAATGAAAAACTTTTGCAGCCGCTGATTTTCATATTTCTGTATTAAGATAACGAAAAACAATAACTTTATAAACCAACTTAAATATCATAAATACCTATTGTATACATAATATGATAAAAATATATTTAAGGGTGTATCTATATCATGTGGAAAATATAGTAAGACTTTATAATAAAAACATGCAATGTGTAAGACACTGGGAGTTTTATCCGCTGAAAACCCATAAATTATTTCAATCGTAATGGTGGTGGTACCGAAGTCATATTTAAGCCGTTAGCCCCAGATTAAGTGGTTTAAAAGACTTTTTAGCATTTATTTTTCATAGTAAAATAACACGTTCTTTGACCAATTGGCTACATTAAAAATTTGATAATGTCTTTATTTGTAGCAAGTTTTATACACATACCGACACAATAATACAAATACTTTAATCTAAAATCATTAGTCGAACAGTTCGATTTGAAGATAATTTGCTGAAGATTGTCGTCTTCTTTTTTCTTCTTCTATCATTCTGCAAGTCATGCTATGAGTCCACTTAAGGGACTTCAATCTTCTTAAATATCCATGGCCCGTAAGGAACTCATTGAAGGAAAATATATCTCATTTTATTTTCAATTTACCTACTCTCGGTCTACCAACCCCTCTGTCCAAAGAACTGTTGTCTATTCCTGACATCTCTCTTACCGAACCTCAGAGTAGCATGTTAGATCAAGGGAACATAAGTTTTGTTATTAAATAATGTTCTTAATTCATAACCGGATGAGGGTTTGAATACCACAGCGTAAGCATAGCTAGATATGGATTATTCTTTATCTAACCTGATAATTGTTGTTCTTAAACATTCCCAGCTACTGTGATCCGCTAATGCCTCACTTTTTAGAGGTATGAGTGACGGAAATAAGCATCTACAGATTAACTGTGGGACATCCACTTTGAATTAGATGACTGAAAGACACCATCATTTGCTTCATCTTGTCTGGTGAACCATAATTCTGCTCCTATCTTTTAATCCACGATTTTATCGCCCCACTTGTTGCAAAACAGGCTCCGCGGAGATTTTATGCAAATTTCAAAATCATAACGTTTCATGTTACCATGTAAAAGGTTAAAATTTCGAACTACTGTACTTAATGAATTTCGAATTTATTTAGGCATAATTTCCTCTTTACCATTATAATTATCCATAGGACCAATGTAAAACTGATCACTTAAACTCAGCCAAATCCCATAATGCGATATACACCTTCATTGAACACCATAGTGCCTTTATAGAAATGAAGCTTCATGATACATTTCAAGTATATATGTTCATTCTCCCGATATCTTGTGGGCAGACAGAAATTAATGTTTCCAGCCCTAAGAATGACTTCGCTAACGCTCAGCCAATAATATTGATCAATAGGTCGTTAGGGTTTGATAAAGCTGTAGAGGGAGTATCAAAGTATTTAAATTTTGTTTTATACAAACTCTTTCACGTAGAATCAATATTTTAGTGAAAAGATTTTCAGTGCACTGATCCTTGGCTTTAAGTTTCCATACAATAGGTCTAGCATCCGAATCTTTTCGGTAAAGCCAGATATTTTTCTTTTAACTAAAACTAAATTCTTTATTTAAAATTGTAATGAATTTAAAATGTAGAGAATTTGGATTATTGTCAGATCACTCAATATAGCGTGTGTAATATGCTTCTGTAATATATGTATAGTCGATTTTTTTCCCCTGTTTCCCACTAGACAGCGCCCAACCGCAACGTTTCAACTGGCAACAGATTAAACATTGGTTGCAATATTGTTTCATATAGGCCTACTGATACACAATCAAATACATTGTTTATGTATTTTATTATATTATAATGTAAATTATATATGGTATTGTCTATAATGGTGACTTATTTTGTTATTTTAGATTTTAATCGTGACAACACAGGGACATGTCAAAAAAGCTGTAAACATTTTTGAATTATTATAGTATTTTGGATCACAATGAATTTTAACCCCCATCCTATATTCTTTTTGCAAGTTCAGTATCAGTTTCTTCCAGCCACGTCGCGTCGCCAACAGAGAAGCTCTACTGTAAGTTTACGTGCCATTCAGCGTAATTACATATATTGAACTACGCCCTCCGGCAGATATGTAAGATGTGCATGAAAGGAGCATTAAGTGTCGATTACATACTAGACGATCGTTACACAGCGCCCTTCATTGTCACACGTACAAGCCTATCCTGAACATTTACTCGTACCATAGTCGGAAACCTGTAACTAAGAAGCAGACAATTTAACTACACATCTAAGTAATTAATCACCTATTTTAATCAATATTAGTTTATTCCATTCATGTTTACTTTTTATATCCTGTGACTATTTCCACGAAACAAAATCTTACTACGTCTTAACCTGAGAATGTGTATTTCCGCCAGGAACCTGAAGGAAAATCAACTTCACAGCCATAATCATTGACTTGATTTGCACTTAACTGAAAATAATGGTGATGGACAAATTCAGAAACTGTTATATCAATATAAATATTTATTAAGTGCAATAAATCTATTGTCGTATGAAGCCTATAAAATGTGCAGTATAAAATCGAAACCAACTGTTACTGTAGCTGAAGGAACCACTTTATCCGGATGTTTATCTCCAACAGTAGGGTCTCTGTGGAAATTTAACCATTCCTTTACAATGGGTTCTGATGGAAGGAGGTGAAGTCATTAGTCACAATATAACAAAGGAACAAGAATATCAGTGGTGGACTTGCTATTGTTTGGGTAACTGGATACATTCCCGTTGTTGCTATGCCGAATAACCTATTCCAATTAACACTCACAAGAGCATTATTTTGTTATACACAAAAGCTACTTTAGCGTCCTTTCGATCAAATATAATTTCCACGTAGGTCACTAATACCTTAGATTTACACAGGAACAAATTACAAAGAAAAGACTTAATATCAAGAATATACAGGGTGTTTGAAAAGTATGGGTACGGCTTAATATTTTAAAAACCATAGGAGATAACATCTATAAACTTTGCACAGTGTCATATGGCTATGTAAACTATTTTTCCTTGATATTACCATGACATGACAACCATGGGGGGACGGCCCACAGAGGAAAACATGAAAATCTTAAATTGAAGCATGGGTCGAGTGATATCTCATTTGAAAGAGCTCACTTAGTAGAGTTGAATGCCGCAAGCCGCAACTCAAAAGGTTTATTCAATCAGAAATGGCGGGTTGTTTTAGGTACACATTGTGAAGTACATTATGCGCTGCCATTTCTGACTGGATCATCGTATTCTGATGCGGTTGGTGGCGTTTCACTCTACTAACCAATGTGTTTTCACTGAATTTTTTTAATTAGCAAATTATGTCATACATTTATAACACAATAAATACCTACCGATGTTTTTTTAGTTTTATTTACCCGCGATTTCTGATTGGATAAACCTTTTGAGATGCGGTTTGCGGCATTCAACTCTACTAAGTGAGCTCTTTCAAATGAGGTATCACTCGACCCATGCTTCAATTTAAGATTTTCATGTTTTCCTCTGTGGGCCGTCCCCCCATGGTTGTCATGTCATGGTAATATCAAGGAAAAATAGTTTACGTAGCCATATGACACTGTGCAAAGTTTATAGATGTTATCTCTTATGGTTTTTAAAATATTAAGCCGTACCCATACTTTTCAAACACCCTGTATACTAGGAGCAACACATTTTAATTTCTTCATACTGTAACTTAGATAACCTATACTATTATATACACATCTAATTTTGTGTGAAATCACGTAAAGACTACTATACCGACTGTACTAAACATTTATATGGACATTCTTAGGATCCCTTGTTAACATATAGACCTGATTCTATATCTAAAATAGTTACAACACACCTTATCCACATCCACCGTTTCAGTGTAGAGTAAAAAAATATCCAGATCGCAAAAATTAAAATTTGTGGAGTTCTTGGTCAGTATTATAATGCAGATATCATAAGTAAAATTCTTATCTAACCTTTATTTAACATTTAAAGGCAGTTACCTTGAAAACCGTATTAGTTGTTTTTTTCTTTTTCAAAGGTTAAATTAAAATGGCCACAAATATATACTTTTTAACATATTTCCTTGATAGGGGCAACTAGGCAAACTCATCATTTGCGTTGGAAGTATAATTCACTCGAACCAGGACAAACATACACGTTCAAAGCCCACGTAGATGTGAGCGAAGCCGCGAGCTCCTGCTATTATTTAATAAACGTAAAATTAATATTTCACTGGACACATTTATAACTAGGTTAATAAGTAGTAAAATAGTAGACATTAAAAGTATTCTTAGAGAGTCTAACATAGACAACATTTACAGATATATAATTATTATAACAACAAGAAGTTCTTCACTAGATATGTGAAAAGAAATTCCATAAATGGGCATGCAACATTGTAGAACACATTCTGAAAATAGAAAAATTAAGTCTACAAATAACATCTTTCTCGAAATATCTTGCGGGTGGTAGGCTTCATGTGTTACTATGTCAGAAGTTAAAATCTCCGATTATTGTATTCAGTAAGCTTGCAAACTTAGTTTTTCTGTATCTTTTCTCGTAGCCACTTATTTTACATAAAAACCCAAAGTAAAAATATTTAAAATTGACGGTTAGCCAATACCTATAAAGTGAAATGAACCATATAAATACTTGATGATCTTTTTAAGGAAAGAAGTGAAGCTTAACCTAAACTTTTTAGTCTGTAAGTGAGTATGTTCTGGATATATCGTGTAGACAAACAGACATAAATTAAATATTTCCCGATCATGGAGTGATAGCTTCGCTTACGCTCAGCCAGTAACATGTTCGCAACAAATGTGCACCAAATATATAAACATAAACACATTCGAACAATATTAGTTAATTGGGATCCACTATGATAATGGGGTTAAAATCAGTCGACTTATGGGATTAAACTGATAATCTGATCCTGCCAATATCCTGCCAGTGCGGTAATGAATGCAAATTGAATTATGGAAGTTAGATTATTTTAGAGGAACTCGTTAAATTTCCCTCTAGATTCTATTAAATTGAGTTTGCAAATTTGTATCATCAATAGCCTGGAGATTGAGACTCTTGTTTGGATAAAATAATGATCAGCATCGCTGTGTCAGACGGATAACCTGATTTCCAAGATACATAATTTCCTTATAAAATTTAGTATTATGTCCTTCTTGTTAGCTATACACTTTGAAAGTATTGAATGTGATATATTGTTTGTCTCCACTTAGGTTAAAGGAATATAAATTTCAAAACATATTAGTTCTTACAAGATCCTACAAGCGTCACCGTTTTAAAGAGGCATTCAATTGGATCAATTCCATGTATTTCACTTAGCCCCCATTAAGCCTAAACTGCATTAGATGTGTTCTTAAAATGAGAATGACACTGCATTAACATTTGACATATATTTAAATTTAATTACATGTTAAAATAAAGTTTACATGAGAATGTAGTAGTTATTTATTTACAGTATTGACAATATATCTGTTAGCATATACTAGCTTTAAATTTCAAAAATAATCCTATATTATTTAAAATAATAATGTATACTTCCATATATACAGTAAAAAAGAGCAAATACATAATAACAATAGGAATTACCTATTTAAAAAAGTTTAAACGTTTAAAGTTTTTAACATGTATAATATCCCAAACTGTTCAACTAAAATTGATGTGTTTGCAGTGTTTTATTTTTAAATCTGTAATATTTTATATATTATATTTGCCTGAAATTTAATACATGAACATAAAAAGGAATATTATTATGTTTATTTATATTTATTTTCGTTTAGTTTTCAGTCATATAACATAATTTATTTAATAAATAAATAATAATTTTAATTGAAATTGCGTGAGAAGTCAAGGTTGACTGATAATTCTGACTAAATAAATGTTTAAACAGACTTCCCGTGTGACATATTGAGCTATTTAGCCTAATAAATGAGTTATAAACATAAAATTTTGTATACAACCTCTGTGTAGTCTGTTACTTGACACGTGATATAACGTACTCCTCCTTATATTATTTTATAAAACCATAAGAATAAAATGAATTGCTTTTTATTAGTGATTGCACTTAGACTATATTATATCACATACAAAACGATGACGGCAACGAGAATAACGTAGTATAGCTACATTTGTAAAGAAGACCGTGTACAATTATTGTAATGTTTCCTGAACACCCACTTTATATTGGTATATCGATAGTAATGTTTCCTGACCACCCACTTGATACTTGTATATCGATAGTAATGTTTCCTGTCCACCCACTTGATACTGGTATATCGATAGTAATGTTTCCTGACCACCCACTTGATACTGTTATATCGATAAATATTTACAGTTCTCTTTTGTCTGCCGGGGGACAGAAAACCCTCGTCTGTCTGTCTGGAGGACATATCAAGAATGTTATAGACTTAAAATATTGATTTAACAACGCGGTGTGACGTACTCTTACCTCGCTTTACTTTAAGTGCACTGGAATTGTTTTAATATATAATTATACTCATTTAAGTATGCATAAAGTTTTCTTGGTAATATTCCCCCCCTCCCTATATATATAAATAAGGCTATTGCCATTTATACAATTTAATGTATATATATATATATATATATATATATATATATATATATATATATATTAGCCTTTCTCCGTCGCAGACGCGTCCTACAAATTGTCTCTCTGACCCGATCTCTCTTAGGTCGCATTTCTTTTCCACTTCTGACACATTTTAAACTGCCCCTTGGAAGCTTTAAATTCGTCAATCTTCCAAATTTATTTGCACAATATTATATTACGTTTTAATGTTATAATGCAGGGTACACTCCTGTTTGTGTATGTATATTTCATAAATCATATTTAACATTACAACATAACACTTACTATAAATATAACTATTAAATTAAATGTTAATGAACATTATGAAAATATAATTCTCAATTATTATATTGAGTATTTTTACCGAATTTTTGAAAATAGCTATCAATTAACTAGGAACTTAATTGACTTGTGTTCTGTATAAATAATTGGGGCACTCATTAAATCACGAAAGGCTAGAGTAAGCTCTCTCAACACAACAGAATACAATGCTTAATATCCATATAATCACAGGAATCCCTATTCGTTTCAAGTGGTCTGGGTTTAAACGAAATGTATTCTCCCGCACAAGCGAAATTTCAAGTGAAGTGCCCTTTTGGGTCTCCTTTCATAAAATTAGAATATTCTAGCACAAGTGGATATTCGCCCATGTTATTTTTTAAACTAATAGGTTTTTAGTAGGCTATATTAAAATACACCTAAAGGTGGTTTTTTATAATTATAAAACTACGTAATTATTAAAAAATAAATTAATAAAAACGTGCTGAGGAAAACTAAAATTAACTCCTGATATACAATTACAATTTATATTGATTACTTTTTAGTTAAAGCAAGAGATTTTCAAATAAAAATCTTTAAGGAACCAAATTTAAATTCGCTAATAATTTATAATTATACAGTAATATATTTAATGAATTGTGTTATTAAAATAAGATCACACCTTTACAAAGAAAAATACTTAAGACTAATCCTAAATCTTTATTTCCGAAATTTTTAGACAATCCTCAACATAAATTATATACATAAAATGAATATTGTTTATGAATACTTTAAAATTAAAAGAGTGATGTAATTATAATAGCCTACTTCATTTCATTTACATGTCAACCACAATGTGACCGAATGATGTTTGATGAACATTGCTGACTGGGCTGTCACTGATAACAGCATTGATCACATTATCAATCAGTCATTAGATGAGCCAGCAATGACAACTCTCTGATCTGTCATTGAGTGTGTAACCGACCCTGTCTAATTTATGGATTATGAAAGCGTTTGTATTTATCAAATTTACATACTTTTAGAACGTACGCGACAATTTTTTTTTTTTTTTTTCAAAATAATTACTTAGTTTTCATTGTCATTTTATTCTTAAAATGAAATTGTGGGTTTATAATAACTGAAATAATAATTACAAATTCTGGAATAGAATCCTTCCTAAATAAAATCGTCTATTGTTATTTCCTATCTCGTGATACTTACGTTTCTATCGTTTGAAATAGTTAAATTTAATTTATCTTTTAAAAAGTAAATTAATAGTTTAGACGTACCTGCAGCAAAATTTTTATTGAAATCTGTGTTACGTAATTTATTGTTAGATAAATATAAGGTAAGGCCCAATTTAATTGAGTAAATTTTATATTTATAATCAACAGAAAGGCTAATTTTCTTCCAGGATAAAATTACAATGCAGCTTTGTTAGCTAGAAAATATCTAATTTATTTATTAATAATCCTTTTTTTAAATCTCATCAGGATGAAACTAGTAGTGAGCTGGAATAGTCAATTATATTAACCATGCTGAAATTCAATTTAAAATCCGATGAGCTTTAAATAATGCTATTAAATTATGCATTGAGTTTACGTTAGAATCATTAATAAATAAATTAGTAGATCGTAGATTTATTCAAACCAGTATTTTTACATATATTTTAGTGTCTCTGCAACGATTGCTTGGCGGTGGAATTTTTTTAGTGTCTAAAGTCAACATAGCTACTAATAGCAGAGTACGAATTGATTTTGTACATTTTAACAGCTTTAAAATTGGAGCTTAAGTAATCTAACCTGAAAAATTCCATAAGCAAGGAAAGTCTGCAGTAGCATGGATACATCCAGGCGAAGTGAGTTCGGACAAAATTACGTCAATAATAATATGAGTATACTGATCGAATCGTTAGAAATCACATCATTTTAAAACAACACTGCATTAGAGAAGAGTTTCGTTATTTTCTTTATCATATATAGTATTGTATGTTATTATGGTTTATGTTTCCCTTTTAATCTCTCCTAACAGATTTTTCAGTAAAGTTAACTTTTTTTACTTGAGATCAGATGTTTATATAATGGTTTGTTTACGTTTCGGTAAAGCTGTTACTCTACTTTGAAAGCATGTGGAAATACATCCATAGCCCGCCAAAAGAAATAGTCACTTCAATAACAACAATCATGTTATATTTGTATTTAGCTTATGTTAGCTAATATTAATAGTCATATACCTCAGAATCGATTAAACGTCTGCACATTAATGAATTAAAACTTATAATCTTAAATAAACCCTTTATATTCTATACCATTCTTAGTACTAATGTAATTTATCTCATATTATGAATTTATCAGTTATGGACTTAATTATTGATACATAACTTGATCTGGGGATTCTTTAGAGTTTATTTACTAACTCCTGAGGTGCATATTTTCTAGTGACTATATATATATATATATATATATATATATATATATATATATATATATATATATATATATATTATATATATAATATATATATTATATATTATATAATATATATAATATAATATATAATATATATAATATAATATATATATTATATAATATATATATAATATATATTATAATATATATATATATTATATATATATATAATATAAACATTACATTTACGTTCTATTAATTGTACCTGAAACTATTAGAGCTCAATAATTGTAATTAGAAATTGGATTGACGTAGCCTACTAACTATGAATAGCTTTGCAATAACTATGAGTTGTGACTTCATTAAATCTCAGGTAATTGATGTTAATCTTTTTTTCAACCTAATTACACTATAAGGATCAGATAGAGTAATACTCAGAGTTATAAGCTTCATCTCCTTCTAAATATGCTCGGAAGTAAAATGAGTTCAAACTAAATTATAGATTATCAACAGTTCATATAACCCAGTTACAGCCGGGAACATATTTTTACATCGAAGAGTAGACAGTGTTTCTCACTTTAGGGCTTTCGTAACGGATCCGTGATGAATGCTAATAAGATGATGAATGCCCTTTGTGGTCTGAATATTAAAAATCCTAAGGCGGGCACCGAAAGTACTCTTTAAGATGCCATTTGATATTACTATTTCTTACTTCTCACAAAAGTTACAGAATCGGAACACTAGTATGAAGTAGTTCGGAACAAATTTGTATGGTATTATGTATTAGATATATTTATAATAAAATGTTACAACTTTATCATTTTAGAAGCAGAAAACTACCTTTTCTCTGTATTTTTGAACAAATTAGAACAGGAAAAGGATAACGCTCCGAGATACCAAGTGGGAAATACCTATCACCAAAAATCATATTCCAGCAAAGAATTTAAGACCCGAATATACAAACTGTAGTACATCTCTTGGATATTATATTGTATTTTAGTTTCTTTGTGATTTCAAATGTCTTATTTCAGGCGCTGCACTAAGTGGAAGACAAGAACTGAACATTTGTATTGACTCAACCCTTTCTACCATGGCTACTTTGTGTGAAATAAGATTGTCTCTTAAAATATGTCGTATCTAATCTATAGGGTGAATTCGAAAAGAAGAAAGGGGTGTAATTAGCTAATGAGGTTTTTACACAATTAAAACAAATTTCCTGCACTGAAAATAGTTAACACAAAAGTATAAAACGAGACAATTCCGAGTACGAGTAGGCTATATTAAACGGAACATGTACGGTTTATAATTTTATTCTTTCCATGTAAGTGTGTAATTAGAGCTGGTCTTAATGCACAGAAACCACGATCAGAGTCTGGCAATGATTTAACATAGATATATCGTAATAATAATCACATACCGTAATATTTTATTATGGTCGTACACTACAGAGTTTATTTGTTTCCAGCGTTACATATGTTTGTGTTTGAACTCCAGATCGGCAGATTTTGCATGTAGATAATAATAATTCATGAAAATACTTTTATGCTAATTTCAAGACGTAACTTTGTGGTGAAACCATTTAATTACTCCATTCTCCAATAATCCATTATTTTAAAACAACTTGAGACACTTTATAATGTATGTCTTCATAACTCTACATAATATAGAAGATATAAAACTTACAGGATTATTACATTACTTACCAATTACATAAATAAATTCTTTATTTCATACGTTTATTTTCGTCAGATCTGTGACAAAATATGACTCATTTTCTTGTGGTAACGGATAAAATCTTACGCTTAAATTACTTTAGGGTAAAAAAATGTCCATTATAACACAATGTCTTTCTGTTATAATGTTATTGCTAAAGAATCTTTTTACAATAGTTCTCTAAATATATAACGATACAACACTACGTTACCCGTTATAACATCAAAGTGTTATTAGGGTTTCTGCTCAATACATCCACCAGAGTAACCCATATAACGTGGAACGAAATGTTGTATGAAAATCTATCTCTAGCTATACTTTAGGAACTGTTACAGCACAAACGTGCTGTGTAGTCACCTTCTGAGTGCATCTTATAATACAATATAGAACCTGATAGTGATAGAACATTTTATAAGCATCAATGATTTTATGTACCAAATGAGATGTACTCAGTGAAAATACTTCAGGGTCGATCCATTAGCTCCTTGCCTTGTCAGTTAATTATGGACTGGTATTTTATACTTTAACTTCTGACGTTATTAAGGTTTCTCTTGTAACGCTGCACAGTTTTCATTTTCAGAAAAACTATTGGAAACACTGTTTCGTTTGAAGTAAATATTTACCTTTGTGTACCTAATTCTATTCTTATCTCTCTTGGAAATAGCGTTAGTTAAGCAGTGTTATGATTGGTTGATGAAATGTGTGTGTGTACTTGACCTGTATATCTGGCCACACCATACCTTAAGAACCATGTGAGGTTGTCAATTTAATTTTAGAGTAAGCATGTATACATTACGTATAACATAACAGCACCATTAATTATTTACATTAACGGTAGATAGTGATTATACATGTATATAATGAATACCGTAAATTGCAATAGCATAATTTTATATCACTCAGATTGATGAATGTTCTTCCTCCGCCATCAATTTTTTATGTCGACTTATTTAGGTATTCCATGACAATTTTCACGTCAAAGTGCAAAGGCATAAATTTGTTTTGTATACAAAACAACTGAATTAGTTTTCTCCATAGAAATGGAAAATATATGTGATTAAATCATATCAAACGTGGCCTAATATTATAAGTTTATTTTGTAAACGAGCACCAAGTACATATATTTGGAGTACTTAAACATCGGAAGTATGGGTGAGTGACAAGGGAGAGAAAAATATTTCAAACATGATATGTTTCGATGCTATATATTTTATTCCTACTTATTGTACACAAGGATTTTACATATTATATAATATAAAATGATAATTGTAGTTATTATAAATCGAAATAACAAAATTAGGAAAACTGTTTTGAATAGTTTATAATTTTAATAATATATGTACTTTTTAAGGGGCACTGAAGTTATGAGCAGTTGTAAACATAAAACGTCCTCAGAAGACAAAAATTTACAAGTGTTAATTTGTTATTACCAGTTCCAACAATTTTAATAACTTAAAAACAAATTTTTTGACAGATCATGATTCGCAAAGAGTAATGTATTAATTCTCTTTGTGATTATGTTTAGTAAAACAATAATCATGCTAAATGTGTATGTAATGTTTTTAAACATTTATTCTGCTTCAATCTAAATACATCAGTGTTAAAGCTTACAAAACAACCACGATGTAAAAAACCTCATTAGTGTTAAAAACGATTGGTTTATGACCTCTGACTAAATGGTTTCTGCTATCAGACTGATAATCATGTCAAGTCAATCAGCCATTAGATGATTTATAAATGACAACTCATTGGCAACTGTCATTGACTGTGTTATTACGAACTCTCGTTGGTTAATGTGTAATTAAAGCGTATTTATTCATTTGCTTTTAGCAACACGATTTTCACGTTGGTAAAATCAAATTTTGGCTGATAAAACGAAATTTTATTTAATATCCTAGCTATTTACCGAGCAGTACTTTACTAAATTACACCGGGGTAAATTATGTACCATTAACTTTTGCATTTATCTTACTGAACCTAACAAATTGTTTTAATAATAATTCAAGACAAAATGTAAATGAGTTTTATACAAATGTTTTATATTATTGTCAAAACTGTTTTACCTTTTCTAAATTAATAAACGTAACTACTCGGAGAAATATTTTTAAAGCCTTCTCTTTATATTTTCGTAGCTTAAGAATAATTTAGGATACAATCAACATTTTATGGAGCAGACATTTGCAGGAAACTGTATTAATACGAAAGTTTTAGGAATGAATAAAATGTATTTCTTCTCATTAAAGTCAGAAAATATAACTCGCATAAAAAATTTGTTTATTTTAATTTTTACAAGGTAATTAAAATTATTCTAAATCCAAACTAGTCAACAAATACAAATAAAAATACATTAATAAATTATTTTTCTCATTTCCAAATTTTTGGAGTGTAAAGGTATAATCTACCTAAAAGGTCGAATAATTAATTAGGTAGTTTATAGATATTGATTGATATTGTTTGATAAAACAAATACACACAGTTAGATGCATTTATGTGAAAGACAGGGATAGTAATACTATACGTGTCGGGATGTTTTATAACGTGCATTCAACACTGATTTCCGTATAAATTACTTTGATTAATATTACAGTCTCGCGGTACATAAAATCCGTAAATTGTTTTCAACTATAGATACAAATACATGATAAAATATAATAGTTCTTTTAATAATTCGGACGGTTTTTATTATAAAAAAAACTGTAATTTTTGAAAATGTATTCGCACACTATTTTTGGATTTATAACTCATGCATTTATTTTTGCCAACATATCAATAAAAAAGGTTCTTATAACAAAACCGAGTCATAATAACGTATTAAATATGAATTCTCATTTGTATTCATGTTCATACCTAACAGTTGAAAATCACTTATGTTTTAATACAAGAAAGAATTAATAAACGTTTATATGACACAGTAAGGAAATGAGGCGTAAATTTTAAATATTCTGGTAGTATATGAATAGAGAAAAGGAAAACTCTGATTTTATAATGTGGGGCATTTATAATGAATGCTTGTAAACACGTAATTGGGAGTTCTTCACTGATATTAATAGTATAATTGATTTGTAAATTAATAAAACTTTTACTTTATCAAAAATAATTCATAATCATGGAGTCAGTGTATGACGTCACAAGGGCTGGATGCCAATCAGCCTACGTGATTGAAAGCCAATTGTTCTGTCTTACAATACATAGTTCGAGATGCCTAATACTGTTTGGTAAACCACAAAAGCATTATAAATATCCATCTCGCACTGTATTTCCAGGCAGCTCACCCACAAAACATATCGGACGCATTATCTATGTGTGTGTATATATATATGTATACTTGACAATACAATATTAGGTTGTTATTACAACTTTCTCAAGGACACAAGTATAAACGTACATTGTATAAAAATAAACAAACTATATATATATATATATATATATATATATATATATATATATATATATATATATATACTGTATGCAGAAAATAAATGCGCAGAGGCTTCTTTAAATAATAAAAGAAAAAGACTTCACATAAATCCTTTAATATTTCGACTGTTATTGTCGTTATCAAAAAGGATACAAAAAGTGTATATAATCTCAGAATTAAAATTAAACATATAAATTTTTGGAATCAGCTGGAATGTTCTGTTATGATTTATAATGTAATTTTATAAACTCCTTGGTATATTATACGAAAAAGGGTTTTATATTAAAACTTAGATTAATCATATAAAAAGGCGTTCTAACATCTTAAAATTAAATTAAATATTAACAATTTTGTAGTTTTGTAGCTATACATTCATAAAAAATAAATAAAATTAATTAATTAAATTAAAGACAATACATTGGTTTAGATTTGCTAGATTAATTTAGACTATTTTAACAGATCATTTCTTATTTAATCCAAAAGGTAATTTTGACTTAGTGACTAATTGATATGCTTGTTCTAAATGTTCTAATTGAATTTTGGAAGAATCTTCTGGTACTTTACAAATCCCTTTTAATGTGTAACTGTTATTAAAAATTTCGTTATGAGCCAATGCGTGTTGTGAAACTAATTTGTCGTCTTTTCTGTTGGATGAAGACCGATGGTTATTCATCCTAATATGTAAGGGATTTGTCGTTAAACCAATATAGTCCTTGGGACAAAATTTGCAAGACAACTGATAGATTACATTTTTTTGATTTACAGTTAATGTTATTTGAAATTTGATATGTTTTGGTATATTTGATAAGGTTGTGCTACTTTTAAAAGTTTTTGAAGGATTTAGAATTTTGCATGTAGCACAACGCTTGTCTTCGCAAGAATGGCAACCTAAAAACTTTTTATCAGCATCTGAATTTGGAATTTGGTTAGGCAATAATTTATCTATACTCGTATATATATATATATATATATATATATATATATATATATATATATATATATATATATATATGGTATTAATGTTTTTATTTCATGTGGCCAACAAACCAATGCATCGCGGACAACCCATTATACAGAACTCAATACATCTCTGAGGTCTGTGATGAATGAAATATATGAATATTCATCCCAACTTCCTGCTATAAGCTCACCAACTCGCGGCTCCTTTTGAGAAACCAGGTAATAGTATCAACAAGATTAGGGAGGGAAAAAATAACTATACTAGATTTAAATTAAATAGTTTGTAACAAAAGTTTAATCACATTAATAATTTTAGAATGTGAGATGACAAAAAACAACTATAAATCGGTAACGTTATAACCAAATATAAAATGAATAATGTAGAGCTTAATATGTAAGCCTCAATAGATAAAATAATTTTACTTACTTGTAAATAAATACATTGATTATATTTCAAGGAAATTTTATTTATACATTATTTATTTCAATAAATATTATAAATTATTTATTACATATAAAATGTAAGTAAATGACAATAAATAATAATATAATAAATTTAATATTTCAAAACTTCTCTTTACTATGAGGTTGAAGGTCTGTAAGCCATGTTGCCATTCCTGTGTTCGTCACTGCTCAACCAGAGCGCCCCGCCGTCCTGGGTCCAGGTGTTGCGGACTCCGTGCTAAGCCATCACCCTCCTCAGCATCTCTAGCCACTGCAAGGTCAGGTCATCCCGTAACGTGATACCTGTGTCCTTCAGCTTCCTCTTGTTGTCGTATACAAGGTGTTTATTTGAAAACTTCAAACACGTATTAAAAGACTTATAGCCCAAGTATCAACATTCTCTAAACGGGAGTGTATAGTACTAATTGGGGGGAACAAAATATTTACATAATGGAGGTGCTCACCCTCATGTCTCCCCCCCCACCGTACCCAAAGTCAAAATTTTGAAATAGCACTAATAATTTATGACACATCAAATTGAAGAATTAAATTATATGCTTCAACAAGATGGAGCTTCTCCACATTATGCTCTTCCAGTGCGACAATGGCTAGATGCACACTATCCGGATCACTGGATCTGTAGAAGAGGATCGATTGAGTTGCCGGCAAGGTCTCCAGACTTAAATCCCTTAGACTTGTTTTGTGGGGTCACTTTAAATCATTAGTTTGTAAAACACATCCAACTGGTGTCCAAGACTTGAAAAACAGGATCACTGCTGAATGCAGACGCTTAACCAGAGACTATTCTATAAAGGTTAGGCAAGAATTTGAAAGTAGGTTAATTTCTTGATTGAACAACAATGGCTAACATTTTAGTTGAAGTTTACAAAGGATTTATCACAGTATTCAGTGAATAATTTTGTTGTTATTAGCAATAGTACAGTATATTTTAGACTAATAATTGTTGTGTAAGAAATTACATTATTGGCTGCTGACACGAAGCGGCTTGGCCGATTTCAATTTTTTTAAACACAAATACAGCATTTTTATGAGCTTCAAATTGAGGCGTCACAGGGTATTAGTAGTTGCCATTTCAAAGTTTTGACTTTGGGTACAGGGGGAGCACCTCCATTTTTAAAATATTGTTCCCCTCCAATTAGTACTATACACTCCCGTTTACATAATTTTGATACTTAAGGTATAAGTCTTTTATAATAAGAGTTTAAATTTTGCAAATGAACACCCTGTATAACTCCGTCCGGTCCGGTCTTGATAACTGACGAGGCGGACGATAATAAGGCGGTGCCTCTTCTTGCCATCAGGCCCGGACTTCGGCTGTCCGCCGACTCTGTGTGAGTATTTTTACCTAACGTTGTACTGGTAATCGACACTATAATGGCGATCTGAATGAATTCTGTAGAGGCAATCGACGTTATAAGGTTTAGAAATTTCATATAGTATACAAGTCAACACAGCCACCAATATTTATATGCCAAACAGAAAGAATTGCTGATTTCAATGGTGAATTTTTTTTCTGTTTTTGCAAAATTGATAGATCAGTGACGTCATAAAACTTTCCAAACGATCGACGTCATCTAACCATTTAGAAGCCGATGTTTGTCTGTTTTGGTGTTAGCCTGTTTTGGTCTTTGTCTGTTTTGGTCTTTCGATTTATTCAAAAAGAGTATTTATTTTGCGAGTTAGTGTTATTTACTTATAAACGAGTTTATTATTAATATTTGAATCTATATGTAGTTTTTTTTAGTAATTTTATGGTTTTATATGTTATAATTAGTAAGCCTATGTCAAACTAATCTATTGTGCGTTGATGTTAAAGTGTTTGGGAGTTACAATATTAGTGATGGGTATGGTTTATTATGTTGGCTTTAAGCTTTTCATAGCTTTGTTTTAGGCACTCATTTCAATACTGCCCGAAATTTTTGCTGATGGGTCGTCTGCTATTAGAGAACTTGATGACCTGTCACACTCTGACAACTAGGAATAGACAGTAACACCTAGGATGTGAAAGATAATTATGATTTCTCTTTATGCTTTCTGGAACTCCAAACTAAGCCAATAGTTCAGAAAAGGTTCAAAATTAGTATTTGTTTATTTTAAAATTAATTAAATGAGCTATATATTTCCATATCAAAATTTACATAAGAAGAAACTTTTGATTTTACAATACCTGCCATTCTCGTCAAAAGCCTACATTTTTAGAATACCAGGAAATGATTATTAATAATTGGTCTATTATTTTAGTGCATATAATTCTCTCAATTTTGGTGTATTTAAAAAACATTCAGTGTAAGAATTATATATTTTGTGTGTTTTTGTAAATAATTGTACCCATAGTATCAAATTAATCCTTTCGAATACTGTTTGAGGTTTTTACAATTTATTTTATTTTTGTTCAAGAGAACCTGGATATCTTTATATATTTCCAGAAACTATTTTTATATTTTATATATTTTTGTTATAATATCACACTTTTCCATGGCTTTTCAAAAATCAAAATATGATATAAATTATAGTTAAAATTTGCGTTTAATTATTTTTTTCATAATTCTTTTATGCCATGATTATTTCCACATTCCCCCGAAAAACAATATATTACACACGTATAAATATAAATTTATTTTTACACAATTTTAAAAGTACCGGTACAAAACAATTAAAAATGTCCTTCCTACTGAGGGAGGGGAGGATTTACTTATAATGTTTTTATTTGGATATACTATGTTTTATCAGAAAATGTTGAACTAAGAAGTGTTTTTTACCATCAATCTTCATCTATGTTCTCAAGTCTATGTATGTGAACAAATTTTAAAATTATAGTCTAATAACTGAAATACATAGTTGAGCTTTCATTTTAGAATGTTTGTACAGAACAGTGGACTATATTTAAAAAAAGGCTTTCTCAATTAATTATTAAAACTTGATTGCTGCAATGGATATCTTATGGAAATGTATTTATTTATTTATATCTTCCAACGGTACATAACCATTTAGCCTATGACTAAAAAAAATGACTTATTTATCTAGGTATAAGAACAACTTAAAACTATGTTTACATACAACATGCAATCAAAACTTCCAGTTTACTAAGAAAATCTTAACAAGACTACATTGCAATAAATTGTAACAAATGAAAATGGTATTAACAGAACAATCGAATATCAACATGCATAATATCAACAAAACAATAAGATAACAATACAGTAACAAACATAACAAAGACTAGTAACAAAATACATAATTTTAACAAGACAAGAGAATAACGATAACAAGTTACATCACAACAAAGTTACTGAGTATTAGGACCTATAATTAGTTAACAATTTGCTTTTATTTTTTCTTTTAAAGGCGAAAGAGACTCCAGGAAGAAATCCACCTGCCTGGACCACACACCACCATGCCTCAGAATTCTTGCAACGCCACTGTTGCATGCGTAGTTCGTGGGTAGGAATTTGCGGCAGAAGACAGTCCGTGATCTTGTTCCCCTATGGACGCGTCAAATCAACCATTTCCAGGAGAGCAGGGCAGTCCACCAGTCAGTTGATCAGCTTGAACAGGAAGAGAAGATCTAAGATGATGCGCCGATGTACAGTGACTGCAGATTTAAAACGCTGTTCCAGTTGGAGAACAGGCGTTTCCTCATATAAGCGTAGCCCAGACGAGCTCCCAGCATCCTCAAAAAACGTGTCTGCACCCTCTTCAAGTCTTCTACGTGGCCCAGTTGGTATGGGGACCAGATCACAGTTCCATATTCAAGCACTGGTCGCACTATGGATTTTATACAAAACCAGCATTGAATCGTGTGAGCCCCTTGTCGATCTTCCAATAAAGCCAAGGAGGAGCATATGCCTTAGAAGTGATGGACGCAATATGATCAGAAGGACTTGTGAACTTGGTCAAAATAAAACCAAGGTCCCTCAGACGATCAACTCTGTTAAGGGGCACACCACCTATATGGTAGTTAAAGTTGAAAGTTAACGTAACGCGAGTGAACGAGATAACTTGGGACTTGGAGATATTTAGGTCCATAGAATTTGACACACACCACTCAACAATGCTGGAAAGGGATTTCTGTAGATTCTCCTGGTCATCTGAAGAGAGAATTCTAGCATAAATCTTCATGTCATCCGCGAACAAAAGAAAGGAGGCTGAGAGAACTCTGAAGATGTTGTTGATAAACAAGATGAACAACAAGGGCCCAAGGTGAGATCCCTGAGGGACCCCAGATAATACCGGGAAGGGTGCCGAGATAGATCCACTGCACTTCACAACTAGAGAACGGTCCTTAAGGTAGCTCCGAAGCCAATCCAGAAGTTTACCACCAACGCTCATAACCTTCAACTTTGCAATCAGTAGGTCGTGATGAACCCTATCGAACGTCTTAGAGTAATCCAGGTATATGCAGTCAACTTGACATGCCCTGACGAAGGAGGACATCACACAAATTCCTGGAACAGCAGGAGATTCGATATCGCGGAGCGACCAGGAAGAAATCCATGTTGACTTCTCGTGTATAAAGGGTTTTAAATAGAATTGGAGTTGTTCAAGAACGAGGGCCTCAAACACCTTAGCTAAGGATGATTGAATCACTATAGGTCTATAATTACTTATTTCTGTTCTGTCGCCCTTCTTAAAAATTGGAACGAAAAATCCAGTCCTTCAAGCACGATGGGAAGATCCCAGCACCTAGAAGTGAGTTTTGAACAGCAAGGACAAATGTAATGCAAGTACAGGCGCGCAGTACTTCAATATCGCAGGAGGGATTTCGTCTGGGCCTGCACCCTTGTTGTGATCAAGATCTTCAAGTGCCCTCTGGACATCAGTGGCAGATAAAGTGATCCGAGAGAGGGTACTATTCCAACCAATGTCAAAGGAAGGGATATTAATTGCTGGGTTCGAGAAAACTGAAGAGAAGTGCTGAGCAAAAAGGTTACATATACTTGAGGATTCACCAGCCACAGAACCATTCAACCCCATTTCAAGTGGCATAGAGGAGTTACATTTCAAGTTGTTTTACATGCGCCAAAAATGATTTAATGTTGTGTGGAATGCTTTCCTCAATCTTTGAAATGTAGTTCCTGTGGCAGTCTGAGGCCAAGTACTTGCATCTCCGGCGAAGCCTTAAAAATATTTCACGATCCAAAAAGTTTCCAGAAGTTTTAAATCTCTTGTGTGCAGCCTTCTTCTCGATTATCAGGTATATAAGTCTTCTTGAGAACCATTTAGGAAAATGAGTCTCTGCAATCCTCTTCAAGGGAGTACTCCGTTCAATGATGGACGAGAGATATTGACAAAACAACGAAAAATTTAGGTTCCACTTCACCCGAGTTGTCAATATAGGGGAGACTAAGAGCCTGTAACCGACTGAAGACCATGTTTAAATCACACTTTCTAAAATCAGGTATGTACCCTAGTGCTCGACGTGTCGTACGCAAGTCCAGGGAGAGCGCAATATCCAGAGCAGGGTGATGTCTGTCTTCTGTAAGAAGAACGTCCACAGCATGCGTGACCTCCGTGGCAGCAACTGACGAGAATACCAGATCCAAAGTGACTCCACGTTGATTTGCTATGCCATTGCATTGTTTAAGGTCACGGAAAGCACGCCATATTCATTATGTGACGAGAAAGAAGTGTCAAAGTAACTGGAATCGTCGAGCAAATCAGTGCGAGGGTAAATTGAAGTCGCCAACAATGAGCAAACTACCAGATCGCCAGCCCCAGCCAACCGCCTCATCAACAGACTTGCAGAAATTCAAGTACGTTAGAAGCTTTCATGATTTGGTGGAATACAGGCACAGCCAATTGTTGTATGAGGCATCGTGGAAGTACACCTTACAAATACACTTTCAGTAATGTGATTGCCAGATGAAATCATGTGGCATTGCAAAGAATTGTGAACTGCAATAAAGCGCTCTCCCTCCACTGCACTTACCACTAGCTAGAGAGGATCGGTCACATCTAAATATATTATGGGGTTTAAAAATCCCAGCTCGGAATCACTAAATCAGGGCTTAAATTGGTTTCAACCAAAGCCTAATATGATAGGCAGCAGTAGCCAGTGCCTTTGAAAAACTCAACCAGTTTCATTTCTCATGCCATTGACATTTTGGAAGTAACAATCCAAATTCATGCTCTTTGTACCGTTGGAAGTTGTACGTTTTTTTTGGTTTGATACAATTTGTGGGACGTTATTGATAAATTTTATAGTCAGGTCCTTCTCGCCACCCGATAACCTCCTGCTCAGCTCAGATCTCAGCCAGGTTAGGTGTTTTCCTATATCTCGAGGAGTCCTGTCTCTAGAAACCTTAATAGTTGAAAAAGTTCTGATCGACTTGGGTCGCTGCAGCAGAAGAGAAGCCTGCAAGAAAAGCTCTTGCATCAGAATCACATCCAAAGATCAGTTTGGACAGGCCGATTCTTGTCAGGCTTAGTCTTGCCCACTCTCAAGATCTTAACAACAGTTGAGTAAATATCCGGAAGAGTAGAATTTAGCAATTTATTGACGAGAGAGCGATCGTGCAGTTTGCGGGTTTCAACGTTCCTATCATGAGATTTCAGTTAGGTTGAAGATCATTACGTTTCTTGAACGACGGACGCGATCATGCATTTCTGCCATAATCTCCTCCAAGCCACAGGTAGGACCTCGAGAGCAATAATCTTGGACTCCATTGCTACTCGTGTGCGGTTTTTTCCAATATAGCAGATTTTATTTAAGTTGTCACCTCTGTAATCAAGTTGTCCACTTTGGCTGGAAGGGAAGTGAGTGAGTCTACTTTGACAGCAAGTTCGGATATTTTATCAGTGAGTAAAGTTAGTTGACTCAATAGTAGATTTTGAGGCTGGTTGTTAGAATCAAGACAATCCACTCTACAACAGGTCCACTTAAGATTGGAATCATCAGCATATTTCTTATAATCAGCTTTAGACATACCCACACAGGACCTATGGAACCAGCGTGAACACAATGCATCATATTAAATTGAGAATAGTACGTTGCGTCATATAGTACATATCATGTTTCTCATTAAATTAAATTATTTATGAATTCATTTTCTGAATAAAATGATCTTTCTTGTAACCAGTTGTTCAGTGCATTTTTAAGACGTTTTGGTAGTTTTTTACTTAGAGGTTCTGGAAGTTTATTGAAGCAAAGAGCTCCTTTGTGTGACGGCTTCTTTTCAGAGAGACTCAGGTGGTGGACTGGAAGAGTAAAGTTTAAAGCATTACGAGTGTTGTACTGGTGGAAGTCTCTGTTTCTGATTTTTCCTAAGATGGCAGCATGCGGGATCACTGCTTGAATGTAGAGATTTACTACGGCGAAGATCTTCAGTTGTTTGAATGCTTCACGGCATCTTTCTTGAAAACGGAGTCCTACTAGGCATCTTATTGCTCGCTTTTGCTGATTAAGGACTCTCTCCATGTTTTATTTGGTGGCACCTCTCCATTCAGCTAGGCCGTATCTGAGATGTGTATATACAAAAGAATGTATACCGGGTAAACCTTTATACCAAATTTGGCGTCTTATCTTTCATAATTTTTTAGAGCGTTGATTCTGGACGTCTTTTTGTATAGCCTATAGTGGAGTACTCGAAGCAATACCATGCGTATTTGGTTTGCGGAAATGGCATACATTAAAACGCTAATTTTAAAATATTGTAGCGTTTTTACTGCTTGTAAAAAGGACGAGCAAAAATCAATTGCTGTTGGCATAGTTTTTGTAGGTCCCCTGGTTTCAGCTTTTGGACCTTCCCAGTAGTGGAATGATTGCCGGCTATTTGGTAGTTCCCATCCGTTTGATTTGGTTTTTTTCATTATACTTACTATACTCACTTTTTAGTGCAAAAAGTTAAAACTAATCATTTATATGAAGTTTTTTTTTTCTTCAGTTAGGAAATGTTTTAATACATATTTTAATATAAAAATCAAATATGCAATACTAAGACACCAAAAACTGCATTTATTTTAGTTCATTAAAATTCATGACATATCTTGACATAAAAAAGTGTTAAAATAATTAAGGCATGATGTGTATAAATCCAATAACATTTTTCTTCACTAATTAAATTATTGAGTATATCTCAATTGGATTGGATGAGACTGAAATCTTTATTTATTGTTGGTTTCAAAATATAGTGGTATATTAAATCCAAAGGTATCAGACCCGGTGATGGAAAATATTGATTTAAGTCTTTTAGTTTCGTTGGACATTTCACACGAACACAGAAGGGGTACAACCAAAAACTAACTCTGTATTTTTACTGGCCATTGGTACAGTTTTGTCTCAATCATTCTGAATACAGTTACAGCAAGTTAACTGTTCCATTTATAAGAACTATGCGTTACCGTACAACACAAGCCGTAAGTGTTTGCAACTACAGTTAACTCTCTGTAGGGTTTCAGTTAATGGCGTTGTTTATGAGATAATCAAACAATTACTGAACTAATACGTTTGTGACAGTTTGGATTAATGAAGAGCGTACTAGATCTAAAAGAAGATAAATATGGTCATAATTCTTTATTCAATTTTACTGGAATGTATATTAATTATTGATTTGAAATGTGATTGCATTTTTTGTTTCGTATTAAAATGTTTTGCAGTTTGCTAAATCCAATGATACCCTAATATCTCCGGCTCTTAAATAATGCTTTATATATTGTCGCTTGAAAAATTCAGCAGCTATCTACAACTTATTTCAATAATTCGTTAGCATATAACAATAGACATTTTGAAAAACTGTTTTGAACTATCTGAAAATGAATTTCTCTGCTATACATTAATCTTTCAAATTATCAATCGTTAGTAAATAATTTTAACTAGAAAATTCCAAAGCGTTCCAAAATACTTTCGGCATCATAAAGAGTTTTAGTTATATTGTTACATCTTTTCTACATCAGAGTCATCTAGGTTTACCTAGCAGAAATACAATTTAATCTAAATGAAGAGGTGTTTTCACCATTTCAGATGCACTATTGAGTACAATACAGACTTGATACCAAAGCACGCCGTAACAACGGAGTTTTTATATACACCATATCTATGGTGGGATGGGTTGATCCACTCAGAATGTTGAGTTTAGCTCCCTTTCACCTTCCGTTTAGAGCAGGCTCTGAGACCTAACACTGTCACATGCATGACAGTTGAAACCTGAATCTTTTAGGATTTTACTGTCTGCTGAATTGAACTAAACTCTTCATAGTCACTAAAAATTTTAGGATTTAATTTATTTATAGTGCCAGTGGGGTATTAAACATCGTATTGTCTAGTGAATTGAGCTAAACTCTTGATACTCACTGCAAACTTTAGGATTTCATTGATTTATAGTGCCAGTGGGGTATTAAACATCGTATTGTCTAATGAATTGACCTAAACTCTTGATACTCACTGCAAACTTTAGGATTTCATTGATTTATAGTGCTCAGTGGGTCATTAAACATCGTCCTTGTTAAGCAAAAGAATAAATATCACCTTTGGACATTAAAACCTGTAATTCCGCCCACATGATATTCTAAAGATTCCGTTCCATTAAACCCTTTCGTTTGTAGATGTTATGGTTAATTGTACGGAAACAGTAACAGAGATACACAACTGGACAGAGATAATAGGAATGTCAGGTCGGTCACTTAGAACTTTAGATAACATTGGATTATATACTCCACCTATTGTTATGAATGACCTCTTGTTTAATTTGGCAGCCAAATAGACACTATCATTTTTGCGATTTTTCCCCACCATTTTTGTATTATTACAGTATTTCAATTTTAATGGTAGAAAATGTTCATTTGGCTCTAATAACAAAACTAGACGCAATTAACTATTTAACTGTTTATAATTTACTAAAACTCCTGTCAACTAAATGCTGGAATATGGACTAAAAACCTATCACCTGCAGCTACAGAAGGCTGAATAAGTAAATATCACATGCCAACAACACTTGGGCAAAATATACCTGGAGTTGCAATAAGAATTTTTAAAGGGAATTTGCGTTAATTACATATGTCCAATCTTGTCTTCATTCTTCATGAATCCTGAAATGAATATAAAAATGGACTGAAATAATGTTTTATGTTTATCAAGAATTTTCAGTTTAGAACTTAGAACTTTCTACGTAAATAAATTAGAGGCAAAGTTCAATAACTTCATTTATGAATCAATAAAATTATAGGGCTATATTTCTAGCAATATTATTCGTTACAACCATTCAGGAAAAACATATTTGGTACAATTTAGATTCTCAGACGTCACCGTCTGCAGCTAATAATCAATCACATAACTTATACGATTTTCATATAAATCGAATTGTTCGTAAAAGTTAATACTTTACAATTAATTGATGTAAACTGTAACAACTAACAATCCCTCACTTAAAACATTTTCCATAAACTAAGATTCATATTCTTTTATTTCAATTAATTCATATTTATATTTACTTGTGGCTATTTGTTTTAATAGAAGTCGGACCCCCTTAATTATTGTTCTACAGATAAAGCATCTCGCTTTTTACAGTTTGTGCGGAAAGGCGATAGCTGCTCACCTAGTCTTGTACAGCAAATCAATACAGGCCCGAAGCTAATGTAAACTCTGATATTCAATTATCACAACTCTCAAACGGGCTGTTATTAACTTATCATCTCTCAAAAGTAACGTTACTAATGCATATATTAATTATATGAGTTATTTCGTACTACCTTCCATGAACGCGTTCATGAAATTTCAGATTAATATTAGGAACATTTACTTAATAGGAAAGTATGTTTCTTTTTTTTAACAATCCAGTTAAACACAGCAATAAATTATTTTGGTGAAACAGATAAAATTTACTTATATTTTTGACGTGACAACGTCTTAAATTAGGTTGCGGCTCGGAGTCACTCATGAAAAAGTGTAACGCCCGGTAACGTTACGATGCCCGTCCAGTGGGTCCGCCGCACGGGATCCGCACGGGATAAAGCAGATAACTGTGGGTCCGCCGCACGGGATAAAGCAGATAACTATGTTTATTCGTAAAAATGTGGAGTGCTTAGATTCGTCATTTACAACAACTACAACAATAAAGGTAAATAATTGTACACTGATATTTCATTATCGTAAACTATGATTGATTGATTAATTGTTAGATTGACACAAAAGTTGAGAAACTGAGTTTATAGGTTATGTCATACTATTGACAAATGTTGATAGTGTTAAGTAAATTATTAGTTTAAATCACTCTGCAATCAATCGTAATTCAGTCGATTGAGAAGAAACAGCGCGTATTGCTAGTCAAACATTTAAAATAACAAATTATAACCTCTAACCTGTCATAACAGTGCGACCAAACAAACGAACTAAACCGACCAATCACCACGCGCGGAGTTAGAATTTAACTGTGTTTAGCAAGAATTTCAAATTCCAATTTTAGTAAATGTTTTATTCAACTTTACCATTTACAATAACACATTTTAATTAATTTCAAATTATGTACAATGTTTTAGTAAACAAAATATATTTCTATAGTTAAAATTTGTGCAATTCTTATTTTCATTCAATTCCTTGTTCCTATTGTGCAATTTAATAATATTCATATCAATAAATATTCTACCGAGAAAAATACGTTGTCACGTAAAATCTTCGCCCGTAAAACCGACTTTACAGGCAACCATAATTTTTTGTTTTTTATTTATTGACTATTGTCAAACAAATGATGTGCTCATTATTGGCCTATTAATGTTAAATTAACGTCCATCTGAAAAAAACACCCTTTATGTCAGAATCAACGGAGAAAGCAGGCTCTGAAACTGTACTCTTGAGAGCTTTTATAATGTCCGTCTCTCGTCTCTCGAGCACACTAAATTCTACTGACAAATAGTCGCACCTGTCTCTTCCTTTGTCCCCGTTAAGTTAAAAATGAATTTAAACCAAGATTTTGATCCATTATTCGGAGAAATTTGCGATTTTGTCTGGATATAACAAATTAACTAATGACACCTGTACCCAATTTAAACGTCACGTCTCAAATTGTTGATAAAAATAAGAACATGTTTTATTATAAAATACAAAAAGAGAAATTTGAAAAAAAATAATTTTCTAACCTATGATTTGTTTATTTATTTCTTTTTTTAACGCGCTGCATACATTTCTAACAGATTTGTACATCACGAAGACCCCCAGTATAGAATTTAGAGCTTCTTGTAAATATAATACTATGCACCACAGTTTACATTTTTCATTTACTACATTATAATAAAACACATGTTTTCTCACAACATTTCCAGAGGTATTTAAATATGAGCTTTAATTAATTGAATATGATCTGTCTACAACAATGTTGGCTAATGTAATAACTAGCGGGATAGTGTTTAAACGAAATTAAACAATCATTTAAAAATAGTGATTAGGAAATAATTTACAAAATAACAGAAGTATCTTCTGAAAAAAATGTAAAAACTATAATGAAATTTATTACCATCCTTTTTCATTCAAATCGAATTGCCGTTAAACAAACAGTTTTTATATGTGAATTATAATGTTATCGTCAGAGAAAATTGGCAATCCATTTACATGTGAATAGCTTGTCGATCATTTAATGAGGATTATGCTATAAGAAATGCATTTTACAGTTGTGATATGACTTAAAACTTATATATCATTCATTGAACTGTTTTTAATCAATTAATTGCACTGTTATTTGTGTGAACAATACATCCAGTTAACATAAAACATTTATATATGATACAATTACAGTAGGTTATCTCAAACTTTTCCGAGAAACTTTCGGTAGTTTGAAATTCCGAGAAACTACATGACAAGAAAAAATATTGATATTTATTTACAGTATTTGTTTTAAAATCTTGAAAAATTAGTTATATAATATATAGTACAATGTACTTTACTATAATGAATCATAATACTATTTTAGAACTGCATAATATCCCAGTTTCACTCTCACGTTGTTACAAAATTTTATACGATGACGAGCAAGTTTAAATGTCCATGTTAACTTCTAACCACTGTACAAATCGTACTTGACTTCTTAACACTAGACAGCAAATATATTTTGGAGTGGAAAAATTCCCAGCATTGCAAGTTCACTGTAAGCAATACTATTTAGATCAAGAATTACGTAACATTGAGTACCATTGAGTAAAACTAAAGTGGTACAAACATCTAAAGATCTGTTTTTATAGTTTTTTATTGAAACAGATCTTTAGATCAAGAAAGTAAATCCTTGAGGGTCAATCATTAAACATTTGTATAATGTGAAAAGTTTACACTAATTTGTTTATGATTCCCTGTTGAACTCGATCTAACTGACTCTATACTACATAATTCCCTGGCTACTTTGCATTAAACAGCGTTTCCCGTTAAAATATAACCAATCAGTCTTTCTAAAAATTATAATGTAACAAAAAATCATATGTTTAACTAACTAATAAGAACTATGAGTTTAATGTAGTATAAATTAACAAATACCACAATATAGCAATCTCAAATTATATTCCTTTATTTTACTTCACATTTATTTTGTTTCTGCCTCAACGATATAAAAATTTCAATCTCCGTTTGATTATTAATGGGAATAAACGACTGTCCTACTCAATTTGAACTTTGATGGAATAAATGACTGGAAATGTATGAATGTGTATTGCCTAAACCATTTGACCACTTCACGCTGTGTAACGATTCAGGTTTTCTGACGGCAGAATTTATTCACTCCAGTAAACCTCTGCCATATTTCTCTGTTTACCGGCTTACACTTGACATGTATCACGAGAACGACCGCTATTTCCCAGTGTGCATCATATATCTACATTGATCGGTATATGAGAACATTATGCGGTGTGAAGGAGTGGTTTTACCTCTGATGTCCTCTTAAAGGGTAGTGCATGGTTGATCAAAGCTCTGGAAATTGATCAACTAAGTATTTGTAAAACGTTACAAAATTATATTAAGTTATATAAACAGTATATTTTTGCGCTAACTAAATTAATATTATTACATTAGATACATACATTTTTTTACTCACACGATAAGGTTTTAGTAAATGACACTGAATTGTTTTAATCTTAAACCATTTCCCACACTCGCCATTATTGTCATGGAGTAGTTTTGGTGGAAGTCAAAATGGAAAGGTACCACAGGATTAAAAATATGAAACTATATTTAATTTTTAAGATAATATATTTCTTTACTTGATTTAATTCAAAGCACCATCAGACACAAAAATCCGTGTCAGACAACCTTATACAAACTCTTTTGTAAATACCAGTCTCTTTACCCAATTTTTTACGGTCGGTGTCACGAATATCAAAGTAAGAAAAACATAATCCCACAAAGTTATATGCACCATCATCTTACTCGATGCTGCTTATATAGAAGTTGCGTTTTATGGAAAATTGAAAATATATCGCTTAGTTGAGATATCGTGCGAAAAAACTGACAAATAAACAAAATAATTATTTTTCAATTAATGCTCAGCCAATGGACTCCTTTAAATTAAAATGTCACTTATTTGCTTAAAATGTAATTACTAATGCAACATTACAATTAGAGAGATTACCGTATTAAATTTAAGTATTTTCAGACTGATTTTAAAATATGGGTTTTAAACTTTTTCAACTGATAGAATCAGGAAATAAATGCACTTGGAAAATGTGTCCATAAGAAGTGCAAAAACTATGCAACTGTAGTTCAGAATCAATCAGATAAAACGCGTCATTAGCTTGTTTCAGCGCACACACAAAACTGCCAGTGCACTATTGTCGGGAAGTGACATCAGATGCAAACTTTGCTAATTGGAAATGTGTCAACACGAAAATTGGAGTTCGTGGAGTGGAATTGGCAATTTCCGCCTAGAGCTCATAAAAACTTTCTCTAGAGTGTTCTTTGCAAAAAAAATGAAATTTAAGCTCTTTTCATCTTAAGTAGTACTAATTATGTAAGCCTAAAACTATTTACTTTAAAAAGTATTAAAATACAGAATTAATGATATAAGTTAATGCATACATGTTTAGAAAGTTAAACACATTTTTTTCCTATTTTTGGATTAAAACTATATGTTCAATTCAACAGACAATATTGTGGAGCTTATCCTGCAGAGTAAGGACGCATGGAATGCAGTCACCACCCATGTATATGCGATCCTTCATCAGAAGCGTGAAGACGGATTCCTGGCTGACCCTTAGCTTCCGAAACAAGTAGTTTTGTCCTGGATGGAACACACGGACCAGGCAAGATGTCATCCGAAAGGGTACCGGCCTGGGTCCTCTGTGGCCCGTAGGAGGTTTAGTGGGTAGTCCGCAAGGGAGTCCCACACTCCGTGCGCAAATGCATTCCCCATACGTAAAAAAATGTAATTGTCAAACATTGCTATTGTAAGCATTTCCTTGATCTCTAAATAAGAGGTATTTTAATAAAGTACGGAGAACTAGACAATAAGCTGATGACATTAAGCTTTTCATTGAGGTAACATCTATCCACGACTGCCAGGTTTTGCAGAGCGCCCTGGACAATGTCCTTAATTGGTGCACCTTCAACGAAATGTCTGTGAACCCTTTGAAGACCAAGCTTATCACATATAGTAGGAGTACGACTGTTATAGTTGCTGAGTACTCCATGGACGGATCCCGGGTGGAGAGATGTGAGGTAATCAGGGACCTTGGTGTCTTAATCGACTCGTCATTCGAATTTGGCTCCCACATCAGCCACATTTGCTCCAGAGCCTCAAGGTCATTGGGTTTGATCATCCGGACAGTTAAACATGGGCTGAGTACCGGCGCTGCTGCCCTTATGTTTAGGACACTTGCTCGCCCGCTGCTGGAGTATTGTTCTGTGGTCTGGTCCCCATACCAACATGGACATATCAAACAGCTCCAGTCAGTGCAGAGACGCTTTGTGCGATTTCTGGGATGCCGTTCTGGGATGAGATACTTTGACGTCTCAATGGACGAGCTGTCGGCTGCGTATGGTCTTCGGAGTCTGGAGTGCAGACGAAGAGTTGCTGTTATCTCCTTCCTGTACAGGCTCATAAACTGCCAGATCGATTGCTTCAGCCTACTTGAGATGATCCGGTTTCGCATCCCCACAGGAACAAGGCAGCAGCATTTCTTCGAGCTGAGTCATGCCGCCAGGAACCACCTCCGATATAGCCCCATCCCACGATTGATGCGACTCGGCAACGACATTTGCTCGTCTGTGAATTTTTTCTCCACATCCCTACGAGCCATCAAATGCATTGCTGCGGACTCCAGCCCAGACCTGCATTAGTCATCTATTCTAGTCATAATCATAGTCTTATTGCAATTTCTTTTTTGTTATTAATCACATTCTCTATCTTGTTGTTATTCTATAGTGTTGTTATTTATTCGTTTGTTATTCATTGCTATGTTATTTTTGCTTTGTTATGGTTATTAAGTTCGTTGTTCTTGTTCTTTATGTTATCTTTGTTAACTGATTCGTAGTACTTTCTAGTCGCCGTATTATTAGTATTTGTGGCAGAGTTGTCGGATATCTTCGTTGTGTGTGTTTAAGTATTTAATGACAGATTTAGTTGTAAGGCATTGCATTGACAGCTAAGCATCTTGTAGCATAGCTATTGTTATATCCAATTGTTTGCTTTACTCGTTAAGTTTTTTGCTGTTTTGTTTTCTTCTTAACATGTGCCATCAACCTGTTGTAAAGTGTAAATTGGTGTATTGCCGTTGGAACGTAAATAAATAAATAATGTAAGCAATGCTTTTGGTAACAGCTGGTAGTTTTATAATATTAACTATTTTACATATTATTTATCCTACATATAACTTTTGTGGAGAAATTATTAATACTTAAGAATAATTTCACAATACGGTCCGTAATTTTACAGCAGTTCATTCGGTTAGAATTTACTGTATATCATTGTGATCTAGAATAATTTACTTAAAGAAATATGTTTTAATATAAGTGTGTAACAGAATTGTAAATATTTCATCAACTGTTATAAAGAAAATATGTACCACGAAAGGATAAAGATCTTTTAGAAATATTGGACTTTCAGAAGTAATATCGCTGCAAAGTTTATTTTACTGCCTCCTTGTTTCCTCAACGTTCTTACTTAGAATAAGCGATAAGACAATAGAACAATGACTTAACACACATTATAGTTTGTATTGACTCTTAAATTTAAATCAAAGACAATAAAATAAACTTACAGACACGTTAAAAGATTTAATAACGCGTGAAGACCAAAAAAGTAGGTATACAATGTTTTAAAATATTTCTTTATTCCTTTCTTTAGCTACTATGATTTTTTGCTCATAAAAAAAGGTAACGTTACCTAATATTTTATATCGTATAAGATAGCATACATATTAGAAGCATATGCATAGTGGGTTAATTATATAAATACTGCTAAACTGCGTTAATAATCATCACAAAAGTCATAAATATAAAATATTATTCTCGGTGTGTTTACCGTCGGTTATAACCAGGTATAAAATAAGTTTTTCATGCTATTAGATTTATCTACACAGATGTTAAGTGAACTTATTTCGTTTATTTCCAGCTTCATTTTTTGAAACGCTCTTTTGTAATATATTGCAAGCTATTTAAAACCATGCATTGTGTTTTTTAAAGCAAGCTCGGTAAAACTAAAACTATAAGCATAGCTATTTCACAGTAATCTTATAAAACATTGAATTGATTTCTAGATGAAATTTTATTCAATTGGTTTAAAAAAAAAAAGTACATTTCTGTTTGTCCTCGTGTCCAAGGGATAACGACCGAATGTATTGCACTACAAGTTAGACGATTTTGAAGCATTATACAGGGTGTAACAAAAAGGTTGGCCTAGCTATACATTTTCAGATTTTATGTGTAATTCTAAGCTAAAAATGAAGAATCACTTTTTTCCAATGTCCACTTCGTTTAGCTGTTAGCCGCCATTTTGTATTTAATATCAAATTATTATCTCTAAAGCTAATAAAGCTAAATAAACCAAGTTTGGCACATAGGTTTAAATATTAAAGAGCAAAATAAAAAATAATAATTGTGTTATTGTCTTCAATATTAACAAAATGGCATCTGTTGAAAATGTTTAAAGTCAAATAACAAAAAACAACCATTATAGTTATAAAAATGAACAGCTGCCAAATCTTAGTTTACACTGTTTTTAAATTAAGTGGAAAATTTCCCCAAAAAATATATATACAATTTGTGTGTATATATGTAACATATAATATTATATATATATCTTATATATATAAAAATGAAACTGTTCGTGTGTAACAGCATCACTCACAAACGGCTGGACGGATTCGCCTAATTTTTTTTTTTTAATTTGTTCGTCTTGATCTGTAGAAGGTTATAGGATACTTTTTATCCCTTTCCCGATTCAGGATTCCGCCCCACTGGTTACAGAAATACCCGTAAGAAATGCATTGCAGCAAACATATGTTATTAAGTGAAAGAGTCTTTTCAAATTTTTAATCAGCTGTTCTTTGTAAACATATATAATGCGACAAAAAATTGTTGTTATTTTTGACAGTAACTAAGTAAACATAAATATTTTTGACGTTTCTATGTAAAACAAACATTTTTTGACATTTACAACGTGTCACAAATGTCAAATTTTTGATAAACGTGATTTGATATCTTTTTTACAATTTCCAAGAACAGTGTTATTTTCCATCAGTAAAAGGTTTAAAAAAATAGGCAAGTATTTTTGTTTTCTCATGTAAATATTCTTTGAAGAATGTTTTTCTCAACATTTTTTTTTACAGAATTCCTTTGAGCAGTTTTTTGACGAATTTTATTGGAAAATAACATAATGCCGCCAAGAAAAAAAAGTGCTTTAAGCCGTCACAGCGCACGTGCGATAGCAACAAAACGAATTCGTAATAATCAAAGCAACGATTTTGTCGGGAACATCTGCCGGGGAAGATGTCTTCATCCCTCGCATCCCCTTAATTCCATCCGACTTGCCATTTGAATTTAAGAGACTTCAGTTCCCCGTTCGACTTGCGTTCGCAATGACGATTAATAAGGCACAAGGACAATCACTTAACGTCGCAGGAATCCATCTGGAACCCTCATGTTTCTCGCACGGTCAATTATACGTCGCTTGCTCAAGAGTCGGAAACCCGAAGAACCTTTATATTTATGCTCCAAATAATACAACTAATAACGTTGTTTACCAAAACGCATTAAAATAAACAAAAAACTTTTATAATAGATTTTATGATATGCTACGATGTATTAGTAGAGCAATAAATTAATTGGAAAAACGTATAATAAAATTAGTATTTCTTTTCGATGCTTGATTGATGTAGCCCTCTCTACTGCCACGCGAGCGGAGCCGCGGGTTTAGGCTAGTATATATATATATATATATATATTATATATATATATATATATATATATATATATATATATATATATATATATAAATAATATATATAACACAAACCTTTGAACACGATAACTGACGTCCTTTTTTTAAATATTCAGGATAAACTTGGTGCATGGCCAATATTTTTATGTAGGTATGATAAGTTCGTTAGCCAGTCTTAACCAATAGAAACTTTTGAAATGGCGGTTATTAGCGTTTAGAAAAGTGTGTATCTCGGGTATTTAATAACGTAAATCAAAATTTTACACTTTTCCTCAAAGTTTACTATTGAACCGTCATAAGGAAATATGTTTACAAATATGGTAGTTTAATATTAATTGTTAATTATTAAATTCTACGTTTTTACAGAGAAACTTATATGCTTGTAACAAATTCATCTAAGGTCTCAAGATTATGAAGTTTCTAAAAGTGTAAAAATGTTACAATTATAGGGCGAAATTGAGAGTTGTGTATTATTTATCGTATTATGTATTATCAGTGTTGTGCAATTTAGACATCTAAGCTCATAATGCTTCTTCGATTTGAAATTTAAAGGTACGACCACATGTGAAATCTACCTTTGTTCTGACTGTACCGTAAGGCTTTTTTATTCTGCTATTGTCTCTTTGCAATCACGATTACCCATAAGACCGATGTATACACTTTCACTAAAACTTTATCAAATTCTATAGAGTGACATGCATCATCATCAAACTATACAGAAAAAAGTGTCGTACAAAATATCAAGGGCATAAGACGGTTGGTTTTTTAAATGTCGTGCACCGAACAAAAATTAAATTTTTCCAGCCCATCGAGAGATAACCTTCGCTAACCCTCAATAATACATTATATTGTTTTTCCATACATAAAGTTAAAATTTACTTCCATTAAAGCAAAAAGAGTATGGATGAATCATATTTTTTTAGATCTGAAGCGGTTCTGGTATTTTGGGAAATTTAAATGAAATTCAGGAGTTTCTTGTTTCAAAACCAGTGACGAATTGTTTTAGAAGGTAGAAAATCAAAGGAGTATTTTGTAGACTCGGAGGGTCTCTTCCAAGCCAATGAACAAAGGTACGAGATCAAAGTGCCCATCTAGTGTACGACTAGTGTTCAATGCTACTGACCATATACAGGGTGTTTCCTAAAGGTGTTCCAATATTGTGGAATTTTGTTCTAGACGTGAAAATGAGCAAAAAACTTCATATAGAGGTATGTCCTAAAACTTTTAGTTTTCCGTCTATCTGTCTGTATGTGATTTTTACCAAAAAAGTTATATATTTTATACCAGTAAAGATTAAGTTATAAAACCTTTCAGTTGTGTTGGCCTTTTTATGCCCATTTTAGAAAAAAATATGAACAAATTATCTTTACCCGTTTCAAAATGGCAGCCAATCATAAGTTTTGATGTTAAATTCCACAAAATCGATACCCTGTATGAAAATTTTACAAGAATATTAAAATGTTGTAAACTTTATTCTAAATCTAACAGTAGTTGTTTCATTAAAATCGGATAACAAACAACTGATGAGTACTATTAAACATAATACCGTGTTTTACACACTACACAACAGGAAGTATAGTTTTCTAAACTGTTTTACTCGGAACAGCAGATTTAAAGTCAATGAGCTGATTAATGTGAACAGCTGTTTATTTAAGCTATTAAAATTTGTTTAATTCTGAGTTGGTAAAATTGATAATATCATTATTTGCCATTCCTGTTGCTAATGAAAAGAAACTAAATCATAAACACTTACTAATTAAAACAAACAATACTTTACACTAAAGTAATTGGAAGAGAGACAAAACAACTTTTACATTACAGAAGAAATAGGGTTAGTTATGAGTAAAATGCAAACCATGCCAGAAACATAAATAACTATAAAAAGTTATATAACTAAAACTAAAAGTTATTTATGTTATGCAAGTTAATTGTGTAACTACTTGTAAAGAAATAATGTAAACTTCCACTATCCATAAATATAGTTTTGGCACTTTTGTAATGGTAGAGAATAGAACAGAACTTGAAGTGAGAAAGTTATTCTGTTCTGTACGGCCTTTCGTTTGATATGGTGGAAGCACCACCATAAAATTAAAATTTGAACGTTCGTAACAAGTTTGAAATTTTTGGATTATGGGAATTTTTGTTTCAAAATTAAATTAAATTTTTCAAAGTAGAAATATTTAAAAACATACGGCCATGGTTCTATTTTAAATTTACTGTCATAAAGAATAGGAAAACAATATTTTAGAAGCAGCAAAATAAAAATGAAAGTCGTAGTTAAAATGGAAGTTTAAGCAAAGAACAAAATATACCAAATTTTGAATAAGGAAAAGTTATATCGAGTAGAGGTACACGAACTGGACAACATCTGTAAAGGACGACAGCAAATAAACTAACCAAAAAAGATGGAATAAGCAATTGCAAACATTAATTTTAGAGAACATTTCAAGAACTATTTATAGGCATAGAATGAATGCGAAATTACGAGAATTTGTTGGTCCTGATAAGGAGTAGAAGGTAACAGACGGTATCGGCTAGTATGGGAGATGGGTTTTTAGACTACTACTACGCGTTAGGTAATATTCACTAAAACCTCGTCATGTTAATAAAATACTCGTACATTTTTGTATCTAATGTATTAATACAACAGTACAGCTTCTTATTTAAATAATTATAGAAAGTATGAAGAGGAAATGCATGTTAATTTAGTCAAAACTAAAACATAGTTTGTGTAGAATCAAAGTAAATTGTGTAAAGTTTGATGAATGTTTAATGGGTCAATTACCACTGCTTATATGATCCATGAACTCTCTATCCTTTGGGAGAACATCAGAGGTAAAACCACTCCTTCACACCGCATAAAGTTCTCATATAACGATCAATGCAGGTATATGATGCACACTGGGAAATAGCGGTCGTTCTCGTGATACATGTCAGTTGTAAGCCCGTAAACAGAGAAATATGGCAGAGGTAGATTTACTGGAGTGAATAAATTCTGCCGTCAGAGAAGCTGGATCGTTATACGGCGTGAAGCGGTCAAATGGATTAGGCAATATATATTCATACGTGTTTAGTATTTTGTTCCCACATGTTCAAAGTGAGAAGGCCATTGTTACATAAGTAAAAAACACAATGGTTACCAAGAAAGAAAAAACAATACAATTTTACATTGTTTTATTAAGATCCTTGATACTTATACACTTAAGATCATATATTTTATAAATACTCTACAAGTGCTAGTCCACGTGATGAAAATCAATTGCAAATCAGTAAACAGTAATATGTGACTGAGGCTGAATTACTGAATTGAATAAATTCTCCCGCCAGAGCAGCTGAACCGATATACGGCGCGTGTGAACTGATTACACAGATTAATAAATACCTGTGTATTAGATATTGTCTCTCATACATATTTAGATTTACATTTAACACATAGATAAGGCATTGATAGGGGCAATTCATATTTCTAAGTGTTGGAAAATTAATCTACAATGCTTGTAACAATTACTTTTTCTAAGAAGTGGTTTTATTTTATTATGGTCATTACAAGATTATTGAAGATGTATAAATGTAATAGCTAAGGATCAAATTCTCAATAATTCATGGATATAAACATAAAGAAATTGTTAAGGAAGTAGTAGTGCTATCATTTATATTAGTGGTAACAAAGTACAACTTGGTTAGAAGGGCTATCTCGTGCACATATGAATTATTCCTGTTGCATAAGAGAGTCAATTATGTGTATACAATTAACAAGAAACCCATACCATTATGTTGCACTGGACGCCACTCAAAGGGAGAAAGCCGATTAAATCGTTACGTATGTATGGTCAACTCCATTTTACTGCAAATGGTTGGTCAGCCACATCTGTTGCATAAATCTGATTGCCATTATGTCATAGTAGCTGAGGAGGCATTGTTCGTAATAAAAACACTTTATTGCAACATATTGCGATACTACTATGCCGCTAGGGAAGAGTAAAACAATTAATAAAATACTCGTCTACAAGTTTAAATTTGATATTTGGAAGAGCTATGCAGTGGAAACTGTAATATGAACCTTCGAAATACTATCTTAAAATCAATACATTTGGCGAATCTTCATTAACTATTTATTTTAACAATATATCCAAGTCATAATATGTTAATAATATACATATATACAGTGTGATCACAAAATGATGTCACAAACTTCCGCAGCTGATAGTACTCGTGATTCCAAAAAAATGTATAAACATAGGTCGAAAATATTTAATTTAGCCGCTAGCAGTTATTTTTTATTTTATACTAAAAATATTAAGCCTAGTAGTATCTTAGTAAAGCTACAGATAACAAACTTTGTAAATAGGTTATGACACATAAGAGGAATTCCCAAAAAAGTAATGTTATGATTTGCTTTATTACTAACAAAATGGTGCCTGCTGATCGTTTTTATAAAAAACACATCACATTAGAGAGGGATCAGCTGTTTGTTGCTCCGGCTTGTGCAATCGTACATTTCAACTGGCCGTGCTCGCTTATGTGTAGACGGATTATGATGAAAAATTTGCGTTGGATTTAAAATGAAAATTCCAAAATAGTTAGTATCTTTAAATTTTATACTGCTGCAAAACAGCTGATGCATTTCAACTGACAAAATGTGTGTTGCTTCCGCCTAGTACATGCATACCTCTAAAGCGGTCGTGCTCGCTTTTGTGTTGATGAAGTCTTTTGATAAAGTTACCGTTGGGATTATTTAAAAAATAGTTGGTATTCTAAAACTGTTTTATAACTTTACTGATTATTTAGTTATTTGACTTTACAACTTTTCAACAGGTGACATTTTGTTAATATGAAATAAAATCTCACAATTGCTTTTGAATTTTACTCTTATTTGTTATAAATTAACTGCAAATTTGGTATAATAGCTTTAATATGTATATAGATAATAACTTTATATAAACAATTCATTATGGCGGCTATCG